>NC_049244.1:17381501-18032054 GCF_011100685.1 Canis lupus familiaris | reverse complement strand
TCATTTTGTGGTTCCTTCAGAGCAGATTACAGAGCTCTGGACACTGAATTCGGTGCACTTGCAGATTACTTCTGGGTATTATGTGATCAGGTCCTGTCCTTGCACCCATAACACATTTTTATTTCTCCTTTAAATTCATCTTATTTCTATGGATATGTACAGATATATTCATGATGAATTTAGGATAGGTCAAATGTCTAAAAGTGTTAGTGTTGAAAGCTAGGATGAAGTTTTTTTTTTCTTTAAAGATTTTATGTATTTATTCTTGAGAGATGCAGAGAGAGAGAGGCAGAGACACAGGCAGAGGGAGAAGCAGGCTCCATGCAGGGAGCCCAATGTGGGACTCGATCCCGGGTCTCCAGGATCACACCCTGGGCCAAAGGCAGACGCTCAACCACTGAGCCACCCAGGCATCCCAAGGAGGACGAATTTTACGTAGTAGACTCAAGCTTTTCAGTACATGACATACATCAAATTTTAGGATGTTTTGCCAGCACAAAATTTAAAATGACACCGGCCAAGACAGAAATAACTGTGACACAGTCTACATCTATAGGACAACAGCATCTTGCTGCATCTATAAAAATGTCTATATTATTCAATTTGTCCTCCATTAACTTCAGGCTTTTGTTAAATAGAACTACTTGCTTCCCTGATGTTAGATTTATATTTGGAGGACTGAGTGTCCATGTTGCAGCAGACATACTGTTTTCCTGCTTGACATTCCCCATGCCTCTACCCAACATCACTACAATCATTTGTATACCTAGGAAGTAAAAATAAGATTTTATTTGTTGATCAAAAGTACAGTGTACTGGTGCAACCTCTAACTGAAGTGTTATATGTAGCATTTTAAAAAGATTTTATTTATTTATTTGTCAGAGAGAGATAGAGAGTGTATAAGCAGAGGGAGAAGCATGCAGAGGGAGAAGCAGACTCCCCAATGAGCAGGGTGCCTGATGTGGGGCTCCATCTCAGGACTTTGAGATCATGATCTGAGCTGAAGGCAGATGCTTTACTGACTGAGCCACCCAGGCGACCCTGTATGTAGTACCTTTTTTTGACCATATTTAATTCTGTAAGACAATCCACAAATGAGTATGAATTTTTTTAAGATTGGATTTAATTATTTTAGAGAAAGAGCAAGAGAGAGAGTATGAGTGGGGGAAGAGGGAGAGGGAGAGAAATCCTCAAGCTGACTCCTCACTAAGCATGGAGCCTGTTGCAGAGCTCTATCCCAAGACCCTGAGATCATAACCTGAGCGGAAACTGAGTTGGACACTTAACTGCCTGAGCCATGCAGGTGCCCCTGAATATGATTCTTAACTGCTTTACCTCTCCTCCTCCCACTGTTCTGATTAGTATTATCTTGCTTGTTTCCACAGATGAAAGAAAGGGACTAGTGGAAAAGAATGAATTTCTGGGCTGTTTTTTTTTTTTTTTTTTTTTTTTTTTTTTTTTTAATGGTAGTGTTACATGCTTAGAAGATCGTAGTCTGGTAGTATGTATATATTTTAAAATACCACATAAAAGGCAGTATATATCTGATCAGCCTCTTGTTTTTTTTTGTTTTCCACTGAGTATTTTATACTGGAATGAGATCCACTTTATTTATTTATTTATTTATTTATTTATTTATTTATAAATATTTTATTTATTTATTCACAAGAGACACAATGAGAGAGAAGCAGAGACATAGGCAGAGGGAGGAGAGGCAGGCTCCATACTGAGAGCTCGATGTGGGACTTGATCCCTGGACTCCAGGATCACACCCTGAGACAAAGGCAGATGCTCAACCACCCAGGTGTCCCAAGATCGACTTTAATACATGGAGCAGGGCCTTATTAAAAAAGATTAACTTCATGGTACCAGATTTTATAAAGCTATCATGATTTATTTAATCAGATGCCAAATTACGAACATGTAGTTTGTTTCTGTCCTTTGCCACTGCAGACAAAGCTGCAAGGAATGTT
Organism: Canis lupus familiaris; assembly: GCF_011100685.1. Lineage (NCBI taxonomy): Eukaryota > Metazoa > Chordata > Mammalia > Carnivora > Canidae > Canis > Canis lupus. The sequence goes on along the minus strand of NC_049244.1, from coordinate 18,030,081 downwards.
TGTATATTGATGTATAGCCTATCAGCTACCTATAAATATAACATCTGAATCTCTCCAAGTTCTGTACAATTCTCCTGGCTCTGAAACACAACATTAGAGGTAAAGAAGGAGAAACCTAGTGGGGGTCAACCTCCCATTCTCATGCCTGTCATTGTAACTTTCACCCCCCCATGTTTATTTTTCATCAGTGCATCACTACTTGAGTATTTCCCCTGACACATCATACTGCTTCACAGTTTCCCACTTGCTGCCAACAGTGTTTTTCTGTATCGAGCATCTAACACATTTCTAACTCATCCTTTTAAAACCTATTCACACATCATCAGTTCTATGCAAGCACCTTCCCTCTGCTTCCAGAATTAATCACCTTATTTGCATGCCCTCTACCATGTACACATTTCTGTTACTGCCCAAATGGCAATTTATTATAATTATGTGTGTACATGTTTGACTTCCCTATTGGACTCTAAGTTCCTGGCGGGTTGGGACTGGAACTTACTTGTTTTCTCATATTTAATGCGAAATAGACTATCTCTGACAGATAGACCCCTTGACTAATGTTTGCTAAATGGCACGGGAGAAAATTCCAAGTGAATTTGGCTGTATTTAAAAGGGAAAAACGTTTGAGGCTCAGAGTCAATGGTTAGTTTTAAATCTTTAGGAGACAATGGGGACCTTTGTGGTAGAAAAGGCCCTTTGGAGAGATGGTGATATCAGCTGTCTTCCTGTCTCCTCTGTGTGAGTTTTGGCATTTTATTTTCTCTGACATTCTTCAGCTTGTTGGTATTGCAATGTTGGAGTTTTGTTAAGCAAATCAGAAAATTTCAAGCTATGAGGAAATAAAGTTGATAGAAGGGACAGCATGGGAACCAAAGTAAAAAATCTTGGGTGAGAAATAAAGGATAACTAAAAAAAAGCTTAAGAACCTTGAAATATTTATGTGTAATGAAGTTTGAAAAGGAACATGTGTCTGAATGAGATTATCCAGGGGGAAATCCTTGTTCCAACTATGCTGAATTACCATTAATCCTATTGGCAGAAATCATTTATATCTGCTCTCAAAGTTTGTGTCAAAGACTAATTTTTAGGTTTTAGTATAATTATTGTCTAAGCTTCCAGCATTTTAAAATAATATTCTGATTTTTTAAAATCATAGATTATAGGAAAATAAATCTTCAACTTAAAAAGAAATTCACTTTCAAATGCCATGTTTGATTTTTTAAAAGTTTATACTATGCAAAATATCAACTTCAAATTAAATAACATTCCTAGTAATTAAGTAGAAATTTCTCCCAAATAAAACATTTTAAAGTCAAAATTATAGTTATTGCTATAGCAACAAACAAGAATTTGTAACCATTATATTAATGAATGAGTCAATGTTTTTGATTTATAACCAGATGGAAAGATAATTTCGTTTAGTATGAGCCCAGTACTTTCTCTCTATATCCCTCTTAAGCTTACTCAAAGCCCTCTTTTAGAGATAATTTACATGGCATTACTGATTTTGAATTTTTGCACATGATGTCAAATTGAAAAAGTACGAAAGAGTAGACAAAGAAGGTAAACTTTTATCACTTCCCTATTTTTTTAAGGAACTCACCTCTACTCCCAGAAAGCAAGCACAGAACATATCTTTAATGTCTTTACTATATATTACTATATTTGCTCATACTTCACAACGGCAACATACTGTATACACATTTCTCTGCTTTTACTTTTTTGCACTTGAGAGTGCAGATGTTTTCCTAATAGGCCAGAGAGCTCTTTATTTCTAAAACTGCATTAGATTCCCCTCATTGGTTCTATTACAATTTATCTTAGTCTTCTATTGATGGACTTTTGGATTGTTTGCAATCTTTTACTTGTAGCAAATATAATGTAAATTCATCACTTGGCATTAATGGGAGTAGGAATGTAATTACTGAGTCAAGGAACATGTAATTTTCAATTCTGATAGATAAAGCAAAATTGCTCCCTGTAGAGGAGATAGCAGATTAATATTCCTCCCAGCCATAAATAAGAGTGCCTATTGTCCATATCATTATCGGTTGGGTGTATCATAAACATTTTTTAGTACCTGAATTGTAAAAACTGTATCTCATTATGCTTTTAATATATAATGCTTTATGAAGAAATCAGGCATTTTCATCCAAACAGAGCCATTTGTGTTCCCTTTTTCATATTATTTATTCGCTATTAAAATAAACATGGCTTTATTGAGAAATAATTTATATGCTATACAATTTTCCCCATTGTAAATGTGTAATTTAATTAAATTATTTTTAAAAAGTTTTTATTTATTTGAGAGAGAGAGAACATAAGCGAGGGTGAGGGCAGAGGGAGAAGCAAACTCCCTGTAGAGCAGGGAGTCCAAGGTGGGGTTCCATCCCATGACTCTGGGATCATGACCTGAGCTGAAGGGAGATGCTTAACCTGTTGAGTCACCCAGGCACCCCTAAGTTCAATGATTTTTTAAAAACTTTGCTGTTATATGAACGTTGTCACATTCTAGCTCTAGAACATTTGTGGTACCTCAAAATGTCTTCTGATTATTTTCAGACCATTTGCAGACACCTGATCTAGGAAATCATTGTGATGCTTTCTTTCTCTTCAAATTTATCTTTTCTGGATATTTCATATAAACGAAATTATATGTAGTCTTTTGGGTCAGACTTTTGTTAAAAATTATAATGTTTTGGGGATTCATCTAAGCTGTAGCATGTATCAGTACTTTGTTCTTTTTATTGCTGAATAATATTACTTTGTATGGATGTACCACTTTTATTTATTCATCATTTGATGGACATTTGGATAGTTTCCTGTTTTGGCTATTTTAAAATAATACTGCTATCAACATTCACTTACAAAGGGTTGTGTGGACATGTTTTCATTTCTCTTGGATGGGTTCCAAGAAGTGAAATTGCTGGGTCATACGGTAAGTCAATGTTTAACTTCATAAGAAACTGTCAAACTGTTTTGCAATGTGGCTTATCATTTTACCTTCCCACTAATAATAAAGAAAGGTTCCAGTTTCTCTACATCTTTGCCTATACTTTGGACTTTTTTTTTCTAATGACAGCCATTCTAGTAGGTGCTAATATCTCAATGTGATTTTAATTGTATTTTAATTAATTTTTATTTCCCAAATGACTAATGAAACTGAATATATTTTCACATATGTATTGCTCATTTGTTTATTTTTTATGTAATATCTATTTAAATATGTGGTCTATTTTTTCTACAAACTTGTCCATTTCATCTCATTTATTTTATTTTATTGGCATAGTTGTTTATAATTATCTTATAATCTCTTAAGCTTCTGTAGCTATGTTAGTGATGTTTCTTCTTTCATTCCTAAATTGGGTAACTTGTATTTTCACTCTTTTTTCCCTCAGTTGGTTCAATTAAAGATTGTCAGTTTTGTTGATCTTTTGAAAGAGAATCAACTTTTAGTTTTATTGCTTTTTTTCCTCTCATTTTTATTTTCATTTCATTGACTTCTGATCTTTGTCATTTCGTTTCTGCTGTTTAGTTTGGATTTAGTTTACTCTTCTTTTACTAGTCATTTAAAGAATAGGTGATTGGTTTGAGAGCTTTTCTCTTTTTTGATATATGCCTTTACAGCTGCAAATCCCTCTCTAAATACTGCCTTAGCTGCATGCCAAAAATTTTGGTATGTTGTGTTTGGTTTTCATTCAATGCAAAATATTTTTGAGTTTACCTTGATTTCTTCTATTACTTGAATTTGGTAGCTTGTGTCCTCCACCCACCCACTTTTTACTGGTTAGTCTGGTTAAGATTTGTCAATTTTGTTGATCTTTTCAAAGAGCTAACTTTTAGTTTTATTTCTTTTCTTTTTTTTTTCCCTTTTAATTTGAAAGTGTGTTGTTTAATTCTCAAGTATTTGGGTATTTCCCAGATTTCTTTCTGTTTTGATTTCCAAATTAATTCCACTGTGGCTGAAAACACAGTTTGTTTGATTTCAGTCTTTTATTGAGATTTGTTTTATAGCCTACCATGTGGTTTTATCCTGGAAAATGATCCATGTGCACTTGAAAAAACCATGCATTCTGCATTGGTTGGGTGGAATGTTCTACATAAGTTAGCTAATTTGAGTTGGTTGATAGTGTTGTTCAAGTCTTCTGTACCCTTGCTGATTTCTTGTAAAGTGGTTCTATTATTGGTTCCTAGATATTGAAATCTCCAACTATCACTGTTGAATTGCCTACTTCCGTATTTCTCTGTTCATTTATTGACTTATTTTTTAAAGAAAATATTTTTAGGGGCACCTGGGTGACTCAGTGGTTGAGTGTCTGCCTTCGGCTCAGGTCGTGATCCTGGGTCCTGGGATCAAGTTCCCTATTGGGCTTCCTGCAGGGAGCCTGCTTCTCCCTCTGCATGTCTCTGCCACTCTCTCTGTGTGTCTCTTATGAATAAATAAATAAAATTTTTAAAAAAGAAAATATTTTTAGTGTACCATTTTAAATTCTCTTGATTTTTAACGCTATTTAAAACAATTCTCTCAAAGGCTTCTCTAGAAATTATCAAATGCATCTTAATTTATCACAATCTCCTAAAGGTTAGTATTAACTTAATTTTGATAAAATACAGAAACTGCTCCAATGTATCTCTATTATTTCCCTCTTCTTTGTGCTATTATTGTTACATATATTACATGTATTGTTATCAATTGGACAATACAGTATTGTATTTGTTGCTTTATAGGATCTTATGTCTTTTAAATAAGTTAAGAGAAGAAATGTGAAAAAAATATGCTTTTAAAGTATTTTATATTTACTTACATTTCTGGTTCTTCATTTCTTCTCGTGTATTTGAGTTTCCATCTGTTTCATTTCAGGTCATGGGATTTCCTTTTAACCTTTTAAATGTTTCTTTCCTCCCTTCCTGAGAGCTTTAAACATATGAGTTAGCTCATCAAGAGCCTCTCATGAGGGATGCCTGGGTGGCTTAGTGGTTGAGCATCTGCTTTTGGCTCAGGGTGTGATCACAGGGTCCTGGGATTGAGTTAAAATTGAGCTCCCTGCAGGGAGCCTGCTTCTCTTTCTGCCTATGTCTCTGCCTCTCACTCTGTGTCTCTCATGAGTAATAAATAAAATCTTAAAAACAAACAAACAAACAAACAAACAAACAATCCTCTCATGAAGGATAAGGAGACTCTCCCAAGAAGATAGGCCTCTTCTTAACCTGGAAATCAAGCCCTCTCCCTGTATTTAGGGGGAATTTGATTATAACCAAATGAGAGAAAATTTAATTCAAGTATAAGGTTGGAACTTGACAAACAACCTCTGTGTTAGGTTTGGGAATACTAGATTCGATGTAAATCTTTTACACATGCATAATGGGCATATTCATGCTTGCATAACTTGTTTTCAGGAAACAGATAATCCTCTGTGATTGCTGATGATTCTGCACCATTAGGTAAATATGGGGCCAAATTTACTGGCCCAATTGGTCGGTCAGCTTGACAGCTATTATAGTTCAGAATTTCAAACCTATGACTAAATTTCCTGCCCAAACTATATATATTTGGAAATGAAAACTTTGAAAATTATGTCTATGTGAAGGTTTGGACTAAATTATATATTAACCAGGGGGAGACAACATATTCAACAAAGAAAAACGAAAACAAAATCTAATAGTGTGCTCCTTCATTTTTGCATTGTTTTCAATAAAGAAAGCTGAGAATAAAAAGAGGAAAGGACAATTGTCTTGAGAAGACATGGGATTGATTCCATAATAGACTTTACTTTTAAAAAGAGGCATTCTGTCCTAGATTAAGTGGTGGCTCTACTATTACATGACATTATCCATGAATCCCTTGCTTGGTACTCCAATTATTTGAGTACTAACTCTATTATTAATCATTTTGAATATTATCATTACTGTTACCAAGGCATACAAAAGGTTTAAGTTTCAGAAGTTTTATTTTAAATCTTTTGCTCTACATTTTTCTTGGTGACACTTTCTTATTTCTCTGAAATTTATATTCTTCTCTTTTATTTTCTGAGAGATGTCACGAGGTATTTTATTTCTGCTAACTTTTCCATAATGTTGAGAGCTGCAAAGATTTGTGAAGCTGAAATAAATTCCTTCTTAATCATTTTCGACATTTCTTTAATAACATATATATGTAATTTCTCAGTTCTGTTGATTCATTGTGCTTTAGAAATAGTCCTTTAAGGTTAGTGCATGATAGTCTTGTTTTGTGGTAGGAGAAAAGAGTCAGAAGAGTTTGAAAGCTATTTTAAGACAATGGGAGGGGATCCCTGGGTGGCTCAGTGGTTTGGCACCTGCCTTTGGCCCTGGGCGTGATCCTGGAGACGCAGGATTGAGTCCCATGTCAGGCTTCTGCATGGAGCCTGCTTCTTCCTCTGCCTGTGTCTCTGCCTCTCTCTCTCTCTCTCTCTCTGTGTCTGTCATGAATGAATAAATAAAAATCTTTTAAAAAAGACAATGGGAAAAATGTTGTGTGGATGTGAGGTGAGTTTAATACAGGTTTTTCATGCATTCTGCTGTTGCGTGAAGAGGCAGGTCTACCAAAAATGGTGGACCAAGAGTTTTTACTTTTTACTATTTTTACTACTTGTAAACGTTTCTTCAGGAGCCATGGGATTGAAGAGATAGTTTTAGAAGACAGAATGCCTCTTTTTTTCCCTAGGGCTCTGTTGGATTTTGCACTAAGAATTCTTCAGAGTCAAAATAGTGCCATGAGAACCAGTGAATATATAAAGTGGTTCATCTCTATCCATCTCAGCATCACATTCTATCTTATGGTAACATTATTACAGAAGTTAACCTACAGAAGAACTAATTCTATAGGGTACTGCCATGAAATAGGCTACTTAAGAACCCTGATCCCGTGTCCCCATCAAATCTGCATCATTAAACAAAAGATACATTTAGCAGAAAAGATGAAATTGAGTGGACATGATATATTACTTCACAGGACTTAATAGATATTAATTTGTAGTCTGTTCATTTTTTGCTAAGGTAGATATACCTAGAATGGCATTGGTTGGTTGACTTCCTATCTGGAAAAATGTGAGACTATTGATGGGTTTCCCTCCAAAAGAAATATATTTATTCCTTCAACAAGTAGTTATTGACTTTCTATTATGTATATTAAGCACCATGTTAGATGCCTCATCTAAAATAAAATGTTAAATAGTCAAAATCCATTTTCTCATAAAGCTTTATGAAGGAGATAATGAAATAATGATACAAATAAATATGAGTGATATATATATATATTTGTGCAATGGTATAAAACAAAGACCATTGGTCTGGAGGCTAAGGGAAGATTTCACAGACATCAATGATGTCTGTGGTGGAGGTAACTGATTTAGAAAGGAAAGAGTAAGTGCATTTGTCTCATGGTGGAAGTGAGCATTACTTGTCCCCAGAACCCAAAACAAAGCTCAGATGGCAAAGCAGGAAAAACAAGAAGCAGAAATGTAAGGTATGAGACTGGAAAGGGAAGCAGAGGCCATATCAGGAAGGATATTGAAAGGTAAAAAAGGAGTTTGGTCTTCAGAAGCACTCCCAACCTTAACATTCAGGAAAATAGATTCAGTTCTGAATTACCAATTAAGTAGGCACATTCTTAGCTCAAGAGATTTTCAATAATTGAGACTCTCTCTCTTGGAGAAGTAATAAAATAAGTGATTTGTGCATTGTTGTATATGACTAAAGAAGTATTCCTAATATCCACAGCAGGAAAAGAAAAAAGAGCACTTTTGTCTTTTAGCGTGGTGCTACGTTATCCATTTCTGAATGCAAAGCTAATTATTTGTCAAATTAAAGCCTATTTTTACCCCTAATATTATGACCACTTGGAAATAATCAATCATGTTGGTTTGCAAGCTCTAATGTTGGAAAATATAATTTTTCATATTCAAAAGGCTTGTAATAAAGGTAGTTTGGTAGGTTTAGGAATTAGCTTTAAAAGTAGAAATATAAATAGAGCAAATAATTTGTCTTTTGTTCTTTCCTGCTGTAGTTGTTAGCTAGCATGAATGTGAGAAACATCTGGATGCTTATATTCTAGTAGGTAGAGTGTGATGATGTCCTCTTGGTCACCATAGAAAAGAAAAATTATATAAATGAATCACTTGTTTGTAGATGGGGCAAAAGCAAAGTCAGCTTCTATAGGTGTCTGCATACTCATTAATTGCCTAGACAAGAATGCTAAGTTAAGGGTTATTTTTATTTTCTTCTAATTTTTTTTGACTCAGATAAAGTGGCAAAGAAACTTAAATGTAGATTAAGATCTTGCATCACTGCATAGGAATTTTCCCTGATTGTCTTTGATATATTTTTAAAATCTTTAATGTTAAGGTAAAATTTATCCTTCCTCTCTCCCATTCGGGAAGTTAAGGAGAAGACCCCTTTGCTCCATTCCCCCTCCCACAATGCCACACCTGGAAGACTGACTTCACAGATGAGAGTAGATGAAATGTGAAATCTCAGGCCCCTTTCAGGAAGCCCTTGGTGGTTGTGAGACCCCGTGTTGAATCTAAGTAGGAGAATGAACCAAGTTTCTGTTGCATGAACATCCCTCTTTGAGAGTCTGTGACTGGCCAGAATTTCTCTTGTAATGGACTATGTTCCAGGGGATTTGGTTCTGACCCTTTGAAGGCTTTGATGCATTTCTGGGGTAGTATTTTCATGTGTCCCTTTTGTGGGTCATGTATCTCCTCCAGGAGAGACTAGGGGTACCAGTTCAATGGTGACATGTGACAGAGGCCCATGATGTATCTGGCTGAGCACAATGGAGGTCAGGCCTCATTCTTGCATTCATCACCTGCTTAAACTCCTCTCCACTTTGCCCTTTTAATTACAACACACACATTTTCTTAGTATTTAGGAACTGAGGAGCTTCATTTTCTGTTCTCAAATCCTGTGTACTATGCCCACATATTTGTCATATACAGTAAAAGGCACTGTGCATTCACTTCAAATAAAAAAAAAATATTGAGCACATGTGCCCTCACTCTGACAAGATTTTATACACATTCCCATTCAATGCTCTCAATAGCCCCACAAGGCAATGTTATTATCCCGATTTTAGAAATAAGGAAACTGAGAGAAGTCAGGTGAAATAGTTGGTCAATGACTAGGAAGTAGGAGAATCCTGATTTGAATTCAGGCAGGCCAAGTTCAAGGCCTAAACTCTTAACCACTTGAGAATACTGCCAAGGCGAATAAATTCTCTCTTTTGTATCACCAATTAATACTTTTTTAGCATCTTAGCTTCTACTTAACAAAAAAATAGAAATCATATAGCATAAACTGTCTCAGAAACTCATATCTGGACCTCTTCCAAGCTGGCATGATAAAGCGAAGCCCCTGTTGCTAATTTTTTTTTTTTTTCATGGAATGAGAGAAGGGCAGAGAAGGAGAGAGTAGTGTTTTAGAAAGGCTAATGAAAGGAATTTTTGAGGTTTAACACCAAATGTTGATGTGATTTGCTCTTCTTCCAGTGCTGGGATATGATATTAAAACAAACTAAGAAGAAAAAGATGGTTCCAGATTTCACACTGAATGGATATAATATGGAGCCATTATGATGGAGGATCTGGGTGGGCTGGGAGGAAACCGGTAGATTGGGATCTGGTCTCCGTTTTGCTCCTCCTCGGGATAGCCTCGAGCAGTTCCAGACCTGCCTCTGTGGCATGCTGTTAGGTGAGGGAACGAAAACCAACGAAGCTGCCAGGGGGTCATGTTTGTACCAGCCCAGCGCTTGAGGCCCCTCTAAACCTATGAGTCTGTGAAATGTAAAAGCAGACAAGAGAGCCATTTGAACCCACTTCTGGGTGAACAAATGAGTATAGGCCAGATCTAGTGAACAAAAGGTAGAGAAGTGTCCCTGTTTTTCACTACAATAAAATTCCTTTTCCAGATGCAGGCATAATTAAAATAAACTTAGTCTAAAAAAATAACATCAATCTTTTTTGCAAAAAGTTTGGGCACAGAAGATCTCTGCCTGATGTAGAGAGAATGACGGGGGCTAGTTGTAGCTCATGAGGAAAGAAACTATGATTGTCGGTGATGTGCCTGCTGCCTGCTCTGAATGTTCCTCCTGTTATCTCCCTAAAGCACTCATCTGTGATTTCAAATATCATTAAGATTTCCATGGTAAATTAGCTTCCAATTATTCCTGGTTTCTGTCTGAGGCCACAGCATTTCAGCTCAAACAGGACTGCCAGCACACTCTGATGGGACAAAATGCAGACAAGCCATTGAAAGTAGCGTGGTTATCTTTGCCTCTCTTAGAAGAAAAAGGCAAAGATGACGTAGGCTGTGTATGTTTATGTGACTCTTCGTGGCCTGTGCCCCAGAGAGCACTGTTCGGTGTTATTCGTGTTTGCATTGAGCATTTCTGGGCTTGAGACTCCCCACTGGGGAAGTCATCTTTTGATCTGATTGGTGTTCAGAGCCCATGCTGTTTTGTGAAGAATGAGGCTCAAGATATCTCAGGCCCACTGTCCTAGCGGGTTTTCTATGGTTTCTTCAAAGTAACTGAATGCAGCTTCGTGCCTCCAGCACAAAGAATCATCAATGATCTTAAGCTTGTTTCATGGGTGACAGCAGGAAAACATCACAACACCTTCCTAGGACGGTTGTATTGATCTGCATCATTTTACTCAGGTTTCCTACCATGTTGCAGAACATTTAGAGAGCTGAGCTACAGGAGACCTACTTCCATCAGCGCTCCTTGCTTTCTTATTCAAATAAAAGAAAAAAATCAGTCTAGGGTTGCCCCATGTTGGGCTGGCCCAGATTTTGTGTTTCATCATAATTTTATGCGCTCTAGAGAATGAGTGAATACAAATACACTGTTAACAATGAGGCGTATGGTCACAAGCAAGAAAAGTGAAAGAAAGAAGAAAGATTGGAAGGGAGGAAGAATTAAAGCACTTTGTCAGTATACAATAGAAATGAGTAAGTATGGTTCTCTTATTGTAAACGATTCATAGACCTACACTGACAAGTTTACTGTCAGTGCTTTTTAAGGCCTGGATTTGAAATTTTATATAGAATCTTACACTCTAATTCAATTATTACATTCACAGAGAAAAGTAGAGACATAGGCAGAGGGAGAAGCAGGCTCCCTGCATGGAGCCCGATGCGGACTCGATCCCAGGACCCAGGATCACAGCCTGAGCCAAAGGCAGATGTGCAACCACTGAGCCACCCGGGTGCCCCTACATTCAGTAATAAAAGTGGAATTTGTCATTTTACCACAAACTAATGTCATTATATATACTTTTGGAATATGCACCTGTATATTTAGAATTTGTGATGAGTTAGACAGGGGTTGATCTGCAGTTTTGCTCCTTGTCAGGGGATAAATAGATTCCTTATTCTGTAGATAAGCTTTTGAATATTATTTTTTCCCATTGGCCCAAGATTACTGATAATATTCTGAGGAAATGGATGTGTTTATGTGGGCTGATTTGTAGTGAATGATCCATTTGTCACCATTCTGGGTGATGAGGTGCTGTAAACAATGTGTAGAAAAAGAAAGTGAAATAAAAAAAGAGAAAGGAGTAGAAATGAATCAGCTATTAAGAATTAGTAGATGTATGAAAGCAGTGAAGACTTCTGTTCTCTAAGAATTATTTAGGATTGTGGCTTGCAGTGTTACAGGCTCTGGAGGGAGGAGTGAAAAATATGCACATTTGAGCATTTACTACAGTCAGGCTGCTTTGTATATATTTTCTCATTTATTTCTATATTCTGACTACAAGAAATAGCATTTTCTAAATACTGCTTCATAGAACAAGACAAAAACTGTTATATTATGTAACTTTCTAAGAGTTGTACAATGAGGAAGAAGAGGTAGGATTTGAACTCAGGTCTGTCTGGCTTCAATTCTTTGTTTTTGTGGCAGAAGGTATTTTCCAAAGGCAGTCACAATATTATCTGCCATCTCACTAGCTCTTGTACAATGTGACCTTGCCAATCACCCATCAAAAGATGTTATCTATTTCTTTTTCCCTCAAATCTAAGCTGGCATATGACTCACTTTTAGCTATTAAAATATTACAGAAGTAACACTGCATAGCTTCCAAACCTAGATCAGAAAATGCCCAAAGGCCATGCAGTTTCTGCCTGAGTCTGATGGGACATGTGTTCTGGGGAAAGCCAGTTGCCGTGGTAGACGTATGGCCAGGAGAAGTGCCATGTTGGAAAAGCCACATTAGAGGTGCCTGCCAGTAGTCCTAGCTGAGTCCAGTCTTCCAGCCATCCTTGCCAAGGCACACATTCAGTACGTGAAGCCATTTTGGATCCTCCAGACCAACATAACCACCTCCTGAGTGACCCCTGTCAGTATTCCAAGGAACAGAATGGCTAGCCAAGCCCTGCCCACATTCCTGACCCACAGAATCATGAGGGATAACAGATTTGACATAGCGTGTTATACAGCCATGATAACTGCAATACCTGATAAGAGTATGGTTGCCCTTTGCCCTAAGGCTAGACCACCAGAAGAAAGACCTGCATCTGAGTGATGGGGAGAATGTTGACAGGCTGATCTGAGGCTAGGTAGAAACTGGTTGAAAGTGATGAAAAGACAGAGTTTTCAGGAGTCTAGGTAGAGAAGGACTTGGGCTGAGAACAAACTGGTAGGAAAACCTAAACTATAAAACAACTATAGATATTGTATCTTTGCAATTGTCCAAATCTTGTCTCTGTTCCCTTCTCCCCTTCAGCGATCTTCTCTACTTCTAGAGTTACACATTTACTTAAGATCAACTCCATCGTTTTTAAAAAAATATTTTATTTATTTATTTATTCATGAGAGACAGAGAGAGAGAGAGGCAGAAACCTAGGCAGAGGGAGAACCAGGCTCCCTCCGGGGAGCCTGATGTGGGGCTCAATCCCAGGACCCTGAGATTATGACCTGAGCTAAAGGCAGATGCTCAACCACTGAACAACCCAGGTGCCCCTCAGGTCCATCATTTTATCCTTTATTTTAAAATACTGCTTACTCACTTATATCTATAGGATATAGCCTAGATTTCTCACTTTGTCAGATAAGACTGTTCAGTCCAATATAAAGGCTGAGAGTAAGGGGTTTAGAATCAGAAAAATGGGGTTAATTAAATTTCTAATGAGAGAACCTTGTTGTCTGTCAATGTTTTTGTGTGGTCTCTTTCTGGATATGCAGCATCTAATATGACCAGGATAATGTTTTCTGGAATGATGTGATTCTTCTATGGCAGGCATACTTATAGACAGATAACTCATGTTGATGCTTTATAAATTTTCCTGAATTTCTCAGTAAATGCCACTATTGGTCACCCGTTCCACAGATAATTTAAGTCTTCTCTGAAATCCCAAACAGTTATCTATATAATTTGCTCAACCAAAAAAGATATCAGGGAGGTATCTGTGTATTAAAGTTGCTAGAGGAAGTGCCCTAAATGATTTAGGGTTATATTTCTCTCCCAAGTTCATGGACAATTGCTGTATCCAAATTACCTGGGAAAGTCCTCAGACCTACACATGCTGTCACATAATTAAGGATGAGAGAAAATTAGTGGAAATATCAGAAAGGGAGACAGAACATGAAAGGCTCCTAACTCTGGGAAACGAACTAGGGGTGGTGGAAGGGGAGGTGGGCGGGGGGTGGGGGTGACTGGGTGACGGGCACTGAGGTGGGCACTTGATGGGTTGAGCACTGGGTGTTATTCTATATGTTGGAAAATTGAACACCAATAAAAAATAAATTATATTAAAAAAAAGGAGGAATCCTGCCAACCCATTATTATAGACTGATGATTGGTAGAGATTTAAAAAACAATTGTAGAGTGTATCAGGGACCCTCTCAACTTTCACAACAGAAAAGTCCGTTTGTGTTCCACTGTATTTGGTAGGTGACCTTGTGGGAAAAGTGGTGGCTACCACAGTGCTAAAGTACTTTGTGACTAAGGTCCGTGACACTATCAAACAGCCAAACATTTGTGGTAAGAAATTATGGAATTATTAGATGCTGGGGCAGAAATGCACAGCTTTGGAGATTATTTGGAGCACACGCTCAAGGTTGACACCATAGATTTCTGAAGGGACCCTATCAGAGAATGTGAACCAAGAAAGTTTGTCTGGACCTTTTGGCTTGCTATTCATCTCACGGCTTTTCCAACCCCCATCATCTATAATTTTAAATGAGCTTTTCATATTTGATTTATTATCCTCAATCATTCTTGAATTTGGCATCTTCTTTTAATTGGCTTAGAGATGACTTTGTCCCATGTTCTATTTTTCTCTCACCACAGGCCAGGTTCTGAGAGGCTGGCATATCATGACATTTGAGAGCTTTGTCTTTGGCCTAGATCCCTTGGGTTTGATCTAGGCCTTGGCTTTTGTTTTACTACCATGGGCAAATTGTTCACCCTCTCTAAGTATCATTTTGTATTGCTGGAAAAGTGGTTTTAATAAATGTACTTGCACAAGGGTTGTTATGGGAGTTAAAAATATTGTATATAATATGCTATAATTAGCCTTTATTGTTGCTCTTGTTTTAAATATATAACTTTGGCCCATTTTCTGTTTTTGGCTTTTCCATTCTAATTCTGCCTTGCCAAATTCAAGGATTCCCAGCCTGTTTCTCTGCTAATTACCAACCCCCCATAGCATAGGTTTAATAAGAATGCTTTCATGCAAATGTACTATTCAATATTTGCTAGACTTTTGGATCTACAGAACAACTTCTCAGAAAAGAAAATGGTGGCAGAAAAGAAAAATTCTACAAAAAACTAAATTGACTTAAAAGAAAATTTGAAGTGGTTTCATCATACATTGAAGATAGGTTGCATGAATTGCTATTCTGTACATATTCTGAGGGCAAGAATCATGTCTGCCTTGTTCATTGCAGTATCCTTAGCACCTGAAACTATCCCTTATGGGGAGTGTCTTCAGTAAATATTTACTGAGTAAAAGAACAAACTGAACATATGTTAGAAGATTTGTTCCAATATCAGTATCGTCTAAGGAAACAGCTCTAGATAATCCTATTCATTTTCCCCTTCCTCCTTTATCTCTTTGGTTTTCTTCTTTCTGAGAGCTGGAAACACTGTGAGCTGTTTAAATTGTTTCCTTCAGTTCCCTCTACATTGCTTTCACACTAGGATATCATCAAAACACAGTATCAGTCTTGGGATTTTTTTTTTTTTTTTTTTTAAGAACATGAACCATTGGAAAATTTCAGGGGCAATAGAAATTTCAAACTGAAAAGTCGAGTCTTCAGGTTCATGAGGTAGCAGTCCTTTTCAACCAGCAATGGAGAAGCTTGGTCAAACTTGAGATTGGCAGACATGTTTCTCTGGGCATAAAAAATAGTGTGGCTCTCCACTGGAGACGCCAGGAACAGGTGTGAGACAGTAAACATCGTCGTTTTGAATAGGGACAATAGGCAGAGGGGCCTGTAGAAAAAGAATGCAGGAAACATTTTTGCTGACTATTTTTATACCAAAACAAGAGACCTCTTTGGTCTTGTACAGGAAGTATTCTTAAAAACTCTGTTGCACATATGCCAGTACCTGAAGTATCTTGCCCTGGAGATTTTGAGGAGGATATTCCTCCATCATCACAGAAATACTCAGGATCACAGAGTATCTTATGGGGCAAGTGTTAGGATTCCTTAGTTATGATTTCTTTAAAAAAGAATACAGTCTCTGCATTGTATAGCTTCAATCTACATCCTAGCATCAGCATTTAGACCATGGACATTGGCCTCCCCAGCCTGATCACAAGTGGATGTGATAGGATGTACATCCTCTGTGTCTTGGTAACTGTTGACCAGTGCTATTTACTCTTGTGTCACGGTATTTATGCATCTGCCATAGGTCATCCTGTCCACCTAAGTATCACTGATGACTCCTTTAATAACACAGATTAGGTGACATAATCATTCTGCTAGTGTCTTCTCTTGGGCCCTCACAACTGTCAATGCCATTAAAGGACTCTGCCGGCAACTGGACATGTTGGGATCCTACGGTACATCATCCAATAAATCCCAGACTTATTGGATGTAGCTTTAGGGCAGAAACCACGAGGTTGTTGATTACCTTTAGGTCATTTATGTCTGATTAGTGCTGGTGAAAGTACATGTTTGGGATTCTTAAAGTTTACAAAATGTCTCAGTCTAAACCGAAGTGAATCTGAAACTTTTCTTCTTTGTTATTTCCTCATCTCCTTGGAGTAGTTGGTGCAGTAGTTCCGGAAACCCGAATAGATACCTTTTGCCATGGAACTAGCTGATGGTAGGTCCCGAAGCACAAGGGAAACAGAAAACCTGCCTGAAAGCTGAAGCCCAGAGGCTGAAAGGAAAGCCAGAAAGTCTCCCATTTGGGCATGTCTGGACACAGTGTAGCAGATCTGTGGCTGGACTGCTTCTGTTTGCATCTTGACCCCGTCCTTAGTTGTGTGGGTTTTGTAGTATTATTTCATCTGTTTTTACCTCTGATTGCCACATTTGAGGAGAAAATAGCAAATTCAGTGTTAGATATGTAGTTCACATATGTCTTAGCTGCTAGTAGTATTTTTACTGTTCTCATTACTGCGCCTAGAGGTAAAATCAGGGACTTGATGTTCAGCTTTGACCCCTTTGCTGCTTGGGTGGGGTCCAGCAACCAGCTGCCTTGCCTGGGAAGTTGTTACAAATGCAGAATGGCAGGTCTCATCCTCCTGATTCAAAACCTGCATTTTGACAAGGCCCTCTGAATGATTCAAGTGAACAGTGAAGTCTGGAGAGCCCTGGTCTAGATCAAAGGGCTGCAGGTAGAGCAAGGGAATAGGTGTGGGATATGGGCTCAAGGATTGAAATCAGGGTCCTGAAGGAGACTTCACTGGCTTATTTTCATAGGTTGACAGGAACCGGCAGAAGGGATGATTTGCCCTGGTTTTCCTGCAGGGAGGGGAGCAGGGAAATGAGCGAAGGCAGAGCAAATACTGAGGCCTACAGCTGGGACGTCTGTGCAAGACTCTCACTTATGTTTGCTTAAGAATAAAATGAAAGGCTCTCGGAATTGCAATCCCAGAGTAGGGGACAGACCTCGAAGCCTTCAGGACTCTCCCAGCATGCAGTTTGAGACCTGAACTGATCAGGTGCCAGGAGGAAGGTCATCGTTGATTGTTTCCCCGGCAGCCTTGAGAAAATTTTTTTTTTTTTTTTTTTTTTTTTTACTTTGTTTTACATTCTCCAACCTTTTTACTCTGAGCTTCACTGGAGGATTCATGACGAGAAAAGAGATGACGCTGTGCAGAAAAATGATCTTTACCGCTGCAAAATTTATCCCTGCCAGAAACGCAAAATGCTGCAGCACTTAATTAAAGAATATAGAAAGTCACCAAAATATTAACATTAAACCATGGCCTCCGCCTCTCACTTTTTGCTTAAGAATCTCACCAGAGGAGAAATGACAGGAGGGAAGACAATCTGAATCTTTCTTCCCACCCCACCCCCAGTCCTCTGAAGAAAGACATTGTTCAGCAAATTAAACAGGTAAACAGGATTTTAAGAAGAATGTTTAAACTGCTTAATAGAACAAATTGTTTTTTAACACTCTTAAGCAGCTGTTGGAATCATCGATTTGCATACACATAATGAATATGCTAATAGCAAATCTTTCTCTCCTCATCATTAAAAATAGGTTTCCTTTGGGACTTCTAAAAGCTCATTGTTATTCTGGTTGTAGTTACTATATATACTTGGGTGCACTCATTTAAGTATCTTTACAATATATAGGCTTTTGCTAATTGAGGTATGTCTTTCACAATCAAGTAGTTGAGTCTGTGAAATCCTACTGTATGTGAACATGTAGAAACTTGCAAATACAGTTTAGAATCCACTGTCCTGCAAAATAATTTAAGCAGCGCATGAATTTTTCACTAGGCTTCCCATGCTTACCTAGTTTGAGTTTTAATGTTTTGTGCAGAAGGAAATAATACAAGTCCAGATAATTAAAATATTATTGCTTTGGGTCATCATTTCAATTACTACTGATGTTTCTAGACTTTTGGGGCATTATATTTTTAAGTGTCACCCATTTCTTTTGAATCCTGAACCTGTGGGTTTATTAATCTGCATAACTCATTTGCATCAATATGAATGGAAATATTGATTATGTCTGATTTATTCATCACTTAGGCATGTTAATCTGAGTACAGTTGCTTCCTTGAAAATATCAAACAGCATTTATTTTACTTACTTTCTATATGAGGCAGTTTGGACGCTTAAATATAACAAGAGTAAATCTGAGAAGACTCAAGGAAGCAGGAAGTAAGATAGTAATAGGCACCTGGTAAGATAGTTATCTCAGACACTGAGTTTGACTGTAAATTCAAAGTGGCTCAAGGAATTGAAGAAATCATCTTGGATTACATGGTGAAGTCACCATCCATTTTGAATCCCCAATTTAGAGCTTTGGGTAAAAAACCTCATGAGTGATAATAATTTATGTTGTAAGAAATTTGACATGGCCTGATTATGAAAATTCAGTTAGGAACACTACAAAGTGACATGGTGACACGATTCTGAGCTGTGATTGCAACATAGATGCTTGAATAATTAAGGTGAAATCAGGTTTTGGACATAATTCAAAGCAATGATTAAGATATTATCAGGTTAATCATAATTAAATTTTCTGTTGTGTATTTTTTATATATTTATTTATTCATGAGGGACACAGAGAGAGAGGCAGAGACAAAGGCAGAGGGAGAAGTAGGATCAAATCATGTATTTATCATCCTGAAATACATCTTTTTATAGTGGTTAATAAATAATGAAATGATTTGAAAATATGAAGGAATGAAAAACATTTTAAAACACTAAAATTGCGTTTGACTTCATTAATATTAACATTTTTCCTCAACATTGGTTCACTCTTTACTCAAGCTCCTTGCAATTCTGTTAATGAGCTCTCCTACCTACCCCAACACCTTTTTTGGGTCAAGATTAGAGAAGTTTCCACTGAATTTCATTTTTTCCTTAAACCAATTAAGTATCTCTTACAGAATATGAGCTCAACATGCTTTCTTTGCATCCTCATCAACTTATACTCTGGAGATTATACCTTTTGTGAACTAATTTTTTTGTGTGACTTTCTTCACAGCTCTCAATTCCCATTTTTTCTGCTTTGTTTTACACCATTGTCCTTATTTAGAAAATAAGTGAGTTTTCAGAATTGTCCTAAATTTCAAGCAATTAGAGGTATTTCAGTAACAAGCGATGCTCTCCTAATTCATCCTTAAGAGCTCCTTCCTTTCCCTTCCTGTTCTCTTAATTTTTCTTGTCTTTCTTCAGTAAACCTATTTACACAGGTATTCTATAATCACATATGGGTTTTAAAATTGAATAGGAAAAACTACCATTTTATAACCTGGGCCAGTCTTGCATATTATTCACCTGTAAATAAATCTTGAAGCTAAGCACAGAGATGAACTTACCAGGTGGACATCAGTGTGGAAGAAGGATATTGGGTGACAAAGGGAAAGATTTCTTGACAACTGGTTGTTCTAGTGGTCTTATGAAAACATAGGTAACATCATTAAATGTTACCTGAGTAAAATTACTTTAGGTATGGCTGATGGCCTAATTTAATAAAGGGATGAGACTTGAAAAATCTATGGGAACGTAGAACAATAAAGTGTACATCTTAAGCAAGCATTTAGTGAAATCATAATTAAATTTTCTGTTAAGTGTCTTTTTTATATATTTATTTATTCATGAGGGACACAGAGAGAGAGGTAGAGACATAGGCAGAGGGAGAAACAGGATCCATGCAGGGAGCCCATTGCGGGACTTGATCCCGGGACTCCAGGATCATGCCCTGAGCCGAAGGCAGATGCTTAACCGCTGAGCCACCCAGGCATCCCTGGGTGCCTTTGAAGCCCAAATCAGAGTATTTAGTAGATCTCAGGGTTTTTTTTCCCTGAAATTATTAACAGAAAAGAATGAAATGTTGCAAAACCAACATAGTGTCAGGTTACTCACCCCTTTAAATATATATGTGGACATGCCCTGTGAATATAAATGCATGTAAACCCCAATGTGGTATTTAAATGTATACTCCTGTCAGAATTATTATGATAACAGTGTCTTTTCTTGCAGCTAAAAATGCAAAATGAAAAGAGGAAAAATAAAATTATCCCCAGCATGCTGACAGTAATAATAAGAGTATTAAGAAGAACAGGAAGACATTTTCAAGAAAACAGCCATGAAGTCTAATCCACCTAGACTTTTATTGAGGATGACATGCCCTTTGTAATCTCCTGTCCTCTATCTCTATCAGCAAAACAGACTTCTACTTCTGCTTCCACCTCTGTGTTGTTTTAGTCAGCCAGAAAATTCTATGACTCCTTTTGACACAACAGATTTTGTCCCCCTATTCCTTCCCTGCAGAGATTATCAACATGGCAAATAATTATGAATCCTAAGGTGAAAACAGAACCTTCACGTAGAGCTGAGCATTTTTTACCCCAGGGGATTATTGATTTGTGCAGTGACTTTTGTCCTTGGTAAATCTCAATTTTCAATGGTGAATGCATTTGTAAGTATAAGCCAAACTCCTGGGGAGGCCTTGCTTCCATTAATACATACTTTATTGGGAAGCTTGTCTTTCTCCATAGGACTTCACTCTAGACATTTGAAATTCCAGATGTAGACAAAATGAGATTTCAAAGAAGTAGGTCTACTAAAATGATGGACTAATGTCAAAGTCAAACTAGCTTTAGATTAGCCTTGCAATTATTTGGATTAAAATTGGAAATCAAATTTTATTATGGATTGTATTTGCAATATTATTATGGAGTATTTGCATAATACTCCAGAACAGTTTCTTCATCTTGTTACTATGGGTATTTGGCGCTGGAATTTTTTTTTTTTTTTTTTTTTTTTTTTTTTTTTTTTTTTTTTTTTTTTTGTGGTGGGGAAGCTATCCTGTGCATCACAGGAAGTTTAACAGCATTCCTAAACTATACTCCCAAGATGTCAATAGCACCTTACCTGCCAGTTGTGACAGCTAATACTCTGTAGAGTGTGCCAGATGTTCCCTGGCAGACAAAATCATACCCTGGTTGAGAACCCTTCTGTAAAATACTCTGTGACTTCTCTTGAAATTCACACAGAAAATTATGGATCCTTACAGCTAAAAATGTTATCCAGGATCCCCTCATTGGGCAAAGTTGTTTTTTTTTCCATTTTTTTCTTACAGATTTTTTTTTCACAAGAAAAATTTATTTATTTATTCACGAGAGACACACAGAGAGAAACAGGCTCCATGCAGGGAGCCCTATGTGGGACTCGATCCCAGGACTCCAGTATCACACCCTGGGCCAAACGCAGCTGCACAACCACTGAGCCACCCAGGTGTCCCCCCATTTTTCCCCAACAGAGTTCAGTTTCCTCATTTCTAAGACATCTAACCGGGGATCCCTGGGTGGCGCAGCGGTTTGGCGCCTGCCTTTGGCGCAGGGTGCGATCCTGGAGACCCGGGATCGAATCCCATGTCGGGCTCCCGGTGCATGGAGCCTGCTTCTCCCCCTGCCTATGTCTCTACCTCTCCCTCTCTCTCTGTGACTATCATAAAAAAAAAAAAAAAGAAAAAAAAAAAGACATCTAACTAATCCTCAGTTCTTCTGGCCTAATATGATTGCAGTTTTATTTTCTGATGCTAAAGTCTGGTAGGATGACATGATGGTACTTTCAGGACAACTTCCAAGTGTCCCTCACCATCAGGGCCATGAAATTTTATAGTCATTGTTACCTGCTGGCATCCTTCTACCTACAGCAGCTCAAGTGTGGTTCCCCTTTCTTCTACATTTATTTCTTTTCTTTTTTTAATTAAAGTATAGTTGACATACAGTATTCTATTAGTTTAGTCACACACTGTGGTGATTTGATCTTTTATATATTTCAAGTGATCTTTATAAATGTAGTCACCTCCTGTCACCATAAAAACCTATTACAATATTACTGACTATATTCCCTATGCTATACATTGTATTCCTTAACTTATTTATTTTATAAATGGGAGTTTGTACCTCTTAATCCCCTTCACCTATTTTGCCTGCAACCTAACCCCATCCCCACTCTGCTAAGCAACAGTTTCCTATATCTATGAGACTGTTTTGTTCTGCTTGTTCATTTTTTTCTTTGATTCCACATACAAGTGAAATCATATGGTGTTTGCCTCTCACTGTTTGACTTCTCTTACTTCACATCATAACCTATAGTCCAGCCATGTGTTGCAAATGGCAAGATTTCATTCTTTTTTTATAGCTGAGTAATATTTTGTTGCCTCTGTGTATGTGTATGTGTGTAAATATATATATATATCTTACCCATTCATCTATTCATAGACACTTAGGTTACTTCCATATTCTGGCTATTGTAAATAATGCTGAAATTAAAACAGGAGTGCATATATCTCCTCAATTGGTATTTTTGTTTTCTTTGGATAAATGCCCAGAAGTGGAGTTGCTGGATCTATCTAGTCATTCTATTTTTAATGTTTTGAGAACCTCCGTACTATTTTCCATAAAGGCTTGACCAATTTATATTACCACCTGTACAACTGTACAAGGCTTCCCTTTTCTCTATGTCCTTGCCGACACTTGTGATTTCTTGTCTTTCTCATTTTAGCCATTCTAACAGATGTGACATGATATCTCATTGCGGTTTTTGCATTTCCCTGTTGATTGATGATGTTGAACATATTTTCATGTGCCTCTTGGCCTTTGTATGTCTTACTTAGAAAAATAATTCAAGTTCTCTGCCCATTTTTAAATCAGGTTGTTTAGGGGCACCTGGTTCCCTTAGTCATTAGGTGTTTGACTCTTCTTTTCAGCTCAAATCATGATCTGAGGATTGTGAGGAAGAGCTCCATGTCTGGCTCCGCACTCAGGGAGAGACTGCTGGAGATTCTTCCTCTTCCTCTATCTCTGTCTCCCCCATCTTACTCTCATCAATCAATCAATCAATCAATCAATCAATCAATCAGGTTATTTGGTTGTGTAAGTTCTTTATATTTTAGATACCAGTCCCTTACTGCATGTGTGATATGCAATATCTTCCCCAATCACTATTTCTCCTTTTCATTTTGTTGATTATTTTCTTCACTGTACAAAAGCTTTAGGTTGATGTGATTTGTTTATTTTAGCTTTTATTGATCTTGCCTGAGGAGACTGATCCAAAATATATTGTTAAGACTGATGTCAAAAAAATATTGCCTATGCTTTCTTATGGGAGTTTTATGGTTTCAGGTCCTGCATTCCAAGTCTTTAATCCATTTTGAATGTGTTTTTGCATATGGTATAAGAGAATGGTCCAGTTTCATTCTTCAGCATGCAGCTGTTCAATTTTCCCAGAACCGTTTATTGAAGAGACTGTCTTCCCCATTGCATACTGTTGCCTCCTTTGTCATAGATGAATTGACCATATATGTATGGATTTATTTCTGAGCTCTTTTATCTATGTATCTATTTTTGTGTCAGTATCATAGCCTTTTGGTTACTACATTTTTTTGTGATATAGTTTGAAACTAAGATATGTAATACCTCTAGCTCTGTTCTTCTTTCTCAAAATCGCTTTAGCTATTAGGGGTCTTTGTAGTTCTATATTAATTTTAGGATTCTTTGTTCTAGTTCTGTGAAAATATGCCATTCATATTTTGATGGAGATTGCACCAAATCTGTAGATTGCTTTGGGTAGTATGGACATTTTAATGATGTAAAATTTTCCAATCCATGGACATGGACTATTTTTCTATTTATAGGCATACCTCATTTTATTGACTTTATCATTTTGCACTTCCCATATAATTGTGTTTTTTAAAAGTTGAAGGTTTGTGGCAAACTCTGTATTGAGTGAGTTCATCAGCACCATTTTCCCAATAGCATTTGCTTCTTTCATGTCTCTGTGTCACATTTTTGTAATTCTTGCAATATTTCAAACTTTTCTTCTTATTGTATTTGTTATGATGGTTTATGATCAGTAATTACAATTTGCTGAAAGCTCAGATGATGGTTAGCATTTTTAGTGGTAAAATATTTTTTAAAGATTTATTAATTTGAGGGAGAGAGGGAGAGGAGGGGGAGAGACAGAGGGAGAGGAACAGAGAGAATCTCAAGCAGACTTCACGCTGAGCATGGAGCTTAATATGGGACTCAATCCCATGATCCTGAGATCATGACCTGAGCTGAAACCAAGAGTCAGACATTCAACTGACTGAGCCACCCAGGTGCCATGATAAAATATTTTTTATTAAAATAAGTACATTGCTTTTTTAGGCATAATACTACTGTACACTTTATAGATTACACTGTAGTATAAACTTACTTTTAAATGCATTGAGAATGGGAATCCAAAAACTCATTTGACTAGCTTTATTGTGATATTTGCTTTATTGTGGTATCTGGAACCAAATTTGCAATATCTCCAAGGTAAGCCTGTCTTTGTGTCATCTTCAATTTCTTTAACTACTTCCTTATAGTTTTCAGAGTACAGTCCTTTCACATCCTTGGTTAACTTTATTCCTAGGTATTTTATGCAATTATAAATGGGATTATTTTCTTAATTTCTCTTCCTGATAGCTCATTGTTTGTGCAATAATTATTCAATAATAATTCTGTATATTAATTTTGTATCTGTGTCTTTGCTGAGTTCATTTCTCAGTTCTAATCGTTTCTCTATAGAGTCTTTAGGGTTTTTAATATATAGTATCATGTCTTCTTCAAATAATGACAGCTTTATTTCTTCCTTTCCAATTTGGATGCCTATTCCTTTTTTTTCCCCCTAATTTTGTGACTAGGACTTTCAATACTATGGTGGATAAAAGTGGTGAGAATTAGCATTCTTGTCTTTGTTCTTGATCTTCGACAAAAAGCTTTTATTTAGCTTTTGACCATTGAATATGGTGTTAGCTGTGAGTTTGTCATACATGGCCTTTATTATGTTGAGGTACATTCCTTCTATATACACTGTGTTGAGAGTTTTTTTTTTATCATAAATGGATGTTGAATTTTGTCAAATGCTTTTTCTGCATCTACTGAGATAATCATATGATTTTTATTTTTTATTTTTTTTTTGTAAATCTGGTGTATCATATTGATTAATTTATGGATGTTGAAATATCTTTGAATCCCTGGAATAAATTCCACTTGGTCATGGTTAATGACTCTCTTAAAGTATTGTTGAATTTGGTTTGCTAATATTTTTGTTGAGGACTTTTGCATCTATGTTCATCCAGGGTATTGGCCTATAATTTGTGTGTGTGTGAGATTGTGTGCATGCTTGCACATGCATGGTGTTTTTGTCTGGTATTGATATCATTTATGAAAATGCTGTTTTATAAAATGAGTTTGGAAGCTTTCCTTCCTATTCAGTTTCTTGGAATAAGTAGAGGATAGGTACTAACTCTTGGAATGTTTGGAAGAATTTATCTCTGAAAGTTTAACTTGATTTTTGGTAGTTCTTGAATTACTAATTCAATTTCATTACTTGCAATCAGTCTATTTAGGTTTTCTGTTTCTTTGTGATTCAGTTTTAGAATATTGTGTGTTTCTAGTATTTATCTGTTTCATCTAGATTTTTCCATTTGTTAGTGTATAAATATAGGATTCTCTTATGATCCTTGTATTTCTGTGGTTTCAGTTGTATCATTTCCTCTTCCATTTCCAATTTTATTGATTGGGGCCCTCTTTTTTTCTTGATGAGTCTATCTAGAAGTTTATCAATTTTGTTTATCTTCTTAAAGAACTAGCTTTTAGTTTCATTGATCATTTCTACTGTTTTTCATCTCCATTTCATTTATTTCTGCTCTGATCTGTATTATTTCCTTCCTTCTACCAACATAGTTTTTGTTCTTTTTTCTAGTTTCTTTAGGTATAATGTTGGATTGTTTACTTGGAATTTTTCTTGTGTCTTGAGATAGGCTCATATTGCTATGACTTTCCTTATTAGAATTGCTTTTGCTGTGTCCCAGAGATTTTGTGTTTCAATTTTCATTTTTTCAAAGTATTTCTTTTTAAAATTTTCTCTTTGGTTTCTTTGTTAAACCACTGGTAGTCTAGGAATATATAACCTAATCCTCATGTGTTTGTGGCTTTTGTCCAGCTTTCTTCTTGTATTGATTTCTAGTTTCATGCCAGTATGGTCAAAAAAGATCTTAATTTAATTTCAATCTTCTTGAATTTATTGGGACTTGTTTTGTGGCCTAATATGTGACCTGATCTGTCCTGCAGAATGTTCCGTGCACACTTGAAAAGAATGTGTATTCCAAAGTTTTTGGATGAAGTGTTCTCTATATATCTATTAAGTCGATCTGGTCTAATGTGTCACTTAAGGCCAATGTTTCCTTATTGATTTTCTGTCTGGATGATCTCTCCATTAATATAAGTGGAGTGTTAAAGTCCCTTACTATTATTGTATTGCTGTGAATTTCTCCCTTTATGTCTGTATTATTTGCTTTATATATTTAGGTTCTCTCATGTTGGGTACAGAAACATTTATAAATGTTATATCTTCTTTGATTGACCTCTTTATAATTATGCATTGCCCTTCTTTGTCTTTTGTTACAGTCTTTGTTTTAAAGTCTATTTTGTCTGATATGAGTATTGCTGTACCAGCTTTCTTTTCATTTCCATTTGTATGGAATATCTTTCTCCATCGTTTTACTTTCACTGGGTGTGTGTCTTTAGATGTGGAGAGAGTCTCTAGTAGGCAGTATATAGATTTTTTTTTAAACCACTGACCTTTCTGAAAAATGTGAAATTGTGGTCCTCCTGCTTCATAAAAATTATATTCATTAAGATCCTTTGACCTCATAAAAGACTGATGACTTCAAATCTAGAGGTTTTTTCTTTAATTTGCATACTTCTTTCTATAGTATTGGTTCTGTTGTCTACCTCTTGTTCCTTTAAATTCTTGTGTCTCTCAGCATCTCTTCATCATTCCTTTTTTCAAAATATTGTATTGATTTATTTGTGAGAGAGAAAGAGGGAGAGCATGAGTTGGGCGGGGGGCGCTGCAGAGGAAGAGGGAGAAACAGATTCCCTGCTGAGCAGGAGTCCAGTGTGGGGCTTGACCCCAGGACCCTGAGACCATGACCTGTGCCAAAAGCAGACGCTTAACCAACAGAGCTATCCAAGTGCCTCAACTCTTCCTTCCATCATTCTATTTTTAAAGTAAAAATACCTTTCTCCATTCATTCAGCTTCTTCTTTTCTCTAACTTTGGGCTCTTTCCAAGATTTCAGTCTTTAGTTTTCCATGTATTTTCTCTTCTTTTTGCTTTTTAAACCTCCCCTTGAAGATAAAATAATTTTTGTAGCACAATCTCTTACATCAATGCACATGTCTCTTGGAATTGGGCTTGAGCTACCAAGGCCCAGCACTTTCTTTTTTTTTTCCTGCTAATTGCCATAGGAAAAAAAGTAAACACATGAGAAATTATGATGCATCTGCCTTCCATTCTGATTTTTACTTACCCCAGTCCTCAACTTTAGAATTTTATAACTTGATTATTATTTCATAAAAATAATTTTAATTACTACTTGTTATTGTGGATATATATCATTTTCTGCATTTGTATAATTTTCCATAATTTCTTTTTCCATTGTTCAAAGAATACTGGAATTCACAGACTGGTAGGTAAATGCTTGCTTACTTCTTCATTTTTTGCCCATAGGATTCATTCCTTGAAGAAAAAGCACTGATTCAAAGAGCCTATAGATATTTAATGGCCAATCAGTATTGCTCAGAGGGGATCTCCTTGGCTTCATGCATCAACTGGGTAAGTACTTAATAGGTTCTTATTACGATCCGAGCCCTGTACTCCTTTAGCCACTTCTAGAATCCATTTGTCATTCTATTAAATTAATTTTGCTTAAAGCTTATTTTCATCTGTCATTTTCCTGCTTGGAAGCCTCTTACATACACTCAGGTCTTAGGGCTAAAGCTGAACTCTCTAGATTGCCAGTTAGGCCCTGCCTGGCCCCTTCTACCCAAGAGCAAGTGCATGCATGTGTGCACGCACACAGAGCCCCAGCTTTCTTTTCCGATAGGACTTCCACCACCCTCTAATGTCACCCTTCTACATTTCTTTAGGTTGGTGTCCTATCCTTTTGACACATACTCATTCCTGATTTTATATTTTTGCATTCCCACCCACCCTCTCACCATCCCACCATTCTTTCAAAGAGCTGGAAAGGCATTCTAAGTGTTTTCCTCTTCCAAATGTAACAGTGTATTCCAGTGATTTTCTCCTCAAACCCTAATTAGTCCTGTCTTTGCCAGGTTAACTGGTGGAGCCAATTAATCACCACTTAATGTTATTTTGTCGTTCAAGTATATTAAACTCATTCTAGGTAGGATGGTAATAATTTTCACCTCTCATTCTGAACAGAATGCCGTATACTCTGTTTTATGGCTCATAAACGAATTTAAATTTTTTGAGCATCTACTATGTGTTAGTCACTGTTCTCAGTTCTGGGAATACAATGATAATAAATTAGCTATGGTCTTTATCTTCATCACATGGACAATCTAAGAGTCTACTGTTTTTGCTTTCCAGACCTATCCATTTAAGCACACCCTGAACACCTATATTTTCCTCATAAACTCAATTTTGGACTGCTATCACTGTACCTCGTCTCAAAACTGATTTGTGATAAACTTATTTTACAAATAGACAATAACCTGGGAATTCAGTAATTAAGTAAAGCTCAGATTTATGAAATTTATGAAAGTTAATTCTGCATTATCTGGCCTTTCCAGCATAATAAGTGAAAGTATTCAAAGAGTTGTAAGACTGGTGGAGCTTGATTTCACAGAGAACTTCACAAGGTCAATCCTGGGGCTATCCATAAGGATTATTATATATATATATTAAGATTTTATTTATTTATTCATGAGAGACAGAGAGAGAGAGAGAGAGAGAGAGGCAGAGACACAGGCAGAGGGAGAAGCAGGCTCCATGCAGGGAGCCCGACATGGGACTCAATCCTAGGTCTCCAGGATCAGGCCCTAGGCCAAAGGCAGCACTAAACTGCTGAGCCACCTGGGCTGTCCCAGGATTATTATATTTTAAAGAAAAATATATACAATGTCTTTTTATATTCTAGTTTTCCAGTGTTAAATAAGATTTACTAAATGAGAGTAAACACAGATTATATAAAACCACATAAAGATGAAGGAAATAGATTACAGCTGTGAAGAATTTGTACACTGAGAAGGAAAGACATGCAAATGTGATAACCTTTATTTTTAGCCCCCAAAATATTGTAATGGATTCACTTTGGTTGGTATCTCAGCTCTGAAAAGTCCTTTCATTGAGAAAACTGGAAATCCTCAGCCTTTGATGAGTACTGTTAGATTCTATTTTGCACTGTGAAATATGCAATTTTGTCAAGATCTTAAACTATAACAAAATATCTTGATATTTGAGAAAATATCTTAATGGAGATGTAAGTACTGAGGTTTCCTTGGGTCAGCGATCTCCACTGGTATCAAAATCCCCAAGAACACAAGCAGGAAATGGTGGAAGTGATTAGGGAGATTTTATACTTTAATTTGTAACAAATAATACACAAGGAAAGAAAGGGCAAATCTCCTAAGTAAAGGGATTAGACAAAAATCTAACTAAGGATATAAATGACCTGTATGTTTCCTTTGACTAATCTGGTAAGAAAATAGGAAATAAAGCAAAACAAAGCAAAGAAAAAAACACCTACGCTATAAATAACAGAAGAAAGATAAAGAAACAACAATGATGATTTATTCACAAGTTCCCAGGGACTTAATGTAAAATATTCTTGGGTATAATGAGATGATTTTGATTGTCTTTATTTGTCACAATTTCATTCAAGATGATCTAAGCAAAAATATGAGAATACAATTACTGAATGGTTTTCAGTTTTAACACTTTACATCTAAAATTTTGAATGATATTTTAAACTGGGAAGACAGTTTTAGGGGAGTATTGTTCTTTCTTCTTTGTTTAATTCATTGGAAAGTTATAAAATGATATTTTAGAGACTCATCTCTGAAAATAGAGGCATTATT
The DNA here is from genome assembly GCF_011100685.1 of Canis lupus familiaris. Lineage (NCBI taxonomy): Eukaryota > Metazoa > Chordata > Mammalia > Carnivora > Canidae > Canis > Canis lupus. The sequence goes on along the minus strand of NC_049244.1, from coordinate 17,999,989 downwards.
TAATAATATATATAATAGATAATATAAGTATATTTATATCAATATATATATTTACAAAATTAGATGGGTCTACCATAGTTAGGCATAAGGAAAACTTTTGACTGGTATAGTTTGCTGCATTTCTACTTTTGCTCTCTCTTTATATCACAAAGCCTAGAAAATTCCATGGAGTTCTGTTTTTCAGAAATATATGTACAGCTTTTGTTGTTTTTATACCCCTTGAACATCAGTTTCACTTTATCATTACAGTTCATATGTTTCCAAGACCCATGATACCCCTATTTCCCTGATATAAATCATATATGAATTGGCACTGAGTTGGTCTCAGTGGGTTGTAAGTCCAACATGGTTTCACACATCTATTTATATAGTCATTTTTTTAAAGCTGTGATATAATGTTTTGCTAAAGAGTACATTTGGTTTTCAACCTAATATGATATTTTCTTCAGACCTCAAAATCCTTGTCAATGACTGAAATTGCAAAGAATTGGAATATGGAGGAATTTTCTAAGGATGAAAAGGTCCCAGGTCACAACTCTGGCCTGTGTGAGTCACTGTGGTTGAAAATGCTCAAAATGAGGCTGCATCGCTACCTGGAAACTGTGTGTAGTTAAAGGATGTTTTACTCTTTCTTTTGGAACTAGAGTAAGAAGTTTATTTTATCTTTTTTTAAATCTTAGTTTCAGAGTTTATACTCTTCATTTCATATGATCCTCACCATCCACTTGAGTTCCTTTTGTTTTATTTTTTATTTTTATTTTTTTACTGCCCATAGTATTTGTTTGTTGTTTGTTTATCAAGAATTTATCATTCTAGAGCCTAATGTTCATGTTTCATAGTTCAGGAACACAGGGGACTGACAAACATCCATGGAATTCAACCCAAATAAATTCTATACATTCCCAAGTCACTTTGCACTCTTCAAGATGCCAGCCTTCTTCATCTCCTCAAGATCTTTCATGAATCATAATTGCTGTAGAAATCTGCATATGCCTTCTTCCTTGGTTCAGTCACAACAAACTTATAGAAAGCTGCAGTCCCCAGGGATACGGTGATTGCTCCAACGGTATGAAATCTTGCACATTTGGCCAGAAGGCTTCACATCTGAGGTTTTATCAAAGCATTAGAAGTCATTGCAGTTATTCTCCTCAACATCAAGCTCAAATCCAACATCCTTCCTAACTGATACAACAAGAGTTCTTTTTTTTTTTCCCTAAATTTTATTTCATTTCATCCTCCCTTTCTTCACCAATCCTTACCTCATTTTATCCCCCAGATGGGAACTCACTCAATTATGTGTAACTTATCCTTAAATCTCCATTTATTCTTTAAAAATGTGTAGACTTTAATGAACATCTATGTCTTAAATGTAAACAAATGGTATTACTTACAAATCTCATTTACTTTCCTAATATAGACATTTGTTGATATTTATTTACCACTAATTATAGCTAGGTCATAATTACTGATTTGAAACTTTTGTTTTGGCTTTAGAATCCTCTATTAAAGAAGATTTTTATAGACCATCAAGACAGACAGATGAAAGTAGGGCTGCTTTGGCAAAGGTGTATAGGGGTCTGGCGCCCCCCTCAATCTGCCTGGTCTTTTCTACTCCCTAAAGTGGTCTCTGAAATATCTCTTTTGAATTGAGGGCTCTTTGGAACACAATACAGGAACTCTTGGACTAGATGCTTCTTAAATTATACTCCTACTCTTTTTCCAAGATTTATCCTTCTATGAAAAGCAGTGTATACATAAGCTTATGTGTCATGCCAATTAACCTTTGTGAGAAAGATCTTGTTTTGGTATCTTCAGTGGATCTACTCAGTGCTCCATACACATTTTAAGGGAGTGGGTGGGCAAGGCCCTTATTTCAGTTGACAAGGAGAGACACTGGTATGTAGACAAGCAATTTATACAACAGGCTAGTAGAGTACTTGGAGGATGCATCACTAGGTTACCTCTCCCTGTATATGAAAGCTCCTTCATTCCTTTTTCAAATAAATGAGAATATGGAAAGTTAGCACCTCATGAGATATCACATGGGGTTGCACCCTAATGAAACTTCAGCACTAACACACACACACACACACACACACACACACAATATGACATTTAAGTAAAAATCTTTTAAAAATTAGTTCTACAGTTTCAGCCTCCTTACAGAGAGTATAGTGAAGAGAAATATGAACTCACTTTTCTCCAGGCTATGGGGCCTCTGAGGCCATTTGTGTCTGTACTACATGACCTCAAGCTGAAAGGATTTTGAATTAATATGTCTTCCTTCATGTTTTTTGTTGGTGGTGGTATTTCTTTCTTGTATTTCTCACTAATGTCAGCCTATCATTAGTAGTCAGTCTTTTCTACTTCCTCTTAATTGCCATGTCTAATCTAGTGTGAATTGAGAAAGCCAGATAAGCAAGCCTTTAAAAATTGGCTCCAAACTGTACAATTTTGCCTGAAGGCTCTGGTGCCCCCTGAATAAATTGCACAGCATTTAATGTTTTGATTTTATGGCAGCTCTTTTGGATGCTCAGAGGGTTTTTTGTTTTGTTTTGTTTTGTTTTTCATCTCCTTTCTGGCTCTTGTCTACTTTTCGGACAGTGAAGGTTGCTAGATGAGTGCTAGAGGGACAGAGTCAATGTTCACTGTGTTTGTTTTTGGTAGAAAATACATATTCAGGGATGTTGGAGCTCCCATTATCCTTCTGCTGCACTTGGATTGGGATTAATTTGACTTGAAGAGCCAGATATTTTTTAAGAGTCAGTGAATTATTTTTGGTTTACTGAAATAGTCAAGCTGATTCTGGAATAGGTCCCAAATGTACTCATGGGATGTTTCTTAGATAATCTGTGGTTATAATTGATTGCTTCTCTCATGATAACTAAAAAATTCCAACCGTTAGAAATCTGTCCATACTCATTGGCTCAAAGACTCTCAGTTGAAAACCATGGTGCTATTTTGTTGTTTTGTTAGTAATACCAGTTGTATTAAGTAAAAGTCTTTCAGAGGTTGAATACTTTTTTTAGATGATTTTGTAATGCTGAGAGGTGAATTTACCTATTAGTATTTTTAATACTAATACCTATTAATATTTTAGTTATACTAAGTATTTATTTATATTTTAATACCTATTTAATACCTATTAGTATTTTTTAATAATGGTGATGTCAGTGAAACCCAATAGATGTTTTACTTGTAGGTCTTCTAATCACAAGGATTTGAATTCAATTCAATTTTGGAGAATGTAGTTCAATGTACAGTGTATATCAGAAAGAGGACATATAATAATTCCTGTTCTTTAATGGGGTTTTATCATATTCCTTTAAATAATAGCCTGCCATAGTCTAAAAGAAAAGATGGCTATATGAGTATTCTCAAGTTCCAGCTAAAACACGTTGATGCTAATGTGACATGATCAGTATTGACTATGCCATTCTTTCTTTTTCCTTCCTGACCTGATCAGCAACCACAAGACTCACACAGAGTCTGTGCCCCCCAGCTGCTTTGCCATTGCTTCTTTTCTTCCATTTCCAAATTTATTTATTGTTCTACTTTGCTGTCCAACCCTTACTGATTCTATTTTGAAATGAGACATTGGCATAAAAAGGTAAGAATCTGCTTTTCTCCAATAATTCTTCATAATTCCCACCAGAAAGAAACAAGATGGTGGAATCCCATGTAGTTGTTTAGAAAGGACAAACAAGGTCAGCAAGCTGCTGTGCCTGTGGCAAGAGTCCATGATACATGATTTAAGTAAACAATTGTGGTTGCAAAATAGTATTATGATTCCATATTTGTACAACAACAGTAGTAGGAATAACAGTGCAATGATGCATAGGAATGTTTCTGGAAGAAAAATGACCGTACTACCAAAAGTGCTCTGACTGGGGAAGGGGAACAAAGAGGGAAGGATTTGATGATTTGGCATTGTATCTCTTTCTAAAATGACAATGCACTACATTTGTAATAAAACAATGCCATTTGGGGGATTATTTTATGGAAAAGACTGGAGAAGCTGAGTGATGGATTTCTTTGGGTGCATAAAGGAGGATGACATAGAAAGGACAGGTACTTCTGGCCAGGATCACTGATAGGTGCGTACTTTGTCCATGCTGGGAACATCATATTCTATAGGCTTAGCACCGAGACTGTCTAGCTGCTAGTAGTTAAATGATAGAATTGAAGGATAGACTTTCTGTCACCCTCCAAATCACTGAAAATAATTGGACTGACCCTCTGATTGGCCCAGAAGAGGTTCTCACCGAGGTGCTTTGACCCAATTCTCTACAGTCATTTTCTGACAGAGGTTACGTTGCTAGTATTTAATTGGATTGGAGAGATGAAAGGAAAAGCGTTATATATTTAGAACCACGTTGGCATTGGGATGAGCTCCCTCCAGGCATGTGTGGACCTGGGATTAGCCTTAGATTGACCACTAGGACACAATCCAGAGTCATTTTTCAAACATTGCTTTTAAATATCATGGTCTGCAAATGTGATACCAGATAACCAGATATTACAATTACCATTTGAGCCATTTTCACACTTTTGAGTAAAAAAAAAAAGATCTTTCACTCATTTATTTAAGAAAGGAAGAAGAGTCTGTCTGACCCTGTCTGTCTGTATGTGGAGCACAAGAACAGCAAAATCTCTTTATTACAAATGGAAAACACGAACGTGTTTTTTTTGGCTTTAGAGTCAAAGTAAAAGGTCAGCCAGAAAAAATACCCTTTTTAAGTTTTCTTACTGTAAAGAACTAAGTTGTAAGTACATAGGAATTTTCATATAGTAGTGGTAGGAGAGTAAGTAAATGATACAGCTTTCTTGGGAGGGCTCACTGGGAAACACTGATTAGCAATGAAAATTAGCATACATTTTTGTTCTAGTTATTTATAGCTACATTAAAAAACCCTCAAAATTTAGTGGTTAAAAAATTAATTTCCTATGGCTTCTGTGGAGGAACTGGGCTTAGCTGGGTTGTTCTCATTGGGATCTTTCATGTGGTTGCAGTCAGAGGACAGCTAGGGTTGTAGTTACCCAAAAAATCAGCTGAACTAGACATCCAGGTTGGCTTTTTCATTCATGGCATGTACAGTACCTCAACTTAAATATCTAGAGCAGATGTGAGTTGACTGGTTTTTCTCTCTCTCTCCTAATATGGCATTTCCAAATGATTAACTTAAGCTTCCTCACAGCATGAGGGTTTCAAGGTAGTCATGTTTCTGACACAGTCAGTGGCTGGCTTCCCCCAGGTGGAAACTGCAAGGCTTCTTATGACCTGGCTTCAGAAATTCAACACAGCTTTCACTGCATTTTGTTGATCAAATAAATTGGTTCTGTTCATTTTCAAGAAGATGGGAAATTAGACTCTACCTGTTGATGTGAGGAGCAGTATGTGAAACCATCTTCAGAGACCATTTAGCACTCCTAGCTATGGATGGGCAGTCTCATGCTTTTCTTTTTTTTTTTTTTTTTTTTTTGTCTCATGCTTTTCTAATTGCCCTACAAAAATGAATGCACTTGTAATCAAGAACACATGTATAAAAAGTCACTGTAGCATTGTTTATATTCCTTCCCCCAAATTAACTTAAATACTCATCAATGGGTGGATGTTTAAATAAACTATGGTAAATTTATGTTAATATTAAAAGGAATGTACCAAATCTATGTAAAGTAACATCAATACATATCTGATATATATTATTGAGATAAAAGAAAGAAGTTGCAAAATTATATGCACAGTAAAACTCTATGTAATACTATGTAATTTCCATGAAGTCTATTTTTATAAATATATAGTTGTAGATGTATATTTAAAAGCATAGGCAAATGATCTGGAAGGAGGTATGCCACAAACTGTGATGTTTGGTGATAGGAGAAGGATTGGAGTTTTTCAGGGAGGAGGGGGCATAGATTTAGACTTAAATATGTCAAGTCTCATTTTTTTTCTGAAAGGAAAATTGGTTTTTACTTGACTAAGTAAAAATTAATTAAGAATATACAAAATATATTTGAATGGTGTAAGTACTAAAGCCCACTTATACTCAGTGGCATATGTTGAGGAAAAAGAAACTAATAACTTTCTTTGTAAGAAGTTACTAAAAAACTTAGGTAGATAAATAAAGAGGCAGAAATGAATAATGCCCTCCTTATACAGGTAGACGTGGATTTTCTATAAAGTGATGTGCATTGCTTTGTGAACAGCCAGGTCAATATCTAGTAGAGGACAAGTTAAGACAGAGTCCTTTAAAAATGTTTCCACAGCTTAGATCAAGGAACATCTTTTTCAAAGTTATTGCAACTGCCACAGTGGGAGTGTGAGAGAAATTGACGTCTAATTTTCCTCCAATTTTTCTACCTCTCATTGTGTTTTGTCAGCATCTCTCACTCAAATCCAAACTTTTATTAATGTTTAGAGGACTAATAATTGGCCTAAAATCTGGAGACTTGATATTGAAGCAAATATAAATGAAAGGTAAAAGGGTTTTGATTCGGCTTTTCCTTTTATCTCACTTCCCTTAGACCTTGCCAGGATATGTATAATGAAATATATTTTCCAAAGTTCAGCAGCTCTGACTCAGTCTCTTTCTTCTCATAGTAACCCTGCTTTGGACTCAGGCTATGCCTCTTCCGATCTATTATCCACTCTTCTCTTCCCATAGGCTGATATGTATAGATTGCATCATAGCATTGCCATAGCCTCTGAATTCTGATTGGATTTGGTCAATGTGGAGGCTTAGACCAAGATTAGAAAAGAGAAGGAGAGGTCCAGGCATTAAATCCTTCCACGAAAAATTTCCTTGGGCTGGCTGTGTCCATCAGCTGATGATCACTTCAAGGGCAGCTTTTGGTATTTAATTCCCCCCTCCATTTTTTTCTGTCTTGAGGTGGTAATGACTTGGCTGCTATTGATTCTAGTTACTGCCTTATCCCTTAGTGTTACTCTTCTCTTACACGTTTGTCCTAGCCTCTTATAAATCCTCCACATCTTCCTTCCATGTCTGGTTCTGAGTATGCCATTTGTCTTCTGTTAGGATGACTGCTCTGTGGGGTATGTGTGTGGTGGAGAATACCATTCCCTTTCACCCTCAAAATCTTCATTTTTGTTATTTATCATAATAAAGATATTCAACGTGTACAACAATTGTATATATAATATATATAATGTATACAAGTTTATATATATATGAACTTGTATATATATTCCTATTGGAGGTCTTTGATGTATTATGGCAGGTGTTGTAGGGAAGAGGAGTAGACCTGGGATAACATTCTAGGTACCTGAAAGTCTGGGAATCTCTGAAGGAGTCTGAAACTTTAACAACTTATTTAGAGTGTTAGAGAACAAGAGATGCCAATATATGTGAAGAAGAATATAAGAATTTAAGACATTGTCCCAAAAAGCAGACATCAACTCATCCTGTTTCTATTGCTAACCTACTAACTGTTTACTATGGGCTGTAAGTTGCTGAGATCTAGGGTAGGTGGAGGGGGCAAAGCCCACTTGAAGAGAGAATGAAGAAGAGTTTGCTGACTGAGTTGATTCAGTCAGAGTTCATCCTCTGAGTTAGCTTTGACACAGGGCATAACCTACCTGTTCTCTACTAAGTCCCATAAAATAAGTTCAACATTGAAGGAAATTATAAGCCAGACCAATCTTTATTTGCACTATGTTTCCGTGGGGTTTTAGAGAGGTAGTACGGAAGTGAGTCAGGCAGTGGGTACCAGTACCTTTTAACCTATTTTTTTAAATGGATAAGAAAACCTTGACTTATGGCATTCCTATTTTGTAAATAACACTAGGGAAAGTATGGTATAATTTCCAGCAAAAGCCTACTTCCTTGTTGTAGAAGAAATTCTTCAGAAGCATTAGTACTGGGCTGAAATTATTAATAATAATAATGAATAGCTAGGATTTGTTAAGCATCCTATCATTTAGGATTTTTTCCCTTTCGAGTAATAGAATAGTCAATTAAAGTGGCTTAACAACGGGACATTTAATTTTCTCTTGTACTAAATTGTCTACAGAGAGATGGTTTCAGGGTTGTTAATACAGCAACTCAAATCTGTCAAGTTCCTTGAGTTGGCTTCTCTGTAATTCTCTTAGCTTTACCCTCATGGTAATGGGATGGAGGTCACACCTCATAAAACAATGTCCATGGAAGGAAAAGGGGGCAGTCTTTTTTCTTCCCGACTCTGTTTTTACAAAAAAGGAAAATCCAAGAAACTCCTAGCAGAATCCCCTTAAGTTGCATGAAGTGGGACCAAGTGTTAGGCCCACCCTTAAACCTATCATTGTCAAGAGAATTCCTTTGTTTGAGTGTGAGGGATGGATTCACCTTCTCAAAACACATTGCTGCCCCATAGCAGAGTAACATCCAGTATTTATTAGCAAGAGGGATGGTTTGGGAGTAGGTGGTCAGCATTCTGCCACAAACTTCTTCTAAGAGCCAGACATGCTGATAGACATTTTGCATAGTCTCTCTGATCATGCCCACAAAGCAATAAGGTTTATGTTATTAGCCACATATGAGGAAACTGAGGCACAGAGAGACTACGTAACTCATCCAAGACCACATTGTACTTAGTGGAGTGGAGAATCATTCATTCAGCAGATATTTGTCAAACACCTGCTCTGTGCAATGAGTATGTGAAGAGAAATAAAGGATCCTCCCTGTTCTCAAGTTGCTTATGGCAGAGTTGGGGAGTTTTGACCAGCAAAGTAATAATGGCACTGTACATGGTAAGGGCAGCTCATGCAGATGTGTATCAAGTCCACCAATGGCACAAAAAAGTGGGTTATTAGCCCTGCATGAATGGGTCTGGGGAGTTTTCCCAGGAAGCCTGACTCTAGCTGGGTGGATCAACTGAATCTCACACAGAGAGATGGACTAAGGCAGGGAGGGCACTTCAGGCCAAGGGAAAGCATCAGAAAGGTATTGCTCATCACGGAAGGAATGTTCCTTTTCTATTTGTCAAGCTTTCCAATGTTAATTGGAAATTGTGTCTCTAAGGGAATTAGAGCAGATATAAGATGCAATGATCCTAAACCAATTTAGAAATGTACTCCTGCACCTTCAGTGAAATGACTGCTTATAAATTGCATTAAAGGGAACCTTTCTCATCTTCACATCTACAAAGAAATTCAAAGAAGAGGAGATTTTCTTTCCTAGATAGACTCTTTAGACAACTCCAATCTGTTTTCAGAGAACAAAATAATTAGTTGTAAATTCCAAATGGCACAAAATTTTATCATTTCCCCTGGAGACGAGTTCCCTGAAGAGAAAATTTCTGATTTTTTACCCCCAGTTGATTTGAAAGGGACTGGGTGGAATTATGGTTAGGGAAGAGGAGTAAAAGTAAAGGAGAGATGATAATTAATTTAAGAAGAATCAAGAAGACATTTTAAGGACGTCTGGGTGGCTCAGCAGTTTAGCGCTGCCTTTAGCCCAGGGCCTGATCCTGGAGTCCCTGGATCGAGTCCTACATCAGGTTCCCTGCATGAAGCCTGCTTCTCCCTCTGCCTGTCTCTCTCTCTCTCTCTCTCATGAATAAATAAAATATTTTTTAAAAGGTATTAAAAAAAGAAGACATTTTAGACTAGGATAGCTTCAAGAGCATTAAATATACCTTCTTCATCAGGGCTTAAAAGTTAATTATATTTTGTTCATATGAAGTAATATTCCCCAGTGATGAAAAATTACTAAAACATTTAGTAAAACAGTAAAAAAAAATCACTACAAGGAGTAATAGCTTTTACCCCATTAGCTTTATGTTCTGTAGAACATTCTGTGTGATAGCCTTTGTTTTCTATATTAGAGTTAATGACTTCTAAAATGATTGTCATATCACTTTGTCCCTCTTTCCAGTCTTTCTTACCATTTTCTTGTCCCTCCTCATCCTGTGGATGCACCAACGCATCTAGTATGTACTGATTGGTAGTTCACACTTGTAAAGTTTGATTTAAACACCAACAACTGAAAGAGTCCAACCAATACAAATAAGAGAAAGGAACAAGTGGTGGTGGTGGCGGGTGGTGGTGGAAAACAGGTCAGGGATTGGATTTCTGGCTGGCATTTTATGTTATAATAAACAAAATGCCATCCAGCTGTAATTACTTGATACACCAGCTTTTTATTTATTTTAAATTTTTGCTCCTTGTTTTTTGGGATAACAGATTTGGAGCTGGCTAGTAAGAATCCACGCCCTCCATCTTTCTTGCCTCTATCCTTACCAGAGCCAAATGAGTGCCCAAATGATTTCCTATAACTAATCATCCCCAGCACTGTCATAGATCTAGATGACATTGACATGCTTTAAATCCAACTGGGAAATGACCAGTCATGAAGGATAGCTTGGAGATGACATAGGGAGCTGTGGTTTTAGTACATCCCAGCTTCATACCTTAGATCCCAATACCTTACATCCCAATTTAACAATGCAAATTATAAGAGAACATTCATAATCTAATAGCAATATAGTTGAAGATCCTGAGAAAATAAATTCTGTTTTCTTCATTGGAAATGACAATAATGTGTAATTTTTTTTTAAGTTTTTTAATCAGAGAGCTTTTCATTTGGAAATATAGGAACTATGAGCTGTAGGCATCTTTATACTAGTTTATCCTATCTGTTATGTGAATTGAATAAGGGTGATAGATACCTCTGCAAAACTTGAGTTAATAACCATGACCTTCAATAATGAGTATTATAACCTTTCCTCAATAAATGACTGATGATTTTAGAATGAACAGTCCCATCTCAGGGTTCTCAGGCAGAGTTGGCCTTGGCTGGAAATATAGAAAGAGCTAGCAGTAGAAATGGTTGTGGCAACTCTGTTACTCATACCACATACATCCCTGAGGAATTTAATTCACCCTAAATTAACTAGAGTTTGGGATTAATGATGTGGTGATGATGAATATTCCTTGGAAAGACTGTTTGTTCTGTCAGTTCTATCCTGATGACTCAGTTTACCTTTGCTACACTTCATAAGCAATCAGATAGTTTGAAGACAAGACAGCATCCACTTGTATTTAGACACCACAAGAAACCAGATATCTTTAAAAACAAAAACAAAAACAAAAACACATAATCACAGTCTTATGGAGCTGGGATCCCAGTTGCAAAAAAGGCCTAAGGCAAACATTTAGAGACCAAAATAGTACATAATAAATTGCCAAATGTAGACTGTATAGGACTTTTAGAATTCAGAGAAAGGAGAAATTTGTGTAGGCAAAAATTGCTTGAAGAGGGGCGTTGAATTATACTTTTAAAGGTAATGAGAAATTGTAGTAGAAAGTGGAAACTTGGTGAGGGGAAAGGATGATAGTGTTCAGAAATGTGGTGAAAAGTCGTATCTGCTGGAGACTGAGCAAAGCCTCTGAATTCCAGTAGCAAAGTCTCTGAACCCTCACCTCAATACCTCGGAGCATCTCATTTTATTTTATTTAAAATAAATTAAAGATTTTATTTACGTATTCATGAGAGACACAGGGAGAGAGGCAGGGACAGAGGCAGAGGGAGAAGCAGGCTCCCTGGGGGGAGACTGATGAAGGACTTGATCCCAGGATCACAGGATCACGACCTGAGCTAAAGCCAAAGGTTCAACCACTGAGCCACCCAGCTGCCCCAGGCCATCCCATTTTATAAGCTGACTCACTCCACTGGTATTCCACGTCTCTGAAGTTGGGACCATTCTTTCTCTTCTTCTGTTACAGAAGATAAACATTCCTGATCCTCTCAAAGGACAATTCTTCCACTGTCCTTTGGGTTCCATTTCTGTCACATTCTTAATGAGTCACTTCCTTAGCTCTACCTTCCTGTCCTCCTCATAAGCAGTATCCCCCACTGTAATGACTTCTACCTATGGGTATTCGAACATGCTTTCCCACCTCCAACTAGTATCAATGACAAAGACACCTGTAGACTACCGCCCTCCTCTACCCACCACCCCCTTTTAGTGCTCCTTCACAGAAAAACTTATTGAGTTAATATTGCCATTGTTCTCTTTTCCTCCCACCCCAGCCTCCTTACCTGACTTCAACTGAGTTCTTTTTTTTCCAGTCTTCTGAAGCTGTTTTTGTGTAGGTCATGATTACCTTTGTATTGCCAAATCCAGGGGGCATTGGCTATCTGGACCTTTCTCAACCTCTCACTGGATTTGGACACAGTTGGCTCTGACTTCGTAACACATTTTGTTTTCTTGGTTTTGATGACACCAGGCACTGGGTTATTTTTTACTCCTCTGACCTCCATATTGACTTTCCTTTTCTGTCTCCATTTTCTTTTCTTTAGGAATGCCCCATAGCAATTATGGGTTCTCTATCCTTCTTGGTCTCTATTCTTAGATGGCCTCATTGAGTCTTATTACTTTAAATGTATATATTCTTTACATCAAGCCTAACCTCTCTCAAATTCCAGATTCATTTATGAACTACCTATTGCATACTTTATTGACTAATAAGCCCTTAAAATTTAACATCACTAAGTCAGAACTTCTGATGGAATTTCTCTTCTCTCATCCCTCTGGTCCTCTCTCTTGGTGTAGAGTACTGTTTATGTTTACTGTACTGTAAATCTGTTTATGTCCTACAGCCCAATAGTCATTCCTCATTACTTACCCATAGGCAATTTCACAAAGTTTCTTTTGCCTCTAACTCCAAAGCATATCTGAAATCCATCCACTTCCCCCTATTTCAAGAGCTATCACACTATTTCAAGCTGTCATTAGCTCTTTCTTCACTTGTTGCAGTAGCCTCCTGACTGGCTTTCATAGGACTCTTCTTTCTCCACAGTTTTTTATGCAACAGTGATCTTTTAAAATGTAAAATAGATCATGCCACGATCTTTTTAAAAATGCTCCAGATGAGTTGTCAATTGTACTCAGATTAAGAGCTGAGCTTCTAACACTGTTCTGGATGTCCCAGACCACTCTCCAACTCCCCATTACTCTCTTCTTGCTTACCATGCTTATAGCCGCAAAGGCCTTCTTTGCCTTAAACACTCCAAGTTATGCCTTCAAATTGGCTGCTGAATATTCCAGACACATGGCTGGCTCCTTCTTATCATGTAGACATCAGCTCATAAGTTACCACCTTGCTGAGACTTTCCCAGGCAACTGATTTTTAATTAGCTCTCGCTTTTTTTCAGTTTCCCCATTAACTAGTTACTGTCTCTCAGATCACTTAAAAAATTTCATCAGACAATAAGTTAAACAAGAAAGAAGGAGATTGACAATGGAATAAACAGAAAAGAGGAGATAAATCTACCACTTGCTTTGGTTTAATTTGTATTATCTATACATAAACAGTATAAGAATTTTGAGGCACAGGGATCCCTGGGTGGCACAGCGGTTTAGCGCCTGCCTTTGGCCCAGGGCGTGATCCTGGAGACCCGGGATCGAATCCCACGTCGGGCTCCCGGTGCAGGGAGCCTGTGTCTCTGCCTCTCTCTCTCTCTCTGTGTGACTATCATAAATAAATAAAAAATTAAAAAAAAAAAAAGAATTTTGAGGCACAGATTGGTGACTTCTGAGCTTGGCAGTTACCTTTTGGGAAAAAAAAAAAAAAAATAGTGTGCCCAGAAGTCCCAGTCCCTGGTTTCATCAATAAAATTGGTCTGAAGCTATTTATTTAATCTGCTTCCCTCGTTGGAAACAAAACATTGAGGTATCTTAGTGCCTTTTCAAAGGGTCAGAAAATATCTACAACAATCTGTTGGATTATCCATAATTAAAGAGTGAGCCCATTGTAGCATTGGGAATTCCCAAATGTTGCATATTAGGTAAATTGGAAAAATAATGGTTGCAACATCACAAAATGTTTCTCCTCACTTGCTTTAATAAGTGTATTCACAGTTCTTAAAGTTTTTCATGGTCCATTTGGTGAGCTCATAAAGCCTCAATGGCATGAAATGTCTATGGTAGGGTCTCCAGATACAGTTTTGCTTAGTGGTTGAATAAGTTCTTATATGGTTTGTGAATTGATGGAGCTGAGTACCACTTAAATTTATGCATTATATACATCTGGCCTAACCTTTCTCTGGAGTCCCTAGAGCTGAGTTTTATTCTTGATTGTCAGAAACTAAGTTTGGATGTACGTGCACTTATCTGACAGAATTACATGGAGCATGGTCTGGATTGGTCCAGCTAGTCACACAGAAAAGTTAGCTTAACAGATGCTGAGGACTGCTTTTTGTTTCTTCATCCAATGAGGCTTAAGGTGGAAAAGACACCAAGCAAACAGATTGTTCAAGTATGATACTGAAACCATGCTCTGGTTAAAAGATGTACAGTCACCAAGAGATTATTAGAAAATATATCACATTAAGATTTATTTTCAACTACAGTTATTGATTGCAGGATTAAATTGAAAGGGGGAAGATATGAAAAAAATTTAAAAATCCACCAATAAATAAATGATTAAGTCAATCATGGAATATTCCATTCAGAAGTTTCTAGAATTATTAAATTCTGTTACAAGAATATAGAAACATGGAAAAAGCACTCTAAGCATAAACAGCAAAGCAGTATAGCAAACTATTTATTATAGGAGAATATCTTTATGAGAACTCTGCATAGAAAAAGTAAATTGGGAGAAAATGTATTCATATGTGCAGTAAATGCTTACATAGCACTTATGTATTAATTAGGCTAGTATAGGCAGTGCTAAGAAATGACCTGCAAAGTGTATGTGGCTTCAACATCACAGCCCAGAGCAGATATTTTTGATTAGAGGAAAGCATCACTCCATATAGTGATCCAGGCTCTGCCGCCACCTAGGACTCTAATTCCTCTCTCGCCATTGCTGCTGAGGAAGACAGAATGAAGAAGGCAACTTGCTTCTGAAGATTCTTAGCCAACTGCATGTCATTGGTGAGAATTAGATGACCCTACTTGGGGTGCAAGAGAGTCTGGAAAATGTCCTTTGCTGGGCAGCTACTTCCCTTATGCCAAGACAAGATTTCACATGAAGGTCAGTAATTTCTGTCAAACTTCGTAAGAGGAATGGAACTAAATCAGAATCGAGCTCTCTGACTCTGAAATCTAGGCTTATACCTACCATGCTGTTTGGAAGCTAAAAACCTAGGAGTTTCCCTACAGATTACAAATGGTTGATAGATGTCGGTGAAGCACCTCTAAGTCATGAACTTTAATACCTTAGGAAGTTGTGTTATCCATTAGAAACTCTGGGTTGGTGTCAATGCCTTCTGAGGTTCCCATTTCCCCCAGCTCTGGAGCAGTCTGCTGTGCCAGTGAGAGCCCAGAAATCCTACCTACAGCCTCCCCACCCAAACGCATAGCTAGAGTTAAGGACAAAGCTGCTGCCTTACAAGTGAAATCACCGTAGATGCAAGGGTCCCAGGTATCATGTGAAGAAGCCATCCTTGAGGGTTGGAATGGATTGAGATGATGAGTGAGTCTGAGCTCCAAAATCTTGCCCAATCTTGTTAGTTGCACTTCTACCTTTCCTGAGGTCCATCGTGCAGACGCACCTTCAGTTCAGCAGGGAGGGACCCACAGTGTATTTGATACTTGATTCCCAAGCATAAGGAGGTTTCACCTTCTTAGACTGAGTATTTGGATTAAGGTTTTTGATTGGTTTGTCACCCAGAACATCCTCTAGAATGTTGCTATTGAAGTCATGAGTTTTAAAAGAATAATCTGATAATCAGGGAATAGGTGGTTCTAGAGGATAACATTTTCAAGAATGTCTTCTAGAAAAATAGAATGATGCAGCTATTGCTGCTGATGGTCTTTATTTTGTCATGATTTCTATGCTTAAGGTTTTTGTACACATTATTTTATCTGGTCTTTGGAAGAAATCTACAAAGCAGATGTTATGTTCATCATCATACTCATTATCATCCTATAGATTTAAAAATCTAAATTTGAAGATAGGATGTAATTTGCTCAAGGTCATATACTTAATAAGTAGAGTCTAACTTCAAAGCTCATGCTTTTTTCCTAGATCATTTGTCATTTTAATTTGTCCAGAATCCATCCTCACTTGTCTTCATGTTCCAGTTCCTTTGGGAGTTTACCTGTCTTGCATCTTTTTGGAGTGGAGCTTCTCATTTCCCAGTATGAAAATGAAGGGAGCCAATCATTTCACTCCTTCCTGTTCTCTGCATACTCTGATGGTAGAATGTGATCTAAGTATGGGCAACTAGATATTGAATCTTGGGTTAGGGAAACAGGAATGAGGAGGGAGCCACTTGAGACTAAAAAGTCTGTTATGGCACTCTTATGGCTTTGTAAATCATAGCCCTCTATTACCTCCTAGATTTCTGCTAGTTTCCAGGCCTGTTCTGTCAGATTTTAATAATGTCCTGTGATCCCTCAGGTATCTGTCTGATATACCTTCTCTTGGATAAGCGACCCGGAATTGGGTTCTGGTGCTTTCAATTAAGAATGCTATATTTTATATTTGGATGCTATTTGTTATAAGTAATAGGAATTCCATACTTAAAGTGGCTGAGACAACAAGACAGTGTATTAATTCTCATAAAAAAAAGGCAGAGAAGATGTCAGGGATTTCTCTAATCCCGGTAGAATGGGCCAATCTGCTATTACCCAAACACTGATTATAAAATTCTTCTCTGACTTTCTTGCTTTCTTGTCCTAAAACTCATGGAAATGATGAGTCATAGTTGGAGTTAGTGTTGATAATTAGAAGTCATAATGTGGAATGTATATCACCTTAATGAGAAGCTGATTTATATTGTTTTTTCTAGTAAAAATATGCCCTGTAAAACCTGAATTACACATTTTTACAGTGTTACTTCACAGGGGGGAAATAGCATTAGGGTTTAGAGTTGGGGATGTTTATTTATGTATGTATGTATGTATGTATGTATGTTATTTTTTTGTGAAGTTGGGGATATTTAAAAGTAGTTTGTGGGCAGCCCGGGTGGCTCAGCAGTTTAGCGCCTCCTTCAGCCCAGGGCCTGATCCTGAAGACCCGGGATCGAGTCCCAGGTCGGGCTCCCTGCATGGAGCCTGCTTCTCCCTCTGCCTGTGTCTCTGCCTCTCTCTCTCTATGTGTCTCTCATGAATAAATAAATAAAATCTTTTAAAAGAAGTTTCGTACTATTGCTTTTGTATAGCATTGAATTATGAAAATTCAGTACAAGAGCATATATTAAAAATGCAGAAAAAGAAAATATATAGTCTTATAGATTCAGTAACATACAACACTAACTTTTTAATTAACCAAATATGTGTAAATGGCCCTCATTTCCCAGATTCTCCCAGCAAGTGGTACATGATGATTGCCTGATCTTTCTCTCTCTCAAGGAACTAAATGTGGCTGATTGCATTCCCTCCTAGGGAGCCTTTTAGTAGAGGGAGGAGTTTTTTTTTTTTTTTTTTTCTCTCTCTCTCTTTTTCTTTTGTATTAAGGGCTTCTGGGAAAGAAATACTTTTCTAAATCATATATGTGAAAGTGACTACATTTCTTTCTTCTTTTTTTTTTTTCCCAAAGAAAAACATAAACCATTCTCTACTTTCTAGACTAAGAGCCAGAAACATAAATACAAAGGTAAGAAATAGAATGTTCTGGTTTGAAAGTCTGTTTAGTTACAGAAAGAAGTTATAGAGGAGTAGGGGAGGGAAAGTAACACCAAGATAAAATGACAATAGAGAAATGTGCAAGTGAGACCTTTCCTCTGATGGTTTTTTCCTCCACAGAAATACACACTAAGAAGGCCAGAGAAGGGAGGTTGCAGAGCAGATGTACACATTCCAAGGGCACAACCACAGCAAACCATACGGATAGACAAGAGACATTCTTTGGAGTAACAATACTGTCTTCACAATTTTCAGGTTATGAATATTTACCTGGGAAATTGTGTTTTATTTTTGAGCCCATACATCTATGTGGGAGCGGAGATAGAGGATTTCATGCTACTCTCTTTGCAGATATTTAGGTGAAATCTGGAGGAACTCATTCTAAAAATTATGCCCTTTCTTCATCAGTTTCTTGATGTGAGAATTCATCAATGAAGAATTGAATAATGCCTCCAGTTTACCATTGACAAGTTGACAGGTGTTTTTATAAACAATTGAGGCTAAAATAGGTCCCTAAGTCCTACAAAACAAAATCAAAAATTTGATATTTGAAGACCAGAAGTTCTAGTTAAACCACAAAGAAATTAGTTATAGGCATCTGACAGTGATCTAGGCCAAAGGGTCGGGGAAGTAGAATACAACCTAATATTGAGATCCAGTAATCACTTATGTTTGGTTTGTAAAATAAAGCAATTTAACCTTCTTCAATGTGTTTTGCTTAAGATAGGATTAAAATCTGGCAGAGATGTGGTGTAGTGCTGAAGGGTATTCAGTGTCTCAGGAAACTAATGGTACTTAGAAAAAAAATGCAGCCTAAGAAACAAAAATGGGTAATTTATGCAACAATAATGGAAAGCTGCAGACTATTCCCATGTGGGTCTTTCCTTTTCTTATTTTTCTATTATTTATGCTAACAAAGATAATTTTCAGATATGTGACAGAGAATGAATACTTTTACTTTTTTTTGTAAAGGAAGCATAAAATACACTGTGTCTTAAGCAACAGAAACCATATTTTATAATAAATACACAGCTCTCTTTGCAATAGAAAATGTCCATCTGCTACCACTGGGTTTGCCTTGCACAAAGCAGCTTTGAAAAAAAACAACGTATCATTAATTTAGACCTGCTGTGGATGTGAATGCTTAGAAGCAATCGGTTCTACTCTAATCGACACAATGGAAAACTATCTTAATTAACGGAAAATGCTCAAAGGAGTGACCAGGGCACTTTCAGCCATAGCACTCATAGGATAAATTGTAATGGGAGATGTTTTAATGGAAACTTTTAGTTGGCCCTGACATTTTCTCCGATTATTAGCATCACTTTTCCCTCTGATTAGCTGTGCTTTCACTTTTATTCCACATTGACCTCTCCTATCCACTTAACCTGATAAAAGTAAAAGAATGTAGAAATCCTAACTTCACAATGACATACCCCAAATGAACAGAATCATTTTAAGAATATATTGTCTAAGAGGCACATGTGATGATTGTTCATTATCAATGAAATGAATAAGATATAACCTCATTTTTGGTACACACTGCTTCCTGGAATGCATCAGAGAATCTGAAAAGGAAAGGCTTAAAGAATTCGATTTACAGATACCCGCAACCCCCCACACACTCCCTGAAAGCTCACAGTACTGTCACTTCACGTTTATGAAAAATCTGTTATACCTTTTTCCAAGAGGGTATACTCTTTGCTTAAAGCCATTTCTGCTTACGAAACTTTTCATAGGAACACTCTACTTTTTTTTTTTTTTTTTCTTGAGCAAGAGAGAGAGAGAGAGAAAATGCATGCATGCGGGGCAGGGAGGGGGCGTGTTAGAGGGAGGGGGAGAGAGAATCTCAAGCAGAATCTCCACACTGGGCATGGAAACGAAGGGTCCCACATAGGGCTCATCTCATGACCCTGAGATCATGATCTGAGCTGAAATCAAAAGCTGGACAGTCAATCCACTGAGCCACCCAGGCACCCAGAAACACTACTTTCAAAAAGCAGGGGCGATCTGTATTTTGGAAGGAGGATGCTAAAGAGGCTCTCACATACTAGGTATGTGATATATATACATACCTAGTATATTGGGAGAGCAAGACAAGCCTTGCAAGTGGGCACTAGCCTGATGTTATTCCAGAAAAAGTTTGAAAAAGATAATTCACCCAAGTATCTACCTATTGGCTAGGAATTTCTTCTGCTGTTCATCCTTTTGGATTTTGAAATTTTTTTCAGATATATCTTATTACAGCAGACATTCTTTATCAGATCATCTTCCTACTAATAATATTCTACATATGTAATTTTGTCTTTTAAAAATTACTACTTTGAACTTATTTCTACCACAATCCTATAATTTAAGATTACTGTTAACCATTTTACGGTTGAGAAGACTGAAGTGCAGAGTGGCTGCGAACTGCTTCCAGTCCAAAGCCTGATATCAGAGCCCAGAGCTTTTGCTTCTGGTACAGTCGTCTCTCCCTCCACAATTTATGATCAGAGCCTCTGTGAAGGAGACTTGGGATAGGCTCACAGGCTTAGTGAGAGCCAGAGGCAAGAATAGAAGACAGGGGAATGGAAAAAATAAGAGCAACAGAAGTCGAAAGCTGAGGGAGATAACACTTTACTTGCCCTAAGAACCCTCAGCCATCTCTTTGCGCTTGGTGCGGCTCTTGTCCATTCAGGAAAAACTCTGATTTTTTTTTCCCCGTTTTTTCATAGTTGTTGATAATTCTAAGTTGAACTCTTAACTCTCTATTCCCTAGTATGACCTTGAGCCAGTTGCATAATCTCTTGAAACTCAGTTTCCTCATCAATGAGAATAATGCTAAAAGCTCAGTCCCAGAGTCAACTCAATGAGATAAAGTATATAAGGCAATTCAGTAACATTGGTGCCTGGAACATGGTAATAACAGCTCAATGAATGTTAATTACCATTGATATATAAGAGATGCTTGTCAGTTTCTGACGGCCTAGTGTTTGAATTCCCCTTTATATATATGGCAGCTCATCAATATGCTATTCATAGTGTTGTCTGTCAGGTATTTCTGGATCTTTTTCTGAACACACAGAATTGTATTTCCCTACATCCCACTTTCTCCTGAGTTTGGGTGTGGCCATGTAGCTTGCTTTGGCCACTAAAGTTTAAGCAGGGATGACGTGTCACTTCCAGTTAGAAGCTTTATGTACTGGTATGTGTTTCACCACACTCTCCCTTTGTCATGATGACCTACAGCTTTCCACATAGAGGCTGTCCTGTTAGCCTAGGTCCTTGAGTGAGAATGAGAAGAGGTCTCAGGTGGCAAGATATGAAGGACGACTAAGGGGAAAAAAAAGAAAAGGAAAGAAAAAGAAACAAAAAAAATTTTCATTTAAGCCACTGAGTTTTTTGGGGTGGTTTGTTTAGTAGCATAATTTGGTCTCTCCCATCACCCTACCCTGAGTATTGGCAGAGCCCCATTAACATCCTGGAAATAGAAAGGGATAGATACCTTTGTCACCTCTCTTATAGGCACTTGATCCAAATCAGTACATCCACCTAAGTATATAAATTGGGAGCTAGAAATGCAAAGAAATAGGAATAGTAGTAGTAGCAATGTACATTTCTGGGAAAATTGGTGCTAACAGATACAAGAGCAACATCTGGGGTCTGGGGTCATTGGTAGACATTTTTGTAAATTATTTTGCCTGGTTTTCAGGGACATCAGAAGCAGAGTCCCCACTGGATAAGTCTGTGGTATAACTCTGGCCCCAGTTGGGGTGTGGTCTAGTATCCCTGGTTCCTGACCAATTTCCAACCTTCCTAGTGACTCAACTCTGCACGTAGCTGATATAATTTCAATTCATTCATTTTCTGATTAAATCAGCCAGAATGTAATCCTTGCAAATAAGATTCCTGAGTAACACAATATATAAATTAATTTTAGAATTTTCTTTGTTAATGTGCAGAGTTATTTTAGTATAATTCTGGCAGTTTGAATTAGTTGCTCTGAATGCCGTGCTTATCCATGCCAACAGTATACTTATTTTAGAAATGCCCACCCTTTATTTCAGCAATTTCTTGTCAACATATTAGTTCATGTTTTTTTTAAGATTCTTAATGAATTAAAGTCTACATTTCACTTACAGTTTAAATTATGTTGAAAATCTGATAGTTAAAACCATTTCTTTTACTCTTTCCCTCTGAAGAGTATGAGTTAATTTTCCTGTTTGTCTCTTGATTTAAGTACTGTGTGACTGAAAAAGATTAGTGAGTCTTTGGCTGTTTTAGGTACAGATCACATTGTTCTCTTTATTTTGAACTTGGTTTTACCTAGACATGAAGATGACCTAGAATGGCTCAGAAGGTTCTTTCCAGGTCCATGATTCCTAAGACTATGATTTGGTTACAAGAGTCAGAATTCCCACTGAGGGAGATTCATTCAGTTAGTTGGGTAAGATGATTACTCTTCTAAAGGGTTATTAATCTTGACATGACTTGACAACTAAATTGAACCACAACTTGGGCACTTCAGGATAGGGAAGAGAGAGAGACTCATTACAAGTTCCCAGCAGAGATGTCATTTTACATATTCTGGGTTTCTGTTTGAACTTACTGGGAAAAGATAGGAAGAGCAAATCTATTCCCAGTGGGGGCACCGACACTGTCATTTCCTTGTTGCAGTTCAAATGCCAGAGTAACTCTGATTGCCTCTCTGCCACTCCTTTTCATCTGCGACTCACCAAGTCTAAAAAGGAAAATTAAAAACAACAACAAAGTTTGGAAATACAGGCAGCCCAGAAAGCTAGTCGGCATGCCTCAAAGTAGAGGAGAGATAAATGATTAGTTACCCTGTTCTGAAGCATGTGTTTCTAGAAAGGTGGAGAAGAAAACAGTGAGGGGCAAAGGGGGTGACCCCAGGATCAGGTCTCTTCTATTGAAGGTTTAGACGAGAAAAAGCAAACTCTAGTGAAATGATGAGACTTGGAGCAATAATGTGAGCAGGCTAGATCCCAGAGTGTGAGTTAAGATAACTGCTCTATGTTAAAGCAAAGGCTCTTAATTTCCAAAATAACTAGTCAATGTGTTTTTACAATGTTCTAACTCATGGGAAGGAAGGAAAAAACCCCACAGTGACCAATACATGTGATGTAAATGTAGAAATGTAAGGTTGATAGAAGACTTAGATGTTGTAGGTCACAATTTCCAGAAGCCAACTTTTAAGATCTGATTACTTGTCTAACTTTACTACCGTATTTGTTCTGCACATAAAAAGGAGCTGGGCTGGAAGTCAGCAGATCTCCTTGAAGATTCAGGTGATGTGAAAATGTCCCCAGATTTTTTTTTTGGGGGGGGCGGGTGGAAAGGACTCTCCCCCTACTTTAGAGACAGATGAAAGCCTGAAGGCATCCAGTGACTTTCCCAAGGTCACACAGCGTTTTCAGCATGGGATCTGGAGTAATACTCAGGCTTTGCTGATGAAGACCCTGATGTCTTGGGATTGTCTTCATTCACATTGATCCCTTGTTGGAGACAATGAGTGCTCTTCAGCTAGCTATTGAGATTCAGTGTCAGGTCCACTGCTCTGCCTAAGAAAATGTGGGACAGCCAGTCAGGCTCACTTTAAAAAACAGATAAACCTTTATGAAGTGTCCTAAAGTTCATTCTTATCCCAACAGTTTATAAGGGGAACTTGAGAGATGAAGCATCCTGGAGGGTTATATGCTGCCTCTGGACCCAGCTCCTCTTGGATTTAGGTTCCAACTCTGCCCCTCACTCTGTATGCCATTTTGGGAGTGTTAATGTCCCTAACCCTCAGTTTCCTGATGGTAAGATGGAGATAATTATGGTATCTGACTCATCTGGTTGTTGGAAGGATTTATTCATGCAAATGAGGAATATGCAAAGTCTGAAATCAGAGTTTAATAAACAGCAGGTTAAAGAAGAGCCAGGCATTAAAAACTAAAGGGTATGGATACATATTAAGAGAAAAGAAAGAGGACATTTATCTTAATACTTATTAAACTTTATTTTTGTCTTAATATTCACTGATATCTATTTTATGCCCTCCTCCACTGCTGAAATGCTTTTTCCCCCAAATATGCTTACCTTGGCTACTCTCCTTGTAGACATCAATTATATACCCAACCCAAGAACAGAAACTTTGGGAGACTCTTTTTTTTTTTTTTTTTTTTTTTAAATTTGGAGAAGTTTGCCCCTGGGAAGGGCAGCAGGAAAATGTACCCAGAGATTAGCAAGTGGTGCTTAGACCCACGGGGACCCAGTACAGCTAAGAGAAGAAAGGCACTGACTACAGTTATAGAACTGGAATTAGTCTTAGTGGTCATCCTGTTGACTCATTCATTTTAAAGAAGGGGAAGAAGGGAAGTCCAGAGAGGTTGCTCATGTCCATGAAGTCTTGTAGTACTTTCACTTACAGCACATCACTCTTAACTTTTCACTCTTCTATTTATCTTCCTTATTTCAGCTTCATTTTGCATCCTTTTGAATGCTTCCCATGGTAGATTGGTACAAGCATTTGGAGCTTCTACATAAATTGGTTCCTACCTTTGGATCTCTTGGGATTTTTGTAGGACCCTGCAAGGGTGACTGTAGTCCAGGTATTCCAGATAAATGAACCTTTTGCTGGCAGCCACTGCCTCATTCCTGTACCTAAAGTTAGCAAAGATTCTCCACTAGGGAGTGGAGTCTGGCCTGTGTCCATGACTATGAATCTCCTTCTTGGCCGCCTCTTACCTTCATCCTATCTCTTGACAATTTCTGAGAGATAAGTTAACAAGGACAGGACCTGGAATTAGGTGAAGAGGTTTCTCTTCCAAACAGGAAGCATGTTATCACTGGAAGACTTTTCCAACCAATAGGGAAATGTGTTTATAGGAGGGGCAAACTCCAGCTAACATGCACCCATGAGACAGAGACTGGGACCACCACATCCCTTATGCTCACACTAGGGACTGATATGTTTGGAGGTGAGAACTTTGACCTTTCTCTGTAAGGCCTTAAAGCTACAGTGAAAAAAGACCCCAAGAACAAGCTCTGCGAGATGGGTATAAGCTTCAAAAGGCTAAACCATTTTTGTACCCCATAGCACATAGTGTTTGTGGAATGGCAACAGTTCCTCTTTGGTGGTGGCAGGGTTTCTATGTGAGCTGTGCCTTAGACTAGTGACTCTCAAGTTTAACATCATCAGAGTCACCAGAGGACTTGTAAAACACAGACTGCTGGGCCCATATTAAGAGGTACCTGGGTATTTGTGTTTCTAACAAGCTCACAGGGGTTGCTGATGCTGGTGGACTGGAAACCACACCTGAAGAACCATTGCTGTAGGAGAAAGAGGCCCATGTTTCCTGAACTTTCAGCCTTATTTGTTGCCTCAGCCACACCTTTCTTTTATCTTCAGCTGCTCAGACCTTTTTTTCCAGTGCATAGGAGCTTTCAGATTCTCTTTGCATGCTCAGACACAAATATTCAAAATTTTACTCCTCTCCAAACACTTATTCTACAATGGGGCATTTCCGACTAGCCAGTCTGCACCTTAGAATTGCAGGTACACATTGGATGTCCAGAACTCTCCCCAGTAATTCTGTGCATACATTAATGTGCCCCATGCACACTAGACTTCTGTTTTATGTAACTGAAGAAGACAGACATTTATTGCAGGTTGGCTTCTCAAGGGAAAAGGGGTATGTTAAGAGGGGTGGCCTTTTCTCTCTTCTCCAGCTGTCTCCTGAGCCTAGGTTTTAAGAAGGCTAATTATTCAGGGCCTTTTCTGGCCAAAGCAACCTTGATAAAGAAAAGAAAAGAAAAGATGGAGGCATCACAATTCTGGACTTCAAGTTATATTGCAAAGCTGTAGTGATCAGAACAGTAAGGTACTGGCACAAAAACAGACACATAGAACAAAAGGACAGATAGAAAACCCAGAAACAGACTCACAACTATATGGTCAATTAATCTGCAACAAAGCAGGAAAAAATATCTGATGGCAAAAAGAGAGTCTCTTCAACAAATGGTGTTGGGAAAACTGGATAGTCACACACAGAAGAATGAAACTAGACCACTTTCTTATACCAAACATAAAAATAAATTCTAAATGTGAAACATGAAACCATAAAAATGGTTTACACAGGCAGTAACCTCTTTGACATTGGCCATAGCAACTTCTTTCTAGATATGTTTCCTGAGACAAGGGAAACAAAAATAAATTGTTAGGACTTCATCAAAAAAAAAAAAAAAAAAAAGGCTTTTGCACAGTAAAGGAAACAATGAAATTGAAAGGCAACCTACAGAATGGGAGAAGATATTTGCAAATGACCTGATAAAGGATTAGTATCCAAAATATATAAAGAGCTTATAAAACTCAACACCCCCAAAATCAATAATCCAATTAAAAAATGGGGAGAAGACGTGAATAGACCTTTTCCATAGAAGACATCCAGGTGGCCAACAGACACATGAAAAGATGCTCAATATCATTGATCATTAGGGAAATACAAATCAAAACTATGATGAGATACCACCTCACACTTGTCAGAATGGCTAAAATCAACAACACAAGAAACAAGTGTTAGAGAAGATGTGGAGAAAGGGGAAGGCTCTTACACTGTTGGTGGGAATGCAAGCTGGTGCAGCCACTCAAGAACAGTATGAAACTTCCTCAAAACGTTAAAAATAGAACGACCTTCCCATCAAGCATTGCACTACTAGATATTTACCCAGAGGATACGAAATACTGATTCAAAGGGACATATGCACTCTGATATTTATAACAATGAATACAATAACCAAATTATGGAAACAGCTCAAGTGTCCATCGACTGATGAAGGAATAAAGCAGATGTGATACACATACATGCACACACACACACATACACAGGAATTTACTCAGCCATAAAAAAGAATGAAAAAAGAATGAAATCTTGCCATCTGCAATGATGTGGATGGAGCTAGAGTATTATGCTATGTCAAGTCAGTCAGAGACAAATACCATTTGATTTCACTCGTATGTGGAATTTAAGAAACAAAACAAATGAGCAAAGAGGGAAAAAAAGAGAGAGAAGCAAGCCAGGAAATGGACTATTAACTATAGAGAACAAACCAGAGGGGAGGAGGATGGGGGAAATAGGTGAGGGGGATTCAAGAGTGCGCTTGTTGTGATGAGCACCAGGTATTGTATGGAAGTGTTGAATCACTATATAGTACACCTGAAACTAATATAGCAGTGTGTCAACTAAATGGAATTTACATACAAACTTAAAAAAGAAGGCAAAAGAACTGTTCAATAGAAATATTTGTGGCATCCTAGGCACAAACAGACTTGTTCTGGGGCTGGGGCAAATGGGGTGGGTCTTTCATACACTGATACATCTTAGGCATTGATTAAGGGCTCTTAAAGGGGGCAAATGAATTTTGAGGTGCTTCAGGCTCTCCCTTCCAGTAGCCTGAGAGTAGTCCTAAAGACACCTGTTGGCCCTTGGTATGTAAAACACACCAAAGGGAGGAGGTACATGCACAGACAAGGTCAAAAGCCATCCTGGGAATCTAGGGAGACCTTTAGCAGCAAGTAGAGAAAGCCGGTTGGCAGGGGGGCGGGGGGGCTGAGAATCCTCAAGGACGTATGTTTATTTGACTTTGATGACAACTCATCTCAATTGCGGGGGAAACTGTTTTCATGTGTGTCTCTGAGGTGGAGGGGCTTGTCTGGCCTAGACTATCCTAAGAAGCTCTTTTCCTGTGACTCTTAGTGGTATGGGATGCCTGGGCTCATTTGCTAAGCCTGAGATTCTTAGTGAAGGCTGCCAACACAAAGCTCCTTCAGGCTGAGGTTAGCAGTTAAGCATTTAAATCATCTGGCTGTGTTGCCGGATTCCTTCTCAGGCAGGGTGCCCAAGGGTGGCATATTTTCTGGGACAGCCTGCCAGCTTCTTCTCATGCTTACTTTCCATTATCCAGGGTGGCCAGGTGCCCCCCTAGAGCTGCGGGCTGGGAATCAGATGCAACCACAGTCATGAATTTTGTAGCATCATTTGCATGTTTAACCTTCCTCTGCTTCTCTTATTCTCAGACAGATGCAGGCAAAGCCATTTCTGTAGAAGTTTCTATGCTGCTGAACAAGGCTGGGATGGTGATGAAATAAATAATCATCAGGACTGTTTGAGTCTTATCCCCTCTCTAGGTCTCTTTTAAGAAGGGCATTCTGAGCTATAGTGTTACAAAGATACTTTATCAGTAAATATATCATGGATTTTTATTTCACCCCTGGCCTCAAGACCATATTGTGTCTTATCTTCCGCATCCATACAGAAGTACTAACGTTGCACATTTCTGTGGAAACAATACTGATAATGGAATCAGAAGATTTGGCCTTCAGTTGTGGCCTCCCACTTACAATCTAGCTGAGCTCCCCTGTGACATAGGCTAAGATTGGTTTTGCTTACTCAGTATGGTCATTGTGAGGGTCAGATGCAGACAAATCTACTTGTGAGACTATTGAGAGCAATCCAAAGAAAGAATTTATAGGATAGAAAATACCACATGCTCATCGATTATATTGGGCCATTGTGATCAATAGCAGCACTCCAACTAAAAGGGATTACTCTCTGCTCTAGGTTATTTCTGTATCTAGATAGACCTGGGATCAAATCCAGGCGATTCCCCTTACAAGCTACTCAATTCTATGAAATGAGTTGGAGCCCTCTGAATCTTTGTTTTGATAAATTTGCCTTTTAGGATGTGGTGAAGATTATAGCTAACATATATACAGAAGGCTTCCTGCCACCCAATCAATGATAGTTTATTTTATTTTATTTTTAATTTTTTTTTTTTTGCCTATTGCCAACTCCGAAGGAAATCTTTGGTACTATATAGGGCAAATTCTTATCTGGCAGCGAGTACTATTGCTAAGACATGAAATTCAATTATGGAATCTCTATCCTTGGCTCAAGTAATGGTGATTCCATAAAAAGGTGCTGAGTTTCCCTGAGGAGGGAAAAGTGCTTCAGAGGCAAACCATCACTGATTCTTAAACACTGATGTCTCTGTTTTTTGATGAATAGGGTCCTATTTCCAGGTTACCTGTTTTTTTTTTTTTTTCCCCACCTTGGCTTAGTCCTTATCTCCCTCCAGAGCTGCCTGCTCCTACCCTAGTGACATTAATAACACAAATTTTGTAGCCATATCTGCAATAAAAAGGACACAATGTCATCTCTCCTGTGAGCCCTTCCCTTAGTGACAACCATGCATGGGGCTCCTTCTTCCATAACTCACTTTGCAGTTACTGCCTGTCACTCGAGAAATTAGTATCTGTAACTCAGGTAGCACCTAATCATTATTCTCTCTAATTGTCTAAAACACACAGCACAGTACTGTAAATATATGCATACATCTTGAGTTTTCTTTCTTTCTTTTGTGTCTTAACTCTCCAGGTACATTCTGAGAGCTTTCTGGATGGGCCATGACTTCCTGCCTCACAGAGTTAAAGTGGATCTGGCAACCCAGTGGGGAGCACACAGTAGGCATTTTGTATGAATTTTTTGTCTGATGGGAAGAGAGCAGTGATTTCTATGGTGAATATCTGCTCATTTCATGCTATGGGCTGCTGCTTGATTTGAGTTTTCCCAGGAGATCAATTAATTACTTTGCTCCATTGAATACTTTTTAAGGATTCTTACAGATGTTTGATAAATGCCCGTATCTCAGGAGAACAGGGGGCATTCATATATTAAAATACTTGTTTTGAGAGATACCGGACACAAAAGAGCACATACAATATTACTTCATTTAAGAGTGCCTCGGTGACTCAGTTAAGAGTCTACCTTCAGCTCACTCAGGTCATCCCGGAGTCCTGGGGTCGAGCCCCACATTGGGCTCCCTGTGTAGCAGGGAGTCTGCTTCTCCCTCTGCCTTTGCCCCTCCTCCCCAAACATGCTCTTTCTCACTCTCTCTCTCAAATAAATAAATAAAATCTGTAAAAAAACATTACTACATTTAATAAGGGCCCTAAATAAGGAAAAATCACACCTTTACCCCTATCCTGGAAGATGAATTGACTGACAAAATATGGGAGGAGATTTGTGGGATTCTGTGATAATTTTGTATCTAGGTCTGGAGGATGGTTAGAGAAGTGTGTTCAACTTTGTGAAAATTCATGCATCTGAGTACTTACAAGCTGTGGGCTTTTGTTCCTGTATATTATTTATTAATAAAAGAAAAAAATCTCATTTGTGTTCTCTTGTTTATTTTGGTAGAACAAGAGTAAAAGCAATGTCAGTTTGGGTTCAAATAGTGATGATGTTATTATGACCTCCACTAAATGCCATCTGCTCCACATACCTTGGAAAAGAGAAATTTTGCTTGTGTAGGATGTCTCTCAGACTTAAAAATAAGGTTTATAGAGAAATGAAAGTCAGCTGGTGGACAACCTGCAGTTTGTCTTGCCTAGACACAGAAGCAGAAGTGGCAGGGGACTGTTCTCGATCATCGATTAGGAGCACAGCCATCCTTGGGTCAGACAGCTAGGTCCCAGCTTAGGTCTGCAAGGGCTTGGCTGTCTCATTGGGCTCACAGATGAACAGCTTTTATGGAGAATATTGGTGAGGCATTTGCACATTCACCCACATATGCAAACTTCATGGTTTATTAAGGGAGACGAAATATGTACTTGTGGCCTAATTTTTCTTAGAGGAAAGAAATCTTAATTTATACAGAAAATTAAGCTTAACAGTCTAACAGCATATTTTTTCTAGACACATTTCTTTTGGTGAATAACAAGTCATTTATAATGTTTCTTCTCTTTTTGGAACAGTTTGCATACAAGCTCTTGTAACACTATTTTCTATTGCTTATCTGCCAATTCTTTCCTGGAGGAGAGAAGTATTGAATGCCATGATAAAACACATCTTGCACCCACATGACCAGGCTCCAGTATCAGGGTTTTTCCAATTTCACTCTGGCCCACCTGGGATGGTGTTTTTCAGCTATGCATCAGAACCACCTGTGTTACTTATTAAAGAAGTTTGAATTTCTGGGCCCCAGCCCACATGATGAATCTCTAGTGGGCAGGTGCCAAGATGCTACATTTTGAAATAAGCTCTCCTATTGATTCTTTTTTTTTTTTTTTAAGATTTCATTTATTTATTTGAGAGAGAGAGATAGAGCAAGTGAGAGAGAGAGAACACACACACACGCACAACACGCACAAGTAGGGGAGGGGCAGAGGAGAAGAAGGCTCCCTGCTCACACACCTGACTTGATCCTAGGATCCTGAGATCATGACCTGAGCCAAAGGTAGATAGTTAACTGATTGAGCCACCAGCACCCCTCTCCTGTTGATCCTTAAGCACACTGAAATCTGAAAACCTTTGGTTCACTAACTACTGGCAGATGTCGAACACTACTGGTAGATGTCTCTAGGGGGTGAGGGGATGTTGTCCCAGGAAGCTTCCCAAGAATCTCTTGGAAAGAACTTGTGTTGGGAACATAAATTCAAATTAATATTAGAGAGCCATTAGCTTTAGGTGGGAAATATGTGCAAAATATCCATTGTCTTGTGTTTCCGAGCAGAGTGAGACAAGAAATTCTTTGTGCATAGACAGAGACTTTGCCTTTTTAGTGTTTGCACTTCTGTCCTTCTATATTGGCAGGAATTCTGACTTTTACATTCCCTTTGAATCAGACAATTGTCCTTTTCTGTGCATTTCTTTTACCACAGCAGGCTATTTCTAAAAGAACAGTGTTGCCTTTCTTCTTGTGGATTGTTTTCTTTTTTCTCAAAAGATTTGAAAGTTTTCTCCCCTCTGAGTTTTGCTCAGATGACTTTATTACAAGGACACATCACTAAAAGTACATCTAGTGTACACTAGTTAAGGGGGTGGGGACTTTGTTGGAAAGTAGCTAGAAATAAACAAGGGAAAAAGATTATCTCTGGTATAAATAAGTATTTCTTGGAAAGGGCTGCAAAGAATAGCCCAAAGCAAACTGGTTGGTTTCTTCCATTCCCAGAATAAGCATAGGTATTGGAATTAGAAGCAGCAAGAACATCAGAATATTATCTCATGATTTCACTATTTTAAGTCTGAATTTTGTAATCTGAGAAGCCCTGAGGGAAGAAAGGTGTTCACCTTTTCTTTGATGGATTAAAAAATGGCAGATTTGTAAATGAAATAAGGGAGATGTCAGATGTGAAAAAGAATTTCTAAGAACTATAAACTTGGGAGTTTGGGTCCTCCATGGAAGTTTCCTGGTATGGCCACCTGCAATCCAACTGCATGGAAGTATTAAAAGCAAATATAAGTATGAACTAGTCTAGAGATGCCAACAGGCATCAAGGAAGGTTAAGTATAATCTAACAGTTTTGATATATGATTTTGAAAATTTCCAAAAACTAGAATGTCAACTAGGGGCAATATCTGAAGATACTTTCAAATTATGGTAACTGAGGGGTAGGAGGTGCATGCTACTGGCATCTAGTGGACAGAGGCCAGGGATGCTGCTGAATATCCTATGTATAGGACATTCCCTCTACCCTCTAACAAAGAATTATCTGTCCTCAAATGTCAAATGGTCAAGGCTGCCTGTGAAAGCAGGGCAAAGTTCAGTGAAGATTATGTGTGGAGGAACATTCCCTGAAGTACAGTGGCTCAGAAAGCTGTTTCATTGATCTTTATAAGTCCCTACATCGGGGGAAGTATCAAGCCTGCAACCTGAATGAAAGATTTGTGTTAACATGATGAAAAGAAGAGAGAATCCACAATTTATATTTTTGTTTCCATTGTCTTGAAATGGAAAGCATTCTCTGACTGAACAGAGGAAAACTAAAATCAAAATAAAGCATAGTGTGGCTGAAGAAATATGACAAGTGAGTAAAAGAAGATTCAGTAAATTTAAAAGAATTCAAGCATCTGAGAAAAGAACCAAGCCTCTAACAAAACTTATAAATGCTAACAAAACTTAGAAATGTGATTTCTGAGTCTCAGCATCATTGTCAATAACCTCTGAGGGCTCATAAATAAGTTCCAGAAAAACGGAGACAGTCAAATAATTCCATTATTCTCACAAAGGCTAGCTTCTGGTTGATATAAACTGGCAATCTTGACATTTACAACCATGCAACATTCTGAAATAGATCATTAAATTGTTTATGTATGTTTAGAAAAGGCAAGGATCCATAGCCACCTGTGTATTTCATTAAAAGGAAGATAGCTCAAGCTATCTTTAGTTCCTTTATAGATACCTTTATGAGGATGGTAGATCCAAGGAGCTCTCCAACTACAATTGTTCTTGAGGTCCGGAAAGCATTCAGTGGCATCACTTGTAGCTAGTTTTGTGGACTTATGTTCACCCATCTGGAGATCTCTAGTGGACTTCCACAGGATTCAACACTTGGTACTAGTTTTTTGTTTTTTTTTTTCCCAAAGGCTAAATGAGATGATGCAAAGCAAGGAAGAATGACACATATATTGATTCTAATAAAAATTCTACTTTTTGCCCCAACAAATTGGAATGATGATTCCAAAATCTCCAAAAAGAATTTTAGGAGTGATGAATACACGGTCTTTAATTTTCCTAAGATAGTTAAACATGGATGTAAAAATAAGGAAGATTTGGTTTACTAGCAGTTTCTGAAGAACATCAGTGGTTGAAATGGACCACAGCCTGAACAATATGAGGTAACTAAATGATAGAAACTAACAAAACAGACTGCTTAGTGAGAGATCACGAAAGTGATTATTTATGCTAATGAGGCCATGTAGAATATCTATTATGTTCTAGTATGATTTTTAAGGGGAATATTATGATTGAGCTAGTGTTTAAAATGGGGAGGAAAATGATGTTGAGATGGTTTAAAAACTGTGTCCTAGGAGAAATATTTGAAGAAGACAGAGAAGACAAAAAACGTACAGCAGGATTGGTAAATGGCTTCCATAAGATTTTGGAGAAGTTATTACATAAGAAAAGTTGTTCCCTACTAATAAAGATGAAGGTGTAGAAATTATAAGATTTTGGGGCCCTATAGAAAACACTATCCAACTATTGAAATGACACTGGAGAAAATTCTGTCTACCTGAGAGCACTGCAGGACCCTGAAGGTATTAGAGCATGGATTTTGAAGAAGGGATGGGAAGTTAGATTATATCAGAAGGTCACATACATGGATGTTTACCAGTATCACCTGGGAGCTATTTTTTTAAACATGCCAATGTCAGGAATCCATACCAGAGGATTTAATGGGATAGATGTTTGGAAGGGTTTAAAAATCTAGATTTTTAAAATAGAAAGTTATGCAGATGATTCAGATGTGAAGTCAAATTTAAGAATCACGAGGCCTCTTTAGTTTCGTGATTCTAAGTGAAGATAAGATCATATGGGGAAGGTCAAAGTCCCAACAGCACCTGTGTGAACTTGCACTTGCTTTCTATCTCATTAGATTTTGTAGAGGGTTTATTAAACTCAGGCACCTTGGTGAAATGTTTACACAGATTATCTCACTTAATCGTCACAATAAACAAATGAGGCAGGTCACAGTTAGAATCACACTATACTTGTGGAAGCTGAGGTTCAGAGAATGACATGGTAGCAGAATTGGGATTCAAGCCCAGATTGTCTGAAGTCTAAAGGTAAAGTTTGGCCTCTGCACTGATTTGGACTTCTGCCTGCCGCAATGCTATTCTGAAAACAAAAGTGTATTAGATATGGATCCTAGAAAATGCTGGAAAATGCTAAATGAGAGATATACTCTTGTTTTTCCTTCCTCTTGTTTTACCCCCTTTCTCCAACTTATGTCAGTTCTACAGGTACCTCATTCTTCCTTTGACACATTAGTGAAATACATGTTTCTTTCATTCTTAAGATAGGATTCTTTATTTCTTAAAATGTCAAAAGTTTCCTGGATCTTTGATTTTGTTTTCAAATCAACACTAGGAATATTTTTTGTGGCTAATTGAGAGCTTCATTTGTCTGTGCAGAATTTACCTGAATGGATTGGAAGGAAAGACACTGTTTCAAGAAATAATTCCAACAAACATGACCACCATGCCTTTGCCCTCACAAGTTCCTACTGCAGGCAACAATGAATAATAAGTTGCGTGTCACATGAATGCAGTTAGGAATATAGACAAAGAACCCCTTAGTCAACCAATAATGTAATATGAAAATTCTTTGTAAAAAAGAATTCCCCATAAATTAAGCACAGAGTGTGTGTCTGTATATCCTTTCTCTGAACTTAGGATAATATATAACCCATATCATCAAGCAATTGCTTAGAGTCATGTTTTTTCAGCTATATCAATTATCTATCATTTACCACCTGCCTATCTGTCCTTTTATCTATCTGTTGATATACCTACCTACCTACCTGCCTACCTAATTTCTTTGGACTTGAATTGATTCATTAAGACAAACTGGGATTCTAATTTCCCCAAACACAACTGCTAAAAAGGTGGATATTCTGGAAGTGTGTACAAACAATGCCTTTGAATAAGCCTTCGTGAACACAGAGGGAAAATTGTCCCACTATTTGTCAGCTCTCAACTCCTCTCATCCCAGGCTCTGAGTTTCTTATAGCTGATGACCTTTGAAACACAAATCACCCAAATCAAATGGTTCCTTCATTCCAAGCACAGGCTGAATGTTTTTGTTTTTTTTAAGCCTTTAAAAAAATACAGTAGATTTAAATAAAATCTCCAGGCAGGCTGTTCAGTTGTGTCTGACCTTTTTGTAAATATGATGAATCGAATTCTAGTGTAAACACTGTGCCCTGGTGAAGTTCTGCAGTGTGGAATGGCAGGTCTCTAGCAGAGGCAGATTGGCTTTACTGAGCTGTTTCAAAAGGAAGAGAAAGGTGAGGGCCAACTGTCAATCCAGGGCAGCCTTGCCAGGGCTTTTTAATAAACCATTATTAGGCTATAGAATTCTTTCCAGGCTTTCAGCTCTGCTCACATTTAACTGATCACACTCGGTCTTTACAGCTGCTTCTCACATAACATCCTCGAGCACTTGCTGGAGACAGTGGAGTTTGAATTTCATCCAGGCATTGGATTTCCATTAAATTAAACAAGGAGCAAAAGGCAGGAGGGGAAAGGTATATTTGATGGAGATTGGGCACACTGATGTATAGGTTCTCTGAGAAATCCTGCTTCTTTCCAGTCACTTAACAAATGTCTGTTGAGCTGTGACTTGGGGAAGAGTAGAGCACAGCCCAGAGGATTGGGGGGCAGGCCTAATGCTGCTGGGAAATGGGAAGGGCAAGTCCTTTCCCTTCTCTGCACATTGTTTAGGAAATTTTTCTGGCTGCCTTGGGCTCCATGACTCTAGTGCAGGGGTTGACAGATTTTTCTCTATAAAGATAGTAAATATATTTGGCTTTGTAGGTCGAGAGACAAAATCAAGATCTTATATAGGTATTTATACAATGAGAGAAAAGAAATGTCCGTAATTTTTATTGAGGTATTTCGAAAATCATTAATAATAATCACATACAATTTTTTTTAATTGCAGATTTTTTAATGAGGAGAATGGAATTCTTTTACCATTTTGTTTTGTTTTGTTAAGGTTGAATAACATTTCACTTAATTAGGATTCAAAGTTAGTATTCCTTATTGTTAGATTGATTATAAATATTCAACTGTAGAAATCATTCTTAGATCATGGGCTACGCAATAACCAGATTTGGCCCATGGGATATAGTGTGTCAATCTCTGTCTAGTGGTGCAAAAAGACCCTTAAAGGAGGTAACACAGGAACTAAGTTAGAAGAAGGCAGAAGACCACCAGATAAGGAAGGATGTCAGGCAGATGGGAAAGCATGGACAAAAGCATGGCAACAATTCGTGGTAAATAACACAGGTCATAGGGCAATGGAACTCAGGAAGG
The DNA here is from genome assembly GCF_011100685.1 of Canis lupus familiaris. NCBI lineage: Eukaryota > Metazoa > Chordata > Mammalia > Carnivora > Canidae > Canis > Canis lupus. The sequence goes on along the minus strand of NC_049244.1, from coordinate 17,963,552 downwards.
TAAAGGAGATTGGTTCTAGGTGTAAGAAGAGCTCAGGCAAATGTCACACAAGACACAAAATTCATCCTAAAGCCAACCAACTAAAAATAATTTTTGCCTAATTTGATTGAACTTTTCCACCCTTGTCACATTTTCTCTGACTATGGTCATTTTTATGATTATTTGACTATTAGTCATTATCCATGGCAAATTTACTTTTTTAGTAGATTTCTATAGCTTCCAAATTCTATATACCTACTGTCAAAGTTAGTTAATGCGTTCTGATGGCTGATATTAACAAGTAACCCTAGGGGCTCAGAGTGCTTCTGAATCCTGATTCAATGAAGTAAGGTGGTACCCATGGATTAGTGTAAATGTCAGCATGTCAGCAAGTGATACACATGCAGGAAGATTTTAATGTTGCCTCTGCAGCGAAGTATTATTATATGCTTTATTGATTTTTCATATTATAGAATAGTTTTAGATTTTTATAGGTAAATATTTATATCCAGTTTAATGATTTATGCTGTTGAGATGTCCACAAACAAAATTAAATCTTCCCCAAAAGTGGCCTGAAAATATGTACTCATTATGTATACCTTATGCAAGTTTCACCAGTGGAGCTAAAACAATAATGTTCTACACTAGATGGAACAAATGACTGGTGGTCCAGAAAGACATGTATCCCATCCTGTCTGTGAGTCTGTCATAGCCTGAGTTCTAAAAGGCTTGAGGCAAGGGTTCAAGTACTTTATTAAGGAGATATAGTCTAGGGTGGGAGAGTGAGGTAAAGAGAAAGGCGAAAAATTATTTAGTTTGGAGAAAGTCTGGCTCAGGAAAGTCTATAAGAGACATAAAGGAGGTGAAGCTTATTTACCCATCTCCTCTGTTTCTCATTGGTTCAAATTCATCTCATGGGAAGTTAACTTCCCCATGCTCCTGAATTGCATAATGTGACCCCTTTGGTATCTTCTTGGAATGGCAGCTCTTCTCATCTCCAGAGTGGGGTTTCACATAAGTCCAAAAATGGTGGAGAGCCAGAAACTCCAGGGTTGTTGCCACTTGGGCCAAATGCATGGCAGTAACCCATGGGGAGGGTTAACATTTCCAGAATGAGTGACTGGTCAGCTCCTGGTCATGGTAGCATAGTTTGAGAGGTAGGCAGTCAATGGGGTTTGTATCTTATACAAGGTCTTTAGTCAGATGTCAAGTTATCCCTTATGTGGGAACTGCTACTACAAAGAAAAAGATCAATAGGCTAGAGGTGAGATTGAACTGTAACTGAAATCTTTGGTGAAATTTAGATTTCTAGAGAAGTAGTAAATGGCCATTCCTAAAGTACTTAATAACAACATGATACAAAGATAAAGTCTGGCAGGCAAATGCCCGGGACCATTAGTAAACTTGTCTGGCTGGAGTCATCATGGACTTGTTTCCTCAATGTTATTTATTTAGCCCTGATTGGTTGCCTACCCACTTTTCCTTTTGCAGCAGAAACAGAATCACATAAAAGGGCAATTAAAAAAAAATCCCCATGCTCTATCCTTTCTTATTGCCAACTTTTCTTTTTGTAGGCAGATATAATGATCCGTACCTTAGAGGTCTATTGTAAAGATGCAATGAGGTGTTGTATATAAAGCCCTTGTGACAGTGCAATCAATGAATGTCTTCTTTTTCCTTACAGCATACTTATTGACATTCCTTATATTGACAAAAAAGTACTTTTTCTACCATGGCAAAGATTTTGACTTTCTCTAAATGACCATATGTGAGGGTCTTTTTTTTTTTTTTTTAAAGATTTTTATTTATTTATTCATGAGACAGAGAAAGAGGCAGACAGAGAGACAGACAGAGACACAGGCAGAGGGAGAAGCAAGTTCCATGCAGGGAGCCCTATGCGGGACTCAATCCTGGGACTCCAGGATCATGCCCTGGGCTGAAGGCAGGCTCTAAACTGCTGAGCCACCCAGGGATCCCCAATATGTGAGGGTCTTATAGAAAGATGCTAACTTTACCTGGCTTTGACTACATCCAACAAGCAATAAGCACTTTCTAATCATGAGAGTCTGTGATTTTGTGATCTTTTAAGTTTAACTCTAATAACGGCAAATATTTGATTATCTGAGATCTTTTCATATTTATGTTATAGAATTGTAGGCATAGATAAAGATTAATATCCAGTGTATGAATAATACCTTTTAGGGGTATGTTTACTCATATTATCTGGCTCATTTCTAAAAGCAGAGAACTTTACATAAACTAATATCCTAGAGTTTACAATTAGTTATATTCTTCCATCAAAATTTTATTTTAAGACTTGCACCAGACTGTGCTTGACATGGCATAAATAATTTAAGTGAAACATACTTGGCATTTTTTGGATTTTAAGATTCCCTTAGCTTAATCAACCTAGCTGGACTTATTTCATATTGGATGTGACTTTACAGTAAGACTTCACAAACTGATTCCTCAACTTACACTCTGTTTAGCTCTTCCCTTTTATGACTCTGAGAATCTCCCATTACCATTCTCTCTTATGTTCTCCACTTCAACAGAAGAGCCACATTTGGCTAGCTTACTCATTCATCTTTTCACAGATCCTGCCTCTATGTAGGCTAGAACAGGGTGGCTGGTCAGCTGAAGAGTGTAGCTCACCTCAGAAAATGTTGTGAATGATTAATGAGCCACTAGTAATGTGCATTTGAAAATAACTTTTATACAAAAGTAATATGTTGTCATTACGGGTCTTTCAGAAGAAGGAAAAATACCCTTGGGATGCCTAGGTGGCTCAGTGGTGGACTTTCTGCCTTTGGCTCGGGTTGCGATACCAAGGTCCTGGGATTCAGTCCTGTATTGGACTTCCTGTGGGGAGCCTGCTTCTCCCTCTGCCTGTGTCTCTGCCTTTCTCTCTCTGTCTCTAGTGAAAAAATAAATACAATTTAAAAAAAAGAAGGAAAAAACCCACACCAAGGCACCCCACTTGGAGACAGCTATTTTAAACATTTAGTTTTTTTTTCTATCTTCTTGTCTCTTTCTTTCACTCTCTCTCTATCCTCCCTCCTTCCCTCCCTTACTTTCTATACCCAAAAATACACAAGGAGTTTTTTGTAGGAATGAGGAAATTTGATCAAATATTTATGCTATCTTATATTCTTTTTTCTTTTTTCATATGTGGATTTCTTTCTAGATATGTTTATTTTCAAAGGTTACATGTGCTCTATCATCACTATGCATTATAACTTATTCTATTTCTTATTTCTCTATTGATGGAGATTCATATTATTTTCTACTTTTTTTCCATTACAAACAATATTGAAGTGAAAATACTGGTACACATATTGCACATTGTCTTATGATTATCTCCCTGGCAAGCCTAAGAGAATCTATTGAAAAACTATTAAAAAAATAAAAATGCTGAGCAAGGTGGTCAGTTACAAAATGAATATATAAAAATCAATAGCTTTCTTAATATACCAGCAGGAACTGGTTAGAAATTTTAATGGAAAAGGAGATACCATTCACAATAGCAACAAAAGCGTAAACTACCTAGGAATAAATAATAAGTTTCTAAGACTTATGTGAACAGAATAACATTCTATATAAAAAATATATATATATAGACAAAGAAATGTCTATTCATGTATTGGGGAAATTACTATTGTAAGAATGTAAATTCTCCTTAATTAAGTCTGTTCTGCCAACCTAATCCTCATGGAAATCCCAATTGTATTTTTATGTAGGTGAGTGCAGGAGAGGACTGAACACAGTGTTTCCACAATCCACCTGTGGAGATTGGATTATGAGAATGAGCTGAGCACACACACCTGTCTCCCATTCCCACTCCAAATTCCTAAAAATGACATGAAACATAGTATTTAAAAACAAATCCATAACAATGATGGAAATCAGAAGGAATCCTTTAGATAGAGGATTGGATTGAAATGGGAAATCTATGGAATACAACATCAACAGAGTGCAGGATCAGTTTCAAGAGAGGTTCAAAGTCAGGAGAGGTAGATAGAGGAGAAGGAAGAGAGGCGCAGGAATGATCCTCAGAATGACTGTGTGGGGTGCCACAGGTGGAGAAGCCAGGAGGCCCAGTGTTATTCCCTCCTCCAAATCTTGTCAAACAGTAGATGGCAGAAATGTATGGTTACTAGTAGAAGTGATAAGTAGGGCCACTTGGGCCTGAGAGAAAGGCCAGTGTCCAGGGTAGCTGCTGACATCTCATGGAGGAGAGGGTCCCAAAGATAAAAAGACAAATGGCAAGTCTTCCCTACCAGGCAGCACATTCTTCTTTCCTCACAATGAACAATGATAAATCCAGTACTCATAGGAAGGCTAATAAAGCATCAACTAGCTAAATATGTTTCTTTTTTTTTTTAAGATTTTATTTATTTATTCATGAGAGACAGACACAGAGAGAGGCAGAGACACAGGCAGAGGGAGAAGCAGATTCCCTGCAGGGAGCCCGACATGGGACTCGATCCCCGGTCTCCAGGATCAGGCCCTGGGCTGAAGGAGGCGCTAAACTGCTGAGCCACCGGGGCTTCCCCGCTAAATATGTTTCATAAAGAGGAGACATATCAATTATTCTGATAAAAGACATTTTGTGATAACATTTCTTAAATTGTGATTACTTATTACAGAACAATCCTATACAGCACTGAAAATAATTAAATAGCTTTAAGAAGCATTTACAAATATATATATTTTTCCTTTGTAGGAATTAATGCCATTCTAAACTATGCATTTTATTTTAAAATCTTATTTTGATAAAGGCAAGATTCTTGTTATACATACTTCAATATTTTTAAAGGTATGAATATTATGCCCATATTCCATAGAGTAATTCAATAAGGAGCAGAATTTGAGGCCTCATTCACTTGGTCACCTGTGACATAGAATTGATTCAAAACTGTTTTCTGAGGAAAAGCTTGACTGGCCCAGCCTTTGGGCTAATGGGAAAAAAGGAAACTCTCTAAATTACACAATTCTTCCCAAGCAGTTGGTTTGCTTCCTCTCTTCTGAACACTGTGAATTGTGTAGCTGACCTGGTTTTCCTTTTCCCATTGGCTGCCAGCCACATTGTGGGTCACAGGCTCACACTATGCTGTGCATTTTAAATTCCTTTCCTCTTCCTTGTTTATGTCTCTGATGTGTTTTTCTTTTTGATTCTCTTCTCCCTTCACTTTTAATTTTTGCTATCTCTTGTGTAATTTCTTCTTATAAGCCCTTTTCAGTTATTTCTGAAACAAAGTGTGGTAAAGATGAATAAATAGTATAGGCCTTGCCTAAATAAAAAATAATAAACATACAACATACAAGCTCTAAGTTATACTTCTTAATGAGTATTGACACCTTCAAAATATTTATCTTGAGAGACCATAAATTAGTTGCAACCGATGTTATCACAGATGAAAACATCTTTGAAACTTCTCTTTTAGAATTTTACCCAAAGATGTTGGCACAGTGTATAAACATTTTCCATGGTCATAAGACTTTGTGGGTCATTTTGGTTTTTGGAGAAAGCCCAAAGTATTTCATGGGGAAGCCTGCTAACCTGGATGGCTCATTAAGTTGGATAATCAAGTTGGTTCTTTTTATGTGTTTTTTTCTTGTTTTGTTTTGTTTATAAATATAAAATGCAATATAAAGAGATGAGTCTTTTTAAAGAAAATGTAGTTAATAAACTGGCATTAAAAATGTATACCAAAGAATAGCTTTCCATGAGTGCATTGTAGAGGGGCATGCCCTTTTAGGAAGTGCATTGATTTGCGTTTATTTGTCCTTAGCTGTTTTTCAAAAGCATCTCACCACCCTCCAATCCTAACCCCAACATCATCTTCACTATCTGAAGTAAAACAAGAAAGTTCAGTAAAGTGATAGTCATGGTTATCAATGTATTGCAAGGAAAGTCCATATAGGTGAACTCCCTTCATATTATATATGAATACAGAAAACTACTTGGGACCCTAGGCATTTTTCTATCAGTCTCCAAATCATCTCAATGCCACAAGAGACATATGAGTTTTGTTATATATGTCTGGGCCATAGACCTCCATGTCTTTCCTTTGATTGCTACTACTGGAATCACGTAGTTATTTGAGACTGGGAAAGCTGAAACAATTTGGCCCCGTATGTAGGACTCTGTAAAGTCTTGCTCATGTTCTAGTCCTTTAACTGCTACTTATGGCAGCAAGCCTCTTCTGACATATGCTACATGTTTAATGTCACTGCTGTAGTGTCCATGACATTATAGAATGTTACAATTGGAAGTTGCCTTAGAGACTGATTAATCAGTCTGCTGGGTTATAGGCTGGTATAAAACCGTTGGGCACACTGAGGTGTATCATTGAAAGGTCCCATGCTTTGCGTTAAATTTGATGCTTGTGTTGAGGTTGCTTCAATAACTGTGAAACAAAACAAAACAAAAGAACTGTGAAAAATACTCAAATAACATTGGAGAAGATTGTTTAAGAGAAGCTAACCCCAATTTCATCATAGACAAGTTTAGGGAGACAGTGGAAGAGAGGACCAAAAGGACAAAGTGACAAGATTATGATGTATGCAATGTGGCTCAAGATGATTTCCATATCTGGTTTGAAGGACACGACATAGCTAATTAAACATGAAGACTCTAGTAGGATCATGTCATACCTGGTCTTATAAAAAAAATGGGGTAAAACATTAAACTGTGGAATGACGAGCTGTGGAGCGGGCTTCTGCTGGTATAAAACCTCTTCTATGCAGATAGAGTGCTGAGTTGCATGTAGAGTTTTTCCTGCCCAGATTGATTGGAGTTGCCAAAAGACATGCTCAGCATCTCTTTAGATTAGACTAAGTAGAATTAAGATATGTCTTTTGGCAGTAATACCACAGTCTCAACCCTGGACTGTAGCATATACCAGGAAAAAGTGGTTCAGTGCACAACATAATGCACAATTTTAGGCTCAAAGACACTAAAACCAAACAGATGAATGATGAAAATGAATCAAATTGTTGAGGGCAGAGCTTGAGTCACCAACTGTTCCTCTCTGCCCCCATTTCTGCACAGGGCTTCCTGTTCAAAGTAAGGAAACCTCCGTTTGTAATTATTCTGAGGTTCAAACCATCCTGTCCATGAACTCAGTGATGTTGATGAGCTCCCCTAGTCTCTGCTTGGTTTAGATTTCCTTGCAACATTCTGAAATATGTAGGATCTGCAACTACTAATTTCTGTAAAAGAATTCTGCCTTTTATGATGCTGATCATCTGGATATTATATTTCAGAGCAATTATCTCGGGCACCTCTTTGCCCTCTTGCTTCATAAACATCAACTGAAATGGGCCATAACTGAATAGGAATTAATGCTGATTAACCCTCACCTTTTGTAGTGTTTAGGTTTTGAGTTAATCGATTGTCTGTAGTTATTAGCAATTTACTTTTGAAAAATATCTCAGTGACTTTTTCTTTATTCCTAAAAGAAAGACATGGCAGAGGGTGAGGTAGTGTTTAGGTTTTGAGTTAATCGATTGTCTGTAGTTATTAGCAATTTACTTTTGAAAAATATCTCAGTGACTTTTTCTTTATTCCTAAAAGAAAGACATGGCAGAGGGTGAGGAGAAGATTGTAGGCAATAGGGAGATAGTAACTGGAGAAAAGGGAAAAGAAGAACCAGATTTACTTCTACTGTTTTCTTTCCCCCCCGGCTCTTCAGTTTTGAGTCCTGCAAAAGCGTTTGTAGATTTGTTTGTGGATAAGCACATCAACTTTAATACTGAACAGACATAGATTGAAATCCCAGCTAGATGACGTTGGGCATGTCACTTAACCTTTCCAAGATTTTTTCCTTCTATATGATAGAGATAGTTGGGTGCCAGGGTGGCTCCGTTGGTTGAGCACTCTTGGTTTCAGCCTGTGTCAGGATCTCAGGGTCTTGAGATCAGGCTCCCCACTTAGTGGGGGTCTACTTGAGATTCTCTCTTTCTCCCATGCCCCTCCCTGGCTGGCTCATACATGCTCACCCTCTCGCTCTCTCTAAAATAAAAAAAGAAATACATCTTTTTTTTGAAGACAGACATACCAATAGTGCCTATTTGATAGGGCCATTGTGAATATTAAGTGAGATGAATTAAATATGAGTCTTATATTGCAAGACTGTTATATCTGAGAGTGATGTTCCTGGAACCATGCCCTTCACCCTCTGGAGAAACCAGTGTAGAGAGGAGAAAAGGAGTTTTAACTTTGTTCACGACCTTTATTCCGGTCTTCCTAAAAGCCAGTCCCAATTCTGCCCTCTTAGGCTTTGTTTATGGAGTTAAATAAATTCTCCTATTTTGTTCGGATTAGTTTAAGTTGGGCTTCTGTCACTTGTCTCATACATTGGACATGTGTACTGAGTGCAACTCTTGCATCCAATTAAGTGAGGATAATGCAGTCCAAATTTGAGTCTCTTCTCTTGTGGCAGGTTGTTTTAGTATGCCATCTAGTAGCTCTTACCCTTAGACTAATCAGTCTCTTTAAGCTTCAGTTTCCTTCTTTTTTTTAAAGATTTTATTTATTTATTCATGATAGAGAGAGGGGTGGGGGCAGAGACACAGGCAGAGGGAGAAGCAGGCTCCATGCTGAGAGCTGATGTGGGACTCCATCCTGGGTCTCCAGGATCACACCCTGGGCCAAAGGCAGGCACTAAACTGCTGAGCCACCCAGGGATCCCCCAGTTTCTTTCTTGAAAGGGAGTAGAGTAATATCATGGATGATAGATATTGAAATACTATATCTAATGTGCAGAAGATGATGTGTGGAATACAATAAATGCCTATTGAATGTAAATTCCCTTCCTTTGCATCATTTGCATACTAAGGAATAACTCATTTTTTAAAGGAAATGCTTTGGAGCATTTCTTGGGTACTCGTTGTAGGATATTCTTGGGATTTGGGGTTTTGGATACAAGTCTTGAAATTCAGAAAGAAGTCTACTGTGAACTATCAGAAGTTGAGAGGAAAGTTACAGAAAATGTAGAACATTTGAAATGGTCAAAATCTACAAAACTTGTGTTTGCTCACAGCCAAACAAATATGTAGAGCTTTTCTTCTGAAAAAATGACAGAGTTGACCATATATGTTGAGTAGTAACTCCTAATCTCCAATATGTTGTCAGAAACTTCGATTTTCCATGAGACATGCAGCTTTTAGATAAAAGGTAGGCAATTTGATTCATTTTTTGGTTTTTTAGTTTATTTCAGTTTTCCTATGAGGTTCATATTTAACAGATTACTACATTTTCTTTTTATTGGCACAATGTCTCTTCCCTAGTGCTTTTTTTTTTAAACTTTTTAAAATTGAAATTCAATTTGCCAGCATATAGTATAACACCCAGTGCTCATCCCATCAGCATCCTCCTCATTGCCTGTCACCCAGTTACCCCATCCCTCCCACCCACCTCCCCTTCGGCAACCCTTTGTTTGTTTCCCAGAGTGAGAAGTGTCTCATGGTTTGTCTCCCTCTCTAGTTTTTCCCACTCAGTTCCCCTCCTTTCCCCTATAATCCCTTTCACTATTTCTTATATTCCACGTATGAATAAAACCATATGATGATTGTCCTTCTCCAATTGATTGATTTCATTCAGCGTAATACCCTCCAGTTTTGTCCACCTCGAAGCAAATGGTGGGTATTCATATCTTCTGATGGCTGAGTAATATTCCATTGTATATAAATATACCACATCTTCTTAATCCATTCATCTGTCGAAGGTTCCCTAGTACTTCTTTATGAATCCTACAAGAAAGCAAGTCAGGTAAGGCCAAACGGCTTCCAAGAAGAGATTCATAAGTTTTGCCACACTGGAATAAAAAATGAATTTAGCAAATCTGGAAAAGACAAATTTAGGTATTCGTTCCTGGAGATCTGTTCACTTTTGAAATCTTAAAATTGTAGCCCTAAAATGTAAATTTGTGGCAAGAAGTAGCTTGATATAGTACAGTAATTTCAGGATTTTTTTTTCTTTTTAATGCTACCAAAGACTTGTATTTTGAAAGATTTTTTTTAACTAAACTGCGTCCTTTTTAATTAGTTCCATTTGTGTTATTACTGGTTTTTAAATGCATAAATCCAGATTTAGACCAATTATCCAAGTTTATCATAATATTATGAAAATGCAGAACTCATTACTTCTGTTATAATGCTACTACATAATGAAATTAAGTAAGAATATAGCAGTAAACACCATTCATTGTTATGGGTAACTTTATTTTAGCTGTCTCTCTGCATTTGGGTCTGAGTGAGTAGGTTCTATTTAGATAGGATGTCTTCTGGACTTGGGTCAGAGTCAGGTCCATGTCCCAGAAAATCCTATGATGAGGTAGTTTGTTATATTGCAATAGTTTCTGGAATCTTTTAAGAATCTTTTCAGACTTCTGGGCAGCATGAGAGCATCCATGGTACTATCCTGAGCTTATATAAAACAAAGAAAGTCAATTTTAAAATTTTTCTTCCATAGCTTATGAGTAAATTCCCAAATTCCAGATTTCCAGAAATACTGAAACTACCTTATAAGCCTGTGCTTTTTCTCTTTTACAGATCTGGAACCTTAAGCTGAAAATCATTGATTTAGCATAAAAGGAAAAACAAAAAGAAACCAGTTGAAAATAATAATCTCATTCTAGCCCAGTTATTAATAAATGAAGTGGTTTATGGCACCACTTTCTGTCTCTGACCTTTAGTGATCCACTATCATGACCATGAGGATCTTGAACTGGATATTATTGGGTCACTCCCAGCATGATAAAGTTTCCTTCCTATAAGAACCTTTGCTACTTGCTAGGCATCTTGCTAGTTGCTTGATGTACATTACCTCCATTTAGCTGTCTGGACAACACCAAGGGATAGGTATTATTAATTTCTCCATTTTACAGATGACAAACTAAGGCTTACATTGGTTAATCTAAGTGGGTTGCAGGAATCCTCACAGCTAGTGAAGCAGTGGGGGTTAAGACTTGTTCCTGTAGTAGCCTCCAGACTTGAATCCAGATTCTAATTTTACCATGTGACTTGTACTCTATGTTACTTGTCCATGGTGGGAAAACTGATAAATGATCATTGTTTCTTTCTACATCAGCTCCTGGTAGAGTTTCCATTGATCATGGGGCGAGAGGTACTCCCTTCAAAACCCCCTGCTATGTACTGAGTAGCCCAGGAGCACCACCCTACTGCTGATCTGCCTGTTGCTTTTGTAGTTCTCACTTTGAGGAATTTATATTTCATATGACCTCAGCTTATATTCCTGTTGCTCCTCCTTTCTTTGACCCCACTGCATTTCTCTTAACCAAAATTTTTGAGGCTGGCCATTTGTTCTTTGAATATTCCTGTCATAAACCCTTTCTTCCTGAGGACTGGTACTACTTAGAGTATTAGAAATGGGTGGCATTTTGGAAATGTGGGCAACATAAGTACCATGTTATTTCTGACCCACAGTAAATTCAGTGGTCTTGATAAAATCTGAAACTCTGCTTGCAGTATGACTTAAAGATTGGAGAAAAGGACATTTTGCTTATCTGCCTTTGGTAAAGCCTCCTATTTTTACACAAGTTTGTGTTCAAATCTATACCTTTCAAATTAGGGCCTGGTTGGAGTTTTATTGGCATTAGTGATATACAGACTAATTTACCTGGATGAGAGAGCTGTTATTAAATATTTAATGAGAAATTTATAGCATTAATCCTCATCTCAAGTTAAATAAATGAACTTGATTCAGATGAGGTGTTTGCTTTGCACTCATTACCCACAGCTACAATGACCGCTTTTCTCTTCATAGCAAACATTTTGTGTTTGGTTGACTTTAGGAAGTACATTTTTTTTTTTTCTTTTTTACTTAATACTCTTCAGTCTATTTACATTTGTAGTAGATTCAGTTATCTCATTTTTTTCCAGGTTGCCTGTAACTTTACAATTCCTTCTCCTTGACTTTGACTTGATCATGTGACTTGTCTTGGCCAATGGGAAGTTGCCACATGCAACATAAGGAGGGGCTTTAAATATACCTGTACACTTGGGTGATCTCTTTTGCACCCCTGCCATCTCCATGAGAAGAACACAAGGAAGGTGAAGAGACAAGTGGAGCAGGCCTACACATCTGCCTCCTGAGGTAGAGGCATCCCAGCAAACCCACAGATTTATGAGAATAAATAATTATTTTAAGAAATTGAATTTTTAAGTGATTCATTACATAGCAATAGTTAACTGAAACAATATATTTCTATTTTCATTGCGTATGCACAGAGCACTGGGTAAAGAAAGCAGAGTTTTGAACTTTTATCATTGTACTGCCACTATCTTGGTGGTTTTATGCAAATTACTCTCCCTTTTGAATTTTAATGTATCCCCATTAGTGAAGCAATTGCACCGAGGCAGGGGCAGAAAGCATAGCTCTATTTAGTTCAGAATACCTCTAACATGGGAATATCACTAAAGTGGTACTGGAGTGAAAATTTTAAGCTAACAAACTGGCACACATAAATCGATGGGACCTACCCTTCTGGTAATACAGAATTTGTATATTCTTTCAGCAAGAAAACAGAGGTATTTAGTAGATATTACTGATATTACTGATGTAAAAGGAATTACTGATGTAAAATGGTGTAGCTACCATTTTATCAGTTATCACTTTGGCAAGTCAGAGTGATGTGATGATGGAAATCACCAAAGACTAGATGATATTTCTCTGCATGCCTTATTCCTTTGTTCATGATTTACTCACTTTTTGAAGAATCTAAATAAAAAGGATTATCACTTTTCCAGTCATGGATAAAAGAACCCTCATCACGGTCCTTTATTACTTCAATTTAGCCAATTCATCATTTCTGTTGTCGAAATCTGAATACTGAAATGCACCCAGTTCACACCAATTCACAAATTAGATTTATGTTTCACTAATCTAAAATTCCAAAGTGGAACAGGCTTTGGTTAAATTAAGGTCTCCAGAGTGGAGTTAGCCCTTAGTTAAACTGAGGTCTTGCATCTGTTTCTCAGAAATTCTCTATGTTTTGAGTTCATACCCAGCCTGGCTTCCTTATGATCACAAGATGGCCACCAGCAAGAACTCAGAATATATGCTTCTATGTTTACATCAGGGGTGGGAAGAGCATGGCTTCCTACAATTATTTGAACAAAAGTTTTCATCCTCTCTCTTATCTTCTCTGAATTCAATCACTTTGGCAAGAGGCATGAGATTCTCTTAATTGGCTTAGACCCATTAGGATACATTCTGGAGCTAGCGATGGGTTAGTCTTCTGGAAAAATCACATTCTGCTACGCAATGGGGATGGCATAAAATGAATGCTGGAGAGGTAACCATACCATTTTCTACAGAGCAAAGTATCTAGATTTAATTTATTTCGGTGTGTGAAATGGCTAAACATATGTATTGCAAACATTCATTGAAATGGTTAACTAAGTAAGCCAAGCCTTCAGACATTAACATTTTGGAATATAAGAGCTGCCAAAATCCAAATTTGGTAGATTTCCTAGGACTTTATAAAGTTGAATGTTGTCACCGATATGATACACTGGAGTTGAAAATGCAGGAGGCCATGAAAAACTGTTAACATGTTCAACAAAGTGCAGGATAGAGGCTGTCCTCATTTTCTTTGGCAAATTGTCTCAGGGTAAACAAATTGTAGAATTTTGAAGAGTTAAATAGCAGTTTGTTGAAAAGGCAGTCATTGTTTCCAAAGAGATTTATTTATTTAACAAACACTTATATAGCATTTACTATTTGCCAACCACACTTCAAAGTACTTTACAAATATTAACTCACAGATTTCTGTTTCTGTAGCTGCTTTAGGCTAAACTATTAAGCCTCTATATTCAAAGAGCCTGATCCAAGCATGCCATGCTCACAGAAAAAAGTGCAATGTCCTTGGAATTTTAGAAATGAGAGTTTTGAATCTCAGAATTCACATAATTGTTTTGACATGGAGGGCAAATTTTTAGCCATATATGAGCCCACTCGACTGTAAAAGTACATTCTTGGTCATAACATCACTGAGATGGATGAAAAGACTCAACATCAGTGATATGACCGTTGAATTAGGACTGAGATATACCCAAGGATTAAATTTCAAGTTTTTTGAGAATAATTTATTGTGCTTAATACTATTATTCTCTATAAATATATACCTTTATACATATATCTTATGTAATTGTTTTTTAAAATACTTTATTTATTTGAGAGAGAGTGCATGAGAGAGAAAGCATAAGCGGGGGGAAGAGCAGAGGGAGAGGGAGAATCAGGATCCCCACTGAACAGGGAGTCTGAGGTGGGCCTGGATCCAGGACCCTGAGATCATGATCTGAGCCAAAGGCAGACATTCAACCAACTGAGCCACCTAGGTGTCCCTGTATAATTCTTTGTATATTCTTTAAAATATATTAAATTATGTTGATCTGATCTTGTACTTTTTCATTCTAATTGTAATATTTCGGACCTGAAACACTGGGTGAATTAACACCCTTAATTGACTATATACTATCAACATTGAAATATAGATAGTGGTATTTTTGTGTATTTGTTTAATAAGATAATAAAAATCTACAGGACTGACATATCCCCCAAAACTAATTCCATAGCAACTCACATCTACCTATGTTTTCCTTTTCCATAAAACCTGCATTACATAAAGTTTGAATAAATACGTGCATATAAAAGGTAACCCAAAAGAGAGGCATGTGTTGCCAAAATAAGAGTTTGCCTAATTCGCAGACGGTGCCTAATTCACTGGCTCCTGTTGGGTTTTATAATAACAATCACCATCAGTGTTATTACCTTCATCATAGCAACTCATTTTTATGGCACCAACGAAATCCCAAGGTCTGTGTTAAGATGACTTACTTGAATTTTTTACTTTATTTTCTCATCTCATCAGGAAAGGACTGTATTTATTCTGGTTTAAAAGATAGAAAAAGCATGACTCAGCAATGGTACGTAACTTTCCCAAAGCCATGCAACTAGCAAATGGAGGATCTAGGATTCAAGCCTAGGTGGTCTGAACAAGATATGGTTCTCAGAGGATAGATCAACATACAACAGACTACAGAGCTCACTTTGAGACATGTCTTACCCACAAATGAGGGCAATTTTCTAGGGAAATTGTTGAAGGCCCATCTGTCATTTGGCTTGGGAAAGGCGGTGTAGCAGAGAAAGCACTAGACTGAGAGTCCCAAGTCCTGGATTCCAGTCCCAAGTTACTAATCAGCCCTAAGACTTCGGGCAAGTAATTTCACTCTTTGAAACATGATTCCATTATCCCTAAAATAGGGTTGAAGACATCTGTCCTGTCCATTTTTAGTGGGTAGATATCAGGATCAATTGGTGTAATGTGTGTGAAACTATGCTATGAAATATTAGGTTCTCTGCAAATAATAAAGGAGAGGGGTCAGGGGATAAATTATTTATGTTGAGATAACTGAGCTCTTTATTTAGGACAAAGGAAGATTCTTTTGTGACCTTCTTTTCCACCTATTCTAGTTTTCACTCTCTTACCTTATGATTTATTGTCTTTTATTTGTACCATATACTACCCCATAGTAAAAGGATTTAAAAAAATTTTTTTCGAGGGCAGGGAGAGTTCTGAGAATTTTAACGAGAAGGGAACAACTTCACTAATTGATTCAGATCAGAATGTGGGCTGAAAGAGTATACAGTTATTCCCCAGTGTGTATCTTCAGCGATTTTAGCAAAAAGTAAAGACACCTGAAATTCAGAGTGCTTTTTCAGATCCTCAAATGCCTATGGAGGTTTCCAGCTGTCTTCAAATCATATCATGTGGTGGTTGGAATTTCAAGTGCTTTTCCGGAACCTCCTACCTGGAAAACTCTGGGCAGCCTCCTCTTGGCACCACATCAGTGTAATTTGTATATGCTGATCTCCTGGTGCCTGGGGAGTGAATGATGAACTATTCATGCTGGTGACCATTCATTTTCCCTCCATTAAAAGCCTCTGCTATCATCCTCTTGAAAGGGAATTGGGGAATTTGCTTGCTGCTAAATATGCTTGTGCTTCTGTAAAAAAACAAAAACCTAAAAAACCCCACAAAAAAAAAACCCTCCAAAAACCCCACAAAAATCCAGATAGAGTTCACAAAATCAGGTTTCCAGTTTAAATCAGATGCTTGGAACTAATCCTAGATGAAGCTTTGGGAGCTTTTCCTGTAATCCTTTTAGTTGTTTCTAGCCCCCTCCCCTACCCAGCTGAAGACATGGTTGACTTTCTGATTCTGGAGCTTCCCTATGGTTGGCGATGTGTCCTGTCCCTCAGGTTCATAAGGTTGCCACTTCAGATGCAAAGTAGGTACTTTGTACCTCACTTTCTAATGTCCTAAGTTATAACATCATAAGTTTTACATCATTTGGGATGTCTTTGAGGGATGATGGGGTTTTGAACATCTGGATTATCCTGGAGAGGACTCTCATTTGAAACTGTAAGACTAAAGTCACAAAAATCAAGAGTCAATGTGAAGTAAGTAAATTTTTCATTCAAACTGAACAGTCTTTTTTGTCTTTAGTGATGTAAATGCCTTTGTGGTCTCATGGGAAACTAATATGTCTTCTGCAAATTCATCATTGCCAAAGGGAAGGTCATTGCTCTTGAAATTACACTGCCTCTTCAGACAAGCATTTGCAGAAAGCATAGCTAGGACAGTGCTGTGTGTTTGCCTTGAGCAGATATCAGTTTGGGTTCCTGAAACAAAGATACAATGCAAGTAGTTTATTTAGGAGGTGATCCTAGGAAATGGAGTTGAGGTAGAGGTAGAGTGAGAGAGGGGAGGATAAGCTAATAACAACAACAATAATGAATAAAGTTTGTGTTCTTGACATGGTTATCACTGTGGCAATTAGGTTGAAGACCATGGCAGACCCTCTGGGGAACCCACCTCCAAAGGACAAGATGCTGGGTGAAGCATCCACTGAATCCTCTCCCCCACTGTTTAGTAATGGCCCCAAATATATAAACTGCACTACCCTTCTGACTGATCCCACATATGGGATGACACAGTTTCTCAATGTTGAAAGTTCTTAGATAGAAAGGTAGAGAGAAGCTATAGAGCATGGTTGATGTGGGTCTTGGTCATATGCATGTACCTGTACTATAGCTGCCCCCAAATAAGAGATGGGCTAAATGGATGCACGGTGGCCCCCAAAACACCTGCCCCAGACCCAAAAGCTCTTTAGATAAGGGATATTCAGATTTCCTAAAGAGGAAAGAACACTGAGGGTAGAGGAGAAAGAAATAATAAAAGGAGAAGTAGATTCTTTCTAGGTGGTAGAGGAAGGAGAATCAGTCAGTAGCAAAGTGGCTTCTGCTGGAGGTCAAGGCTTGAGTGCGGGCATATGAAATGTCACACATACCCACCTCCACACCACTCCCCACCATGCACAGCTCCATTCCCATCTCTGTGCCTTTACCATGCTGTCCTCTTAGCTTGTAAACTTCCTCCAGTCAACCATTTCTCTCTATAAATCCTATTTGACCTTCAAAGCACAATGCCACTAGGTCCTTGCTTGATGCTTCTTCAAATGGCAAGCCCTGTAACCAGAATAAATTCCCCTATTCCTTGTCCTGGCATACTGTCTCCATTCCATTTTTTCATTCATTTATTTATTCATCAATTCAGCAGCTATTTATTGAACACTAATTACCTGCCAGGTATACAAATTACCTTGTATTCATATTAACTGTATTTTATACTAAACCTTTTGAACCGAGAGCTATATTTTAGCCTTCTATGATGGTAGATCTCAAACTGTGGTTCCTAGACCAGCAGCGTTAGCATTCACTGGAAACTTGTTAAGAATGCCATTTCTGGGTCTCACTCCACACCTTCTGAATCAGAAACTCTAGGAGTAGAACCCAGCACTTTGTGTTTTAACAAAACTTCCAAGTGATTTTGGGGGCACACAGTGTTTTGAAAATCAGAATATTCCCACTATATGGCCAGAGTAAGAAATCAATATATTTTTGTGGAGTTGGATTAAATTTCATACATGGGGGGAAGAGAGAGGTCCTGGTCTAAACACTTAGGTTCTTAAGAGTAATGAAATTTTTTTAAGGTTCAAAGGCTCAAATGAAAAAAGGGCCCTTCCACATACTAAAAGGATGGCAATTCACCCATGAGGAAGCTGACAGCTTGGACTCTTGTTAGTTAATATGCTACAGGGGCATCCAAATGGGGCATAGCATTGCTGGTCAAAGCAACATTAAGTTTACCTCTACCTCTCTCCCCACCCAGAGGTCTCCAGGACCATGTATGCCTGTCTAACTTGACTGACAAGGTCTATATGGGTCAGTGCTTTTGTTGAGCTCTTTGGGCTCTGCCAATCATCAAGAGGGAATATCCAGTTCATACAGGGAGAAGTGTGGGCTCTGGATGGGGGGAAGCCCTCAGGATGACTCTTAAATCTCCAGGCCAAGTCATTCTCTGGTTGGTGGTAAAGCTCTTAGGGCAACTGCATCAAAACTGGTGGGTGATTATACCAATGCTTGTCAAAGTGTTTAGTGAATCCTAGGCCTATACATGGACTTCTTGAAAATCGGGTCTGGTCCTCTTGCCCCTCTGGCTTCATTATCTCTTTGCACCAGGAACTGAGACATACCCTTTCACATTCTCGCACCACTCAGGGATCATTTTGCAAAGTATTTTGTAGACGCTTTAAAAAAATAAGAAGTAACTGGAGAAATTCCAAGTGACCTTGGTAGTTTAATGGAACAAAGGTCAAGGAAGAAGGGGAACTTTCTCCCTCATCACAGCCAGGGAGGCACTTTTGCTGTAGCAGAATATGCCTTGGGTTCAGCATTTGTGGCTGCTCTGGAGACATAATGATGCATTTTGGAAACTATACGTGAGCACAGTGGGAAGACTCCCCTGTGGTTAAGAATGTTGCTCTTGGTCACGATTCTTGGCATTTGCCCTCGGGATGGAATCTTAGCTATCTGTAATCATTTGCAGAGGCCATTGCCATCCCCTGGTTTCTAAGGGGGTTTTCCAACAAGCGGCAGAAGCAATTTACCAGTAAACACAGGTGGCTAAATCTGGCTTTCTCAAGAAATGTTGGGGGGAAGAGGGGAATGAATAGACAAAAATCACTAAAAGGCAAAGCTTGTTTTACTCTGCCATCCCAACAAAACAATACAAAACAAACAACATAACTTAGGCCTCCTCCTCAAATACTAATCTCTGGACTCCTTTACCCTGTCAGATCAACCTGTTTGTGTTTTATGTCTTCAGATTTGTGGTTTAGAAATGACCTTTACTAATAAAGGTACCCAAATGTAGTACTCTTACAAGTTCCATTGGCAAGGACTGAGTTCTGCTAAGTCAATGATTTTCAAACTTCAGTGTGCAAAAGACGGCTTAACCTCAATATACAAAAGAAAACTCAGTAAGTGAAAGTTTATTGAAACTGTGAATGACCAGCCTCTACTTCAGCCTCCTGAAACTGAATTTTGATAGGAGGTGATGGTAGGATTTGGGGGGGGAGAGAAACTTAAAGGCCTGGTAGCCTCAACTGTATTGCAGGTGATGCCAATGCGGTCTTTGCATCACACTGTGGGAAACACTGTACTAAGTGATTATCATTTTAATAGTGGTCTTCTGTGGCCAAGAGGAAAACTCTACTTAGCATATTCAAACATTGCGCCAGGAGAGTAGAAGTATATTATGAGTTTGTCCAATTGAGATTCTATTTATCTGTAAATATTTAGTAAGGGAGACAGAGTAGTATACTCCTGAGAGAATGGCCTGGTTGCCACTCTTACTCTGACATTTACTAGTTGTGTGTCCTTGAACAAACTGCTTCATCTTTTGAGATTCAATTTCTGTGTCTGAATAATGGTGATGAAATAATACATGTGAAATGATTGGCACATTCCCTACTTGGAAGCTATTATTAGTGTAAACCAGAGAAGAATGAGAGGGTATTTAGAGTCATCTTGGTGTGTGGCTGGTAAAAAAAATCACCTCCCAATGCTCATCACACATAGAAATCTCAGTGTTAACAGAAGACAACTGAAAGATTGGAGAAAACTGCAAAGCTCCAAATAGAGACTGGGCTGAGTTCTTACAGGGGAATTCTAACAGAAATGAAGTAAATTCTTTCATTTATCTAACCCATCAAAACCTGGCAACGGTAGGCTGAGGGCTTGCTTCACATTATTCTTTGATCATATGATTATCTCAACCATATGTTGAGAAGAAAAAAATGGGATGACCATCCCAGCTTTCCTTAATACCATATTAAAGTCCCTTATCCTCTGTCCTTAGATAGTATCTGTCTGGCAAAACCCCATCCCAAAAAGAATCTTCCAATGCACTGTCTTTAAGTTTGCTGAGCAATTGGGTGCTGCTGGGGGAAGCCAGCGTAGGTTGGTATCACTGACAATTCATGATCATCAACATCACATGTGCTTTAAACACTGTCTACCATTTTTCTAACCGTCTCAGTCCACATGTTTCAAAACTGCCCACGTATCCTCAAATCTCCACCTCCACTATCTCTACCCACCATGCTTAAGGACTGAGTTCATTTCCTACGGCCATTGAAATATGAAGCCATGTTATGGGCACCCTTATCTTCTGGCCATCACATCGGCAAAACAGACTGCTTCCAATTATGCTATTTTGCCCTAATTCTCATCTGCTACATTAGAGAAAGGGCCTTATGTGAATCCAGTCTCTTTACCTGTGTCTCCCCCTATACCTTCTCAGGAGCCACATACCATCTTTTGTATATTCCTTTTCTCTTTTGTGTATTCACTCACTTCCTCTTCCTACCAGATACTTCCCATTCATACTTTGCTTACCTAGGACTTAAAACATCTTAGAAGACAAATCCCACCATAAATGTCATTCTTCTTCCATAACTCTGTGTTATCTCCCTTCAAAGCCATGTTTCTCAAAAGTCATCTCCATTCTCTTATTCCTCACTTATTTCTCAACATCTCACCTGACTCTTAGCTCACAGCTTTGCAGAACAGCAGAGTCTTGAAAGTCATTGATAATTTGCATGTCACTTTATCCAGATAACATTTTTGTCAGTCATCATGTTTTTGGCTTGGTAGCTGCTTTTGGCTTTGTAGATTTCCTTTTTAAAGCCATCTTGTCCTCCATTTTTCTAGACACTGGTTCACCTAATTTTCTGCCTCTCTCTGGTCACTCCTTCCTTTAGCTCATTTTCTTTGTCTGGGCCTTTGAATATTGAATTTCCTCAAAGCTGAGTTTTGGGTCCTTTTCTCTTCTTATATCGTAACCTTTCCTGGGTGGTAGTATCAGTCCTTGTTACATCCATTATCACCAATAATCCGACTTCCAAATAATCACAGTGCAGAATTCTCCTCTGACGCCCAGACTCATATGTCCCAATTGCCTGCTCAATTTCTTCATCTGGATTACTCTGTGGTGTTTAACAAGCCTAAAACCAAACTCTGGGGCACCACTTCTCAAACCTGGTCATTGTTCAGAATTCCTCTGATAACAGAATAAGCTGAACACATCAGAAAACTAGCAGTCCTCCTTGACATCTTCCTCTCCCTTCCTGATCTCTCTTACCTAACACAATCAATCTTTTCCCATGTCCTGCAGATTGTTACCTCCAGGGCATTTCTTGTATATATCAACGTCTGTCAATGTCCACTGCTATTATCCCAGGGAAAAATATCATCATTTTTTGCTAAGATTATAGTAATAGCCTACAATCTGGATGTTTTTTGCATAATCTCTGGGTTTTCTCCTTCGAAGCTTTCCCATTCTTCAAAGCATTGCTTCTTTCATCCTAACTCTGAAAATAAGGACCAAAATCTTCAACATGACCTATGAAACCTTGCATGCTTTCTGCAAATTCTGTATGATCATCACTTCTCTCCATTTTACAGCCTCCTGCCTGGATTGTCCTGCTCATTGTATGGATCTCAGTACAAGTTACTTTTTCAGAAAAGTGCTTCCTAATTCTCTTCTGATATTAATCAGACTCCTTTATTATATACTCTAATAGAACTGTACTCCATTTATTTCACTGAATTTGTCTTAGTTTATTTATCCATTTATGTGATTGCTTGATTACTATCGGTTTTCTCTACTCAGCAGTAATACATATTAGAACAAGGACCATGTCTACTTTTTGTTCACCATTATTTCTCTGGTGCCAAGTATATAAGGGGCCCATGATAATAATTTAAAAAAAAGACTTATGTACTCAATTTGAGGGGTGCAGAGGAAGAGAGAGTCTTAAGCAGACTCTACCCTGAGAGTGGAGCCTGATTCGAGGCTATATCTCTAAGATCACAACCTGAGCTAAGGATGCTTAACTGACTGCACCACCCAGGCACCCTTCATAATAAGCATTTATTGTACGAATGTGTGAACATTTGCCTGTAAGGCCACTCGTGTGTCAGGGCAGTAACCCTACCTAATTTTCATTCTAGTCTCCTTTTTGCTAATAATTCTATGGTCATTTTGTGGCTGTGAATATAGTGGGCAGACATAATTGCCTGATTCACATTCATATCTTTGGTACATGGGAACTTAGGGGCATTTATTAAGAAAATTGCTGGGCAAAGTGAATAGCACTATTTGGAGAGATAAAAAGAAAGAAAGGAAGTTAAAAATAGTCAGTTTTTGAAAAACCCTGTGTTCAGTCCCTGACATTTTGGAAGAGTGTTCAGAGAAAAGCATGCTTTAATATAGCCAGTAGAGACCCAAATTGAATGTAAAATTTTATATCCTATGAGAAATCAAATGGGCGATTACCTGAGTTTTAAATTCTCTCTTTGCTTTTGTCTTGAGGGAAACCAGCATTATAACTAGAAGAGATTTGTATGGTTGTTCTTGTTTTTTGGCCCATGGCAAGGGAGCAAAAGTTAGTTTCCCATTTACTAAGCACCTACTATGTTTAAGACTCTGTGCTAGCTATATTCTTTTGATGAAAAACAATCCTTGATTTTGCTTAGGGAGCAAATTTGACATGCCCAAAATTTCCTTTGCATTTTCAGTTGGGTAAGTGGGCTCAAGGAAGTAACTGGCTGGGGAAGTATGGTGTGACATTTGGAAAATGCAGCAGCTCTGCCTGGCTGAATGAGTTACACTATCCAGTTGGTCTTCTGCTTTAACACTAACTAAATGCCCAATGTTCAAGAGTTTTAGTTTGAATTGGAAGGTTTACATTGCCAACTCGGGTTTGATTTTTGACATCTGAGTTTCATGAACTGGAGGATGGTTTCCAATGAAAAAGGAATAATGTAGCAGGAATTCCATTAGAGGCCAAATCCAATGACCTAGTTTGGGCTTCTGCCTCTCCAGACACAAGTTGGAGTCCAATGACCTCTGCTGATTACTGCTCCAAATACCTCTCTGTCAGCCACCCTTTATCATTTGCTACATGATGTGTGTGTGGTCTCAGGAATAGTGTTAAGAAAGAGGCTTCCATAAGAGCTTTACAAAAGCACAGGCACCTCTTAATCATTTTAATTTTTAGGAGAGCTTTGAATAAAACTACTAATGCCGCATGAAAAATCATAGGTGTCTAGAGGAATCTCTTATTGGTTGGGAGGAATCAAATGGATTGAAAAATTACATGAGGTGCAATGTAACCCTTGGATATACCTTTTTTTTCTCCCCTCTTAGTCTGATCCTTGTGATTTCCTTACATTGAGCCATGAATAATTCCCAGGGCATTTTATTTATTTATTCATGAGAGACACAGAGAGGTAGAGAGAGAGGCAGAGACACAGGCAGAAAGAGAAGAGCAGGCTCCATGCAGGGAACCTGATGTGGTGGACTTGATCTTGGGTCTCTAGGACCAGGCCCTAGGCTGAAGGCAGCACTAAACTGCTGAGCCACCTGGGCTGCCCATTTCTCTGTCTTTTGAAAGGAAATACTACCATCTCAAATGAGTAGGGATCTGATATTTAAAATCTATCTGCTGAGTACTGGGCTAGGTATTTATATATGTTATCTGTTTTACTAGTATCTTTATAATGTGACTTAAAAATTAAAATTAAAAAACACATTTTATAAGATTGTACTTTAGAAATAACAAAATAATGGGAAAATACACTTTGGGAAGACCACTTAGAACCTATTCAACTTTATAACAAAAGCACTATCAATCTTCATCTTTTTTAAGAATGGTCAAGATAGATTTATGTAAAAAGGTATAAAGAAGAGCTGCAGCTGCTGAGTTTAGGTCAAAGATCAGAGAAAATTGTTCAATAAACACCCTCAAACAGAAAACTTGGATAAACTACACCAAGAAGTGGAATATAGAGGCCAATGAGCTTAATGTATACTACTCTATTCCTGGGCCACTTGCTGTATTTAGCGTGTGGGTGGACTTGGCATATAGCTATAGTCGCTTGGTGCAAAACAGCATGTGACCAGGAAAAAAGGTCTGTGAAACAACCTGACTTCTGAATCACACTGGCATAATTCCTCTATTTAATAATCACATATCAGCTAATTCCCATTTTAAAAAGAAGCATTATAGCAGAATAGACTATAATTTTTAGAATAAATCTTTTTGGTAGATAGACACACACACACACACACACACACACACATACACACACACTCACACATAGTGAGAACTAATGTTCAGAGGGCTTATGTAATTTCCCCCAAGGTCATCCAGTTTGTAAAGATGGGCCTGGGTTTTGAACTGGATTTATGCTTTTCTTCTTCTCAGGGATGTGAGGCATTTAAAAGTTGAAATTCCGTCATGCTTCTTAGGGAGAAGGTAGGAAACCAATATACAGGGACTGCTTAATGTATGCTGGCTCTGAAATGCACACACATTCACATGCATTCATTTTGTTAATTCTTTTGAGGTGAATTATTATTCTCTCTGTACACAGAGAGCTTATGTAACTACCTAACCACACTCATAGTAAATAGTTGATCTGAAGCATGACCATTTCTTGAGCTCATTCTTTGACTATGATATCATTTGGTTCTCCCCGAAAGTCTAAGAAAAGAGAGATGGAGGAGGAGTACTTATTTGGTTGTAGTTCTAGGAAAACATATCATTTCAGTTCTAGGATCTGCTTTCTTATGTGTCGAGTACCATGTCATCAGGAGGGAAAGAATGAGTCATTAGTATTTAAAAAAAACCTACTTTAATGTTGAAGTTTGACATTGATAGCCAATTCTACACACTCCTTCAAAATGACTGTAAAGATGGCAAAATATGGATTATATTCTGTTTCTTTTTTTCCTCCAGGTTTTATTAAGAAACAATTGACACCTCACTATATATGTTTAAAGTACACAGCATGATGGTTCTATTCACATATATTATGAAATGATCACCACAATACGCTCAGCTAACATCCATCTTTTCATACGGATACAATAAAAATAAGAGAGAAAGATTGGGAAGGAAAAAACTCTTCTTGTGTTGAGAATTCTTAGGATTTATTCTCGTAACAAATTTCCCATACATCATTACAGTACTGTTAGCAATGTCATCATGTTGTATATTTCATCCCCAGTACTTATTTATCTTATAATTGGAAGTTTGTACCTTTCGACCATCTTCCTCCAGTTCCCCCATCCTCACCTCCACTTAAGGCGACCACAAGTCTGATCTTTTTTCCTTTGAGTTTAGAACTCCCTGCTTCTTGAACCAAATGATTTGTTCTGGAATTACAACTTGCAAGTTAGGGAGTCTTAGGGAGCTGAGAAATGGCACTGATATGATAAGCATGAAAGCTCTTTGTAAATTGCACAGCGTGATTCAAATCTGAAATAGTTATTATCATGATTACTTCACCAGACTGCTATTGTTTTGTCTTCGTTTTATTAGTTATGATGGTACTGTACTGATTGGTCTCTTATGGGATCAGTACTAAAATATAAATTATTTTAGCTTAAAGGGATTTTTAAGTATTGTCACAGAAAATCAGGGCTAGAAGGGATGATATAAATTGTAGAGTTCAGAGGCTTATTTCATAGATGCTGAAATTAAAGCCCAGCAACATGAAGTGTCTTTCCAAAGACCATCCAGCTGCTTAATGATTGCTGGACCGGAGTTCATTCCCTGATATAAATTACCTTTGATTTCTAGCTGAGAGGGGATTCCATTCTTAGACTTGTCAAAGTTATTCTTCATCAAACAAACTAACAAAAATCAAACAGAACACAATAGACATGTCTGTATTCTTGAGCCTCACCTTTTGGAATTGGAAATTTAGCCATAAAATAGATCTAGATCTGATCTAATTGCCTTTGTTTTAACTTGACATTGTCTTCAGAGACTTGAGACTTGGTAAAGCATCTTGTGAAGCTGAAATCAGTCAGACTGAGTAATTTGCTTTCTAGAAAACGATTGGTTCCTAATTTCCAGTAGAAATAGGCTCATTCTTTTAGTTGAGAGCATTTGGAAGCCAAATATTTGAAAATATATTATGTGGTATTGCATCTTTGTATAAAAATAAGATAGGGAAATTACCTAAATGTCAAAAATGATTTAAAAATGGGATGTTAATTTAATACTGGCTTATTTCAGTAACCACATGTCTGCACTTCTAGTTGAAGCTGAGATAAAGGTGAAGGAACCTCGTTTTGAGCCCTAATTACTTACTTTTGCCTCACTTCATCTTTTCTATCATTTTTGAGAATCAAGGTGACACCAAAGTTTCCTGCAATATTTGAATTGTGTCAACGGAAGGGCCTCTTTCCCCAGAAAATTTTAATTAGGAAAACTCTTTAGGGAAACAAAAAATAGTTCTGCACAAATTAGTTTAAAATACTCCAACCGAGAATGAAATAACTAGTATACACTAGTACCCTTGTGTACTAATGAGAATTTTCCTCAGGCTTTGGTTATATTTTTAAGTGATTTTTTTTCCAGTTATACACAAAACAATCAGATTGGAGTGAGAAAAAGAAGCTTCCTGAAAGTTTATGACTTAATTGTGAATGCCCTTCTAATACTCAACAGAGAGATAAGATTTGAAATGTTAATGGCTCTTTGAAAAGAATTGGGGATTTTCTTTTTTAAGAAAAAAAAAAAACGAAAAGAACTATCACTAGATATATTTTGGCCACTTCAATGGGCAAGCAAATATACTTTAAATTTCTCAAAAACCACTATTTCCTGTGCTTCTGAAAGGACAGACTTTTACATATAAAATCTGACAAAGAGGGATCCCTGGGTGGCGCAGTGGTTTAACACCTGCCTTTGGCCCTGGGCGCGATCCTGGAGACCCGAGATCGAATCCCACAGCGGGCTCCCGGTGCATGGAGCCTGCTTCTCTCTCTGCCGGTGTCTCTGCCTCTCTCTCTCTCTCTCTCTTTCTGTGACTATCATAAATAAATAAAAATTTAAAAAAATCTGACAAAGATCTTATAGATCTTCATGGCCTTGGTAAATTATTTCAGAATAATTCTGCCTTTATCTCCACACTCGTTCTTATAATCCTTTCATCAGAATGTATGGTTTCATTATTGGTTGTATTAATTATAGTTAATTTGGGATCCTTAAAGTATTATATTTGAGAATATTTGGGAGTCTGGATTGCTGAGAAATTATGACCTAGAATATTAAAATTATGAACCATATCACCCATCATGAAGCAAAATGAAATCAAAGCCTTGAGACATTGTACCACTCATTGATGTGGTGTTTTTCAAGCATTAGGAAGTCAAGAAAATTTCCTATTGAGAAAGTTATCTTTCTTCCATAACAGTGAGTGGAAAGTATCAATAAAAATCAATAAAATAACCATGGATTGCATTTTTGTTGGGTTTTAAGTTGTTTGTTTCTGCTTATTTTATTGGGCTTTTTGAAGGAAGGGAATTTTTTTTTCTTGAAATTCCCAGGGTTCAAATCTCTTTGTAGGAGAGTCAGGCACTTTGTAAATCAATGGAGGTAGATGATTAATTAAGGAAAGGATGTTGCTAATGGAAACTTTTTGGGGAATCTGAGTCCCAAATCTTCCCCAGATAAAATTACCACTTAAAATACTAGAAAAAGGGCAAATGATGTGAACAGGCAGTTAACAAAAGATATTCTTTAAATGGCCAATAAACATACGAGAAGGTGCTCAATTTTTTAGGCCCTGGGGACATGAAAATTAAAACCACAATGTAAAGCCACTATATAAGCACAAAAATATTTTATAAATGAAAAAAATAATGCAGAATCTTGGTGACGATGTAGAATAAGTGAAGTTCTCATAAAATGTATACTGGGGGTATATAATAGTCATAACTAATTTGGAAACTGAGATATTTGGTATATAAAATCTTGTTTTGAGCAAGTTACTTAACCCAATGAATCTCTGCTTCTTATATATAATTGGGGGTAATAATAGTGCATCATAGAGTTGTAGTAAGAATTAAATAAGTTTATGTGTGCAAAAATAGGAGCGAAGGCAGGTTATGTGGGCCTAGGTATAGGGAGGAGATGGATGTAGTAATAAGAGTTATAAATAGAAACATACTTAACAAAATATTATAACAATTTATGCAAATGTTATATTTTCTGGGAAATGTTAAAATTTCTGATTAAGATAAAATTTAATCTTATATATTATTCAAAGTGTTTTAATAGTCTTTTTCTGGAAGGAAATAACCAATAACTGATTACAAGTCACTCTGAAAATGCCAAGGATTTTATAGTAAAACGTTTTTCAAGAGTTTTAATTTTTATGTGTAAAGAGGCTAAAAGATCTTTTCAGTTAGAAAACCTAGACAACATCCTATAAAAGAGTGATAATTCTATAGACTGTATTTTTCACATCGAATATAAAGGTCAGTTCCAGAGAAAAATGTTATTTTCTACGGATGTTTTAGTGAAAATTACAAAGTAACTCATTAGGTTTATATAAATAGTTCTCTTTCAGGTTATTTTCTTTTATTTATTATATTCACTAACAAAAATAAAATAATACACAAACACACACACACACTTCAAATTCCCCTATCCCATCATATGGTGATCCAGCTTCCTTTCCAGAGATAACAACTTTAAAAGATTTTGGGTATATTCTGGTCATTTGTCTGTGTGCTTGCCCAATAAATATGTATAGTGTACATAAGGAGGCATCTATAGAAATATAGAGGGTTTTTTATACATGTTTTCTTTTAAA
Organism: Canis lupus familiaris; assembly: GCF_011100685.1. Lineage (NCBI taxonomy): Eukaryota > Metazoa > Chordata > Mammalia > Carnivora > Canidae > Canis > Canis lupus. The sequence goes on along the minus strand of NC_049244.1, from coordinate 17,934,454 downwards.
ACGAGAAATTGTATCACATCTTTTATATTCTTCAACTGAATTTGTTAAGTTGGTGATATGTCTTGGAAATATTCCTGTGTGAATCTACATATAATTACTTATTCATTTTAACAGGTATTTTAGTATTTCAGAGTATTGGAATAACATATTTTGTTTTAAACACTCTTCTTTTGGATATCACTTAGATTGTTCCCATATTTTCTCGTTTTTAACAATGCTGTAGTAGCCTCATGCAACAAACCTTACATAACTCTCCTTGGGCATGTGTGCAAGAGTTTCCCTGGATACCCACTGAGGATGCAATGGTCTGATCATAGGGGATACCCATTGTTCACCTAATACCTAATGCCAGAATGTTCTTCAAAATGAATAAATAAATGCTCTTCCCTTTCATCGGCAATGTAAATAGAAAGCTTCAGTTTCCCCATAGCTTTACCAATAATCTAATATCATTCTCTTAAATGTTGTCAATCTGATGGTAAGCAGTAATATTTCAATGTCGTTTAAATACTGAGGTCTTTGAATACTACTGAGGCTGAGCATTTTGGCATATGTCATCCTTCTGATTTCCTTAATACCATTGTCTACATTATTGCTTCTGATTTTTCTCTCTTTCTTAGTAGGATCCTGGTAGCCTGTCTCCAGGAGCTTCTGAGTTAGCAATTCCAGGCCTCAGAATAAGTCTCGTACCAGGAAAATAAGCTTTCTTTTCTTGTCCTAGATTTCCTTTCATGAAGCAAGGGAGTAGGCTGTTTAGTCTCAAACTTTGGTGTGCACAGGAATCACTTGGGGATCTTGTTAAAATGCAGATCCTGATTTAGCAGATTTTGTGTGGAGCCTGAGAGCCTGCACTTCTAACTAGTTTACCGGAGGTCCTAAAGCTGCGGGTTTATGCAAGGGGGAATTCCATGATTGGTACCTAGAGAGCATTTAATTTATCTACAGAGACTCATCAAATTATGTGGAGATGTTGCAGATCAAGTGGTACCAAGGCATTCCCCAAAGTGCAGGCTCAGTATACTTTCTTTCATTTACAAACTCAAGGCGACCCCTCTGATACCTCACTTTGCAGTAGACATTTACTCACTGTTTATCTCAGGTATGATATTATTATAATCATGGTAATGAGGAGTAGGAAATGAATCCCTTAATCTTTGTGAGTATCTGGCTCACATGGCCCTGATATAACATTGCCTACTCCTGTGGTCAAAGCACTAAAATTATTCTGTAGCCCCTTTTCTTCCTTATTTTTCTGAATAAAGAATTTCTGTGAAGTATGTAAATTCCTATAGTACTTCTGGGCACAGGATTGCCTCCTTATTCTTGGCGAAACCTCTTGCCAAGTTAAAATCAATCTATCTTCCATCCATATTTCACTATTCTTTATTATATTCCTGGTTCTATAATTTTGATGCATCAAATAGATTTTATTCTTTTACATCAGATCCTTTTAATTTCATTTAATCTTCACATTTAATATCTTTTAATATTCCAAGGTGGTAGGTGTGGCCAGTTTTTCAGGTGATGGAACTGGGATCAGCTTCCTGACAGCTGATGGCAAAGAGGACATGTAGAAGTAGATGTGTCTGGACTCAGTGCCCAGGTTCTTTTCATCACATTATGTTAGGCAATGTAATAATCTCTCTCACACACACATACACACTGTATAATTTATGACTATTTTTAATAATAAAATCTTCATCTACTACCTCCTTGATTATTAACACTGACCCATTGCCTTAATGAACCCCTCTTAACTGCTTTATAATCAACTTATTGAAACATAATTTAAATGAGCTAAATGCCTTCATTTTGAGTATACAGTTTGATGAATTTTTTTGCATATATTTATACCCACGTAACTAATTAAGACATAGAATATTTTTATCATTCCAAATGTTTCGTTATGTCCCTTTGAGGTTAATCTCTCACACTCGACCCCAAGTAACCAGTGATCTCTTTTCTGTCACTCTAGTGCCTATTCTAGTATTTCATTTAAAGGGAATCATAATGGTATACTGTGTTTTGCCTTGTTTCTTTGTCTAAGAATATATTTTTTTAAATATTTTATTCATTTATTCATGAAAGACACATAGAATGAGAGGCTGAGACATAGGCAGAGGGAGAAGCAGGCTTCTTGAGGGAAGCCCGATGCAAGACTCGACCTCCCAACCCTGGGATCACACCCTGAGCTGAAGGCAGATGCTCAACTGCTGAGCCACCAGGCATCCCTGTCTAAGAATATTTTTGATATTCATCTATGTTAATAGATCATTCTTTTCTTTATCATAGAGTAGTATTCCATTGTATGGATATACCACAACTTATCCATTTATCTCTTGTTCCACAAACAAAGCCACTATAAGTATTCTTTTCACAGTCTTTTTGTGAATATATTATTTTATTACTCTTTAGTAACTCTTAGGAGTTAGAACTACTGGGAGGTAGAGCAAGTATATTTTACCTCTCATTTCAATAAATTTCCATACCTATGATAATCTAAATTCTCCAAAATTGCATAGGGTTGTATATTGTCTTATATTCCCTAATTTCACATTTATTTTAAGTCCTGACTCTCTGCTAGATCATAAACTGTCAGATGGTAGGAGTCAGAAGTCATTATTGTTGATTGATTGATCTTTTTTTGTAACACACAGCATTTTATTTTATTCATTTTTGTATTTTTTTATTGGAGTTCTATTTGCCAACATATAGTATAATACCCAGTACTCATCCCATCCTGTGCCCCCCCCCATTTGTTTATTTTTTAACTTAAAAAAAAACTTAACAGTGGCCTGTGGTCATATCATAATTATTTGTTGGATTATTATTATGTGTTTTATTAATAACATTCCATTAAACACAATGACTCTATGTTTTAGTTTTCTTTGAGATGTATTTGTAAAGTTGTTTCACTGGATGTGTTTCAGGTGGTCATAAACAGTAATAGACTCTCTCTTTTCCTTCCGGGATGGATGTGTGACCTTCTCGGACCACCTGGATTATCCTGAGACTCTTGCTGGAACCATCAGGAATAGGTTCTAATGCTCCATTGGGGTTGCTAAGTTAAGAGAAAGCAAGGGTAGGTCTGCTATTTCTGTCTTTGCCACTTAGAGAGATTTGACCTGAAAATAAAGCCATCAAAAACAATCCTGTATTGTGTACCTGAAAGTTGCTAAAACATTAAATCCTAAAAGTTCTTATCACACACACATAAAATGGGTAATTTTGTGAGTTAACAGATGTGTTAACTAATCTTATTATGGTGATTACTTTGCAACATATACATATATCAAATTGTCACATTATGAACCTTTAAATGTATATATCAATTGCATCTTAACACAAATGGGGAAAAATAAAGCCATCACAGAGGAAGGAGACAAATTTGTGATAACACAGATCAAAACATGTCATTAGCATCCAGCAGTACCTACCTCTAAACTTTTCATGACATATGCCACTTTGAAATGAATTTTATATCTTGTTATTGCTATAATCCTGTTCAATACATTTAACCTTAGTAGTGCCAGCTCTAAACTAGCCATCTACTATATTAACAGTAAGACATAATCAAAAGATATTTTCCTTTGGACATATTGCCTTGGCTTCAACATCAGGAATAATATTTCACCAATTTTCTTTAGAATCCACTAGATGTCTAAAAATGTATAAATGATAAAGACACTAGGTTTCAATCTTTATATACCTAAAAATCATCCCTAAAACTGCATTTGAAGTGGCTACTCAATGTTGGAAGCTCTCAGAAAATGAGCATTCTCATAAATACCTGAAGTTAAGACGGGTGGGGAAAAATGTTTAAGCATTGTTGCTGCAGGGACACATAATTATGGTTATCTTACTTGAGAGCACCATTAGTGTTGAACAGTGTTATTACTCTAGTATACTTTTGGGTTTGAATTTGCCAAATAATTGCCTCAATTATCTGCTTCGCATTGGCCATGGAATCTTGGCCAGGACAATTATTCCTGATTCCCGCTGGATCACAGCTTAATGATCTCATAGACAAAACTTCATCTCAATGTCAAAGTGTTGGTAGGACTCACATAATTACCTTTCATCGTTATTATGGCTGAGACATAATTCTTCTGTCAGTCTATGCTGAGCAATCCTGTTGAAAATGAATGGTTTCGAAGTAGCATAACTGTATTGTATTGATAGAGAGAGGCATTCTCATTTGGGGCAGTTATAACTACATGTCGCCATAGTGACAGTGGGCAGATGGAGGAGACTTTTCCAGGTGCTCATTGCTTTCCCAGAAAATTCCCAATGGAACTGGTGGTTATCAGTGCCAAGCATTTTCCCCAGGTTGAAAGAATACCTAAAAGATTATCAGTTATCATGATCTGATTGAAGGAGAACTGAGTCCCTTTTATTTGCAGTAGTAATCTCAGGAACATATCAGCAAATCTGAGTAAAGACAGCAGAATTTGAAGTAGGTCATCTAATGGGAGAGGACATTCTATCCCTTCACTCCTAGTTTCTGGGAGAGAAAGATGGAAATTTTAGGGCCTCCAAATGTCCTCAGTTGATTTTCAAATTTAAAGTAGGGAAACATGTACTTCTCCCTATGTTTCATTTATGTTTCAACACAGTCCTGTGAGAACTACCCCATGTGCAACAACATGCATGCATCCGTGAACCATTATGTTGAGTGAAAGCTGCCAGAGTCAAAGGCCACAAGTGGATTAATTCCATCTATATAAAATTTAACAACAGGCAACAATAATTTATGGTGATGAAAGTCACACGTATATACTCTTTCACATTATACCTTAACTTACAGAAAACTATGAAAGATTCACTATCCTAGAATCAATTTTCAGCACTGCCACCCTAGCTATGAGACCTCAGGTATATTTCAGTCTTTGGACTATAAAATAGTCTCCTTCTAGCTCAAATTTTCTGAATATCATCTTGAAAACTCCTCACTATCCATCCTTTCTAGAAGGTAGGGTTGAATGAAAGGGGGCTAAAGGAACTTGTGGGTGGTGGACAAGTCCCATATTTTAATTGGTGTGGTAGTTACACAGGTATATACATATGTAAAAACTCTTCATATTGTACACTTAAAATCTGTACATTTTACTGACTGCAAATATGAAAAACTACTGAGCTATGACCCATATTTTGCTGAGGAGATACCTGGACTGAAGTAATGAAGTAAGTGACAATTTGCCCCAGTTCATTATGGGAGCTGGGGAATCTACATTATCCAGTGAGAATTGCAATTTTATCTTTTGAAAAGTGGGAAGATTTTCACCATGACATTAATTATGAGCCCAATGTCTTTGTACTTAGTACATTAGAAGAGAGCAAAACAAAAATGAAAAAATATGTTTCCCACATTCTGTTCTGTTTATGTGCACATTTACATTTTACAGAGGTAATGTGCAATGAGTTACTCCTCTTTCACTGGGAAAACCAGAGACAAAGGCTACCCAGCAGGGGAAGTCATAATGATGTCACTCAATCAGCAGTGTTCTGAAACATCTGCTATGTAGAGAATCCTGATAGGTGTTTTTCTTCAGAGAGGCAAAAAAAATTGACAGAACAGCCTTCACAGTCTGTGAAGTAGTTCCTGGATAAGCACTCCCTACACAAATCACTGAACATCTTGTTAAAATGTGTATCCTGATTCAGTGGGTCTGAAGTAAAAGCCCATCAATTTGTAATATTAATAAATTCTCTAGGTGATGGTGCTATTGCAGTTGTTTGGACCATACTTTGAATGACAAAGAAGAGGTTACAAAAGTCGAAGTGGGATCTCTAGTTCCCATAAGGACTCAAACTCAAGTAGCAAGATGAAACCAGAACCCATGATTTTAAGTCTCTATATACCAACCCTTGCCACACACACACACACACACACACACACACTAATATAAGAAACAAAATGAAAGGTGTGTAAATATAAATATAAATGTTTGGGACAAGGGAGAAAATTTATTTTAGCCATGTGTGTATTCAAATCGGTTGTTCAGAGTTATTAAATGTAAGCAACTTGTCCCATTTTTATTGCTGTGTTTGTACATACAAAGCTTTAGGTCAGTGTCTTCCTAAATTCTAATCTAAAAGTTACTTTTCTTTTTTCTTTAAGATTTTATTTATTTATTCATGAGAGACACACATAGAGAGAGAGGCAGAGACATAGGCAGAGGAGAAGTAGGCTACATGCAGGGAGCCTGATGTGGAACTCGATCCCGGGACTCCAGGATCACGCCCTGGGCTGAAGGCAGACGCTTAACCACTGAGCCACCCCAGGCATCCCTAGAAAATACTTCTCTAAACAAGGATACATTTGTAATCTTGGAAATTGTAGATGAAATAGTAACCCACAGAAGTGTTCGATGACCACAAAATACATGCATATGGAAGTTAGTTGTTGATATTGTACCCATTCTCCAAGATGGCCTTCAATAATCTTTACCCCCCTGGTATTCCTGCTATTATGTAATTTCCTTCCACACTGAGTGGCACGGCCTTCTAGAACCAATGGGATAATGGCGTGTGACTTCCAAAGACAGATGATAAAAGACATTCTGTCTTTTCCTTCCTTTTGGGAGAAGCCAGCACCATGTTGTGAGGATCTTCAAGCAGTCTACTTGAATAATAGAGTCCTTCTGTCAACAGTAATGTAAGGGAGTAGATTATCTGTAAATAGGTGCTCCAACGCCAGGATTTTGAAGCACTAGATAATTAAAACAGTTCTTAAAGATAAGGAGAAACTACTTTATTAGGTAGATATAAGACTTTTTATTTAGAAAGGTAGGTTCTATAGTAGACTCCCCAAAATATTATCTAAATATAATCATATCCTATTTGAACTAACACTGAGTCATTCATGATTACCAGATCCTAATCCCAGATAAATAGATCTTTTTTGGTGGAAGAAACAAGACAAAAATGTAAAATAATAAATTAGAGCATTTAGATTACATTAATGAATAAAACGAATAAGTTATGTGATCTATTATTAGGTTATAGTCTATGCTCAGGCATGTCTTAATGAAGACTTAGGCTGGGACACTAGCAGAGGAAATAAGGAAGGGTAGAGATGGATTGTTTTAAATAATTGATAGGACTTCATGATAAATTGATTTGGTATATAAAGAAGAAGGGAGAACAAAATACACCATTAAAATATGTGCCTATTAGATTGAAGAATAATGACACTCACCATTGAATGAAATAGATTAGTTGGGAAGATAAGCCAAGCTGGGATTTTAGAGATGGGGAAGACAGAAGGCTTTATCTTGCGATATATTGAATTTCATTTAACAAGAAAACCTGGGAAAAAAATGCTTTTTTCCCCCAACTGTTGCCTTGTACTATGTAATGGTGATTTTTTTTCTCATCTCCAAACCCCATCCCTGAAAAATAGAAATAGCTAATATATTTATTTTACTTAGAAAAACCATAGCAAGCAAAGGTTTTAGCAATATGTCTGATAGTATAGTCAGGGAAAATCTAAAATCCAGCTTTCTCCCAAACCAAGCTATGGTTCTTTTGTGCTGAAGCATCCTGTGATCACTGCACAGCTTTCTTCTTTATGTTGACTACTGGCTCAGTCCCTTGATGTCTACAATTAGTCATTGTTTTGAAATGGGAAAGTGTTTGGCTGGATGTTTCTGATAGAGTTCTAACAGAGAGTGTGTCCTTTGGTGGATACCTGGTAGGGTTTAGCTTTTAATTTTGAACAATTAGAAATTCAAAGCTGTAAATTCACCTAGGACTTGTAAAAGCTTATGGAAATCTACCAGTACAGCCAAAGTCATCAGGAGATTGATTTCTGAAACTGAATGCCAAGTGTTAATTGACAGATGGGCATACATAATTTTAATAACTGGAACATTCAGGTTTCCTTTACTATATTTCACCTCTGGAAGTGAGTTTTGCAATTAGAAAGTTACTTGATGAGTATAAAGTTGGAAGAGACTCTTTCTAGCTCTATAGGATATATCATATACATGGTGATGCCATTTCCAGAATATTTCTGCTCTGCTACAGAACATCCATCTTTAGCAACTAAACTATTTTCCTTTAATATCCATTGTTTTCTCTTGCACAGAGCTATGCCAAACAGCGAGTTATGGAGCAAATATTTATTAAGGACCTACCATGTGACAAGCGCTCTCTTAGGGGTTGAAGATATGTTTTTATCTTCAAGGAATTTACATTTTAGTGAACATCTGAATTTTATTAGTTTCTAAATCTCCTTCTGTTTTCACATTACTTTCCTTCATTATTTTCATAGTCATACTTTGTCTTTAACTACATTTTTAGTGTGTTCCTGATGAAATTTTAGGAAGCTAAACTAAAGTGATAGATAACATATTTACAAGTAATATTTTCGAGCTAAGTTGCTTTGTTGAAGATGACTTTTTTGGCTTTTATTCCTCTATTTCTCTATGTTATCCTCTATTAATGATAGCTTTTTATTTTTTATTTTTTAGTGTGTAGGTTGTTATTCAGTTTTAACAAGAAAAGGACCTAAATGGGGAAAAAAATATATATGGCTAAACAATCAGCTAAATTACAATTACTCTAAAGCATTAGAAATAAATATATAGTAGTTGCTTAACAAATCAGAGGAATTTTAATTTGACAGTAAACTTCAAACAATTCACTTCAAAGACATTTGAGACTAGCAGACTAATAATATGTTGCCTGAGGGAGGAAATATTTCCTTCAGCTGACATTGATTTGTTGCCTTTTAGCAGAAAACTATGCTGATCTAATTAAAAAGAAGGGTTAAAAAGCTAATAATTTCAAACCTGAGGTTGTCCATAATGAAGCACAATGATTAATGGTTTAACAGAAGCAACCACCCATGAATCTTTAGTCAGAAACTTGAAATACCATGTCGATAATGGGGGAGCTTGAAATACTCTAATTTTTCTTTCTATATGAAAGTGGTGTTAGGGACACCTGGGTGACTTAGTGGTTGAGCATCTGCCTTTGGCTCAAGGCATGATTGAGGGATCATGCCTCAGAGGGATCATGACTCTGATCCTGGGATCGAGTCCTGCAGCAGGCTCCCCACGGGGAAGTTGCTTCTCACTCTGCCTGTGTCTCTGCCTATCACTTTGTGTTTCTCATGAGTAAGTAAATAAAATCTTAAAAAAAAAAAAAAAGGTAATGTTAAAATTTCTAAGTGGTATTGCAATTGGATCCATGGTGTAGTGAATCTCTAAATGTCGTTTTCGAGTAGTCTTCTAGATTATTAATTTTTAAAATTCCCTATTATGCTAATATGCTCATCAGGGAAGTACTATGACACAACCTTCTTCAAAAACCAACTTAAAGTCAATTTGAGGGTTATGAAAGGGAATATAATCAATGGATCAACATCATGAATCCTGGGTGGTCAAGGTAGATCACCAAGTATCCATATATATCCCTCTCCTCAGCCCTGTCAATGCAGGATTAGAAAAGGAATATGGGGGCTTATAATTGGGACCATATAAATTAGTGTTAAGACCTTTGAGATGGAAGGTGATATAGCACGGATACCATTTTGAGACATGAAACCAGAGCAAATGGATGAAACCTATTATTATTCTTACCATTATTTACAATATTTTCTAATCTGGTTTTAGCCTCAAATGACTACCATACTCAAAATCAGATTTCATTACCCTGGGAAGAAAGAGCTGTGATTATAGGTTGGGCTGGGGGAGCTTTTGGATGGTATTGGAGCTCAGGGTTACAAAAGCTTATCAACAGCACCAGAGATTTTATGAACAGTATGGAGGCTGGGGTGGCATCATCAGCTCTTGGTGACCATGGGTGTTGCTTGTAGCAGAGGACTAGCAATTTGAGAAAGCTGTAAAGGGCAGCCCCATTATACTCTGGAAATTGTGAGTAGGACTAAGAAGAATTTGAGACCTAAACATTTAGTTTGGAGGAAAGAGAGTGAAAATTCTATTATTTTGTTTTTACTAAGAAAAAAGTAACAATCACCTACAATTCCACCACTTCTTCCCCAGAAAGAATGATAGCTAACTCCCAGGTGTACATACTCTTAAAAGCATTTCTTTCTTGCTCCCTTGCTTATTAACTTTCCTCCTTCTATCCACGCTGTTAGATTTTTTAAATGAAAGTTACATAATGAACTTCTTTCTAGATTATTACTTATTCTTCCATAATATGATTTTTAGTGGCTTCTTAATATTTAGCCCTGAGACTTCACTATAATTAGTAATTAAGGTCATTGCCAATAATATTTTGATTGTAATCTAAATCCTTGTTTTATTTTCTGTGGATGAAAATGATGCCCCAAATACCCTCAACTCCTGAGTTCAGTTGCCTTTTCTTTCTTGTTTCCCACTGTCGGTTGAATAGGCTGGGAGTGACCTTGAGGTACTCTTTCCTTTTCTCTCAGTTTCTTCCAGGCCTGTCTTCCACCTAGTTTAGAGAGCTGGCCTCAGCGTTTTAACCAGAGAACTGATACTAGAGAGGCAATTTCTGAATTTGTGGCAATTGGAGAAAGAATGAGGGTAAGGGTGATGGGAAATGACCTGTTTCTCTTCAGTTTCTTGCTCTTCTAAGAGTGATTCATGGACCAGGCATATTGGTGTCCTGTGGAAGCTGGTTAGCAATATGGAATCTTGACCCCCCACCCCAGACCTGCTAAATCGGAGAATCTGTTTCCAGGATGATTCTCTAGTGATTCATATACAGCAAAAGTCTGAGAAGCACTGCTTTAGTTGATGGTGAATAATTTTCCTTTGATTAACTCTACACCAGTGTTTCTCAAACTTGTCTTCATATTGGAGTCACCAGGGGAGCTTCCAAAAATGTTAATGTTGTGTCCCACCCCTAGAGATTGTTATTTAATTTGTCTGCGGGTGTGGTTTGGGCACTGACAGCTTTGAAAGATGTTCAGATTTGAATATGCAGCCAAGTTTAGGAGCCACTACCTTATTCTTTGGTTACTGGTATGATCCTGTTTGAAAAGTTTGTTTTTGTTTTGTTTTTTTAAGATTTTATTTATTTATTTGAGAGGAGATATAGAGCACAAACAGTGGGGGGTGGGGCAGAGGGAGAAGCAGACCCCCCGCCAGGCAGGGAGCTCCACTTGAGGCTTGATCCCAGGACCTTGGGATCATGACCTGAGCTGAAGGCAGACACTTAACCAACTGAGCCACCCAGTTGCCCCTCAAAAGTTTTTTTTAGCACCCCATCCTATCCTGTTTTGGGTTGTAGTTTTTTCTACCTATCAATTCTATTCCATATGCTTCCCATTTTGGAGAAATTCCTAGGCAATTCTGTCCTATTAATGGTATGAGTTCCCTTTTTTGCCTGATACTGTTATATTTTAAGTTTTGTGCTTTAACCCTTTCCAAAGCAAAATATAATCCAGGTAGTGTAGCTGTATGTTGTATATAGATTGGTATATCTTTCACCATTTTTCTTTTCCACTGTCCTTTTGTCTTCATAGCATGACAAGATTCCTAAAAATCCAACATGTCTATACCATTTCTCAACCCTTCGTTCTCAGTTCTTGATCTTTTTTTGATTCCTCATTATATGTATTGGCATTCCCAAGGACTCCAATTATAACAGTTTCTCAGCAATGGCACTATTGACATTTTGGGACAGAGAATTCTTTGATGTAGATGGCTGTCAGATGTTCAGCAGTGTCCCTGACCCTTACCCACTAGATGCCAGTAGCACTCCTCAACCTCCTCCCTCAACTCCTGCCAGCCTTTGACAAACATATTTCAAGGATTTCTAAATGTTCTATAGTAAGCAAAAATCCCCTCCAGGTTGATGACCACTAAGCTATGTAGAGTTGTCAAGCATTCACAATGGCTAATAAATACTGCAGAAAGTACATTTAAAAACTATTATTTCACCAGTGAGATAATCTTTACTATGTTCACCAATCCTTTTTTTAGTCAATTGTATTTCATATGCTAATGTCCTAGGATTGTCCTGATTTCATGAACTTTTATTCTTCACTATGAAGATGGCTTAGTGAATCATAAATGAAATGTCATTTAATTGTTATAAGTTAGTGAGGTTTTCATATGAAGAAATTTACAGAGAAAGAGAGAGAGAGAGAGAGAGAGAGATCATAGTCTAGAGGTCCCAATATTAGAATAAGAAAAAATGATTACTCCACCAATGGTTACTCTTTGGATTGGATTATGGCTAAAATTACCTTATATTGGAAAACATGAATTTACCTGATCTGCTGATCCTTCACTTCTATTCCCAATGTGAAATATATGAAGATTCCATCTTTATTATAGTCCCTTTGAGATGAAGAAGCATACTTGAAGTGTGATGCACTTCTGCATGATCAGACTAGATTCCTTTTATTTCATACAAGGGAACCTCTCTTAGCCAGTGGTTTCTTAAATACTCACAGCTCTAATGAGCCAAAGATCCCACATGAACACATTATGAAAACAGATGATAGAACGGTAAGCAGAAGCATCCTGAGCTTCTTACTTTCTCTCCTCCTGATAAAATTAGCTGAAGGCAAAATAGATCGTAGATCTCCTAGCCACAGGGCACATGCAATAGTACTCACAGAACAGAAAATTCAGTGTTTCCAAAAGGAAATTTCATCTCAGGTACACAAATGTATTTCATTTATGCTATATTTGTATAAAATCATTTATGCATGATTTGTTCACATTTTTGAGATTTTAGTCAATGCAAATAGTCTTCCATTCAGTTGAAGAAGGTTGCAGATTGGCAGCAAGTACCTGAAGCAGAGATTTGCAACTGGAAACTGAACTGTCGCCCAGATGGAGGAGCCTTTTGCTCAGTGTAAATTAAAGAGGTGTTTTCTGTCATGCTTTGCGTTTCAAAAGCCAACGTTTGAACACCAGCCTTTTCCTCTTTGAGCATTATGAAAATGAAAAGAGCAGCTTTCATTTTTCTACCCATGCCCTGGCTCACTGTCTGAGGCCTGGCCCTTCCTGTGCCTCACATAGTTTCCCTGCATTCTGCGGGCCTTTGAAGGGGTGCTGCCGACTGTATGCAAGAAGGGTAGCTGACTGATTTGTTCTCAATGTGACCGAGACACTAAAAACTTTCTTTGAACAAATACACATAGGGCAAATTGAAGGGAAAGTTTGTGTTCAAACTCATTTTACTTTAGGAAGTATTTTGTGTCACTCTGGAGTTTGAAGGCCATAGATCCTTTATTTCATTTCACTTCACCTCCTTCAGCTCTTCTCTCCCATTCACTAAACTGTTGTGAAGAGTTTTGGACGCTGTAGCAGTAAATGGACTTGCCCTTGTCATTTGGTTTGAAGTTCTTCATATGACAAATGTATCTTCTCCTGTGCATTTCATTCTCTTAACAACCTGAACACTTCACTTGGTCCACCTTTGCTTTGGCCTGAAATAGCCAAACCGTGGAGTCAATGGTATAATTGGATGCTGAAGACTCCCAGAAAATGCCTCTGCCCTTCACTTCCTTTTTTATTTCTCAATTTACATCACCTTATACGTCATTCAGTGGCTTTTGGAATAAGTGGATGCCTATTAGCTCTCCTTAAAGAGAGCTCCTCTCCTGAAACCATGACAAGTGTTGTGGATCTTAAGGCATTCTTAAAAGGGACAGGAATGAGCTTTGAGCTGATACCACTAGCCAACATGCAGACACTCCCTAGATGTCTCTCCCTCTCTGTGACTTTCCTCCCACAGCAGATACTGACACCTACCCTGTTTTTACCAGCACCCTCACACTCCTCTTTTCTCTTAGAGCACTCCAGGACTCTACCATTCTCCCCTTTCTTAGTACCATTTTTTCTTCTTTCACCTGCCTGCCACCCTTTGAGAAGCACAGTTTTCCTTAGGCTAGCATCTTCACCAGCATTTCCATGAAAAAATTCTGCCCTTTGTTTCATATCCCTGAAGAAATGGAGGCAAAGAAAATAATTTGCTCAAGATCCCTCAGCTCACAACAGCAGATCTGGATTTGAATCAGGATCTTTCTAACTCTAAAAACTATGGTCTCTCCTTCTGATTAGATTTCTTTGCAATTCTAGCATGTAGATGATCCTGTTTATGTCAAGACTTAATGTTGGATTTTATAAATTTCTAATCAACATTATTTTAGCAGAGTGATTACTTGGAGCCTGAGCTGACAAGTTCAAGTGTGCCCAGAGGAGTTTAAAATGAGTTGGGAAAACTTGTTAACTGGGTTGTTTATTTAAAAAGGAAACAAAAATCCCTCAGGTTATAAAGTTGGAGGCAACATAATTAAACAGGCATCCCAAGGTGTATTCTTATTCTTTAAAAAGACTTTCTAGACTAACAGATTTCTTCTTCATCCACCCACAGTATCCACACAAACATTACTACTCTTGACTAATCTTCCTATAGGGAAATCAATATAATTGCTCGACATCTCAACATCTACAGATGTCACCAGCCCCAGGCTTTAGCTTTCATTTTGTCCCTACTGAGTGAGCAACAGTGAAATCGATGAGACTTTATAATTGTTGTTATTGTTTTTCATATAATGGAAACTCTACATGGCTGAATCCTGCAGTTCTACTGCACAGACATCCACATGATCTGACGGAGATTTGGTATCCTTTCTTGCTTCTTTAGTTTGGTCCTTCCAAAAACATAGCTCAGTCTCCACATCCCTGCTAGTCAATGATTCTCCATCCTCGTGGCACATTGGTACCTCCTCTCCCCCAGGGGACTTTTTATAAAGTATGGATGGCTAACCCCACTGCTGATCAATTAAATCAGAATTCCAGGGAGTGGGGTGGAATTCTTTGTGCTACCCCTGGGCTACATGACTATTATGTTAAACTAAGTGACTAAATTCCCATTGGAATATGATTATAGGAGATAGTTCAGAAGACTGCTATAAAGGTTGTGCTTTGCAGTTTCAGTAAGAAATTTAGCAATTGCTTGTGATTTTCTGGCTGAAAATGGAGGGTATATCGGTCAGATTTGCTGTGATGATACTGAGTGATAAACTACTTCCAAACTCAGTGGCCTTCATCAAGGAACTGTTGATAACTGTTTCTTATTCATGGGTCTGCAAATAAGCATGGTTTAGCTGGTCCAAGCTGAACTCTGCTGGGTAATTTTGCATCAGGATTTAGGTAAGCTGTATGTTACTCCAGGTGAGGATATGATTCATATCTTCCATCCTCTTTGGACCACTGACTGTGTGGTGCATATGCTTCTCATGGCAGAACTAGAAGACTTCTGCTTGTGTCATGTCCACTAATGTGCCTTTGGACAAAGTAATTCACACAGCCCATCCCAACACTAGTGGGCTGGGAACAAAAATTCTCTGTCTACAGTGCAGGAGAAGGGGATAAATATTTATAGACAAAAGTCCACAGTTTCACAAGAAGAAATATGAATTTGTTGACAATTTCTTAGACTATAAGTGACTAAAGAAGGTCTGGATTCTCAGCTTTTCTGTAGACATAAAATTATTCCAATATTTTAAAAAGTTCATTTAAGGGATACTTGGGTGGCTCAGTGGTTGAGCATCTGCCTTTAGCTCAGGGCATGATCCCAGGATCCTGGGATTGAGTCCCGCATCAGGCTCTCCTTAGGGAGCCTGCTTCTCCCTCTGCGTATGTCTCTGCCCCTGTCTCTGTTTCTGTCATGAATAAATAAAATCTTAAAAAATTCATTTGAAATTATTCCAGTATTTTTAAATGTTTATTTAAAAACAAAAGGCTGGGCTAACAGGGGAGATAGGGACATAGGTCTAGTCCCTGGAAGTGTTAAAGCAGAGTATAGATCATCCTTTGCAGGAAATGTGTGTGAAGGACTCTAGCATTAGCTGATTGTTGAGCGTACTGGTTAGATTTGTAGTTGATTTACCACAGGAAGGGAAAGAAAGAATAGAATGTGGAGATTCAACATTCAAATTGTCATGATAGGCCATAACAACAAAAGGAAATTTCAAAAAGATTAACAAAATGTCACACATATGGTTTACAATTCTATTGTTTATATATTTAAATAAAAATCTGTACATAAGAAACTGGTATACAGTTCATATTTTATTGACTCTTTGATTAAATAGATCAATTAGAATTCCTAAATTATCTTGGAAATCACTTGTCAGGATTAGTCTGGAAGACTAATTAATGCTATATTTATTTTGAAGTGCCAAGTACAGCTATGTGCTTTACATGGATAATTTTATCTTCAAAAAGCTTTGTGAAGTAGGTGCTAAAGACAACTACATTTTATAGATGAAAAGCTGAGGCCTAGTGAGGTAGAGTAATCTGTCCAAGTTCCCACAATTTATGGTTGGTGTTGTTGAGAGTTCAAAGCAGAGTGTCTGGTCCTGTAAAGTGTGGTGTGATCATAATACTTTATTGTCTGCCCATGCAGACTGACATGCCATTATGAGCCCTAGCACTTTCCCCAGTAGCCTGCTCTGCTGTGTGACAAATAGCCACCATGGATACTTGGCTGCTGTGGCACAATTCTGAAATTATCTTGAGATGCTGCTGTATCTACTTTGGCTAGGTTTTCTCTCTGAGAGTATTCACAAGTTTCTGGAAATCATGTGTTTCTAAAGCTGCCATGAATCAGGATTTCTTCCTCAAATCCAAGAGACCACCCCCACCACAGCCTCAATTCATTGGAGACACATTCTCTGTTGTTGGAGCCACTGTCCACTTTGCTATTGATTATTTCTGACTTGCCAGAGGGAGCTGACACTGAAATGGAAGGCTGGGATTTCCCAATCAATAGTCATTAGAACTACATTTATTACACATGGAATGCCCTTCAGGGCTGGGGTACACCCTTAACAATAAAAGGAAAAAAAAAAAAAAACTCAAGAGTTTATTTTAGGAACATAAACAGCTCTCTTCAGGGAGCAGCTAGACTCAGCCAAGGAAATGTATTCACAAAGGTCCTTTTCTCTCAAATATCATTCCTGCCTCATATGTGAGTAATTCTCAGGAAATTTAAGTTTTAGGACATCTCCTAAGAGGGATGTAGACTTGGACAGGCTCTCTGAGGATGTGTGTGTGTGTATGTGTTTACTTTTTGAACTGAAGGAAGACATTTAAGTCACCAGTTTGATTCATTAAACTTGAATGTGAAAAGAGAGCAGGGAGAAATAAGAGACCTGACTTGGTAATAAATCTGAAAAAAAGTGCAGACTATTCTTTTAGTGAAAGTGAATGAACAGGGGGACACAAAGGTAAAACAAGCCAGACAAAAAGAATTTGTCAAATGGGAATAAGAATCAACATGTGGTGCTTAGTAATTTGTTGTAATAAGCAAGATGTCCCTAAGCAAATATAGTCCTGCCGTGTATCCTGAAGCAGTAATAAAAGGAGAGCAGAACACATTTTATGGAACCAAATGAATGTGATTCATGAGGTAGTACTGGTATATCCTCACAAGCCTACTTTTTTCCCTTTTTCTATTATCTGCAATCACTCAATCTTCCAGAGCTAACTTTCAAGCTGTAGTAGAGAGTGGGCTATTCCAAGTTTGTTTGGTTAATACATTTCCTGAGCTAAAATAAATAAAATGCCTTAACAGAGGGAGAAAAGGCCCATGGTTTTCTGATCTTTTAGATCTTGCTGAATTAGCCTGGTACTGTTTTTTTTTTTTTTTTTTTTTTTTTTTAGGATTTTATTTAGATTTGAGAGAGAGCACGAGTGGGGTGAGGAGCAGAGGGAGAAGCATGCCCCCCTTGCCGAGCAGGGAATCCCAGTGGGGCTCCATCCCAGGGCTCCAGGATCATGACCTGAACTGAAGGCAGATACTTAACCTACTGAGCCACCCAGGCATCTCTAGCCTTTCTACTTTTTTCCCTTTGTCAACTTATTGGCTTTACATTCTGGGTTTTTGAAACCGTTTTGTATTCAGTCTCATTTACCTTTCACCATTTTTTATGCTCAGAGGCCTTTGGGAGGTGGCGCCTTGGGAAAAGGCCTCTACCTTAAAGTTTTTCATTTATTCCCTTCTTGTTCTCAAGAAAGTATGCAGAGCCAGTCATACCAATCTTGCTTAAAATAGGGTCAGGAAATGCAACTGTTTCTACCTATTATGGTCCTGCAACATTGCTATCATTGACCATGAACCATACCTCCCAATGGGATTGGCTTCTAGGTTAATCAGACCAGCTCGAGCAGAGGGAGGAAGCGCTGAGAGTAAAAACAGACCTGGGGAGAAAGGGTGCCTCGAACTAGTAGCCTAAGACCTGAGCCTGCCAACATAAACTGTGAACTTTCCATTTTTTCCAACACTTGAAGCATCATCTGCAGATGGAGAGAAATTGTCTGTACTTAAGCCATCAATTGGAGTAGGCAAAATATGGTGATACAGCTAAAATGCTTTGACTCCTTGAGAGGCAGACATTATTTATAGATGAGGTGTCTTTATTATTGTGTGTTTTTGTACAAAGCTGCTTCTTTACTTTTTATTTTTTTTAAAGATTTCATTTATTTATTTGAGACAGACAGTGAGAGAGAGAAAGCACAAGCAGGGAGGAGGGCCAGAGGGAGAGGGAGAAGCAGGCTCTCTGCTGAGCAGGGAGCCCAATGCAGGGCTCGATCCCAGGACCCTGAGATCATGACCCAAGCTGAAGGCAGAAGCTTAACCAACTATGCCACTCAGGCACCCCAAATCTGCTTCTTTATATCGCATTTTCACATTCAACATTGCCAGGCCATTAAAACACACACACACACACACACACTCACACACACACACACACACACACACATGCATGCAAACACACACATGATAAAAGGACAGAGAAGTAACTAGATATTTAGGTGCATAGACAAATGGGTGAAACCAAATTCCTTAAGTGGTTGTTTTCAAATATAAATCAGGATAAGTTGATGCTTTTAACTCAGAACAGGGGAAATTTAGCTTTAGAAAAATGGGTAGTAAGATGGAACTAGAAGATCATATCAGAATCAACTAAAATTGGGGATTTGTGATATAAGAAGTTACACATTAAGTTAGGGATTGGTGAATGATAGATGGCCTTACATTTAAGGCAAAGGATACAAAGAAACTTCTTTTAGTACAAGCAGTAGGGAGAGAGAGAAGCTGGGGACATAGTGGCAACCATAAATCTGGGAATAAAACTAAACAAGTAGATAGTAGCTCCTTGAGGCAGAGCCTATATCTCATAGTTCCCTGTCTTTCAGATTTTCTTGGCTCACAGTGGTTGCTTGATAAATGTTCATTGTTTGAATAAAATAAAGAGAAGGCAAATGTTATGTACATTAACCAAGATAGAAACTAGATGGTGTAACTATTAGTAGTAGTCAAAGATATGAACAGAAAAAGGAAAGCCAAGTTTTGATGGGAAACTGGATACAAAAAGAGATGAAAAATGATTGAAAAAAAGTCATTCAGTGATGTTTAGGAGAGAGGAAAAGGAATTTTTAACAGGGTCTGGGTGATCAATTATAGGTGGGCAAGATAATTGTTTGGAAGAAATGTGCTGTGGTCTCTAGAGGTGACTACCATCTTGAAAAAAAAAACTCGTGTTGGCCAATTGGGGGGAGGAAACTTTTTCAACATAGGTTCAGGTCAAAATGGGTGCATTTTAAATATATATGTCACAAAGGAGAGCTGTTTGAGTGAAGTTCAGGAAGAGAAGCTGGTTGCTCCAACCAGTATTTCCAGGCTAAGGAAGGTATTTCTGAAAACTCGGTAGGCCTAGCCTAAAAGTGAAAGGGTCTGCTTCAGTAACATAGGGATTCACCATCATAGGAGGTATTCACATAGAGGCTGGAGGACCAGTATAGATGGTGGGTTGTTTTTTTTTTTTTTTTTTTTTTTAGATTTTATTTATTTATTCATGAGAGACACACACACAGAGAGAGGCAGAGACACAGGCAGAGGAAGAAGCAGGCTCCATGAAGGGAGCCCAATGCGGAACTCGATCCCAGGACTACAGGATCACGCTCTGAGCCGAAGGCAGACACTCAACCACTGAGCCACCCAGGCATCCCTAGATGGTGGTTACTAGGAAATTTCAGGCTGCACATCGGCACGGAAATACTTAGCTTATGATTTCCCACCTGTCCCTGAGATTTTGTGGCTCACTGCTCAACAGTGAGGACCTGTTACCACATAGATGCTTCTACATCCCCATTACCTATTCAGCAGCAAGTGTCCTGGCCCCTTCCTCAAGTGAAGCAAGAGTATCAGACATTACAACTGGCTTAACAGATGGCTTTCTGGAGGGAGAAAGTACCTCCATTTATAGCGTTTGCTGATTTCTATGGTGTACATACTGCCACTGTGCTGATTTCAAGAATTCAGTGTGACAGCATTGAACCTGGGGTTGGAAATATATGCTCACAATTGACTGATGAAGCTTGTGTGGGGACTTCTCTAGCACTACTCTGAGTGCCCTGTTCCAGGATCAGTCATATTGTCCAGGAAAGTGTAATCCACTGGCAAGTTGTCATAGAAAGTGTAATCCACTACTTCTAGGTAGCCTAGGAAGGCTGTCCAGGAGGGAGGAGCAGTCTCCATAGGCTGCTATGGGCAAACAGTCAAGCATATGCTCTCTGCCCTTTCACCACCAGCAGGACTATCAGAGCAAAATAAATGGTGTTACCTCATTTCATCGCCGCACCACTGTTTTGATTTATCTTCAGTGACTTTCCTTTGTTCTACATTTGAAAGGATATGAGTATGTGTATGATATCCTTGGTATAGTTTCCTGCTCCTCCTCTTCCTAATTGATCCCTGCTTTCCCTGGTTCTTGGGATCAGTCATATTGTAATATAATATTGAGTTTATTTATTGTCTTTGCCCTTCCTTTATCATATTCATGCCTTCCACTTGGTGTCCTGTGCTGCCTCCTCTCTCTCCTGCACAATTACAGGACCTCATGCTTGTTAAATACTCACCATGAGTCAAGCGCTGCTCTGAGCACCTTTTCCTATTAACTCCCCTACAACTGGGAAGTTGTTATCTTCCCAACAACTGATGGACTAGATTACTAGTAATATCCAGGTTTGCAGAGAAAAAAACCAAGACACAGGAACAGAAGTACCTTGCTATAGGCAACATAGCCAGTACGTGTCAGAGCTCAATTTGAATTGAGATAGTGGGGAGTTTTCTTATCTCTATGGAAAATGTGGAAATCAAGAAGATTGTAGGGAATACATTGCCTTGATAGATAAAGCAGAGAAAGTGATTTTGCTAGAAAGATGGATCAAGTTCAGAGACAATATTGGCTCTGCTGTGAGGAAGCCTATGGGTCAATGTTTCATATGACCTCAAAGAACCCCATGGAAAAGGAATGACTTTTCCCTACTCACTTCATTTTTTCACTTCAATTATCTCCTGAATATGAGATGAAACCTTTCTGATTCACTTTTTTTTTTATAGTAGGAAAGTAGACTGGCATTGAGACTCAGGATTTTAATGGTTAGATCTTTCCAAATTCAATACACATGTAGCTGATCAGTTCATTTTATCTATAAGATGTTGATGTCATTAGGAGTGTCTTTAATCACGTGGTGGTAGAAAACACCTATTTTTGAAAATTCAACCAATATCAGAGTTTTCATGCTAAATTCATTGGACAGTTCAGGCCAGATTGAGACTCAGGAGTGAGTCAATGACTGATGGCCGCTATCTAAACCCTATCTACGTATATAGTAACACAAAGTAGAGTAAACCTCACCTAGGGGGAGCTCAGATCTCTAGCAGTGGGAATTACTTGAAACTGCTGAGAATAAGGAGATTAAACCAGCCTGTAAGTTAGGATTAAATGCATATAAAAGAACACACAGCAAAATCATGACTTCAACACAAAGTTTCATTTTGACTTCACATGAAATGAGTCTGGAGGTACGCAATTTCAGGTTGGTGGTGGAGGTTCATGGAAAGCAGTATCTCAGGCTCCATCCAACTCTCTGCTCCACTGTCTTTAGCACATGATCATTTCAAAGTTCCACATAGCTGTGGGTGCTCCAGCCATCATATACAAATACTATGAAAATAAGTAGTGGGGAAAGGGCAAAAGGGCACATACTAGCCACCTATCCTCTTTTTGAGAACCATTCTAGAAAGACTTTTCTGGCACTTCCTCTTTTGTCTCTCTGGTCAGAACGTAGTCACAGGACTTTACCCAAATACAAAGCAGGTCAGGAAATAGGGTATTTTAGCTGGGTTACCTGAAATCAGACCAGGATGCTGTTTCTCTTGAAGCAAAGGAGAATGGATAGTAGGCAGAGAGTGGACAGTCTCTGCTACAGGAGAAATGGCTGGGCTGCCATAATTAATGTGACAAGTCCGTGCACTCTTCTGAGTAAAGAACCCCAGGGCTAATGTGCACAAACGACCTGCTTCTTCTTTTACTGAGCTTTAACCACCTTGGCACACACATATGATTAAAGTATATTAATTTACCAGAGGCTGGGGTAAAACTAACACAGGTTCTTTTTGTTTTAAATGAGAGAAAACAGACTCACAAGATGCAAGAAAAAAACAAAAGCAAATTTCAGTGCTACTTTCCAACCAAGGTAAGAAGAAAGAGGAGAGCTCAGGCCAAAGGGGCATACAGAGCCTGGTGAATTCAATTCTGGAGAAAGCGATTGAGTCTCATTCCCATGGCTTGCAAGTTCCCCAGAAAACTGGGTCT
Organism: Canis lupus familiaris; assembly: GCF_011100685.1. Classification (NCBI taxonomy): domain Eukaryota; kingdom Metazoa; phylum Chordata; class Mammalia; order Carnivora; family Canidae; genus Canis; species Canis lupus. The sequence continues at coordinate 17,911,821 of NC_049244.1, read as the reverse complement.
GGCCTCAATCTGTCAGGCAGGAAGAGCAGTTCCACCTGGAAGTGGCACTGGGGACAATGGCAAGAGCAGGACAAGCAGGCTACCATTGTGCTTGGCTGCCCTGGAAGAAAAGGGACTTGCTGGTGTGATCTTGGATCCTAGCCATCACTGCCTGACGGGAAACCTACCAAACTTCTTAAAAACTAAACAGCTGACACTCTCTTAAACCTTAACCTCTCATTTGTGTCTAAATTCAAATGGCACTGTTATATGAAGCTGCACCAGGATTTCATACTGAAGGACTATGAGCTTTAATCAACTTGGAACATGCTCTAGTCACCAAAGGAAAATGTTTCATGAAAAATAAGCATATGTTTGGAGAGGGCAGAGCACCCAAAGAGGTTGTCCCTGACACCTGTACCATTACACAAAGTTGTCTTCTTGGAATAGTAGACTAGAGTAGAAAATCAAGAGAAGAGTCACTAGCATTAAGCACATCCAAAAAGCTATTTTGAACACTGATAACCTGAGACCAAAAGACAAGTGACAAAGAGACAAAAACCTATAAAAATGGCAAATAGCTATGTTTGAAAAATTTGATAATCAACTATTGGAAAAACTGGGCAAATTATATAAATGAATTTAAGTTTGGGGTTATTTAATATTGGGATAAATTGTCAATAGACTTCAAGTTATCACAATAATGACTAAAATCGATGTTCAGGAAAGCCACTTCTATTGATCAATAAAAGGTTAAATTACACTCAATATATGCTATTAAAGAAGGCAGAGAAGAATTTTAAAGAGAAAAGTTGTATCTCAAGTTGCTAGAACATATTTTAAATTATTGTTTAAAGGAATGATAAAATCAACTATGACTCATTCACTAAGAGCTCTGGTAAAATTCTACTACAGCATTACAGTTATTTTTGAGGAGCTTAAAGAAATTTACAATGGCATTAAGTCACATTACAAACTTTTGATGGATTATGCTATTAGCATTATACTTATCTGGTTGATGGAAAGTATGGACCAATTTTGTTACACAGTTTCATGAAAACACGGAACACCATGATGGTACAAGCAGAAATCACATCCTCTGAATGACACCTGAGTATGTCCTGAATTTTCTGACTAACTTGTATTCTAACTCATAGCATATACCACCTTTTGGTTCTATTTATAAACCTGTCCCTAGACCTTAGACTTTCCTTCATCTCCATTATCTACAACACAGTGGTACAAGAACTTGGACTTGGTAGATTTTTAGTAAAATATCTTTTTTTTTTTTTTTAGTAAAATATCTTTTGAATGAATTGTTTTTTCAGTGATTTTGAATAGGGAAAAAATGCTTTCTCTTTCTGAATGCTTATTCCTGTCTAATGGGGCTCAATTTTATCTTAAATCCTGTTTCTAGAGAGTGTTAAGCAAAATAAGTCAATCAGAGAAAGATAATTATCATATGATCTCACATTTGGAGTTTAAGAAACAAAACAAAGTATCATAGGGGAAAGGAGGAAAAAATAAAACAAGATGAAATTAGAGATGGAGACAAACCATAAGAGACTCTTAACCATAGGAAACAAACTGAGTTGTTGGAGAGGAGGGGGCGGGGGGATGGGATAACTGGGTGATGGGCATTAAGGAGGGCATGTGATATAATGAGCCCTGGGTGTTATATAAGACTGATGAATCACTGATCTCTACCTCTGAAATCAATAATACATTATATGTTAATTAATTGAATTTAAATAAAAAAAATAAATCCTATGTTTCAATTAAGAGTAAAAAGCATCCATGTGTCTTCATTCTCAACTTCTGATTATCATTAAGCTGATGGAAGTGAGCTGATACTGCTGCTCTATTATTAGCTATACTCCATAATTGGTCAGGAATTTTACATTTTATTAACACAAGCTGCTGCACCTTTCCCAGCAGCATAAATTATTAAGTGTTGAGTATTCGTGACCCATATGGCCAAGAAAATTATATTTGGCATGCTTAGCAAAGTCAGCCTATAATCTTGAAGTAGGTTAGAATAGAGTTTGAATGAGTGAGGGGTATTAAAATATGTAACATATCAGAGTTCATTTCCTAAAAGGAATCATGAGGCCCCAAATCTCATCAAGTTGTTCTAAATATAGTACCTAAATACTGTTACCTCTAGGTTTTTAAGCAGCAGGGAAAAATTAGGAACTGCAAATGTTGGACAGTAAAAAAAGTTTCTTTTTAGGTACTCATCCTGAACAAGCTAATTAGATTTACTCCAGGAAATTTCTGGCATGGTTAATGGCATATGAAAGAGAACAAAGAGAAATAGGACACATTTGCTAGATCTGGAATGATAACAAACATGAGTTTGTTAGATTAGGAAATTTCCATGGCATTGCTTTTCAATATTTTCTATGAATTTTTAAATGTACAGGGAATAGAGTTATATAGTTTACATGTAGAAACTTTAGTTGTCTTTTTAAAAAGACCCTCTCTGATATTCTCAGTAAAGTACATTTTTATGTAATTTCTGCTCATAACTTGTTATGTTTATTTCTAGGATGATTGAGTAGTTGGTTGGATGGATGGACAGGTGACAGATATTTTAGATCTTCAGTGGTGCTCTAAATGGGATCTTTTGCATTTTCAAACCCCTTGTTACAAGTGTAGCATATTAGCAAAGTTTATTCACAGTAACTCCACTTGTATGTAATATAGATATGTATGTATGTATGTATGTACTTATTTATTTATTTGACAGAGAGAGAGAGTGTGTGTGTGTGTGTGTATGAAAGAGCACAAGCAGGGGTTAGTGGCAGAAGGAGAGAGAGAAGCAGACTCCCGAGGAGCAGGAAGCCTGACTTAGGGCTGGATCCCAGGACACTGAGATCCTGACCTTAGCCAAAGGCAGACGCTTAATAAAAATTATTTATATAACCAGTTTGATCATCTTCAAAAGCCTAGAATTGTTTGCTTGCCATGGAAAAATAATTTTTAATCCTTTAAATTTACAAATTTGGTATATTCTGCTAGAAAAAAATAGCCCTTTTAAATGATGCTCTTAATTTCCAGATCTCTATTCTGGCTTCTTTTTAAAGTGACATCTGAGCCTATAACAAAGGTTATAGGCCTCTGTGAAGAGAATGGTTAGGATCCTCAAATGTGTTCTCCTAGGGTTTCATAGTTCTCAAAGGTGATGTCTCTGTTACATCTGCTTGTTCATCCTGTGGGCATTCTTACTTAAATCAGCCACTGGAATATACCATCTGTCTCTCTCAGCTTGGTGAAGAAAATTGATAACTCTCTCCTAGTGACTGGGCTGACATTTGGCTTGCACTGGCTTCTAAGTCTGTGTGGTATTCACCTCCAATTTTTAGGCCATCTTATTCCTCACCATGATGACTTCCAAAACAGGGATAATGCCTTCCACAATGGCTGCCTCTGGTCTTCCTCAAGGGCCTGAAGAGAATTCTGGATCTTCCAGATGTAACCTAGGAATCAGGAAAGCTAAACATCAGAGATGTTGCCTGTCAGATTTAGTATGATGGTTATGAAGATGAGAGATACTATTATTGAAATAGGTTTCCTGATTTCAGTGAGAATAATAGGATTCTAGGAGGGAGACAAAGTCAAATGGCTTGCAAAATACCAGACAGAAATAGTTCCAGACAGTAGCAAAGCTGGTCCAATGATCAGAGTGAACTGACTCTTAGAGAATTTTAACGGTGAGTAATAATAGATCATGGAGTCCTCAAGACCAAAATAGAAGGTGAGTCCATTATACTCTTTCTTGGTTTGAGCAACTAGAGGCAAAAATCTAAACAGAAGTAATTTGTATCATTATATTCACTTAATTAAGTGCCAACTGGGTCCCTTTAAGGAAGGGCCATGTTATATGACATTTCAAGTTTGGAATATGATTCTCCAGATATCCCCAAGGACATCTGAGATGGTTTACTAGTATGATTCTGACTTGAGGCAAGGGAGATATTTCAACTTTGGGAAAAATATTGAATATTCATTTTGAGTGAATAACACTTCTTTGGGATTCTCAATAACTCTGTGGTCCATTGGTCATTGGGAGGCTCATGAATATCAGATAATAAATGGAATTTTTTCCCAAGTCTATTTCATGATAGGCCCAGCAGATTAATAAATCAATTCTGCAAATATTGCCCAAGTTTCTGAATGTATATTTGATAGAATCGCCACATTGGCTTTCTGATTTATGAAGTAAGAGTTTTTATAGTATGAAGGAACAAGTGAAAGACCCTGGAGTGTCCCTTCTCTATAAAAATCATAACCCAAAGTGGTACTGTATCCATGGGAGAGTCGTAAAAAATTAATATAATTTTTTTAGAGATTTCAAAGATTAAGAGGCATGAGATTACATCCTCATTTAAAGTCCCCATTTAAAGTCCATGCTTGGCTTCAATTGAAAGTAGATAGATTTTTAAGAAAGACAGACTATTGAAAAATCAATAGTGATTTTAATAATAGCTATTGTTCCAGATGTTGTTCTTTTCCTTTTTTTTTTTTAATCGTGGAGGAAATTGACACATATCCTGGCATATATGCTTTAGCCTGGATATTCTACTGATTTGTATTCCAGTTAGCTGTGTCACACCTGCTCTAAAAACAAACAAATAAAAACAAATGAAAGCAAAAACAAAAACAAAAAAATGAAATAGAAATCTGAGTTCTTATTTTTTGAGTTGCTATCTTTTTAATTTCTAAAATTCTCACTTCTTTTTTTAATTTAATTCAGTTGGCTCATGAAATCCTCCAGAACGTATTAATCAGAGATATCTTAAACTTTATGCCTAATTACTAATAACTGGGTCATCTGTTGGTATATTCTATTGTCTATATTGTTTTCTCCTGGTCTTATTTCTTGATATACCTCATAATTTTTTTAATGCAAGTCTGTATTTTTGTGTATGAAAAAATGTGGACACTCTGGATGATAAAGCAGATCAATCCAATCCAATACAGGAGTGAACTAAGACTTAGGTCTTAGGAAGGCTCAGTCTTTCTGATTTCCTCTTATTTTTAGGGGGTAGCCCTCTAGGATTTTCAACTGACAGCCTAATATTGACTCTTCAGAAGGCATTTAATCTTGGTTTTAATCTTGGTCAGCATCATGAGACTGCCAGAAACTGCTCTCTGCATTCTTGGGCTTTCTGCATGAAATTTTAACCTCTTACCATGGACAGATTGAGAATTCAGTAAATTTCCCCAAATATGGGGAAAACCAGTAAGTTTTACTTGTCTGTATTACCTTTCTCTGGGATCTTGGCCTTCCTAATATTGACAGCCTTGCCAACCCTAAATTCTATCTGCCCCCCAATCCTATGAGATTGCCAAAGCCTTGCTGATTTTTTTTTTGCCTCTTCACAGTGTTTATTTGCTTATATTCCTGGTCTTTTGTTTCAACTCCATGAATCAGCATATGTCCCAAAGAGAAGAGCAACATGTAGAGTATCAGCTCACTTCTTGGGATTTCCCCCTCTCTGGCCTCACCTTGAAGGCCTGGCTGCCCGTGAAGTTCTACAATAACTTCATAAAGCTGTACCCTGTGTTGTAGTCTGATATCTCTAATCTGCACTGACATCATTTTGTTTTCACATGCTACTTCATCATAGGTAGTTGCCAAAGTTCTGATTTAGTCTAAAGTGTTTTAAGTTTTTAAAAACACCTTAGATGATTTTCAAGTGAAGTCCAAGTTGAAATATACTTATTTTGTTGTTTTCCCATATTATATGGGGCCATGTATATTTTCATTAAGAAATTAATTTTTGTCAACTTTCAAACTAGTAATTATAGTTTGAATGCACTTATCCCTTGTAATTCTTTTACTTTCCTTTTTATCTGTAGTTATTTTCCATTCTCTCATTTTTACTATTTACATTTGGACCTTCTTTTGTAGCTTAAATGTTATCTACTCATTTATTTTCCAAATATCAGCTCTTTAATTCATTTGTTATCTCTATTTTTTTCTAATTTTTAGCTTTGTTAAGTCAGTTGTTCTGTCTTGGTTTTACCTACTTGTTTTCCATAACTACTTTAATTGAGTGTTAATTTATTTTTATTATTCCTTATTGAATAATATGAGTACTTAGAGTTACGGATTTTTCTCTGAACATGGATATAGCTATGTTCCATAAGTACTGATATGTAGCAGTTTTAATTTTCACTATTTTCCCAAAAATTTGAAATTTTGGTTATTTGGCCCTCAGTAATCTGTTCAGTGAGTTTACATTTAGGATAATATTGAATTATTTATGAATAATATCTTGTTTTAATGGAGCTTTAAACAGAATAGTTTCTATGATTTTTTGGAAAAAAAATCACAAACATTTTTGTGAAACAAAAATTACTCAGTTTTTGAGTAGACAAAGGGTCCAGAATGACACTACTAAAAAATTCTGTATTTTAGTTTTAGGTGTCCTTAGAAAATCTTCTTCAGGCCAACATTTGAAAAATAATTGTGCAATCTTGGTTTTATTTTCTCTTTTGTTATAGCCATGCTGGGAACTGGCCATGGCCATTGAGGCATTGGCCCCTTGTAGTTAGTTAAGTGAGCTTCAGTGTCCACTGGAAATCTCAATAGCCTTTGTCATAAAAAATTGGTGATAAATATGGATTTGAGTTGTAAGTTACGTTTGTTTTTCACTGTTGTCAGTCCTTGTCCCTCAGTGACTTACAGATACTTGAAGTAAATGTTAATTAACATATTTTTACAGAAAGGAAAACAGATTTCTTTAAAAGGAAGGAGTGGATGTCATAGAGAGACTTTGAACCCCTGAGCTATTGCTTGATTTCCCATTAAGTGATTTGCCACTATACTTTTTCACTTTCCTTCTTCCTACCAGAATTTTCCATGTGTTTTTAGTTTTTAGTATTACCCAAGGTGATTCTTAACATGATTGATAACATGTTAAATAACACTTTTTTTTTTTCCTATATTGTCTGCTATGGAGGCCATGGCATTGGAATAACAAGCAGTTGCCTGAAAGTAAAACAAGGAAAAAATAGCTTTTCAAATGACTTCTTTTTATCCAGAGGGAAAATGAAAATATTTACTGCCTTAATGTAATCCATCTATAATTGACATTGGAGTGAAGGGCATTTGGGGCAAGTCCAAGGTGATATCATTTTAGACACTTTTCCACTGCAACAGAAATTGATCGCTCACTTTCTAAACTATGTTTGGTCAGAGCCATGGTCAATGCTTTCACAAAGAATGAACCAGAGAGCAGAGTCCTTGGAAAAAACAAATCTCTCTCTCTCTTTTTTTTTTTTAAAGCTATTTGCACATTTAGATAGCCTATCAGTCATTACACTAATTCTTGAGGAAATCAAATAAGACAACCACTCAATTTACTCTTTAATTTACTCATCAAGGCACTCAGGAAGAGGCTGAAGGGGATCACTTGGTCTGCAGGGAACAGGAAATCACAGAGTAAAAGAAGCAAAGTGATTCTACTCATCAGGAATAGGTCATTGGCTATTTCAAGATTTTGGACAAAAAGGAGTTCTGTTGTGAGTTTAGGTTACATGTAAGATCCTATTGACAAAAAAATAACATTTGGAGGCCGGAGAATAGTCAGCAGTTAGACTGCTTTGCTTCCTTTTAATTTCTTGGGCCAACGCTTATGAAGTTATATATACTATGTTTAAAAGTTAAGAAGCATACAAGATTATGACAAAGATAGAGGAGGTTGAAATAGCTTATTGGTAAACAGGGGAGATTGCCTTTCTGCTTATATCTAATATTAAAAAATAAAAGAGACTTTAGGAAGAACCTCCAAATTCTGGTAAAGACTCATCATTTATACATTGGTTCTTCCATTTTCTTTTCTGTCCTTGCCACTTTGGAATTTGACAGATTCCAAGCAAGAGTGGTAAGGACAGAGGTAAAATGTTTTAAGGTGAAAGTACACAGTTGAAGAGTTCTAATCCAGACTCGTGGAAGGAAAATCTTTTAGTTTCCACACAATGTGATATGCCTGTCCCCTGTCTCTCTCTTTCCTTCCCCCTACTCCATTGCCTCTTGTTTACTGGACAGTCTCTTTTCTACAAATGAAATTCCTAGAGGCAGATGGTAAACTTCTAGAGGGCATGGACTAATGGACTTTATTCTCTCTCATTCTCCTCTCCTTCCTCTATCCCACATTATACACCTCATGTGAAATGTGAGCATTAATTTTTCAGATAATGATCAGATAACATACAACTTTTATATTTAAATGCATATTTTGACTTTCACTGAGATTTTGGGTAGTGCTGCAAGTATTACAGTAATGATGTTCATGCTGAAATCATTTTAATTCCTCCACTTTGTGAACTGTCTTACACTTCTACAGCAGAGTTTTGTATGATCCTTCTAAGTAGCAAAAATCTTCATTAGCTCAATGTCTATTTATAGTGAAAATACTATGAACTTGTACTTAATGTGGAATACAGATGTCATCTCCATTGCCTAAAGAAGCTGAGTCATAACTTTGCTGTATACTCAGCACTTATTACTACCCTGAAGTGGACCGGTTCTCTCCCACATGACTGTTAAACTGATATATTATGTAACATATCGAGCACATGATAATGTACAGGTGCTAAGAAACCCCAGGCAATGTCAGCATTGTGACAATGACTGACTGCCTTCTCTTACACCCCTATCCTAGGAGGTGTGCAGATTCATCCTGATTTTACTAAACTCTGCCCATTTTGGTCTTTAAGACTTTTGTGAGTAATTTTCTCCCTGGAGGACTTTGCCTACTACTCCCTGGCCAACAGCACGTTTGTTTTTTTAAAATAGACAAGAACAAAAATAACAACAGAAACCCCACGCAGATTCATCTCAGATAAGCCATCATTGTGTTGACTTTCTGTAATAGTCACCATGGTCTTGATCTTTCTGTCTCTCATTTTCTCTTTCTCTCTTTCCCTCTCTTCTCTCTCTTTCTTATTGAAATATGTGAGAAGAGAAAAATCACTTCTTTTGGAGAGAGCCAGTTAAGGATCCAAATGTGGCTCTATTCTGGAGGCAGGCCCAATGAATCCCTCCTTTGTTCTTCTGGGTTGCACAAAATAATTAATGAGACAGGCTGTCTCCCAGCAAAGGATATTTTTCTAAAATGGATTTGATTTTGGAAAACAATAAAATGTCATTAAAGGCCAAATCTGAAGAATAGTTTAGGTGACCACGCTAATTCCACGATTTAGTTGGCTTATTTTGCGACTAAAATGCATTTATTCAATAATATATGTATTTTTTTCATCCAGGCTAGGTATAGAGTAGTAAACAAAAGCTGACATCTTTTCTTGTGGAGTTTATAATTAACAGAATAGACACTAAATATGCAACTAGAAGATTATGTTACTACCCTCAAAAGCTTCTACTTTCCATTTGAGGAACATCATGCTTTCCCTGTCTATGCCAAATGATTATTTACTGAACTAGCAGTTCTGATGTCTTCCAGTTCACTTTGATTTATCCAGTTCCACTAGTTTTGAAAGATAATTCAGATAAAACAAGACTCCATTAAGTAGAACTATTGCTGTGGGGTTTGCTATAGCTTTGCAAGGTAATTCTTAGGCTGTTTTGCCTTTGCCGTTTTATTGTCCTTAATGAGGATAACTGGTAGGAAAGTAGGAAGAGGGGGCAGAATGATTAAATCTCTGCTTTTGGATATTTGCAAACTGAAATGATTTACTTGAGAACATAGTTGCTCTTTCACTCAAATTTTTAGGGAGAGATGAGGGAGGGAAAAGAGAGAATATTAGAATCAATGGATTTAACGTGGACTGGTTATTTACATACTCAGCTGTTTGGTAGAGTATTATTTAACTGATTAGCAGAAGTATTTTCAGACCTGTGTCACTTTGGATTCTCTGAGAAGCTGACACTGAGTTAGCAGCACAAGAGGTTTGTTTTTGGGGGGAGGGTTGTGCAGGATATCTGTACAAGATAAGAAAAAGAGGGGATAGGATGGTGGTGGGAGAGTCTCAGGTTGTGATGCAGATCTAACAAAAATTCACCCTAGTGTCAGCCCAGTGGGGAGCTCCATAGCAGAGATTATCCTAATGAGGAGTCCTGTTTTGAGGAAATAGCCAAGCCCTAACTGGCCTCGTTGATCAGTCATCAGCTGGAAGGTCTGCAAGAAAAACGAGGCCTTGGCTCAAGATCCTGTAGGTGCCGAAGCTGGAGGCTTTCAGCTAACCTCACAGCTTGCAGTGAAGGGTAAGGTCTCCATGGCTGCCACAGTCCCCAAGCATGTCCTTCAACCTGTGATCCCACCTCCCCTGGGGCAACCAAACCTAGTACCCATTACCTTAAGCAGAGATACCACAGAGAAATACAGAGAGAAAGAACTAGTCAAGTGGCAGCTTTTGAGTTCCAAAATAAACTTTTGGTATGCATGGCTGTGAAAATTACTTGAGAAAAAAGTCATTGTATTTTTCAAAAGCCTAAGTCATATCCCATGAAGGATAGACTAGGACAGTTCTGTGACTAGAGAGAGTTGTGCCTCTTTCAAGAGGAAGAAGGAGGAGAGTGAATGGAAAAAGCAAAAGCTCCTGGGTTGAATCCTGAGAGAAAAGAGGACAAAATATGAAAAACCAGACAGAAGAGCAATGTGAGAACCTGGTTTAGGGACAGCACTCTGCACATGCCCTGTCCTCGGGCCCTTGGCCGCGGGGCTGATTATGGGCCTGCAATCCAGCTTGAACACTGCTTCACGAGCTACCAAGGGAAATGTTTTCTTCTAGCTGGTTTACCCAGAAGAGGTGCATCTTGGCAATTTGTCCATAATGATTAGACACTTTTTCTCGAATTCATGAAGTTCTTTGTACACCAGCAAGGAGGTTGCCAATGCATTGCTTTCTGGATGGAGTCTGAGAACATTGCTGGGTCTCAGAAGCATCTCTATATAAGCCAGGTAAGGATGAGGAAAGAATGAGGGTCAGGTGGGAAGTTTACAATCATGGACCTGAAGCCTTCTTACTAGGCCTTGTAGTGCAGTGTTGGGAGATCTCGAATTTCTCCCCTCAATGTTCAGAATAGTACCATTGTCGTACTGAAGCCAGAAATCCGGGAGAGGCCATAAAGTAGAATAAGGAGCTTTTCTGGAGAAGTAAAGAACCAAGAGTCAAGAGCATATGAGAATTAGTGGATGCCAAGTGGGCAACATTGTTCCCCTCTGAGTGTTCTAGAAATGCTAGGGCCTCAGAGACAGCTCTGGGAATCTTTTATATTAGCAGGGTTACCTAAATCCACTGAGGTTAAATCCCTGCTATCTCAAGGGATAGAGGCCCAAAGTAATTGAATTGTAAAAAAAATTAAGGTCCACAAATTTGTTTTCACAGCTTAGTTTACAACCCAAAACCTTAGAACCTCCTGCAGTTAGTCTATAACTGAGGTTCCAAGTTGAATTGAATTTTCTTAGATCTCCGAAAGAAAGTAGGAGAGCAGGACAGATTTGGGCTTTCTGCACCAGCCCGTGTTCTTTAACTCACAGCATCCTACTTCCTCTCTGCAACCTGTTAGGAAACTCAGCCAACGCTGTGCAGTGTTTGGCACACAGCAGGTGCTAGATAAATGCATGCTATGGAATGTTAATTGACTCATTTGCTGCATCCTTCAAGGTCGAATTAGCTGCACGTACAAGGAAGGCTGAAAGGCTTAAGTCCTGTGCTTTAATTAGCAAACCATGATGAACTCAAGTGCTTTAGAGAAAGGGAGAGAGATGGTTGAAATCGGCATTTCAAATGATCAGAATCGCCGATCTGTTTACACACATGATGCCAGAATCTGGCTGGTGAATGTTACAGGAATGTTTTAACAGCCGAAGCACTGTGCATGGAGTTAGCACCCTGCAATGACAGAGCTGAGTGTACACCTCTTTCTTGTGAGGTTACCACCTACCATTTAGCCCAGACAGCAGAACTCTTAGTGTTGTTAGGGTCTTTTAGCATCCCACCTTTCTCAGACCTGTCTACCCTACAGCCAGGGAGTCTGGGAGCCAGACCAATTTATTTAGGTTTCGAGTGCCAAGTGTTTGATGTACTTACATTGATTCACAAAGTAAATTCTACTTTAGCTCATACACACACACACACCCAGAACAAAATGTACATTTGCTGACAGATTTCTTAATTTGTGGACCCATTTTAAGGGCTTAAAATGTAGTTCCTAAAATGAAGCTGTACAAATACACAAACAACTCAAATGTTCATCAACAGGGTGATAGATAAAGAAACATACATAGAGCTATGCAGTAATAGAAAAAGACAAACTAGTTTTTAAATTTTTAAAATTATTTTTTATTTAAATTCAATTAATTAACATATAGCATATTATTAGTTTCAGAGATAGAATTCAGTGTTTCATCAGTATTATATAATACCCAGTGCTCATCACATCATGTGTTCTCCTTAATATCTATCACCCAGTTACCCTGTCCCCTCACCCCCTTCTCCTCTGGTGATCCTGAGTTTGTTTCCTATGATTAAGAGTCTCTTATGATTTATCTTCCTCTCTGATTTCACTTGTTTTATTTTTCTCTCCCTTCCCCTATGATTCCTTGATTTGTTTTTTAAATTCCACATATGAGTGAGATCATATAATTCTTTCTCTGATTGACTTATTTGGCTTAACATAATACCCTCTAGTTCCATCCACATCATTACAAATAGCAAGATTTCTTTCTTTTTCTTTCTTTCTTTCTTTCTTTCTTTCTTTCTTTCTTTCTTTCTTTCTTTCTTTCTTTCTTGATAGTTGAGTAATATTTCATTATATATATATATATATATACACCACATCTTCTTTATCCATTCATCTCTTCTTGATGGACATGTGGGCTCTTTCCATAGTCTGGCTATTGTGGACATTACTGCTATAAACATTAGGCTGCAGGTGACCCTTTGGATCACTACATTTGAATCTTTGGGGTAAATACCTAGTAGTGCCATTGTTGGGTCATTGGATAGCTCTATTTTCAACTTTTTAAATGAAGGTTTTATTTATTTATTCATGAGAGACACACAGAGAGAGACAGAGACATAGGTAGAGGGAGAATCAGGCTCTCTGCAGGAGCCCGATGTGGGACTCGATCCCGGACCCTGGGATCACGCCCTGAGTCAAAGGCAGACGCTCAACTGCTGAGCCACCCAGGCATCCCTATTTTCAACTTTTTGAGGAACCTCCATACTGTTTTCCAGAGAGGCAGGAGGAAGAGGAAGAGAAAGAACAAACTAGTTATACCTACAATAGCATGGATGAATCTCAAATCGTTATGCTGAGCTAGGTGCAAAAAAAAACAAAAAAGGTACATTTGTATAAAGTTCTAGAATAGGCAAAACAAGTATTTGGTGAAAATAACAGAAAAGTAGTTGCCTTCAGGTTGAGGACTGCCTGGAAAGGGGCACTAGGAGACTTTCTGAAATGATAGAATTGTACATTTAGGATCTGTGAATTATACTGGATCTAAATCATACTACAATGAAAAAAATAATCGAATAAAAAAGCAAGGCTCTAATAAAGGATTGGAGAAATCGCAGCAGGTGAACATTTCAAGGGATGGCTACAAGGACAGTTGCCATTATTTGCACCGTCTGAAGAACATGTCTACTTTCTTTGGCAACATTAGACTTCATTGAAAGAAGTGTTGGGTAGTTTTCTTAGTGGACAGATATTAAGAAATATAACTCTGCATGATTTGTCACTGGCTGTATGGATGACATCTTTATAAAAAGGTTTTATTAAAAAAAAAAAGGTTTTATTTATTTATGAGAGAGAGAGAGAGAGAGAGAGAGAGTGGGGGGAGGGTTGTTAGGGGCAGAGGGAAAGGAAGAAAGAGTCCTAAGCAGACTCCCTGCTGAGCATGGAGCCCTGAGCATGCAGGGTCCACTTCCTGACCTTGAGTTCACAATCTGAGCTGAAACCAAAAGTTGGATACTTAAACGTCTGTGCTACCTAGGTGTCCCTGGATGATGTTTCAAGTCATTTTTAAAATAGAAAGTTTATTGTGTACTTAACCAAGAACATCAGATTAGAACAGAGATGTCGTCATAAAAATCAAACATTTTTAAAAAGACCATTCATTCTTTTTCTAAAGACACCTGGAGCTGAAGACTTCAGCTGAAGTTATGAAATTTTAGAGTTAACTTCTGTTTTAGTATTTAACTCTATGATCTTGCATATAATAATACCTAGTCTGTTTTGTTATAAAGATCAAATCAAGTGCTGTATATGACAGTGTCTTGTAAATTGTAAAGTAATACAGGAATGTACACTTTAGGGATCCCTGGGTGGCTCAGCGGTTTAACGCCTGCCTTTGGCCCAGGGCGTGATCCTGGAATCCTGGGATCAAGTCCCACATCAGGGTCCCTGCATGGAGCCTGCTTCTCCCTCTGCCTGTGTCTCTGCCTCTCTCTCTGTCTCTCATGAATAAATAAATACTTTTTTTAAAAAAAGAGGAATGTACACTTTATGGCTATTATTACTATTTAAATGAACATGGGAACCTAATCGGAATTTTTACCTTTGAATTAGAAGAGCAGGGATACCATAGTTATACCATGCTAAAATAGGCGTGTTATGTTCCTACAGTGACTTTGAGTTCGTGTAAAAATTGTGAATTATTAAAAAAAAAAATTGTGAATTATTTACATGTGAGCATATATATGTTTTCCTATCCTTACCGCACACTCCAGCACATTTTCCATTCATCCCCATCTTCAGGAATCACCCACAGACAACACCAAGACTCCAATACTTTTTCACTTAAGCCATATTTTGACAAGTACCGGGTACTTCATGTGGGGTGAATGCGGAAGTGCAGCATAAAGGGAAGGAAGACATCGGCCCCTTTAAATGATTGCCTGGGCTTAGCTCGATGTGGAATACTTAGGGTTTTCATTTTTGCTGAGTCAACTCAGGTGCTTTTTTTCCCGCCCCCCTCCAATTATTTTCTGATGGCTGCATTTGCTGAGCAAAATGTACTTTAGCTCTATTAAAGTAAGAAGTATCAAGTAAATAAATTTGGCACCATCTGCTTGGAACTTAGTCTTGACGTATTGATGCCTTTTTTCTAGATGATAAAAACTTGGAAATGCTAAGTGCACACAGAAACCGATATTGCAGTAATTTAATGCACAGGTGTCTATGACGCTGCTGGCAAAGCGGACAAGGGAATTTAACGGCTGCATGTAACTGCCTCAGGCTTTAGGAAATGAAAGAAACTTCCAGGGGGAGAAGTTCTTCCAGGTTGCTGGCTTTTCATCTGTAATCTATATGAAGTATCCCTGAGTATACTGAGGGCCTGTTATTGGTCAAATACTTCTGGTAATTGTAGAATTAATCAAAGAGATTTTTGTAATGTCCACATAGGCTTAGCAGCTGTCTTCGTAGAAGAAAATTGCACCCAATTCAAATGCTTGCCATAAAGTATGGCTGATAACTGGGCATTAAAATGAGAAGCAGTTTGGCATAGCATTCAAGCAGTCCAAGTGTGGGCTCTGGAATGTAACAGAACTTTCTTCAGATATTTATTCTATCATTTTCTTGATGTGTGATCTACACTAAATGAAACTCTCAAGCTTCAGTTTCTATATCTGTAAAATGGGTATGTTTGTAGTAACTACGTCAGTTATTGATTGCTGTGGAAAAAACAAACATAAAACTTAGTAGCTTAAGCAATGATTTGTTACTTGAGAGTGTGGGATATCTAGGTGGTTCTTTTGCTTCACGTGGTATCAGCTTAGGCACTAGGAAGGCTAGAGTCATCTGGAAGCTGGACTGGGAATTCAGGGCTGTGCTGTTGACTGGTGGGTCCTTGGTTCATCTCCACATGGTATGGCATTGGAGTGATAAGACAGAGAAGTTCAGGAGTAAGCATCTCCATCAGGCCTTAATTTAAGGGCTAGGCCCAGAATTGGCATAGTACCATGTCCACTGAGTTCTTTTTTTTTTTTTTCTTTTAGTGGTGGGGGAAGGCTGGGTGTGGGGAATAGTGAGAGAGAGAGAGAAGAATCTTTTTTTTAAAGATTTTATTTATTTATTCATGAGAGACAGAGAGAGAGAGAAAGAGAGGCAGAGACACAGGCAGAGGAAGAAGCAGGGAGCCCGATGTGGGACTCCATCCCGGGTTTCTGGGATCACGCCCTGGGCCGAAGGCGGAGCTAAACCACTGAGCCACCCAAGCATCCCATACTGAGTTCTTTTGATTGATTGTAAAGAATGGATAAAATAAAAATGTGAATATTTTACACAGAAATGAATTCAGACTAAGCCTTTATTCAGTTGTTATTAATGTTGATATTATACGGGCGTAAATAGTATGGTTTAGAGGAGATGGCATTAAGGTATTTAAGATTCAGGCTAAGAAACTGAAACATATCTAGGTATCATAAAAAAACAAACAACAAAGGTCTTTAAAGGTTGTCTGGGCAACCTTTCTCATTTAGGGAAACAAAAACCCAAAGACTAGCAGAATTTACTAAAGGACACCCAGTTCATGGTACAGTTGAGTCTGAAAACTCATCTCCTACCTAGTCCATTGTCCTGTACAGCAGGCAAATTTCTTCCCTTCCCCAGAGCCTCAGTTCCTCCATTGGTAGATTGAGAATAATAGTACATTCGTTAAAGGCTGTTATAAGGACTCAGTGATTTAATGAATGTAAAGTACTCATTGCAATGAGAACATTCTCAAGAACTTCTTGATGCTCGGGTGCCTGAGTGGCTCAGTTGGGTAGGCATCCACCTTTGGCTCAGGTCATGATCTCAGAATCCTGGAATCAAGCCCTGTGTCCAGCTGCCTCCTCCCCACTCGTGCTCTCTCCCACTATGTCTGTGTCTCTCCAAATAAATAAATAAATAAATAAATAAATAAATAAATAAATAAATAAATTCTTAACATAACTGCTTAATCCTACTTCAGATTGCTACACTCAGCAATCTTCCCAAATCTATAACCTTTATTTCCTACCTGTGAAGAGATCACAAGCTGTACAGTGCACTCAAGGTCTGGCATTTCATAGGCTGGTTATTATTTTCTGCGACTATGAGGCAAGACGGTCCTGTGGCTTTAAACATTACCTACATAACAATAACCCCTATCTTATAGATTCTGTCTATAATTAATATGTTACTATCTATTCCATATCATTCTTTGGATGTCTAAGATTTATCTCAGAGTTAGAATGGCCAAGATTGATCTTCTGATCTTTGCACTAAAACTCCGCTAGCCTTCCCCAGTTCAGTTGATGACAACATCATTGTTCCATTTGCTCAGGCTATAATGGGCAAGGCCAAACACCTGAGTGTTACCCTTGCTTCCCTCTTCCTCTTGTACTATGTGTCCCACTTGTTAAAGGACCTGTTGGCTCTATCTCCAAAATATATTCTGAATCTCCGCGATTCTCACCCTCCACATGGATACCACCCTGCCCATCATCATCATCTCTCTCCAGGGTTTCTGCCGTCACCTGCCAACTGGTTCAACTGGTTCCCCATTTTCCACCCTTGCTTCCCTAAAACTTATTCTCAACACAGTAGCCAAATATATTCATTTAAAAATGTAATTTAGATCTTCTTCTGACATTTCTACTCAAAGCTCTGGAATAGTTCTCCCTAGCAAAAGCTAAAGCTTTTTCAGTGTCACAAAGCTCTATGTGATCTGCCTTCCTTGTACTTGGCAACTTAACCTCATTGCTCTCTCCTTTCCAGACACACTGGCCTCTTTCTGTTCAGCAAACATTCCAGAGGTACTCCAACCTTAGTGCCTTTTTGTATCTGCTCCCTCTGCTTGGGACATTCTTCCACCACATATCCACTTTTATAATTCCCTCACTGTTTTTTCTTCAAGTCTTTGCTTAAATCTCATTTTCCCAATGCTAACTATCTTGACATCGTATTTAATAGTGCAGCCTAAAAAAAAAAAAAAAAAAATAGTGCAGCCTATTGCAACCCTTTACTATCACACTGTTCATTCCCTTTTTCTGGTCTATGCATTTTTTTTTTTTTTTGCCTTAGCACACATCACCTGTTATTCAGTCTAATTTACTAATTTATTATGTTTATTTTTTTTCCATTTCTCCTAACTTGAATGTGGATTTAATGAAGTCTAGGTTTTGTAACCAATATATTCCAAGTACCTAGAAGAGTGACTAGAAGGTGGTTAATGCTTAATAAATATTTGCTGTGGACCAACCATTTCTAAAGCTAAACTGAAAGGGCTGCCATCAAACCAAGAAAGCTTCCTCTAGGGCTGTAGGCTCTCTAGATGATCTCATTCACTCACATGGTTTTCATACAAGCCCTCCATAGTGACCCCACACTACTTTTGTTTCTGCTTCCATCTCTCTCATGGACCTAACACACAAGCCCCTAAGGAATAGTTTCACGTTGATGTCCCAAAGACACATGAAGCTCAACATGTTGAAATGTTAATTCTTCATCTTCTATTTCCTCTTTCTTCTGTTGTGTGTACTATTTGAGAAGATGGTGTGGCTCATCCAACTCAGAAGCTATAGGAGATCTAATATTATTAATGAGATTAAGGCCTCATAGTAATTAAAATTAAACACAGAAGCAGGTGGCACTATTTTTCAGGCCTGTTTTGGTCAAAAATTTGTAAAGATTTGATTTAACCATGACTGTAGACATATGCAAATGAGCTAAATTTGCATGCTGTCATTTAGTTTTAGTAATAGACCACTAAATCTTATTTAGGTTAAAAAATGATAATATTGGATGAGGCATATTGGACAGTGAAAAGGGGGTGAAATAACAAGATTGGAGGATGGCAGAATTGAAAAATTGTTAGAACCAAGATTTCAGGAGACTAAACTTTAAATATAGAAAAGGTTGGAATTTTGATTTAAAAAGCGATACAACTATTGGTAATAAAATGGAGATTATAAGTTTATGAATGAATGAAAGAGGAGGCAAGGAAGACAAGAAAATTGGAGGTGAGAAAGTGACATATACAGGGCCAAGGCATTGACAGTAAGAAATAGAGGGCCAAGGCATTCAATATATTGCTGGTGGGGTTATTGATGTTACCAGGGAGGAGGGCATGTATCTTGGTGGAGAATAGGATAGTAAGCTGGATGCCATTTTTCAGCGGATATGGGAGAGTGACTGGGATTTAGTGGATGACTTCAGACTTCCATAAACCAAAGAATCATCCTGAACACTTTAAATTTAATTACTTTCCAAGACCTATTGATTTCTCTCCAAAATATCTTGAGAATTCATTCACTTCTCTCCATCTCCTATACTACAACCTTAGTCCATAGTTATGTAATTTCCAACCCAGGTTATTGCGACAGCTCCTTAGTTCATCTTCTAAGTTTCTAAGAGCCCTACACAGACTTTGTAAAATGTGGAAAATGTTAATATAAGTGAATAAATGATTTTTGTTTCAGGATCAGATGGTGATAATATCACATAGCAGTTATTATTGGATGCCTAGCCACCAGTATCCATTGACAACTTCTTTCCTCTTTACAGGAAAATCATTTTTTATTTTGTTCAGTATCCACTCTTCCTCTCTTTTTTCTTATATGTCTATTTTTTCATTGGAGTTCGATTTGCCAACATATAGTATAACACCCAATGCTCATCCCGTCAAGTGCCCCCTTCAGTGCCTATCACCTAATCACTCCATCCCCCTGCCCACCTCCTCTTCTACTACCCCTTGTTCGTTTCCCAGAGTTAGGAGTCTCTCATGTTTTGTCACCCTCTCTGAATTTTTAACCACTCATTTTCTCTCCTTTCCTCTTTAATCCCTTTCACTATTTTTTATATTCCCCATATGAGTGAAACCATATAATGGTTGTCCTCTGATTGACTTACTTCACTCAACATGATACCCTCCAGTTCTATCCATGTCGAAGCAAATGATGGGTATTTGTCGTTTCTAATGGCTGAGTAATATTCCATTATATATATAGACCACATCTTCTTTATCCATTCATCTTTCGATGGACCCAAGACTCCTTCCACAGTTTGGCTATTGTGGACATCGCTGCTATAAACATTGGGGTGCAGATGTCCTGCCGTTTCACTGCATCTGTATCTTTGGGGTAAATCCCCAGCAGTGCAATTGCTGGGTCATAGGGTAGTTCTATTTTTAACAATTTGAGGAACCTCCACATAGTTTTCCAGAGTGGCTGCACCAGTTCACATTCCCACCAACAAGAGGGTTCCCCTTTCTCCACATCCTCTCCAACATTTGTTATTTCCTGTCTTGTTAATTTTCCCCATTCTCACTGGTGTGAGGTGGTATCTCAATGTGTTTTTGATGTGTATTTCCCTGATGGCAGGTGATGTGGAACATTTTCTCATGTGCTTGTTGGCCATGTGTATGTCTTCCTCTGTGAAATTTCTGTTCATGTCTTTTGCCCATTTCAAGACTGGATTGTTTGTTTCTTTGCTGTTGAGTTTAATAAGTTCTTTATAGATCTTGGATACTAGCCCTTTATCTGATATGTCATTTGTAAATATCTTCTCCCATTCTGTAGGTTGTCTTTTAGATTTGTTGGCTGTTTCTTTTGTTGTGCAGAAGCTTTTTTATCTTAAGCCCCAATAGTTCATTTTTGCTTTTGTTTCCCTTGCCTTCATAGATGTATCTTGCAAGAAGTTGCTGTGCCCAAATTCAAAAAGGGTATTGCTTGTGTTCTCCTCTAGGATTTTGATGGATTCTTGTCTCACATTTAGATCTTTCATCCATTTTGAGTTTATCTTTGTGGATGGTGTAAGAGAATGGTCCAATTTCATTCTTCTGCATATGGCTGTCCAATTTTCCCAGCACCATTTATTGAAGAGACTGTCCTTTTTCCAGTGGATAGTCTTTCCTGCTTTGTCAAAGATGAGTTGACCATAATGTTGAGGGCCCATTTCTGGGTTCTCTATTCTGTTCCATTGATCTATGTGTCTGTTTTTGTGCCTGTACCACACTGTCCAGAAATCAGTGGCATTTCTATACACTAACAATGAGACTGAAGAAAGAGAAATGAGGGAATCAGTGCCATTTACAATTGCTCCTAAAAGCATAAGATACCGAGGAATAAACCTAACCAAAGAGGTAAAGGATCTATACCCTCAAAACTATAGAACACTTCTGAAAGAAATTAAGGAAGACACAAAGAGATAGAAAAATATTCCATGCTCATGGATTGGAAGAATTAATATTGTAAAAATGTCTATGCTACCCAGGGCAATTTACATGTTCAATGCAATCCCTATCAAAATAACATGGACTTTCTTCAGAGAGTTGGAACAAATAATCTTAAGATTTGTGTGGAATCAGGGGATTCCTGGGTGGTTTAGCGCTTTAGTGCCTGCCTTTGGCCCAGGGTGTGATCCTGGAGTCCCAGGATCGAGTCTCACATCGGGCTCTCTGCATGAAGCCTGCTTCTCCCTCTGCCTGTGTCTCTGCATGTCTCTTTCTCTGTGTCTCTCATGAATAAATAAATAAAATCGTAAAAAAAAAAAAAAAAAAAAAGATTTGTGTGGAATCAGAAAAGATCTCAAATAGCCAGGGGAATATTGAAAAAGAAAACCAGAGCCAGGGGGGAATCATCATGCCGGATTTCAAGTTGTACTACAAAGCTGTGATCACCCTTCCTCTCTGCCTGCAAATGCCTAAGGGAAGACTAAAAGCATCCCCTGGTCCAAAGAGTACTTGATTAGGTTAAGGGTAGTGTTTATCAATAAGCTCTTGACATTTTGGGTGGTACCATTCTTTATTGTGCAGTGCTGTTTATGTATTGCCAGACATTTAAGTAGTCTAAATATTTCCTGCTAAATATTAAGAGTCCTCCAGTCATCGTGACAACCAAAAATGCACCATAGTATTATTGTCTAATTTTTTGAACCACTAGCCTAGGGGTCCAGAGAAGGCATGTGATTCAATTCTGACTTTTAATAAGTAAAATTATATTGAGGAACACCTAGGAGAAGTTTCTTCACACCATCTGGTAGGCCACAGGAAGATCTACTCTGTACCTCTGGATTATGTCACATCTACATTGTTCACCTTGAATTGCTACTTTGCAACCATCCTGAAAATGAAGCTATTCTAGGCTGGTAGACTGGAGGAACAACAAAACCCTTGACTTTCTAAATCAAGTAAGTCTGCGGCCCATCCTATCTTGGGATTTCTTTTTATGTTAAGGAACTAAAATTTTCACCCTTAAACAAGCTTGGGGTTACTTGCTGCTGAAAACAACCTAATAATCTATATACCACTTGCTCCTTAACCTACCTGGAAGAAAGAAATTTTCTATTAGATGGTTCCTTGTTTCTGAGACTTACAACCAAACCTGTGTTAAAATGATGGGGTCCAGGGCAGGCTGCCTCCAAATATGGCACTTTGGCACAGTGATTATTTTGAATGAAAGTTACGGAAGTGATAGCTGGTACAGGAAGGACATTCTGAACTTCCTTTTTTCCCCTGAAAGCAAGAAGTGAATTCCCCTTGTGGGGGGATCCTCTTTGCACCTGGAGAACACAAGTCATCCTTAGTTGCAGTGACAGGGAATTCGGGGCCAAGTAGGCTATATAAACAAACCTTTTATTTGATTAATTTGCTACCTCAAACCAAACCTCTTTGGCTGATCAGCTATTCACAAAGCTGCCTGCTTTTGTCACTTCTTTGACTCTTATACATCTATGAGCTAAACAAAACTTGTTTTGTTTTATCTTGTTTTCTCCTGTTATCTGTTTCACATCAATTCAATTATTAGGCCAGCCAAAGAACCTAGAAGGGAAGAAAGGAAAAGTTTTCCTCCCCAATACAAGGCAACCTTCTTTCTTTCTTCTCTTATCCATTCAGACAATTGATTTAAAAGCAGAGAAAAATCATTTAGAAAAAATAGCATGCAGCTTTGTTGGCTCAACCAAATATATATCGATTTCTTTGCTGGAGGAAGGGAGAAATAAGCCTCTATCTCCTACAGCTTACTGGTAGGATCAGTCCTTTGCTATTTCTAGATTAACTCATTATTTCCATTATTCTTCCCTTCCTTTTTTTCTTTTAATTGGAGGTGACTGCTTTTTTGGGGAAGCTGGACCAAAGAGCCAACCTCAACACTTTAGGGGATATACTCAATGGGAGAAGTCAAAAGGACATTTTGGTTATCACAGGCAGGAAAATTTCTATCCAGGGAAAGAGCTCTCTGCATCAATAAGCAGAAGAAAGGAAGCACTAACTATTCTTTATGACCGATTTCACAGTTTAGGTTTGTCTTTGAATCACTCGCCACAGATAGGGACACTCTGTACAGCAGAAGCCAGAGACAGGGAAGGACAGCAACGGCTGAAAGGAAGGACTTTTGCAAGGTCAGGTCTTCTGCGTAATTCAAGGTGTAGCTTATTTGAAAGCACTGATTATAAAGCTGACTCGTTGTTTCAGAACTTATGCAGAAATAGGAAATGCATCCTTTGATGTATTCCTTCTGGATAAGCCTTCATCTAGTAGATCACAGTGGATGGCAGTTTCAATTCTCCAGGTCTTGATTCTGTCCTCTGAAGAGGATAGGAAATTGGGCTGTAAACTTATTCCTGGAACATGTAGATGAGAGAAAAATCTACATTCCTTTGAAGACTGTTTGGCTATTCATCACGCAAGCCTGAGATGTAGTCACTATGTTTCAACAGCACTTGGACAATTGAAATTGCCCAGCAGTGAAAGGAGGAGGTAGACGGAAAGCACAGTGTTGGCTGAAATGGCGGGAATGAGGGCTTCAGGGGGATACTGGAGCATCTGAAATTGTCCTGCAAGAGTCTTGGCCACCATCACTCCCCCTCCAGCTTCACACACAAAGAGTGAGCCCCCTCTCCATTTAAGTGGTGAAATCTCCCTGTCTCATGTATATAATATAGGGAACAAATCACCCAGTATCCCCTGCTGTGATATACCAGCCCTCTTAGCTCTTCTCAACTGGCTTCAATGTTGATCAGAATAGGAATTTGAAGTTCTTTAATGTTGCTTCTTGCAAAACTGCTTATCTCCTTCCATAATGTTGCTTCTTGCAAAACTGCTTATCTCCTATTCCTCGAAGGGTTAATATTGTATATTATCTCTGGTAAAAAAAAAAAAAAAGTAAAACGTATAGCAGACATTTGTCTTTTTCTTTTTCTTTCCCTCCACTGTGGAAACATAAAATTGGAGACTCTAGTCACAATCTTAGGAAGGGCTCAGCCATGTGGTTTACACTTGACAATCAGATGAGCTCGGAGCCTACCCTGAATCCAGAGATAGTTACAAACGAGGGAAGATTCCTTTCTGTTGGTCCACCAATATCCTCTTCCTAATGTGCTGCCACCCACAGAATGTCAGGGCCTTTTCCAACAGGGGAGCGTCCTGCATCAGCCGGGTGCCCAGTATATGAATGTAGTCACTGACAAGCCCATAGGACTGGTTCTGTAGCATGTTTCAGCCAATGAGCCTAGCTGCCTGACTTATCTACTATTTCTGCCTATTTTCTGACTTAGGCTGCTGTGTTTGGGCATTTATTTAACATAATTTTCTACATCTTTTAATATGTACCTTATGGTCCATCAAAGTTGATTTCTTTACTGTCCTCTGAGTTCGTGTTCAAAGGAAACTCATTCTTAGCTTTCTATCATATGAAGAATTTTTAAATCAATGGCTCTCAACTGGGGACGGTTTTATCCCCTGGGGGATACTTGGCAATGTCTAGAGATATTTTTGGATGTCATAGTGGAGGGGGAGCTGCTGGCATATATTAGGGGAGCAAGACATCCCACCACAATAAAGAATTATACACTCCTAAATTTCTGTTGTGTGGAGGTTGAGAAGCCCTGTTTTAGAGGCAGACATCCCTGGACTTCTGTTCCTGGCTTGTTTGTTTACCAGCTACATGGCCTTGTGTAAGACATTTATGCCCTGTGAACCTTGGTTTCCACATTTATAAAATAGGACTGATGATTGTTGTTGGAATCCAATGGAAATATATAGAGAGTCCAGGCCTTTTATAGCCAATGTGCTGTGAACATTGGCTCTCTTCTCCCTGACTGTCTTTCCTTCTTGATCTCCTTCTATGTTATGGAGAGGAGTTTGAAAGTTATTTTAAACTCTCTTGTCCCCAGGATCCTTCTTCCTATTTTAATCTTACCATCCTTTGTAGCTCAGTTTCACTTTCTCAAATATCCACAGGAAAGATCTTTTCTATTAGTTCCCTACGAACCATCCAGCAGTACCACATAACACATAGCTTGGTTTTTAATTTCGCTATTGATCTTGTGTTTGCACATCTCTGACTCAAAGCCAAACTTCCAGGAGACTGGGGGCTCATACCTGGTGCTGCCAGAGAGCCTAACACAATGCAGTGGCACATGGTGAGTGCTGCTAAATGTTTGCTGGTAAATCTATTGGATAAAATATTTTACTGGCAGCCCGAAGTGTTGGTGCAGCTGTTCGACTATGCAGTTATTCTGGCAAAGGGCACTTCTTTTGCAGGCATTTTCCTGCATATCACTGCTTCCCTCCCAACTTTGTGCTCCCTGTTGCCAAACACTTTCCTTTTTCGGGTACCATCTCATCACACCTTGTCTGGGTAACTAACCTAAGAGGCAGGATAAATTTATGAAATGGGATGGAATTGTAATCCCTTGCCTCCCTCTTTGCAAAGCCAGCTCACTGTCCCTCCAGGGGTAATATGCTCAGTTTCAGCAATGGCCTGTTTCATCCAAAGTGCCACTTCAAATGGAGGTGGTTTTAGGCCCAAAGAGAGAGAAAAAGTAGTAGTGTGGTCAATTTATATTGTGGATGGTTACTGAGAACTCTCTTAGGTGAGTTCCACATGACCTATAACTACATTGATTTTACCTGATTCTTCCCATTACCTCCTGCACTGCTCGGTTCCAAACTGTAACCTAAGATATTCTGATTTGTCTCTTAAATAAATCACTTTTTTAAAGATTTTATTTTATTTATTTGTGAGAGACACAAAGACACACACTCGATCCCATGACTCCAGGATCACGCCCTGGGCTGAAGGCAGGCACTAAACTGCTGAGTCACCCAGGGATGCCCTAAATCACTTTCAAATCTATATTTGTATGTCTCTATCTATATACCTGTCTGTCTGCTCACCCGTCCATCCATGTGTCCATTCATCCTTAAGATTCTTCCATATAACTTTAGTTTTTTTTTTGGGGGGGGGGAGGGACGTGTGGAGAATGAAGTTATATTTCTTAGCAGGCCTTCCTAAACTGATCCTGGATTATCTATCCAACCTCATTTATAGCAATCCCCATCTCAAACTTCCCCTCCAGAAATATTGTACTTTTTATATTATGCCTCCCACATATGCAACACGCACAAACACCCCCCATGCTGCTGCACAATTACTGCTTTACTCATGCTATCTCCTCTCTCTTGAGTACCTTTCTACCTCCTTTGCACTCAGCCCTTCCCAGCCCGTGTATATGATAAACACTCTCTAACCTTCCCCACCACAGACTAAACTAAGCACTCTACTTTACTGCTTCCTGTCTTAAAATCAGTGGTTTCTTTCATGATATTGAAATGAATTATTTTAGAATTTGTCTTCTTTTCCAGACTGTGATACCACTGAAGACAGTGACCATGTTTTATTCAGCTCTAAATTCCCTTGTGAATAACAAGAAATTCAGTTTGAACAGACCTGAATGTGCAATGAAAACAAGAGGCCTTTTAGTCACATGTTTCTTTGGCAATGAGCTCTTTGGCCTGATTGCAGGGGGGCAAATAGTATCTGTAGCAATGACTGCCTGGGGTATGGTGCAGAGGAAATCTAATGCCATGATTGATTAGTGATGTCTGCATTGGCAGAATTGCAAGTGGCAAATTTGTCAATGCACTTCCCAAATCAAATTATTTGATCATGGCCTCTTTGAAAGATTTATATCCTTTGGCCTGGTCTCCAAGAACTCTTTCTCTTCTTTTATAACTGGTTTCTTAGCCATCACTATTGTGATGGAAAAATAGAAGTTACACTAATTGTTGCCTTTTTTTTTTCTTCAGTCAGAAGCATCATGTTTTGTTCCTTCTGGCCTGAAATCCTGTTAAGTATCAAAGAGCAGATGTTCCGTGCTCATTTTCAGAAGCTCATGGGGAAAACTTCAGAGAGTTAACTTTGTGTTTTGAGACTAGGCATTCTGAACCACAGGATGGTCCTGGACTCAAGGTGTTTAAATCTCCACGGCAGGCTGGAGGAGAAAGACTAGTAGGTCTACTATAAGTCTGCACCTATTGTTTTTGTCCTTACCCTGCAAAAATCTTCAAGGGGCTGGCCTCTAGCTGTTTTTTTCCCACTATTCTGAGCTGGTTGAGTAGGCTCATTTATCAGATAGCAGACAGATAACTAGAGCACCCAGCTTTTCCCTACCTAGTATGACAAAGGAGATCTTTGCAAATGTTCCATGAAAATTGATATAAACTGGGATGCTATGTTCCAAAGTCCTAAATCCAAGGACAGAAATAAAGGGACATAATTACTCAGGCTATTACCGCTGTACTCAAGTATAATATTCAAATGATGGTAAGGGACAGGGCTTTAATTTAAAAGGACCAAATATTGGCCAACAAATCTGTTTTTTCATATCTGAGGAAACACTGTATTCAGAAGACTCCTCAGTAAATGGAAAGATTCACTCACCAGTTGTGTGCATGTGTTCTGCTACATGTTGGATGCAAAGAGAAATGACACTGCCTCTGAACTCACAGCACTAATACTTTAATGGGGGGGGGTGGTCGGGGATGTTTATAGTTAATTGTAATGTTGACTAGAGTCTATTGTACTCACAGTGCAAGTAAAATGCACAGCAATTGGAGACTATAGAAGCCTTCAGCCTTTAGAGGAAGGTGTCTTCAATATTCTCTTCAATGGTCTTTGGAGAAGGGATGAGGGAAATGAAATTTTGGATGGGATAAATATCAGAGCAGAGGTATATAGGATCTTAGATCAGTTCTCAGACTACTTCCCGTGTACTAAATACTGTGCTAGATCCTAGGGAGAGAGAAATGAGTAAGATGGTATCCAGAATTTTTAATCTAATAGTGGGAAAGCCCATAGCATGTTGATGGAGAATATTTAGACAGGCTTGGCTTAAATTATGATATAAAAGGATAACAGTGAAAGAGGGATTGACCAAGTAATAAAAAAGCCTTGACTAAAAAACCAAGTAATTGGGTATTCTAGAGGTAAATGAAGGTTTGGGGAGTGGAAGTGATTTTTTGCTTGTTTGTTTTCATTGCATAGTATCTCAAAGTTTGCTTAAAATATTTTGATGAAAACTACTTAATCATTTAAAACTATACCAAAGTGTTATTGATTTGGGTCTTATTAATCTTTTCATAATTCCAACGTGGACTGGTCTAAAATTTACTTTCCATGAGGAAAAGATTTGTTTTTCTAAATGAACAGATAACATGATTGAGATTCCTGAGTTAATATTTTATTTCAAACTAGTTTTAAGCATTTAAAACAGTTGTTTGCATGTCCATTGTATATAGGCTCCATTAATGCCAAGTTAGCTGTGGATTATTATAATTAATATATTCTAGCATCTAGGCCCTTAATTATTTAAGACATTATAACTCCAACAGAAATTAATCTGATTCAAAAGTTTTATTTTTGTAATATCCTTTGAGATGGGACCATTTTGAGAATTTAGGTCCACTTTGGAGCTAGGATTCTAAAGAAAATTTCTCATTCTTTCATGGAAAAGCTTTTCCTAGAGGGGGCAGATGAATTTTTCCCTCAATCTTTTCCTATATCCCAACTATAACTATCCATCTATAACATTTCTATAACTATCTTTGACAGTCATGGTCAACACTTTGGGTTTGGGGCTCAATCCAATCAATATCACATCCTGGAAATAAAACCCTTTACTAATCTAAAAGAGATCAAAGTATCCTACTATTCCATTCCACACTAAAATCCTAAGGATCAAGTGTACAGGTGTCACATATATAATTAGTATCTTCCAATGAGCCAGTGAAATCATTTATGCTCATACTAAAGTGTAACCATCTTGAGGACAGGAATTATATTTCATTCATCTTTATAACCCCACAGTCAGAATGTCATTTAGAATGAGACAGATGCTAAAGAACAATTGTTTGAATTGAATTCATGAGATGACCAGAATGTCTAATGAGCTCACTGAGCATCATCCATCAACCAAGACATAAATAACCAAAAACAATTTTCCAGTGAACTCCTAATTTGGATTTCCAGAAGAACAATAGTATTGTTCTCATTATTTTACATATTCAAGCCACTATAGTGAATGCAATGTTGGAAAATATTTACATGAAGTTTCTTACTCTTAATTTGAATTTCCTTTTTTTTTTTTTTTTTTTTTGAATGTGATATGCCAAAAAAACTTTCCTAAGATAAGAAATTCAGTTTCTCATTTTATCCCTTAGGTCAACCCTTTAGTGGAAAGATGCCAAGAAATGTCAGTCTGTGTAAAATTATGGCTCTCAATGGATGGCTATTATAAGAAGTGAGAATAAATGGTAACAATTGTTGATAACTGCTAATCTGCTAATAACTAGTAGCAGTGAGCACACTAGACAAAATGTACCTTCCGAGGTTTGGATTATGGCAGTTAGACCTGATCATGGTTACTCCCCAAAGAAACATGTAGAGTTCTTGCATGATGGAAAAGTGAATATTATAGGAAATTCAATAATTAATCAACAGACATATACAGTTATTATTAGAGGTTCACAAGAGGAATTCATAAATAGTATTGAGGTAAGCAGCCTAGTAAAAAGAACAAAGAAGCATGATGGCTCTGTCAACTTATCCATTTGTTCTGCATTCTTTCCGCTTTTATCCTATAAGACAGAATTTTTATTCTGGCTCATAGTTGGAAGGCCCTCTGATAAATGGTTCTGATGACATTCTCCATTTCCTTTATAGTTTTCTTTTCTAGTTTTGATCATTTTAAATAGAGTAGAAATTGTTGATTGTCTCCATATTTGCTGTGAAGGACATATATAACTTTGATGCATGGATCTGCTCTATGGGAGGATATGAATTATTAAGTGCCATGTTTGCCATCAAGCCATAGGGACACTGCAGTGCAGAGTTGGCTCTCAGGACTGGCTTCCTGGGGCTGCATGAATGATGTTTCAAGGATGAAGGAGAGGAAGATTGGGATCACTATATATAACACTATATAGTCCAACTCAACTATAATCCCTGATGCTCACCATCATTCCCATTATTCAAAGAATATTATTAATAAACATTCAACTTAAGGAAATTTAATATAAAAACAGAATTGAACAAAGTAGGTAGGAAAATGGGAAAATAGGACTTATATCTCTAATTAACTGTCAGACATTTACTGTTTCCTTGAAACAGAATAGACTACATACCTAGGCTTCAGAATTAAGACTTTGTTTCTTTCTTTCCTTTATTCCTGTGCATCTACCTAGATCATTTTATAGGTTATCCTTGTTAATTCCTCATATTCTTTTTTTGCATATAGCATTTTAGAATGCCTAATCAGAATGTGTAGTGGTCCCTTGGCATGTAAAAATGAAGCGTATTGGAATCATTAAAAAGGATTACTGACCTTGGTTCTAACAAGTATAAGATGGTCAGAAATTACTGAAGTTGCATCATATTTTGTGTGTCATAGAAGTTATATGGTTTCAGAATACAGACATCAGATGTTCTCTCCTTCCTCACCCTACCCTCAACTTCTGCCACCATACCGGTGGAAAAAAGTATATGTGATCTATATAAACTGGATGCAAATGTTTTCCTCTGAGATGAATATTGCATCAATCTTTCTCCTAATGAATCCCTTGGTTTCAACGGGTAATATTTCTATCTTGATACTATTCACTGGCATTTTGACAATGATGAGAGCAGGTCTCTGATCTGGGAAGACGGTGTTACAATTCTGAAGATGCTATCACCCTTTACCACCCTGGGGTGACAGAGAATCTCTACTTTATTATTAACTACTTCTCACAGTAGGTGGAGCTGCTAAAGTGATTGATAAACTTGGTGCATTCATTGGGCCACATTTTACCCAATGGGCCAAGGAGGGTAGGAGAGAGGAAAGCTTCATTTTATCTCTACAAATGTAACTTTAACACTCCAGCAGTGCATTCTATAGCACACCCACAAGCCATGGGCAGGGGGCCTGTTTATTGCGTATTTACTCAGTCATTAAGAAACGCATGTTGTCCTAGTATTTATCACCCCATTGGCAGAATTAGGAAAAGGAAGAGGTGTGACTGGCAAGAGTAATAAACTAAAATCCTAGTGGCAAAGTGGAGAAGGGTTTGTTCCATTTAGAGTGTGATGAATCCTTGTTTCCTTGAAGTGTGATGGCAATAATGCTTTGTCAACTCTCGTGATGCCAGCAGGCATTCTGAGTTCTAAGTTTCCTACAATTCAAGAAGCCAGATGAATTTCTGTCTTTACAATGATACCCCATAACTACTGGCTTGGTTCTATTTCTGGTAACGCAGACACTCGAAGATGGAAACATGAATTGAATCAGGCTTATGTTCTAGATACATTTGCAGTCTATTAGGGAAGAGAAGACAAGAACCTATAAAATAAGTAGAACACAAGACAGGATTCATTAGTTGTCAGATGAGTAGTAATGAAAAAAGTATTGTAATAGTTCAAAGAGATGGGTGGGCTTTCTGCAGACTAGGGGTGGGGAGAGGACTGATTCACAGAGGCGGGGCAGCAATTAATCGAACTGGAAATGGCACTTCACACTGTGGGTGGGAGCATAAATTGGTATAGCCATTTAGACAAGTAATTTGGCAAAACCTATTAAATTATATATGAGCACAATTTTCCAACCAGCAAAAACTCTTCTTGGATGCTACCCTGGCAAATACTCACATGCACACGAGAAGGCAAAGTCTGAAGATATTAGTTGCAGCAGTGGATTTAACAGTGCAAGCTAGAACAACCTAAGGGAATAAGCTGACATGTAGCCATGCTACAGAATCTTATGCGGGTATGAAAAATAATCAGGTCACTCGGAAAAAAAAAGGAAAAATACCCACAACAAAATGTTAAATAAACAAAGCCATGTAAATATGACACCAGTTGTGATACCACATAAGCCAATATGCATACACATGAAAATACATACGAAAAACAGGAGAAGATACAACATTGCTGGCAGTGGATCCTTTCAGGCAGACACTTAGGACTGGGTATATGTTTGAACAGGATATCAACCTTAGCTATATGTGTACTTAAATTACTCATATAATTAGATGTTTATAAATGTTTTATTTTTTTTAAAGATTTTATTTAATTATTTGAGAGAGAGAGAGAGAGAGCACAAAGTGGGAGAAACAGACTTCCTGCTGAGGAGGGAGCCTCATGTGGGGCTCATTTCTAGGAGCCCAGGCTCACAACCTGAGCCAAAGGGAGACGCTTAACATACTGAACCACCCAGGTGCCCCTAAAATGTTGTTTTAATGAAGAATTCAAATAGGCAGAAGGAGAAGTTGAGGTGAGCTTCTCAAAAGCAGGAAGCAGCAAGAAACCTGAGAAAATATGCAAATTTGTACCCAACCCCCAAACTGGTCCTTAACTCCTTGTTGCCCACCTTTCCTTCCTGTCTGGCTCCTCTCAAGTTTTGCTACTTAAAATGCAAATGTGATTGCCTTACTCTCTGCTTAAAAGGATTAAATCTGAACTCCTTAACATGCCATCCAAGGGCTTCCAGAATCTGACCTCTTCATATTTCTCTCCAATCTTTTTCCTGCATCTTCAATTTCAGCGAAACCAAATCGCTCTCCGTCTTGTGCCTGCACCACACTACAGCTCCATCAGTCTCTCCACACCACTGGAAAAGTCCTCTCAGCCCTGGCCACCTAGAAAAATCCTCAGTACTATCCAGTCCTGTGTAATTGTCCTGAGAGTGCCACCTCTCTCTGTGAATTTCCATCTCCTTCCTTTTTGCCTGCATCACAGGCTGTGCGTTCCTTTCCCACCTGCATCACTCACTTGGACTTGTTTTTCTATGCCTAAACTTTAATAAGCTTTGATAGTTTAAATTTTTTATGGGGAAGGACTACATTTGGCAGAAATGGCCCCACCATGCCTCAGTGTTCCTTCTCTGGTGGTTGGTTGCATTCTTGATGTTTCAGGTAAATAAGGAGATAAGGATTTGCAAGGAATTAATCTTGCCATAGGCTGAATGGACTATAGATAACTGTTAAAGGTCACTAATGTAGTTGTCTTTTTTTATATATAGACAAAGCCTGAAGTGGGCAAGCTCCTCTAGGAAACATTTTCTAATCCTACTTCTGACCAAGTGTGATGTTTCCTCCCCCTCAGCCCCATTCCCATTCTCTCCACTGAATTGTCGAAGTACTTTCACAATGTTGAAGTTAAGAGGTGGACTCTGGAGGCAGAGGGAGCTGTGTTCAAATCTCTGTCTCTGCTGTTGCAGTACTGTGTGACCTGGGGAAAACTCTTCATCTCTCTGAATCTCATTTTTGTCTTCTGCAAATTTGGTATAATAACTAGCTCATGAGGTTTATTTTCAAGACTAAATAAATAGATGTTAAAGGCACACAGTTAAGCATATAGCTGTTTACTGGTGGTTGTTTTTGATGGTTACTTTTTATGTATTCATTATTAATATTTATTAGTGCTATCTTTTACAGTATTTATCAAAATCTATAATATTCTTGCTTATTTGTTTTCTCTCCCCAGGAAAACATAAGAACTTTCATTCTTGTGTATTTTTTTATCATCATATCCCCAGTGTCCAACACAGAGTAGGACTAATATTGGTAAAATATGTTTTTGCTACTGCTGTGATTCTATTGTTCTGCTTTATCTTATTGCAATTCTGGACCATGAGGCCAACATTATTCATATATGCAGGCTGAGAACCTAGCACAGTGTTTGGAAGAGTGCAGGAGCTCAGCATCTATTATTAAATGAGTGAACAAAGAAACTAAACCTGCATTTGTCCCAATTATCCTTCTAAATAGAAACTTTCTTGATGACAGGGACTGTGGCTTATTTTTGTATCCATGGAACCTAATAGGTGTCCAGTAAACATTTGCTGAATTTATTCAGTTAAAATTGAGAGGAGGGATTTGTGACTTAATTACAGAATTGCAATGAGCTGAGTTCATTTCTGCTAGTCCTTCTATTTTCTATCTGACTTGGTTTATTTCTAGTCTCTATTGTGGAACCTGGCATGAGAATCTATCAACAGGAAGACAAGAGGGATTAACTGAATAAATACTGAATTATTGTTCCCAATCAGACCCAACAACAGCCCTTCCTAATTCCTACTCAGCCCCCGTAAGTGCATCATGACAGGTGGAAGAAGTAAATCATATTCTATCCCTGCTTTCTCACCCATCGTCAGTCTGTTTATGCTAGTGAAAATGAGTATCAAGGACAGACTGGAAGGGGAAAATCACTCACATAAGGATAATAGGCAGCCTGAGAGAGTGCCTGGAAGGAGGGATTGGCTTTAATTGGGAGTGGCAGGGCTGGAATGGGCTGATTATATAAACATATGAGTCATGGGCCCTTTTAAACACCAGCTAGTTTAGCTGCCCTCTCTCTTCCAAAAGACTACTTTCTGATTGACCATGCAGGCTGGAAAAGAAGGGATAAGTCTGACATTGAAGGGAGCTGACTGCTCCTCTCAGCATCTAGGACTATACCTCAGATTGCTTTATCCTTGACATGGCCCTGTTGCCACCATTAATGATTAAGACTGGCCAAGGTCCTCTCACCAGGACAGCACCCAAGAGTAACCAATTACATCCACCAGAGTGATCAAGCAGTCTGCAAAAATGAATTGCGTGGATTTCCCAGTTAGTGTTTTACTTGCAATAACTGATGGACTCTCATCCTCACTCCTTTGAGGATGCCTTTGGCCAGGCACCCTGGTACAGTGCAATTTGAACAACACAAAAACTTGACCTGTGATCTCAACTCTACTAGGCTTTAAGATCACTACAAAGCTGTGTAACTTTGAAAAAGTCTCTAAACCTCTCTGGATCTTAATTGTAAATATAACATCATACCTTTCCAAAGATGCCCAGCTTGGCTTCGCCTCTTGATGTCTCTTGTGGCTCTCAGATTGTCAGATCATAAAACTGTTCCAGATAGTCCCAGTCTTGAGTATTTGGGTGAGGGTTAAATAGGGACATTTTGGTGGTATTCTTATAGTTGAACCCCATTCTCTTTTCAAATCCCTCCCCCCAGCCTTGGTTATATATATGGGTGCAAACGAACATCATGTCTGAGCCATGTGCAGGATGATAAAAACTAGGAAGTACTGGACCATCGAACAAACTATTTTACAAGGGTTCTCTCAGATGGATAACAGAGAACTTAAAGGTGCTTGAATGACAAGTACAGAAATATTTGTAGCAGCACAATCTGCAGTATGCTGGAAACAAGCCCAATGCCCATTGATGTAAGAATGAAAAGAGAAATTGTGGTATATTCATACATTGTGGTGATATAAAGGAATGAACTCTGGATATATGCAACAGTATGGATCAGTCTAATAAACATTAGTCCATGTGAAAGAAACCAGATACAAAAGTGTATATATTTACTCTTTGACTGTAAAGAACAGAGAAAACTAATTAATAATGATAGAAGTGAGGCTAATGACCACCTGGGTTGGGGGTTGGGGTTGCAGACATTGACTTGGATAATGGCTTAGGCCTCAGGTTGTGGAAATGGCTCTGTAGCTTGGTGACCACTTGAGTGTTTACATGTGGAAAAAGTCATCAAGCTAAATACTTAAGATTACTGCAATAAATTATGTTGTATCCCAATAAAAATATGTGTATGTATTTATACATACTCAATTAATCAGTGATTCGGACTATATATATATGTAGATATAAATATCTGCACACTTATATACCTATACATATCTATGTTTTCTTTTTCCCACAAAAGAAAATATGAAGGGGAATAAAAAGATTTCTTCAGAGAGCAGATAGCTACAAAAAAGGAACTGCCTTATAGTGTTGGTAGTGTTCTTATCAATAAGAAATGGCATTTGCATTTAGATCCCTAGAGGCTAGCTTATATTTACGGTTATTAGGAAATTA
The DNA here is from genome assembly GCF_011100685.1 of Canis lupus familiaris. Classification (NCBI taxonomy): domain Eukaryota; kingdom Metazoa; phylum Chordata; class Mammalia; order Carnivora; family Canidae; genus Canis; species Canis lupus. The sequence continues at coordinate 17,875,711 of NC_049244.1, read as the reverse complement.
TTTCTGAGGAAGGCCAACCCCTACTAAATAACAGATCAGTCTCTGGTGACCCTGAAGGTGAATATGAGTCAAATGAAATTTATTTTGACAGTATCAAATTGTATTGACATCTCAGAAATGGTCTCAGTGCCTCATTAGCACAAGAAAGATTATGGTAAATAATCAATCACCAAAGCTCATTCAGAACCATCTGAAAATATGGAATCCTTATGCTAAAAACACAATGACATTCAATAGCTAAAAGGCAGTGGATGCTTCTCTATCTTTTTTAAATGGTATGATTTATCTTTTGACTCATAAATTAAGACCTAAGATAAAATTATTATCAGCAATAATTATTCTCAAACTTTTTTAAATGTATGTAGATTTAGAACTTTCCCATCCTCTTCTACTTTCTAAAGAAGCATAGCTGGAAAGAAAATGAGAATGTTTTTTCTCGAGAGGAGTGCTATAGAAATGCTGAGAAAACAGTATAGTTTTCTCAGTATAGATCCTTTTTGCCATTGCTCAGATTAGTGTTCAACTCATTGCATGTCCAGAAAGAAAGAAAACACAATTGCATAAGGTTATGTTGCAAGGAAAGAAAACTGGTTTTAAAATAATTCTACACTATTCTTTGATAAGGAAAACAAAACAAAACAAAACAAAACCAACCCTCAGAGGGGATTAAATCTTACCCTTGTTTTATAAATGGAAAAGCCGAAGCCAGATAGGTAGTTACCTGCCTGCAGTCATGCTATTTCTGGGTTGCTGGAAGCATCCTTCTAGGACCAAGGGCATCAGCATCTCCAAGGAACTTGTTTAGAATGCAAATTCCCAATCGCCACCCCAGACCTGCTGAATCAGAAGCTCTAAGGATGGGCTCCAGCAATCTGTGCTTGAACAAACCCTCCAGTGATTCTGACACAGCTAAAATTTGAGAACTGCTACTAATATTAGAGGGGAAAATAAAAGTTTAAACAGCTGGAATCAACTTCTCCTTGCTGGAAGACATATTTTTCCATAATTTCTATTGATAAAGACAGGCATAGAGCTGACTGGGACACCAAAAGTTATTCTTGACCACTGCTCAGACAAGTCAGAAAATTCCCGTTATTAGTATTACACTGAAGTGGCCTTTGAGGGAAGCAGGGTTCTATATGCTAATGACAATACAAACGTAGGCAAAAAGTAAAATAAGTCAATTTAGTTTGCTAAAAATCTTTTTAGATTTGAGAAATGTACCTTTGTGTTTTTAAATTGGGTTACTCAGTATTTATCAGTATAACTTTCTTTTAAAAAAAATCAGTATTTCTTATGCAATATAGGTAGCCTTCTCTGGTGAACTAAAACACTTAAGCCCAAAACAATTCATTCTTCATTTGTTTTGCTTTAAAGTGTGGTATTTGGAAGCCTGCAGGCCAAAATCCTTGTCTTTCCCTAGGGTCTCTCAGAGTTCATGGACAGGGGCCAAGCAGGGGGCCAGAATGAGTAGAAGAAAGCCGCAAAGTTGTCGATAATCAAGAGCCACAGGACTCTTGACAAGCCCCAGGGCACAGTAGCCAGGGTCCACAGGGCACAGTAGCCAAGGTCCACATTGGCCAAGTCATCATGTCCATCCGTACCAAGCTGCAGAACAAGGAACATGTGATTGAGGCCCTACGCAGGGCCAAGTTCAAGTTCCCTGGCTGCCAGAAGATCCACATCTCCAACAAGTGGGGCTTTACTAAGTTTAATGCGGACGAATTTGAAGATATGGTGGCTGAAAAGCAGCTCATCCCAGATGGCTGTGGGGTCAAATACATCCCTAATAGTGGCCCCTTGGACAAATGGAGGGCTCTCCACTCATGAGAACCTTGCACCACCCAAACCCTATTCATGCCCACCAATAAATCCTGCTTCCTGTCAAAAAAAAAAAAAAAAAAAAGGAGGAGGCAGGTCCTTCTTACCTCTGGCCACTTATTGCTGCATTGGAATACAGACTCAGGAGTTGCCAAATCTTCCAGTTTTTCATAAAAACCAGAAATCTAAATTTTTTTTTTTGGGGGGGGGAGATAATTAGCTTTTCCATATTAGCAATAAATTAATATTTTTATTTAAATTTTTTAGATTCATATTTTTAAAAACCACGCAAGCTAACTACAAGCTATGTTCTCTACCTCTGTCATATGATGCATGGCATACTGTGAGTGATTAATGGCCAGACTTGCCCAAGGAGCCCCATCTACCTGGGATTAAGGCAGGCAGTTGTTACCTTTGAGAGTGTGGCCTTGGTTTACTATAGCTTTCCACAGTGGCTCTATGGTATGACTATATATGGGTTTCAGTATGGGTCAGAGAGCATTTTCCTCCATGACCCCTTCTCTATAGAGCCAACTCCACTTTTTTCAGAGTTCCTTCTTTCCAAACTTTCCAAATCAGTCTTAGGCCAATCTGATTATTACTCTGATACCATTTCTAATGTCACTGTTACAAACACTTAAGGTTGCTGAGAGCTGACAAGCACATTAGAGGTACTCTGGGCCAGGTGCCTTACTTCTGGGTAAGCACAGAAGAGGGAAGATCCAATCAGTTGACTGTGGTCACTAACTAGCTTTGTAGCAGAAGTAGGTATGGAAACTCTGACCCCTGAGTCTAAGTCCTGGTTCTTTACAGCTGACAATACGATGTCATCGGCATTGAAGAAACTATTGAAACTTCCAAGTGAAGGATGGCTGGGCCCGGATTCTGAATACCTTTAGACCAACTGTGCATTTTTGATGCACAAAGTAATAGAACAAAAAACAACAACAAAAGCCCCACAAAAGCAAAAACAATAGTAACAATCTTCACCCCACTGAGATGACAGGAAGATGTATAGTTAGGAAGATAATGCTAACCAAAAATAAAATGCATTATTTAAATTACCATCAATTTCCAGCTTACTTATTGTCTTCTATGCTGCAATTTTGTTCACTAAAACATGGATGAAATGCCACATATTGATGGATACTGAAATGTAGTACCACCATATCACAATCCTTTTTATGTGGGAATATTTGGGTCCATGTTTATTTCCTAATGGGCTCATTTATGGAGTTAGAGTAGTTGGTCTTACATACTGCATTTTCTAATAGTTATTTTATTATTTTTATTTTTAAAAATGGACTTTGAATCACAGTTTTATTTCCCAAAGGAGGTAAGTTACCATCTACTTCACATCTTTCAGATTTTTGACTGGAGGCTTATTCTTTAAGTGAAATGTTAGGAGAGTGCCAAATATATAAACAGAATCGAGGCAACAGTGAGGGAGCCTCTCCAGCAATGTCTTCCCCTAATGTTCTTTCTTAGGTAATTTTTGCTGCATACACCCCTATAGTCTCAGCAGGTTACACCAACAAGCATTTGTTCTCTCAAAATTTACGTAATGTAGCTTGGGCTTATTTGGGTGGCTGTCCAACCTGTCATCTGGTCTGGGCTCTGGAGTGTTGGTTGGGCTCAGGTTTATTCTCTTGTGTGTCTCCTGTGCATCTAAGATTAAAGGGGCAGGCAATACCAGTGAGAAGCTATTTTTATGAAAGATTATGAAGTTTTAGAGGGCAAACTCTAATCCCAGGCACATTTCAAGCCTCCAATCATGTCATGTCTGCTAATGCCTCATTAGTCAAAACAATTCACGATGCCAAACTCAGAATCAAGGTGGTAGGAACATCCTACTCATCATGGGACCACTGCAGAAGTGTGTATATATAATACTGTTCCAGGAAAATGGAGAATCTGGACTATGAATTCAATCAGCCGTGAAATCCTCCCCCATGGTGATCTCTGAACCAACCCCATGTAACAGATAAAACAACATCTAGCAGTTCAAAACCATGCATTGAGTCCAATCATCTCATTTTACAAATGTGCAAAACAGATTTAGAGACACTGGTAACTTCCTCAAGGCTACACAGCTGAGACATGGATCTAGAACCCAGGTGAACTGGTTCAAAATTCAGGGCTTTCTCCACCAGTGTTGTAGGTCTACCTTCAGAGAATGTCTCAAGTCACTTGAATTGAGTAGCAAATTTGTAAACACAAATTTAAATATACTGATCTACCTTTATTTTGCTGGTAAGTTTAGAAGTCTGTTAAATTAAGAGACAGGAAGGTGGCCTGAGCATAGTGTAGGTCGCGGGGCCATGTTCCTCCAAGATCTGGAATTTAGCGGCGATGTAACTTACACAGTGTTTGCTTCTTTAAGCATCGTTTTTTAAATTTGTCAAATAGGATAATAATGATGCCCTCAGAGGGTTGTTGTGAGAATTAAGCATCTGATGCTCAGTAATTGTGAGATCTTTTCCATTGATTTATCATTCAGTAGACAAGAGCTATGCCTTCCTTTTCTTGTGCATTGTTAGGAAACCGATAGCCTGGCTTTTAGGAGTGTACCTTTCTTACTAAGGACATAAATATTACAGAAAGAAGACTAACCAATTCTCCATAAAGCAAAGGCAAAAAGGCCAGTCTTCTTTGCCCAAATCTCCAGGTTTTTCTATTATGGAATTTCCTAAGATACAAAATTGAAATGACTGCTTTGAAGTCAAAATTCAAGGTAAAATCTGTGTTTAGTAATTACTGTAATAGACAGCAAAATTCGAAAGACTTAAATAATTTATTCTGCACTGGAATGCTGAAGGCCATTTGGTCAGCAGGGTGCCTATTTGACATGTAGCTGGTGTGCTTTCTCTTTTTTTCTTGATAGTCAGATGGCAAAATCAGAACCTCTGTGAGATGTTTGTCTTGAATGTTTTATTACCTTGCCTTGCTCTTTTATCTTGAAACTAGTACTTGTCCTGCCATAAAAATGTATTTACTCATTAGTCTGTCAAAATCTCTATAAACATTACATTACCTTTGAGGGATAAATGCCTAATTTGGGGAAAGAGAAAAAATATTTTTAAAAAATTTTCCCCATGGTTTCTTCCTGCAAAAATTTTTGATAAATATTGTTATATTTTTAGAGCATATTAACACCAACTAGGTATAGTGACCTGAATTATCTGGTGATTGAAATATTTTGTGAAAATCACTCTATTGACTGAAATAGAAGTCATGATAGAAATTCCTATAAATACATTTCCCCAAAATACAAATATATGTCTCAATATTTTGCAAATAATCACTCATCCTGGCTGTTTTTAGTATCTGCTACCAGGAGTTATGTTGTTCAAATAAAGTTCCTCTTCTACCTGGAAATGTCTGGAGATCTTTTGCCTTTTCCTTGAGCTCAAAAATAAAACTTCACACAATGTTGGATGGAAGTTTAACCAGAGAGTTGTTAGATTGAATCTAGATAATATTTATAACTATCCATTCACTCTCTCCCATAGTTTGTGTTATATTGAAAGTAGAGATCTGTAAAGAAATTTGAGGAAAGGGGAAGGTTGAATTAATTTTCAATATTGATACTTTCTCCCTCACCATATTCATATACCCTCTGCTTTTCCATTCACTTGTTTGCTGCCTTTCACTGCCCCATGGAACACATTTACTGGAATATCCTCTTGATGGTCTATGATTATGAATAACAAAGGGGTTTCTGCCTTCCAAGCTTACTTTTTAAATTAAAATTTCATCAAAGTATAGCCTACATATAGAAAATTGCACACTTCATGAGTGTAAATAGCTTAATGAATTTTCACACAGACAAGCAACCATCACGCAGATCAGGGAACAGAAAATGAAGAATAGCCCAAAGCCATCTTCATGCTTCTTTGTGTTACTAATTCCCAAAATATAACCACCATCCCGACTCCTAATTCTATAGACCGATTTTGCTTCTGAACTTTTTAAAAAAAAATATTTTTATTTTTTTGTTAACAATAAAAAAGTCCTAATTTCTCTCAGTAAAGGAAGATTATTGTTTATTTTATTGAAAACAGTATAATTTAGTATGTTTCATTATTTAAAAAATCTTGGGTTTTGGGGCAATAAAATCACAGTGATAATATTTCCAAAGATCAGTTTTCAAATTTCTGTCTTCATAGCATGAGTTTCTTTTTTCTTTTTTCTCATTTTATTTTTCATCATGATAAATGTACTCTTTAATTCCCACCCCCTTTCCCTGACCCCCGACCTACTCACAAAATCATAAGCAAATTCTCTTTTTTCTGGTTCATTTTGTTCAAAATTTCATTTGTGAGATTTATTCACTTTGTTACCTATACACCAATCTACTGGTTCTCATTGCCATACAGTATCTCATCCTTGGCTCCAACATAATTTAATTACCCATTCTGTTGTTGATCAGCATTTGGATTGTGTTCAGTTTTTCCTTTTTATAAATCTCTTATGGCTATTACAAATAGTGCTACAAGGAATTTTGGGTGCATATTTTTAGTGAACATGTGTACGAATTTCTGTTGGCCCTATATTTAAGAGTGCAAGTGTTATGTCATGATTTATGAATATGTTCAACTTTAGTAGATTATTCTGTACAGTGTTCTAAAGTGGTTGTACCAATATACAAGTATGTAAAAGAGAATTCTAGTCACTGCACATCCCTCTTCATATACTTATAGACTGTATGTGCTCCTTGTAAAATAACTTTTTAAGTCTTTCATCTGTCTTTCTATTAAGTTGTCTTTTTCTTAGTAATTAGTAGGAATTCTTAATATATTCTGGATGTATATCTTTTGTTATACATTTGCATTGTGAATATCTTCTCCTAAACTGAGGGCTGATTTTTCTTTTATTCTCTTAATGGTGTCTTTAATGAAGACAAGTTCTTTGTTTTAATATTTCACTTATAATTTTCCCTTATGGTTATGGATTTTCTTATCTTGCTTAAAAATTCTGTTTCCCTAATCACCATAAATGCTTTTGTTTGTATTTTTGTTTTTTTTTCCCATAGAAGCTTTATTGTTTTTACATTTAACATCTAGATCTGTAATCTGTTTAGAATTCATTTTTCCATAGGATGTGAAGTAGGCTTCAAATTTTGTCTTTTGCATCTACATAGCCAATTGACCCAACAATTGTTCCGTTATTTTACTTGTGATTCTTGTACCTTATACCATAATTTCTCAGGTAAGATATTTTAAAAATAAACTTTGATAACAAGTTATGTGAGTCCTTTAGCTTTCTTTTCCTTATTTAAGATCATCTTGGCTATATCTTTTCCTTTTTTTTTTTTTTTTGAGTTACCATTCATTTATCAATTTATAATCAAATTTCAAGAACTCAAAAAAAAAAAAAAAAACCTGCTAGGATTTTGATTGGAATTGCTCTCAGTTCTTAGATCAATCTGGAGAGACATGTTATCTTTAAAATACTGTTTTTCAATTCATGTATGAAATATATTTTTCCATTAATTTAAGATTTCTTAAAATTTTCTTAACACTATTTTGTAATATTTGGTGTGGCTTTTGTATATATCTTTTGTTAGGTTTATTTCTAGATATTTGATTATTTTAGGTTATTTTAAATGTCGACATTTAAACTATTTTAAGTATCAGCTTTTAATATTTTCATTTTCTATTTCTTTTTTCAGGAATATAAATACAATTGATTTTGCATATTGACTTTCTACCTAGCCACATTGCTAAATTCAAATAAATTGTAGTTTCTTTTGGGTTTTTCTATGCAAATAAATTTTTAAAAAGATATTATTTACTTATGAGAGACACAGAAAGAGAGGCAGAGACAGGCAGAGGGAGAAGCAGGCTCCTCACAGGGGGCCCCATGCGGGACTCAATTCTAGATCCTGGGATCAGGCCCTGGGCAGAAGGCAGAAGCTCAACCGCTGAGCCATCCAGGTGTCCCAAGTAATTGACTTTAATTAAAATGGAGAGATGTCCTTCCTTTGCCTATGTAATAAGTTGAGACACATGAAGATCTAAAGCTTATGGTTTCTTAAGAGAGGTTTTTTTTTTTTTTAATTTATTTATTCATGACAGAGAGAGAGAGAGAGAGAGAGAAGCAGAGACACAGGCAGAGGGAGAAGCAGGCTCCATGCAGGTAACCTGACGTGGGACTCGATCCCGGGTCTCCAGGATCACACCCCGGGCTGAAGACGGTACTAAACCGCTGGGCCACCCTCTTTTTTTGGGGAGGGGCACCCTCTTAAGAGAGTTTTTGATTTAATCACTGTTTCATTACCAGATGGCACATTGCTTCTAAAATGTATTTTTTAAATTATTTTATTTTATTTTAAATATTTTATTTATTTATTCATGAGAGACACACGTGGGACTCAATCCCAGGACTCTGGGTTCATGACCTGAGCCAAAGGCAGACGCTCAACCACTGAGCCACCCAGGTGCCCCTTATTTTATTTTTTTAAAGAGATTCTATTTGCTTATTTGAGAGAGAGATAACAAGCATGGGGGGGTGGGGGGATGGGAAAGAGGTGGGAGGGGGTAGGGGCAGGAGAGAAGCAGACTCCCTGCTGAACAGGAAGCCCCTAAGCAGGGCTTGATCCCAAGACCCTCAGATCATGACCTGAGTGGAGGGCATATTTTACTGACTGAGTCACCTAGGTGCCCCAAAATGTATTTATATTTTTAAACAAAAATAGCAGTTTAACTTCAAATTTAACAGAAAACATTAAAATACTCATTTTATACTTCTGCTTTACTTTTAATGTGTCTTTACTCATGGAATATTTCAAACATAGTAAAAAGTACAGAAAATAATATGATAGGAATCTCTGAGTCCTCTCTTAAAATACTAACACTCTGCTATGTTTGTTTTAAGCATATGATAGAAAAAATATTACATGGTGTAAAATGGAGACTTGCACGATCATATGTGTTGAAGCACTCTTGTTAGTAGTAGAAAAGTGAGAGGAACCCAACTGTTCATCTGTCAGGGCCTTAATAAATGATAGAAGAGTAGATCAACTTTCCTAAATATGGGAAAGGAGAAGAGGAAAGTGTAGGGTAATAGGACTTTACCTCTATCTATAGTATCTTCTATTTATGTTTGATTGTTTTTTTAAAAGTTGTTAAAGCAGTACATATCTATTGTAGAATTTTCAGAATAAAAAGTAAAATAATCTCCTATATCAATGATGCCATTCAGAGATAATAGTTATTAGTTTGATTCTTCTCCGGTTTTTATAAAAATATATATTTAATTATGTATATATAATTATTTGGTAAATTAGATAGATATCTCAATAATTACTCAGTTTTGTACATCATGATTTCCAGTAAGTATTATTTGTAAGTATTTGTCTTATTTGTACTTGTTTTTTTGATATACAATATTAACTTTAATAGTGGCACACTTGCTTCACATGAATATACTATGTTTAACCATTTTCTTGTGATTGGATATTTGGTTCAATTCTTCATGAACAACTTTGATCATAAATCTTTGTGATCACCTTGAATCACTCCTTAGTATAAATATCCAAATGTATAATGAGTCAGTCAAAGGAGAGTTTAAGACTTTCAAGATATATTACAAAATTACCCTCTAGAAAGGTTATAATGATAAACAATCTCATTATCACTTTATAAGAACATGCCTGTCACTCATCTTGGATAACAGTGAACATTTTAAAAAATTAATTTCATCTATATTATGGATGAAAAATTATATTCTTGCTAATTTGAATGAAAAATTAGCCATGTATTATCCTGTAATACATTGTGACTTATGCATTATAGAATTAAGCATAACTCCATTTTGTAAAGAAAAAACTTGCTATCTACATATCTATAGGAAAAATTTTCTTCTTCCCAATGTAGGGGTGGGTAAATGCATGCCACATAAACTTGAGAAAAGGAGCACTGTCAGCTTGAGTTTAGAGGGTCCTAGATAGATTATTATTATTATTATTATTATTATTTAGAGCATCCTAGATAGATTATTCTTTATAGTGAGGCATATCCCAGTTTTCTTTCTCTCTTCTCTATAATCTTTTTTTTTTTTAATTTGTTTATGATAGTCACACAGAGAGAGAGAGAGAGGCAGAGACACAGGCAGAGGGAGAAGCAGGCTCCATGCACCGGGAGCCCGATGTGGGATTCGATCCCGGGTCTCCAGGATCGCTCCCTGGGCCAAAGGCAGGCGCTAAACCACTGCGCCACCCAGGGATCCCTTCTCTATAATCTTAAAGAGAAAAAAAACCTTTATTTCTAATAGCATTCTTCATGGGATAGCGGTATACTTTCAATGTGTCCATTGGAAAATGTAATCATCTCCAGGGAGGCTAGAAATAGGATTGGTTCATATGAAACCTACCACAAATATAACACAATACTTTCAATGTTCAGACTATTATAGGCTTAGGAAGTGAGAGACCAGAAAGCATGAGCTAGGGTGAGGGTCCGAGGGAGAGGGAAAAGCAGACTCCCCACTGAACAGGGAGCCTGACACAGGGCTCAATCCCAGGATCCAGCGATCATGATCTGACCCAAAGGCAGACGCTTAACCAACTGAGCCACCTGGGCACCCCTCATATCTTTTCTTTGGCGTAAATGCCCCTTCTCTTTCAAAATATTTCTCTTGCTGAGGGAATCCTTCCTCTGGGTCAGTCAGAATCCCCTGTTGTGCTGAGAGATGACACCAGGTTGGCTAGAAAGCCAGTTCAGAATTAGAGTGGGGTCTTGGGGAAAAGGCCATGGTGGCAGCTAGAATGCTTTGTTTTCAAGAGAAAAGAAGTCTTCGGATATGGGGAGGGGCTAACTCATTAGAATAAGGAGAACAGAGTTATATTTGTTTGGAAGCAGTAGCTAGGAATAAATGGTGTGTGTTCGCCTGGAGTGCCCTTGCTACTCCTTTCCTTCAGAAGTGTGGTAGCAATAGCAGTAGCTGGATCATTGAGGATTCCCATCATTAGTCCTGGCCTTTGCACTCTACTTCAGAAGCAACACTGACAGTCTTTAAAAAGCTTAATGTTAGAGAACTTGTGTGATGATCATGTGATAGATATCTGCCCTGGATGGGCTCCATCAGACCACCCAAAAAGACTATGGTGCCCAAGGGAGCAGAATATTTTCACAAATCTGCTATTACACAGCTTTTTATTCTAGTGTTGAGATCCCATTCTTTTTCCTAGAGGAATAAATGTTGAGTTCCTCTGAATATCAAAAATGATCATGAGAGGTGGGTTATTAATGAAGGAAATGTTAAGTAAATATGTTTAGCTTGATGTCTGGTGTGTGGGCCAGCTCATGGGGATTCTTGGATTATAGTATTTGTTCCTACCTGGCTACAAAATGATGGGGCCTCAATTTCTTGCAAGGTAAATTTATGAAACAAGAAGTGATGGTTTCTCAAATCTCCAGGAGATCTAACATTTAACTGACTTTTGAATTAGATATAGTTTGTTGTTCTATGTGGGTGAATTCGTTTTCATGCAGAATTCGTAAACCTGTGCCCTCTAAGCCCAAGTAGGTGCCTCCACATTTTTCTTTATGGCTTATGTGTTATTTTAAGAGTATTGAACACAATGTAGCATTTAAACACCAGATTTTGTATAACAGCCAAATTTTCTGGCTTTTCTTAAGAAGCAGGAGATCTGGGGCTCCTGGGTGGCCCAGCCAGTTAAGTGTCTGCCTTCAACTCAGACCATGATCCCAGGGTCCAGGGATCAAGCCTGCTTCTCCCTCTACCCCTCCTCATCGTGCTGGCTCACTCTCTCTCTCTCTCCCTCTGCCTGAAATTAATAAAATCTTAAAAAAAAAAAGGATCAGGAGATCTGGTAACACTTGGCTGGAGGAGGGTGAAGCAGCCCCTTCCGATATGCCATATACACACACTCCAGGCCAGTCCCTAGGCCACCATCATGTTCCCTGAACACTGAGGTGGAGGGTCCAGTGCTATTCACCATCATGTGAATACTGTTGTTTTTCTAATGTCAAATCTGCTTTGCTCATTTTCATTCTCTGCTTTTTCTCTGTAGAGATGTGGGTGTGTGATCCCTGCTATAGTACTTTGCGCTGATTCTGAACACTGAAAGAAAAACCAAAGGGTTATATGTCCACGTGGACCACATAAGAAGTCAACCAAGTTAAAAGTATTCAGATTATCTAAATGTGACTGGATTAGAAACAGCTGAGGATGTAAACAGAGCAGAGAAAATGAAGTATAGAAAGAATTTTTTAAAGCATTACTTTAGTTTTGAATCATTTTATATTTTCCCTTTACCCCGTCATTGTTTTGGATAGAAAGTTTATCCCTAGGTAGCATCACGTTACTTATGTTATTATATGTTAGTATTTCTTTCCTCTGAGATTCTTTGAAATTATCGAGGTGGAGGAAGGCAAACAAGAGAGGAAAAAGTGATGAGGGGGAGGGTTGCAGAGATGAACACCATCAGGGTTATACTCCATCAGGACATCTTCAATGTCTAAAATTATTTGCCAAAAACGAAGAGACAATCGCCCCATTTTCACACTAGTGATGACAAATTTCAGTTACTGAAGACTTTTTAGCTAATGGAATAGTTGCTTTATTTCTTTTCTCACCTCTGGTAATGAGACTGCATTGGCCTGACCTCTTTGGTTTTGATAATTGGTCAATCTCTATAAACCTTAGAGAAAATGTAGTTATAATTAGGGGACAACTAACCACCATCTTAACTGTGTCCATTGTGAAACAACTGATTTCCCTCACTTTAGTTCTTGTCTTCCCATGGATATGCTTCCTGTTCTAAAAAACACGCATATCAAGTTTTCAGTTAAAATGTCTCTCGTGTTCCAAGGAATAGCAGCTAGCATTGCTGAAGAGAACCAGTCCATTGGAAAAAGAAAGTAAAAATAAAAACTCAAATCAGAAACCAAAATAAGAACCAAAACAAAACAAATTAAAGAGAACTCCTATAATAACTAACACTTGATGGTATAATTTGTAATAATAACTTTACCTCAAGGAGATGAGGTAAAGCTGAAGGTGATGTTCCAAGAATAAATATTATCAGTAATTTAGCTTTCAAAGTGTTAGTTATCTATACAAAATCTTAAATCTGGCTTCCTTCCAGATTTTCTGGAGGGCTGTGTTGAAGCACATTTATTTGTACACAATTTTACCTGTGTCTGTTTGGTACCAGGCAAGAATAAATTGCCTGGATTGGAAGCCTGGCTTTAATCCCATTGAACTCCATAACCTTGGGGAGTTAATCTCTGTACTTCAATTCAGTTTCCTCGTCTGTAGCATAACTCTTTTCCTGCTGTTCTTTTGTCCCTCCTCCACAGTATCCTGGTATATTTAAACATGTTGGCATGAAGACAATAGTAGTTATTATACAATTTTGACTACATATAGCTCAGCTGAGTAGTATATTATGGTTGGGTTTTATTTTTGTACTTTTTCATTTGTTTTTCTTAGAAGTACAAATTTGCTAAGGTTCAAATTTTCTTATTTATTTTTAAAATACTTTTTTTTTTATAATTTGAAGAATATGGAGAAATTTAAAACATGGACTACCTTTAACGTATAGAGAATAATAAAACACTCAGGTGGCCATCTTCTATAGGTAACAGATTACATGAAATGAAATATTGGCTATATGGTGAGACAAAGCAGAGAAAATATTGAGGGTCTATTCCTTGGGATTTTTACTGATAATTGAATGAGCATGTGTATGAACAATTACCCCCACGTTACTTAAGTCTTTGATGGTGACACTAATCTGCAAATCTTCAAGAAGAGGGAGCTTCATTGACTTACATTTGGATGTTCCTAACATACTAGCCCTTATTTCATGGGCCTAGGATCTAAGATAGATTCTGCCCATTTACTAAGTATACCTCCTTTCTGGGGAATAGGGAGATAATCTTAGAAGTGTTCATGGTTACCCTGGATTCACTGTTAGATGGGCTTGGGCCAAATTTCCATCTATCACCAGATTTCCATAAACCCCTTCTCAGTGGTATCAAGGGTCTCCAGGAATTAGCAGAGACTCATAACCAATATCTAATAACTCCCAAAAGGGTCAGGCTGTTTCCTTTTTTTCAGAGTACAGTTGCTCTGGAAAGTGCTACAAATCAGTCCAATTTGGAAAAGCTTGGGAAAAGGGTATAGTTTTGGTCAGGTTGTAGGCTCCTTCCACAAACAGATGGACCTTCCTCTCAGTTGAGGGTCTAGGGGTCTATGTCCTGATTTAGGTCTGAAAACTGCTAAGAGGCCAGAATCTCCACCATGATAACTTGAGTTCATTTTCTTTTCAGGCAACCAAAAACATTTCTGTCAATATGTGTCAAACAGAACCTTGATAGACTACTGATCTAATTTCATCTTTATGGACGGTGTGGTCAATTAGCCATATCTGTCCTGTTATTAGTAGAGATGAGAGGCTCCTTGAGAACTACCAAGGAAGCCTTCTCTACAGGTTCATAAATTTTAATTTTTTATTCTCTTATGTTTGCTCCCTAGGGTGATCTGTTTTTCCTTTAGTAATTAGGTTCACAGCCACTTGATCTCCTAGTGCCTCATCTTCCATTTGTACTTCATTTCCCAGGGTACCACTGGTGATAAATTCAATAATTGTGATTCCACTCCATGCCCCAGATGATCTCTTTTCTATTTCCTTCAGCAAACAGGAATCTGCGTTCCTTGACTTTATGAGCAACTCAATCCCAGAGTCTCATCTTGAAGGTTTGGTCCTTGACCCCACTCAGTACCAATTACAGTTTCTAGTCAAGATCCCATGACCACACCAGATCTTATGATCAAGTAGGATAATTTGAGGAGTTTGATAAAGAAATAATTTACAAAGATGTGCATAGTATATATGTGTGGGGCCCACTATTGCCTGGTTTAGTGGTATGGGAGGGGAATCATTGGGGTTTAAATATTGAGAATATAGAATTTCAGCCAAACTTCATGTCATCAGAGGCTGCCTGGTCCCTACTTTCTACATCTCCTGAGGCCTTAAATGATGATCCTCCCAGGGTTTCTGTAGGACAAACTTTCTCTATTCTTAACTGTATTTTTCAGAAAAGCGATTAGGTAAAAGCTGTCTCCATGTTGCCACACTGGTTAGCACTCCTCCAATGTTTGTCTATATCCAAACTTTTGAGCTCTCTCCACTACTGTAGGTTCTTCTGTGTTGGTTGTATAGTAACATTTTTTTTAAGTTCCTCAACTTTCATTTTACTCCAATTTTTAGCAGGTGAAAAAGTATATATATATATATATTTTGTTAATTGGCCATTGTAGGCATGGACTTAAAAAAGGGGTTTTGTTATGGACAGTGTGCTTCTGTTATATAATTTTTTGTTATAATTGATATCAACCAATATTTCCTTAATTAACTTAATTCTATTTAGATTTTAGTTCTGTAAAATTTCAGGACACTGGAGTTTTAAATGTTTAGTAGGATTTCTGAAAAATTGGAGCCCATGATACTCTCTTTCTAAAGGATATTTTTACTCCTTGGGCAACAGATTAAATTCAGCATGATAGTCTCTATTTGACAAGAAATGGGGGTGATGTTATTTTCTGCCTTCTCTACCCATTATTGGGAAATTAAATTAAAGATGTGTATGTGCATGTGTATATGTGTGTTCATGGTGCCTGTGCACTTGGTTACATTTAAATTCTGTTAGATAAGTATCCAACTTGTAGAATAGTAGAGACTGCTGATGCAAAGAATATAATTGTTTTCTTTATTCCCTTAATTCCCAAGGATACCTTAACTATTGATTACCAATTATAGTCATTGGAAGAAAGTGGTCCTATAGTGCAGATTATAAATGTGAAATTGTCATACTATGACAGAGTTGTTTTTTTTTTTTTTAAGATTTTATTCATTTGAGAGAGAGAGAGAGTGAGTGAGAGCACACATGCATGAATGGAGGGAGGATCAGAGCAAAAGGGAGAAGCAGACTCCCTGTTGAGTGCAGAGCCCACAACAGAGTTGGGCTCAATCCCAGACCCTGAGATCATGACCTGAGCTGGTCAGATGCCTAACCAACTGAACCACCCATATGCCCCTGGCAGATTGCTTTTTTCTTTTTTTTTTTTTTTTTTTTAAGATTTATTTATTTATTCATGAGACAGAGAGAGAGAGAGAGAGAGAGAGAGAGAGAGAGAGCAGGCTCCATGGCTCCATGCAGGGAGCCCGATGTGGGACTCGATCCCGGGTCTTCAGGATCAGGCCCTGGGCCGAGGGTGGTGCTAAACCGCTGAGCCATCCGGGCTGCCCTGGCAGATTGCTTTTAAGATAAACTATAATTTTTTTTTCAGGTAGATTTTCAAGAAAACTCTAAAGTCATCAACTTCTCAATTAATCAGTGACAAAAACAAAAACGCTGGCAACCAAAATAATACAAGCATTTTAGTTAGTGCTTGAATCTTTTACTGTTTATTATGGCTCAAAGGGTTCTGGGTTCCTTTAGTTTCAGTAGACAAGCTGGGAAAAATCAAATGGAACTGTGTATTTTTTTAGACAGTGATAAATAAACCATAAAATACTGGTAAATACGGTGGAATAAATAGATTCAGCTGTAAATTTTAAAGCACCATTGAAAATTGAAGATTGTCACTTTTGGGGTTTTGGTTAAGGCTTTAGCACTAAGATATCACAGCATTGTGAAATAAAAATAGCTAGAATTATCTATATGTGCAAGCCTGTCCACTTGATCAAATGAACAAGGTAAAAGTTTCTCCTTCATTTTGGTTTTTATTGATATTTTAGAGATAAACTAGCCCACTTTGTAGGACTTTTTCTTCAATGTTTGTACTTGAAAAAAAAAAAAAAGCCTTTATATAAACTAACTTCCATGTTTTTCAAGTAAGGAAAAGGAGACTTAGTAATTTCTCATTAAATTACCCAAATCTATAAGACTAATTTATGGTAAAACCTACCTATTTGTTTGTTTGATTGATTATTTACCCATATATTTATTTGTACACTTGTTTAGTCATTTATTTATTCATTCATTCAACAAACAGAACTGAGGGTATACTATGTGGAAACAATTAAGCCACTCAGGAGTGCTGCCGGTAATCCTTGTTCCCAAGAAGCTTGTTGTTTAGTGGAAGAGGGAGATGTACATTAACAGCTTATTACTCATGGTGAGGTCAGTTGAGGATGATTTTTAGACCATACACTTTATTAAGAAAGAAAGATATTGTTCTGTTCCCATTATAGACTTAGCACAATAAATGCTAGTAGAATATTCAAGACAGTACACAATATTGTGCACATGTAGAGGAGGAATATTTAAACCTGCTTGTAAGGGGCTGGTGGAGGTACACCTAAGGAGGTATGGACTAAGAGTTAATCAGATGACAATGTGTATGGGCAATGTTCCAAACTAAGAAGACATCAGAAACAAAGGAACAGACAGGCAAGTCAACATATACATCTTGAAAACAGTAGCAGATAAAGGGTGAGGCAGAGTGATGGAAGCTGGAAAAAAGAGATATCTGATGATGGTAGGGCTGGTTGAATTGTTAAAAAGTTTATAAGATGTGAGAAGTCATTACAGCTATATTAATCAGTGTTTGCTATGTGATGCTATATAGCAAATAACTTCAAAATCCCGATAGCTTGCAACAAATATTTTTTCTTGCTCACTTTACATGTTAGTGGCTTTGGGTTATCTGCTGTGGCTTTTCTCCTACCTGTGAGTTTAGATCTGCTCTACATTCCCAAGCTCCCCTCTTTTTTTTTTTAAGATTTTATTTATTCATGAGAGAGAGAGAGAGAGAGAGAGAGAGGCAGAGACACAGGCAGAGGAAGAAGCAGGCTCCATGCAGGGAGCTTGATGTGGGACTTAATCCCAGAACTCCAGGATCACGCCCTGAGCTGAAGCAGACGCTCAACCGGTGAGCCACCCAGGCGTCCCAGCTCTCCTCTTTAGTACATGTCCTTTTCATGACAGAGGCCAGAGAAACATAAATACACAATCAGATTGAAAGCTTCTTCTTGGCAGATTTGTCACATCTCCCAAAGCAAGCTACAGGGTCAAGTGCAACACCAATAGGAGAGGAGATGTACTCTTTCCATGAGGAATAACAAGGGCATGGTGCTGCAATCCCTTTTTAGGGGAAAAATAAAGAGAAACATGAGTAATAATAATGCAATCTACTGCAGAGGGTTTCCAGTAGGCAAATGGTAAATGACATAGAAGTATATTTATAGGAAAGTATATTTAGAGGAAATAAAGAGGCTATAATCAAAGTGAGATATTCAGCAGTGTTACAAAAAGAAGTGGCGGTGTGCAGAGGGGGGTCCCATTTCTAGGACCTCAATCCAGGAATGACTCCTTTTACCTAACAGAATTTATTTTGCCCTTCCAGCTCTCTAATAGAATGTAATGTATTGGAAAGAAGATCCCTTCCATAGGGAAATAAGGTATCTGCCATGTGGTGCCTGTGTTCTCTTATTAATTAATCCCCTTTTATCCAATGTACAGGGACTAGATCATTAAGTGTTGTAAATGTCTCATAAAGTAGTTCAATTTTATCCTATAGGTCATTGTGGAACCATTAAAGAAATATAAATAAGAAAATATAGTGAAATTATCCAGGATACACATAAATATATACATATGTGTGTATAGACACATTGATGTGGATGTTGATTGGATCTATATTAGCTGCGGAGTCCTGGGTGAACTATTGAAACCACTCTAATCCTCAATTTCTTCATTTGTAAAGTAGGAATTGTAATAGTACCTTCATGAAAATATGTTTGTTGGGGGAATTAAACTTGTAGGTGGGAAAAGGTAGAGTAATAGTATATCAAGACTAGAGTCTTAGTTGAGATCGTCAGACTTTAAAGTTGGCTCCATCACTTACTTGCTGTGTGACTTAAAGCAAGTTTCATGACTTCTCTGTGATTAATAAACTAATAGTAGCATTGTTATGAAGATTCATATAATTCCAATAACTGGATTACATTCTAAGCCATTCTCTGGTTCTTAACCCAGAGTTCAACATTTGTTTTTGTTCTCATTTTGTGTGTCACATCAACCCTGAACAAATTTCTCTTTAAGGATAGCTTGGATCTTATACTTTTTTTCACCATCTTACCATTGTTTAAACATCTGGGGAACCTATCTTGTGAACTTGCCTCTTCAGTGGTATTTTTTTTCAATAACATAAAGTATATAATTCTTTATTCATCCACCCATTCATTCACTAGAGCCCATCTAATTCTGCTCCTGTACTTTAGAAGGCACAGCACCTACATTTCTGATAAGAAAGTGACATTTGTAACCCACCTGACCATCACGGAAGTTTCCTTAAAGATCCAATTTCCCAATAGGAGGATCCCGAAGATGGGTTTTCTTTAGTCTTATTTCTTTTCGTACTCTGTTCAGTCACTAAAGCTCATCTTTTCTGAGTGAATTGAGTCTCCAAAGTATCTAAGTGTACGGACTTCAGAAAATGGCTTTGTGGATTGCAGTAGACAGAATAATTTGGCAGTCACACATTAGGACTCCTTGAATCATCGTGGACTTCTGATATCTCTCAAGGGAAGCTGAAGGTCTATAATAATGTACATCTTACACAGTCGACTGCCTGTGGTCATCATCTCTAAGACACATTGGAGAGCGGCACTTTACATTACCTTGCACTCTGTACTTTATAAAATACTTTCACATCCATTATGTCACTGCACATTCAGTAACCCTGAGAAAGAGACAAAGCTCACAAATAGGGAATGCTCTGTGAGCACTTCTCTGCCATTGGTATTCGTCTGGTCCCTGAATGAGGACTTACCACGTTGGCTCCCCAGGTGGGGAGGAAAATAGCTAGGAGCCAGAGGTGTGTTTCTGTAGGATATAGAGGGGGTCATGTTCCTGGGCTAATACTGTGAAACAAAGCACTAGAATCAGCAGTGTCTCACTGAACCGTTTTAAAGGGTGTATATTTTTGTGCTTCTCTCCCATTTGACATCATTTTCACCTATTTCAATTCCTAAATGACATTTGATTTTAAAATGCACCTTTAAAGGGATGTATGGGTGGCTCAGTGGTCGAGCCTTCAGCTTAGGGTGTGATCCCAGGGTCCTGGGATGGATTCCCACATCAGGCTCCCTGCAGGGAGCCTGCTTCTCCCTTTGCCTATGTCTCTGCCTCTCTCTTTGTCTCTCATGACTATATAAATAAAATCTTTAAAAAAATAAAAAATAAAAATGCACCTTTAAGAGTTGTTCACACACTATCTTAAAAAAAAAAAACGCATCACTATCTAGTGGAGTGATATAAGTTAATTTGTGGGAGTCTATGGGCTTTAGGATTTGATGACTCTATATGTTCTCGCTCTGCCTTTCAGTAGGTTTCAACAAATTCTGAATCCTTTTCCTGAGCTCTCAGGTTCATAACCTGGGGTAGATTATGTGTGAAGCCTCATATGCCCTTAATTACTCCGAAGCATATTTGACATGTGAGACATTGTTGCACAGAAGCTAGAAGGGCAGGCTCTGGAACCAGACGGACTGGAATTGAATCCCAATCCTACCATTTACTAACAGTGTGCCCTGGGGGAATGTAGTCCATCCATGCCTCAGTTTTCTTATCTTAAAATGAGTTTCTCATAGGGTTTTGAGAAGAATAAAAAAGATTTGATATATGGAAAGTACTTATAGTTATGCTTGACATAAAGTAAGTATTCAGTATATTTTAGCAGTTATTATAGGTAGTTATAACCTCTTGACTCCAGATTTTCAAGGGTGGATACAGTTCTCTCAACTCAGGGAAATATAGCACTTAAGGACTTAAAATGTAGGTATATTGGTTCACTAGCCCCTGGAAACTGTTATTTCAGACAAAAATTAAATTAATTATGTACAGGCATTACAAATAACATCCCCATTTCTAACTCCATTACATAAATCATTACTCATTCTACATAAATGTCTGATGATGAGAGGCCATACATTGTGAGGGTCTTAAGTCGTCAAAAACATAGGGTCTTGAGAGCTGTCTTCAGCAATAAGGAGCTCTTTCGTTGAAAGATTAAAATGATTAATCATTTTCATTGCTGAAGAGACTGTCTTTTCAGGACCTTCCTAGAAGAAGAATTTCTTCCTTTCTTCCTTTTGTTATGCTTTGTTTGGTGTTCGGTTTTTAGTGTTTGCTCTACTCAGTACAATCTCATTGGCAAATAGCCATGCTGGGCAGGCAGTGTGAAAGGCTTGCATACCTCCGTTTGAAGTAGGCCTTAGGAAGTGAGATAGGCAGTTAAACACAAATTTCTGCCACCCAGCTCATTTCAACACTTTTCATATTTTGTGAGGAATCGGCCACATGCTGAGAGTTTATTAAATGTATTAAAAGGCCAGCAGCTCTTTTATGCAGAACATTTATACACCTGGGGTACAGGTTACCATCTGACTACTCCATCTGACAAAAATGATCCTCTTCAACTCTGCCTCTGTGAACAAGCTATTTGTGACTGCAGGAGACTCGGCTTGTCATCCACGCCATCTCATTATGCCAAACCTGCTCTTCAGGCCTTCCGGCCTGCTTTCAGGATTTGTTTCCCTATTAGTCCTAGTGTATATATATATATATATATATATATATATATATATATATATATATATACTGATTGTCTCCCTGAAAAAAATATTAACTTGCTACTTTCACCCTAGAAGTACACATATTTCCAAGTGAATGACATGTGGAAATGCACACTTTCCAGCAAGACCCTGAATGCCTGGTTTTAGTGTCTTTTTTTATGATCTCTCAATCTATGAATCATTACATAGGTACCATATGTAATGGCATGCGAAGGGTATTTCTTATTAGGAAAATTGGAATCAAAATGGCAAAAGGGTTTTTAGCTTTAATTTGACAATATTTTCATGTTGATGTTTTTTTTTTTCTCTTGAAAATGTAGTAAAAAACAAGGAGTTTAGATAGTGAATCTGTTTTGGACTCAAAATATATGTTGGATGAAGTGATAATTTTGTATGTATCAAGAAGACTCAGCCAGAAGGATGTTCTGATGAATTAAATTTCTCTCCCTAATTTCAGGTAAAGTGATTGAGTCCATGGTGGTAGTTTTAAAAGCCACGTGCATAAGTCAGGACAGGTTAGGCAATGTTGCAATAACAAGCACTATGAAATCTCAATGGCATCATAAAATAAATGTGTATTTCTTGCTCTTGAAAAATCTTCTGCAAGTCTTGATGAATCCCAGGGCAGCCACCTTGTGTGTAGTGTTTCGACATTCCAGGATACTTTGATTTGATGTCACCTCCATCTGATCATATGCTTACATTTTTACTGTCTCAGGGAAAGAGTAGGTAAAGAATTAGCTTACCACCAAAACCACTAGTCATGACTAGTTACATGGATCTACTTATTGCAAAGAGGGGAATGGAGGTGTAATATATCCAGGAAGGGAAGGAGAACTGGAACTATCATTGAGATTATATCTGCTACTTCATCCCCACTTTTGATAAGAATTTTGGCAGAAATAAGCAGATGAGATATAAGTGCCTTTCTGTTATTACAATCTCAGGTGGAGTAGCCAACAGAAAGCTTGATTAGCTCTTATAACCAGAAGTGGGGAGAGAGCACTAGCAGGTGTGAGATCAGATTATTGATAAATCTGGTTCAATCAGTGTTACAGTCATTTCATAAGAAGGCCATTCTGAGACCCAGTCCTAATTGTCTGATACTCTTTGGCATGAGAGGGGGGGTTACCATCAAGTTTCCCCTAAATTCTACCCAGCCTATCGGGAGACATTTGAAAACCTAACGGTCATCCACACTGGGGTCAGGGTATCCACACTAGAAGAAAAGCTGGCTGGCCCTATTTCCATCTTCTCCCCTCTATCTACATGCCCACTAAATAAGCTTATTTTTGGTGGCATGTTTGGTACTAAAGAAACTGAATTCGGTTGAACTTCACAGATCTGCTAGGAAATGCCAAAGTTATGTTGTAAGCTATTAGATTTAGCTTGCAAAAGACATAGTCCTATTTGGATTACAAAGGACTACTAAAAGACACAGATCTTTTATTCTTCAATGTAACTGTAAAGCACTCAGATGTGTTTTCACTAGTCCAAGCACTTATAGGAATACAAAGACGAGCTTGGCAGAGTCAAGCAGAGTCCCTTAATAAGACTCTTGCATATGGTGATGGCATACATTCTTGGTACATGAAATTTGTGCAAACAGAAGCAAGTCCAAGGTACTGAAGTGGGGTGAAAGGGTGAATCATTAACTCTGGTGGGTGGGAGTACTGGTGGGATCAGGGAAGCCCCACAACAAGTAAAGATTAGACCTGACTATTGAGTAGTACATATGGTTTTTAGCATGGAAGCCTAAGAACAATGCTTGGCTACTATGGGAGACACTTCTCTTAGGTCTCACAACAAGTAACTAATTTTTTTTTTATCCCACTGATGTGGTAAAGCTTGCAACTGACTAGGTTTCCTTCTTTGCTTTGGCTGACAAGAAGTACACATGCAGATTGGGGTCCCATCAAACAACTATATATATTTTTATGGCATATATATTTACTTCCAATTTAATCTTTTTTCCTCTCTCTTACCACATCCTCCTTTTCTTTCTTCATCTTTTTAAAAAGTTCCGGTGTATATTACTCTGTAAATCATCTCTGATTCCTTTTGAACAAATTCCAAAAGGAAGAAGAATGGGATATTTTTGTAGCATTCTGCATGGTTTGGTGTTTTGGGAAGGGAGATTGGAAAGTAGGGAGACAGGGTATTTTCATCATTAGCATAATAAGGATATGGATTGAGGCTCAAGCCTGGGAAACAAGTTAGGGGGTTTTCTTTCTCATTTGTAGAGATAATAAAAGTCAATACCAGCGGTGTTGTGCTGGCAATGTAAAGAGAGAAAATGAGATTCAAGAGATAATTTGAAGATGTACAATGCAAGGTATGAGGGCCCCTTGGAGATGGAGAATTGCTTCCAGGCTTCTGGTTTGAGTTACTGGGGTAGACTGTAGGACCCCTCACTCAAGAACAGCAACTGAAGGAGAAAATTAACAAGTCTAAAAAGAATTTCATTTAGATACAGTTAGTTGGAGATTCCCATGGGAAATCCAGGTTGTGAATTTGTACAACTAAGGCAGCAGGCCAAAGCTCTGAGGAGTTGAGGATGCTGTTCAGAGCATAGCCAAGGTGATAGGTATTATCGAGTTCAGGTAGAGAAGGGAAGGAGTGAAATCAGAAGAGCTAAGAGAGCAAGAGAAAATGGTGGAATGTGAGATACCAGTATTAGGTCTGGTGGACATACCATGATAATTGAGGAAAAAGGATGGGAAATTGTTGGGAGATTGTGGGACTATGAAATTTAAGACCTTACAGGAAGAACTATTGCAGGAGATAACCAGGTATAAGATGTGTTCCTAGCAAGGGGACATACATAGAGATCATACGTGATGGTTGTTGTGGTAAAGGAGGTGAACGATGAGCACAGGTGGGGACTTGTCATAAAGAGGAAGATCCCTATGTGTTAACTGAGCCTGTGGGAATGATTCACAAGTTATTGGTAGGTAAAGGTTTGAACAGGTAAAATGCATTATGGCCAGAAATTCAATGAGGAGATTTCAAAGGTGTATAACAACCAATGGCATGGAGTCAGAAGTTGGAGCTACACATTTAGAAAACCCGTCTTCAATTTAGAGCTCAAGAAAATAAGTGGTCTTCCAGCATTCCAAATAAAACCCAAGGGATGGGATAATTCTCTCTTCCTGGATGTTTCACAAGGCTGGTATGTGGACAAATGAGATAAGGAATATTAAAGTTCATGGCTAGAACACAAACTTAGGAGATGTTGATGATATTGAACCTAAATTCAAACCCCCATGTCAGTTACCTTTGCCGCTTACAGGATTTGTCTCATGGTGGCCTGAGGTTGTTGTCATGAGTCCAGTCATGACCAAAATGCAAACTATTTTAGCAGGTAACCCCGGGAACTATAACACTGGTATGTGATCTTTTGGTTCATGATGTATTGGTATAAACACAGAGTACTGATCAAATATAAGGATGTTGGATAAAAATAACATTAAAACTGATATGGATATCTGAGAGCATAGAATTAAAAATTCACTTATATGTTTAAAGTAAAGGAAAACTGTATAGAAATTTCAAGATTTGAGTGGATACTTTTGTTATACCTTTTCATATTTTGGAGCACTGTGCTTTCTCTTCTCCCTGACTGCCTTTGTACCTAATAGTGGAAAAGTGTAATACTCACACCCTGCAGATGTTGGAGGCATTCTGAAAGACAATGCCAAAAGATGCTCACTGAGAGCATTGCTCATATAAATGGATAGCTTTCTGAAGTGCTAACATGGAGATTTCCAGAAATCTTTGAAAGTGTGAACTCTGGGAAATTTGTGCCAGGCATTGGGCACATTTCCATACACACCCATTAGAGGTAACCCAAATATCTGATAACAGGATCATTAAGTAAATTATAGGCCATCTTTGTAATAGAACATTGTTAAATGTTGATGTAAACATATGCCCAATATAAGGAAACACAATACATCAATTTTTAAAAGAATATTACAAAGGTGTTTCACATTAAACTCAGTTATCACTCATACATATGTCATGTCATAAGAAAAAATCATGTTTATATGAAGATACTAACATCGGTCATTTGAGAATAGTAGGATTTGTGTGCATATATATGATTTAAATTGCGTTTCTCTTTGTTCATCAGTATTTTCTATTAGTATTTGTCTACAACAAACATATATTGCTTGTGTGATAAATCTAATAATAAAGAGAAAATAAATAGAATAACTATGGGGAACTCACCATGGCATTGAGTCCTCCTAGAAAACCCACTTCAGGAAGAACAGAAATTTATTTATAGTGGATAAATTAGATCGGCTGTTTTTCTATTCCTGTTTTCTCATAATCCTATCCTGTGAAACTGCCCTACCAGCTTCAGGAGAGTTGGTTTTATATGCAGAGTGTTCCCTGTTGACCATGCTCTTATAGTGCTCTGCAAAGTACACTAGATTACAATACCTATTCAGTTTGGAAGGTCATGAATTGCTTCCTGTTTCCTAGTGCAAACTGGCTTTATGCTCACATGTTACTTTTTTGCTTCGCTACTGATTTGAGTATTGAGGGAAAGTCTTCAAGCCAGCTTTAGAAGGAGAAACTGCTGTCATTTCTGAATGCAGTTAATTAGAATAACATTTGCTTTTAAGTATTCAATATTTGGCACCGTTATCAGACCTAAAGGTTATGTTGTCCTATCAGATAAGCTGGGCTCCCAGGGATGTCTGTTGTCTCCCTGGACTGGTGCTGGCTAAATATAAGAATCTGAGGTGGATAGGAATAATTGCCTTAGATATTAAATCTGCACATTATAACCATGACGCTTACTTAAGTCTTTCATGGCATTATTGGCAGATGGATTTTCTCTGTATGGACAACTTGCTCTTTGCTCAAAAAATTTCTTGGAAAGTGAAAAAGGGAAAGTTTGATTTCCTTGAGCACACTGGGAGCTTTAACAGGTTGAGGTAACTATTTCAGAGGGGAAGCTAGTTTGGACAAAGGCTATTTGATTATTGGCAGGGCCTGACATGCATTCCTAAGTGGCTGGCAATTAAACTGCCCAATTAAAGAAACATCCTCCATGGAGAGCATGAAGCATTACCCCTACCCAGATTTTAGCAATCAGCTGAATCTTTCTAACCGAACCACTCAAAGCATCATATATGTCTGTGCTGGGAAATAGCTTCCCTCCTCTCTCTAGGATTTGTTCGTGAAAATGCCTAATGTTTCATGGTGACCAAAGTTCTGTCTCCCTCCGTGCCATGTGTCCTGTGGAAATGGGGTGGGAAGCTATCATTTTACTCTTTACTCTAATCATCTACTTTGGAGGGAAAAAAAAGGATAAGAAAAGTGTATATTTGGTAGGAGGTTGGGAGAGAGGAGGGAGGAAGCCAATGTGGGAACAGTGTGTTCTGCCTCAGGCTGCATTTCTAAGTTATTTCTCCCCCCAGGAACTAACATGTATTGGATATTTCACTCAGAAACTTGTAGTTCATTGTAAGAGATGAACGATGCATGAATAATATCAGCAATAATGCTCAGTGGGGCCCAGGTTCATGAATGGTTTTGAAAGGAAATCTTGGTTGCTTTGATGGCTTCATTCATCATGTTCTGGAGGAAGAATCCTGGTGTCCTGGGTACCTTTCTGCTCCAAATCTCTAGCTGAAACAAACAAGTCATATAAATTTCTAAAACAAAATCAAATAACCAATTAATTCCATTAATAAATAATTAATTAAAATGAATGCATAAAACTATTTCCCTTTTCTCATGAATTCAATTAAAAGCAAACTACTAGCTTGAGGATTTGCTTTCAGTCCCTTTGACAGATGTCATATTTTCTGAGGTCAAAGGTGCTAGATTTGGATGCCCCGCTACTTGGCCAGGCATACACTGGTTACTCTTTACTGTAGGCTCTTCCGGGTTGCAGATTTAATATCTGCCTCTGTTCAGCAAAATTTTTATTGAGGCCGCTATGTTCTTTGGATGGTAGAAAATGATCCAGATCTTGGTCTCCCTACTTAAGGCAGTTAACTGATTAACTCCAAACTTTGATTGGAGTCAAAGTTTCCATCCTCAGTTGTGTACATAAAAATGGAGGTAATATTAAAGGGAAAAATAACAACAGGTCATTTAAGAGAAAATCCCAGAGAACATATCATTGGTTGCAAATAATAAATGCCATTAATTTGTGCTAGGAGTTCTGATGAAAGAGAAAACACTGGTCACAGCAGTTTCCTGCAGGATTTGAGAGTGGAAATAGAAATAGTAACAATTAACCTTCTCGCTTAATCTATACTTTCCTGATGGTTGAGTGGCATCTGCTCCAGGCACTTCTGAGGTTGGAAGGAGCTCATTCCATTGCAGTGAGTGGTTGATATCAGAATGCAAGAATGCAAGAAATAGAGAACCCAGGTAACTTCAGGATGTGTTTCAGCTGCTGACGAGGCTGTGGAATGTTCCTGGGAACTAGCCACTCTTACGGCTCAGGGCTCTCTGGTACTCTGCGCTTAGCATGATTTAGCTTCCCACTAAGCGTTTTGTGATTTTTTTTTTTTTAATTAGTTTACTTGGCTGCTACTGGAAGTCCTTTCTCTTCTCTCCTCTTTACCCCTTATTTCAGTAATTGATTTGTGGATTTTGCTATCTTCTCCTCCACCAGGAGAATTAATTGGTTACTATTCCTGTGTATCAAACTATCTTTAAAGTCAGAACTATGTTATTTGCCTGTGATTGTGTGGGTTGGGACTTTACCTGGTGTCTGCCAAGATGTTCTCCCTGATGTCCATGGGGATGGGAGTATCTTGAGGGGCATCTTTACTCACAAGTGATGTCTGAGCTAGGAAGTTTCAAGTTGGGCCTGGTGAGGGACAACCTGACTGGGGTCCAAGTCCTGTCTGTGGGAACCCATTTTCCCCATGTTGGCTGGGTCCCTCATTTCTCCCCAAGCAGTCTCAAGATCTCTCTTTTCCTGTGGATTCTCTCTCCTTGTCCAGCAGGGCACCTGGACTTTTGTGGTGGCTCAGTGGCAGAAAGAGAGCAAGGCAGGAGCTGCTATCAGAGAGAAACAAACCCAGACATTAAAGTGGTAAGGACAGATTTATTCATTAGTAACTGCTGGAGGAAGGAAAGGAGTCCAGCATGAATGGAACTCAACCTCACTGAACAAAGGCAGGAGACATTGAAGGCTGGGGTGTGCTAGGGGAAGGGCACTGAAGGGTACACATGGGGTAGTCCACGTGACTGAGTCCATGTGTATCCTAATTGGCACTAATTCAGAGGAGAAACAAAGTTCTCATATCCTTTTTTAAAAAAATAACATTTAATTTATTCATTTGAGAGAGAGAGAGAGAGAGAGAGCATAGGAGAGAGAACGCATATGAGCAGAGGATGGGGCAGAGGGAGAGGTGAAGTAGACCTCACTGCACAGGGAGCCCCATGCAGGGCCCTGATCCCAGGACCCAGGATCATGACTGGAGCTGAAGGCAGATGCTTAATGGACTGAGCCACTCAGATGCCTCCCAAAGTTCTTGTATCTTCCTGGCAGGAAGTAGTGGTTTAAGTTAAAAACAAGGCATCCGCTGACATTAGGCCCTTATCTTTTCCCAGGAACTAGGAGCAAGAACAGTCATCTCCCTGACTGTTGGCGCTCAGGTTCATGAGAAAACATTCTGGGCAGTAGCTTTACATCTCAAAAGGTAGAGTAAGGATTTATACTAAGACCAGACTCTGGGGCCTATCTATCACCACGTTTTTGCTATAACAGTGAACACTCCTGACAGTCTTGAGCTTTCTCAGGTTGGCATTTTAAAGAGAGGTGGTAGTAGTGTCAGGCTCATCCTAGGGATGTGGCCTTCTGCTGCTAGAAGCCTTATTATCATTTGGGCAAGTCTTATATATAGTGCAGGGGTTTGGATGGGCCCATTAAGTGCTGAGAGTTTTGTTGTTCCCACTGCCAGGCATTCTTAAGTCCATAGGCCCAGAATTCCAGAGCTTCATTTCAGCTACATTCTGTTGACTAAAGTGAGTCAACAGACCCAACCCAGATTCAAAGGGAGGGTATTATGCAAGAGAGAAGACCAAGAAGCATTGTTTATTGGGTCTACAATTGTGACTGAAACACAATTACAGTTACTTTGTCGCTACCAAGAGTGGGCCATTCTTGTGGGACAGAATATATATGCTGGGCCACCAGCCAACTCAAAGGCAACTGCCCCTCTCTTAGGCAGAAACCTGGCTCTAGCTCCACTCAACTATGGCAAAGGTGGTTGAATTTGCCACCACAAAATCGACATTGAGCATGAAAATTCCCACATAAGGCAATCCTCCTGGCAGGTTTATTTCAGTTGGGTGTTCTTTGCATAGAAGGTATTCAGCATTTCCAGAGACTCCTTAGTATGACAATGAGTCATTGCCTGGGGGTCAGCTCTATCTGGACCCCAGAGGATACTTGGGTGTTATGTCCTAAGGTTTCAGAGGTAATCAATTGACTACTGCAAATTATTATTATTTTTGAATATGGCCAGATTTTTTTGTTGTCATAGTTATTGCTGCTGGTTTTTACTGCTTCAGGGAGTTAGCAGAAAAGAAATATGGGCAGGACCTCATAATCCCACTCCTATGACTTTTTCCAACTCAGATCAGTTCCACTGACACATATGACAGAAGTGATGCATATTGATAAGCCTATTAGTATTAACCCAGTGTAATGTGGGGGCACTTGATGTTATATATATACATATATATATATATCATATATATTATATCTATATAAATATGTTATATCTATCTATCTATCTATCTATCTATCTATCTATCTATCTATCTATCAGAGTATATATGTACATTCTAGAGCAACATTCTCAGTGTTTTTCCATAGTGGCTCACATGAAAGTGGCTCACATGTCTATTATACTCACTCTCTACAATTCCCAGTATACTGGTTATAACTACACCCTTCTTCCCTAATAAAATACATCTTAAAATGCAAATATGAGAGATCATGATTATCAGAGAAATCACCCTAATTCTGCTGTAACTCATAGATTATATAACTTCAAAAAATCATTTGTTACCCCATGCGCTGCAAATTCTGGGAGACACAAACAGTAGAACAGTTAAAAGGGCAGATTCCAGAGTGAATTCTATATTTTATTTCCTGTTTGTGTCATTTAAGATACTCTTTCAAACTATCTCTGTCATTCTCCCCTTGTCTGAATACCTACCTTTCACTTCAATGTGCATAGAAATGTCCTGGGGCTGCTGTGATGCTGCAGAGTCATATTCAGTAGACCTAGGGCGGGGCCTGAGATTCTGCCCAGAGAAAATGCTGATGCTGGTCTAGAGATCCAGTGAGTCCATCCTATGAACAGAATGCAGCCAGAGAGAAGGGATGTCACTACAAAGGTTAGGTTTTGAAAGACTGCGACCTCTGTCTTACAGTCCCTTGTTCTCTTTCTTTCTATGAGCCTTCATTCTAGGGAAAGCAAAGTACTGTGTTATGAGTAGCTCACAGGAGAGGCCCGAATCCTGCTGACAACAAACATGAACAAACGTATAAGTGGCTTCTCTCTGAGCAGGGCCTTGAGTGACTGTGGTCTCTGCTGACACATTGATTAGATATTGGTAGGAGATCTAAGCCAGAGGACCCAGCTAGGATATGCCCAGAGTCCCAATCCTCCAGTGACTCTGAGATAATGTATGCTTGTTGTCTTAAGCCATTAAATTTTAAAGTCATTTGTTTTGCAGAAATACATAACTAATGCACATGCTCTCACACATATGCTACTTCTTGCGCTCATTCAGCAAATAGTTCTTGACTGTCTACTAAATGCTAGGTTTCGGGGAAACAATGGAGACAAAATAGATGTGACCCTACCTAATGTCCTGGTGGAAGAGGCCAACACAAACATTAACTTATTCGTAATTTAGAATTTAATGGAAAAATAACTTAGAATTTTACAAGCCACATTAAGTACCTGGGGAAAATGAAGGGGCAAACTGAGACTGGAAAATTATAATGATGATGATGGAAGCAAAGAGAATGGAAAGTCAGCTGCTGAAATGGAAGGGGAGGGAAACTCCGGGAGGAGACCTTTAGGCAAAGACAGGAAGAACAGGAAGCAGACGACCCTGAGACTATGAGGCGACCACACTGGAAAAGGAGGCAGGGCTGGGTCACACAAGGTCTTACAGACTATGCAGAAGAGTTATGATGTTATTCTAACTGCAGTGGAAGTGTCTTTGAAAGGTTTGAAACAAGGGGCAGCATAGTATAATGTGTGCTTTGATGAGATAAACTCTACTGCTGCATAAAGGATGGATCATACGGGGCAAAAAGGTGTGTGGGGAGACCATCAGGGGGCTGTTTTGGTTTCTAGGCTAAAGATGTCAGTGACATGCACTAGGCTACTGAAAGTGATGAAATGCCATGGATATGTTCAATGTATACAACACCCTTCCTACCCTGCTCTCACATCCACTCATCCAGACCTGCAGGTATTCACAAATTATCTTAAAGATTTTCTTCTCCAGAAAATTGTCCCAGATATGCCAGACTGGGCTAAGCCTCTATGTAAATCTGCCTCAGTATTTAATAAAAACTTAACCATAATAATATAAGATATGTATATGTAGCTTTTTAAACAATAGGTACTTCCTTAACTAGATTGTCAGTTCTTGGTGGGCAGGAACAGAATTCTGTTTTCATCTTCAGCACTGTGGTCCAGTGCTAGGCACATAGTAGATATTCAACAGATACTTAATTAGAACTAATTCAAGACATTCTGTTTCTATCATTATTTTGAGACCATGGCTTCACTCTTCATATGGAAATGTGCTTCCTTCCATCAGGAGGTAATTTAAATATTCATCCATTGTTGAATCTTGGAGGTTCTGTGTTGATGTTTTTCTTTGTTTGTCTTTTTTTGTTGTTGTTTCTCTTTTTTGAAGCATATATGGAATCACAACCATAAGAGTTAACAATTTTATCGATATTCTCTGTAACCATTCATAAGCAAGCAGGACAGGATCAAACAGCTTGAAGACAAAACTTAATTTAAGTAAAGACATATATATTTGTTTATTGGACCCCATGCAAAGGGTTGTGATATGAAAAACATGTGAGAAGAAAATGTTCTCTATCTCTCTCATTCTCCCCTTGTCTGAATACCTACCTTTCACTTCTTTTAGATTTTCCCTTCTTCCTTTCCAGGCCCTTGTAAGGAAATGTCTATGTCATTTACTGTCCCTGACAAAGCCACACTTTACTGGACTAAGTCTACCCAAAGTAGGGTTATCAAGGCACCAAACCAAAAAAAAAAAAAAAAAAGTTGCAGAAACTTGGCATCACCCTTCTGAATGGTGGCTCTTAATTCCAGAGGATATTGTCTGGGTTATGCCTGTGAATTTGTAGTGTACCTCATGTCAACTAAAGTTGAATATTCTTGCCTATTTAGCTGGATTTCTCGTGTGAGAGTACCACGATATTGCTTAGAAACTTCCACTGTGATAAAAGAGTTATTAAAATAAGAATTTACCAGAAGTTTAGAGAAAGTTGAAATGGATGGTTCATTGACACTTGCTAATATGGCAGCAGAAATAAAATGGTGTCTTAAGCACTTAGTGTTGGATGACATTCACACTTTCGCAAAACTCTACAGTGTAGAAAGTTTTTGATACTAAACTGTCCATTGTACATAGTTCTAACGCATTGTATTGACCACCAGTACCTCTATAATGATAGATTGCACATTCAGACTTCTAAGCATTAAATATAACTTTTAGTATACTTATTTCCAATTCTTTTTCTGGATTAAGTTTATCATTTTTTTTAGGATTTTATTTATTTATTTGAGAAAGAGAAAGAGAGCATGAGCAGGGGGAGGGCATGGGAAGAAGCAGACTCCCTGTTGAGCAGAGATCCTAGATACTGGGCTCAATCCCAGGGCCCTAAGATTATGACCTGAGTCAAAGGCAGATGCTTAACTGACTGAGCCACTCAAGGGCCTCTAGTTTATTTTTTGACTATGCCATTCCTATATATCAAAAATTACTAATTTTACTAAAAAATACATAGTCAACTTGTGTCAATAGATCAACAACAACAAAAAAGTGAAATGACTCAAGAAAATTTAGACATTTACGTTTTTCCATGCATATTCCATTTGGAATAGTCAGAGGGTTCTAACTTATAATTTTCAAAATAAAACATTTGGACAGAGGCTAATGCATTTCACTGGTCAGATAATTTTTTCTTCACCATTATTAATCCATGGAAAGAAAACTGTGAAACACAATTGAAAATATATCACAATGAATTTTTCTCTTATCATTTATTAATAGAGTAGCCAGAGTGGGGGAAGAGACATAAAGCATGACTAGAGGCACAGATACATTTTCAAGATATTTTTAAGGCTAATATAAAAGACAGGACATCTTTTGGTCGTTTCCTTTCAAGGAGTCTTAAAGACTAATAAGCTCTTCAAAAAGGATTTTTTGATCATGGTCTGCAGGCAGGGAAGCTATAACATGTATCTTCCTCTTCTATATACCTGAATATTTTAGGGGCAAGGCCACGTCACAGGTAGGACATACAGGCCAAGAAATTCCCTTGGAATTGGTGGCCATTGGGCTAATTTCTAGGACATCTGGAAGTATAGTCATTTCACTCTAGCTATTGTTATGTTCTCAAGTTAACTGTATTTCATTCACCATTAAACTTTCTCTCAAATCCTTGGAGGAAAGCAGTTTAATAAACTCATCCACAGGAAGTTGCTTATGAGTGAAACAAGAACAGTAAATATCATTGGCTGAGTCTGAACAATGGTCCATAAGGTATCATTGATTATCACAGTTTATTTTTAAGCTTCAGCTAAAGAAACTGGAGCTTAGAGAGACTTTATAACATGCTCAAAATTATAGTTAGTAAATGGAAACATTAGAATGTGGAACCCAATGATGTTACTCTGAAGGCCATGTTTACCTAACCACCATTCTAAGGTTTATTCAGGACAAAGAAAATATTTGAGGCAAGAACAATTAAATGAACAGAGATTATCACTAATGATAAAATTCCAGACATTGTGGTAGGTAGATATGGAGAGATTTGCTGAGAAATGGTAGCTTGAGAGTATTTAAAATCACAACATAATGACAATTGCTGTCCGTTTTGGAAACATACAATGGAAGAGAGGAATTTAGCAAATTTGGGCTCTGTTTCCCATGTCAGTCTCCCCTTATCACCATTGTCCAATGGCTGCAGTTGATTCTGTATTGGTGATCAATTTTCTTTTGCTCAAACAATTATATACACTTATCTTAATTAATTAATTGATTGATTAATTAATTTTCTTTGTTTGTCTTTTTAATTGATTGATTAATTTTGAGAGAGAGAGTGAACACATGCAAATAGAGGAGCAGAGGGAGAAAGACAAGCAGACTCCTTGCTGAGCATGGAGCCCAACATTGGGCTTGATCTCACAATCCTGAGATCATGACCTGAGCTAAAATCAAGAGTTGTTGCTCAACTGACTGAACCATCCAGGCACCCCTGTATATATTAAATTGAACTGGTTGTCAAGATTTTAAAATATGTTCATTATACATAAAAATTATTATTTCCTATTTATTTTAAAAATCGGGAAACCTAGCAATACTAAGCTTGCATTTTCTTGTGGCAACAAGAAGCCAGAACTGAGTAATGGGCAGGTCCTATAGATAGAGCCTATGCTCTTTCTGATTTCTCACCATCCTTGCCCAGCTTGCTCCCCTCATTCCTGCTACATGTCTTACAGCGCTTCTGAATGCAACCTGCATAGGTCGCCGCAGCTGCTTAGCTGCTATAGGCATTTGGGACCCTTGATCCTTCCACCCCTGTTATAGAACTAATAATGCAAGTCAGGTCTGTAGGCAGGCAGGGACTGGTGTCAAATGACAGTTCTGCATTTCAGTGGTCATTTATTGAATGCTTAGAGCAATGGTTCTCAGACTTCACTATGCATCAAAATCACCTGGAGAGCTTGTTAAAACACAGATTACTGGGCCCCAGCTACAGAGCTGCTGATTAAGTAGATCTAGGGAGAGTCCAGGAGTTTGCATGTCCCATGCAGCAGTCCCAGGTGATGCTGAAACTGCTGATCCAGGGACCATACTTTGTGTACAGTGTTTTGGGAAAGCACTATTGTGGACTGGATCATGATAAAATAAATACTCTGTCTTCTACCACCTTTTGTTCTTCTATATAACTTGCTTCCTGGTTTTTCTTAAAATTGTATGTTTTATTTAAAAAAAAAACTTTCTTTTTGTCTTATTTTCCTTGAATTTCATCCACCTTTTAAGATCTTCCAGCTGGATTAAGAATTAAACATATATTACATAGGGTCACCAGTCATCCACCTGGAATGACTTAAAGATAGGAAGGTAGTCTTGATATGACACGGAGACTTCCTCCCTTCCTTACTTTTATGATATATTTTTTCTTTTATGATATCTTTTCATGTCCTGCATTATGGTGGCCATAAACTGTGGCTGCAATCCAGATGCCCCCCTCATTACTGCCAATCCCAGCCAGATTTAAAAACTAGGGGCTTTTCCATTTCTAACAGATAACAGTCCAAATCCATATCTTCTGCAAATCTATTTATACTACACAGATGGCTGAATCATCCAGAAGAATCACACTTTGAAATCCGGAGAAAGTGAATGTACAGCAAGAAAAAAAGTAGTTTGGCTATTTTTCTGCTGGCCATTTTCCATGATGTGTATTTTTTTCACATATATGTGAAATATATATATATATATCAAAGACTTTTTGTAGGGGTCAAAGACAGGCCACCGCAAAATGTGCCACTTTGACATATTCATTTTAAATAAAAGTTATAAATTAAATAAAAGCTACTTCAAAAACTTTTGTCTCCATAAAGCAGGAAATAGATCTTTCATGTGAATGGTACCCTCCTTGTGTCAGGAGGTAAACTGACATTCTTATAATTAGGGGTAGGAAATTCAAAGCCAAGAAGGCTACATAAGCAACTCTTGTTACTTTTATTAATTTATAACCGCAGCCTAAATTCTCTTTAGAATTCCTTGCTGGGATCCCTGGGTGACGCAGCGGTTTGGCGCCTGCCTTTGGCCCAGGGCGCGATCCTGGAGACCCGGGATCGAATCCCACATCAGGCTCCCGGTGCATGGAGCCTGCTTCTCCCTCTGCCTGTGTCTCTGCCTCTCTCTCTCTCTCTCTCTCTCTGTGACTATCATAAATTAAAAAAAAAAAAAAAAAAGAATTCCTTGCTAACTAAAACTCCTGAACATAAATTTTCTTTGTCCTGTCAATTCCCCAACAAATTTATTATCTCTGTATAAAAAGTATAAAATCTGTCTGCTTTGGCCATTTCTTA
The DNA here is from genome assembly GCF_011100685.1 of Canis lupus familiaris. Lineage (NCBI taxonomy): Eukaryota > Metazoa > Chordata > Mammalia > Carnivora > Canidae > Canis > Canis lupus. The sequence continues at coordinate 17,838,892 of NC_049244.1, read as the reverse complement.
GGTCTAATTTTCATTTTTGAGCCTCTATGTACACATAAACTTTTTTTCCTTCCTCTCATGCCAAAGTAATTCTAAGATCAGCTGGAAGAGTTTTGAAAGGTAGATAAAAATTTTTCCTCCCAACACTACTTTTGCTCTATATGTAAACCTCTCTTTAAATAAATTGCAGTATATGCCATGTGCCTTCAAATCTTTCTCAGTTCAGCTTAAATAAAGGGTGGCAAGACAGCAGGACTGAGAGGCATTGAAGAAAAGTAAGCCTGATTGATGTGCTGTGGCTTCCAGCTTAAGCAATAAGGTGTGACAGATTTCTGTGTATCCAGAATTGTGTCAATTTTATGTATCCTATCTTGCACAAAGGCCATAAACACTTCATTCCTCCAATGACCTTTCAAGCCTTCGTTACATTTAATAGGTGATAGAAGAAGAGGAAGAAGAAGGAGTGGGGGTGGAGGGAGGAATGAGAACCATGGAGGCATATTTGTTAAGGGCTTCATTTAACAGGAATATTTAATGAGATGAAGATATACAATGACCAATATAAGGCAAGTGTGCCAACACTAGACTTTTCTGAGTTAGCAGATATTTTTGATCAACAATATGCCTCTAGTTGCAGCTATATATAAGGCATAGCAGGTCTAGAAAAGATGGGAAACAAAGCATAAGTATACATTAAATAGACACATGGAACAGTGGTGATGTGATTTATTATGCACCAACTTTGTACCAGGTTCCATATAAATCATAGAATTATAGTCCATCAAAGTAACTTCAATTTCTATTTAATTATAAAGGTGTATATTCTTGTAAGAAAAGCCATTATGTAACCATGAAATTTTATGAAGCAGAGAATTTGGATTTTGATTGTTCATTTTGAAAAATGATTATGAGTACAAAAATATTCCTATAAATAGAGGATTCAGTTTATTGCATTTCAATTTTTATTTATAGATTATTAGCTATTTGACTAAGAGGTGACACAAGACAGAGACTTCAAGCTAAAATTATTAGGATGTCAAAATGAAGATAAAGAATGTCAGAAATAATAGAGTAAGTTTCTGATGACTCATGATTTAGGTTACAAAGGATTAATGCACAGCTTTTCAGATATATCTTCCCGTTGGGTAAGATAAAGTATAACTAAAATTTGAAAATAAAGAACCATTTAATGTTTTACTTTCCAGTGGGCAATAGAGGTATAAAGTTTTTCTATAAGTTTTCTGCCTGAAGGCTATTCCATCACTTACTAAACATAGGATCTACTTTTAGTAATATGTACTTACATTTCAGGACATCATTAGCTGCATTTTACTTATGTTCGAAAAAGGATCAGAATGCCTGCTCTTCCTTTCTCCACTGTCTTTGTTTGAAAAAAGAACGATGCATTAAGGAGTTGGTGTCAGGATAGGAGAAATCTTCTAATGTGAATTGTATGGTCTTAGTAATGGTTTTCTCTTAACAAGCTTCCAATAATAAGAATTTAGGGGCAGGAGGAGGGTGACAGGACAAAAAGTTTCTACTTAAAGGCTTCTTTCTTCCCTGTCATACAGTGAAGCAATTACCGAAGAAAATACTGGCATGATGTTGAGGATCATCCACATCCTCAGTCTTCTTTTAAGTTATCACCTAGTTATAATGGTTCTCCCAAGATGGAAATGTGGACATATGAGAATAGAAAGGAACAAAATGAATTGGTGATACATCTACCTCTGGTTTTGAGTTAGCAAAATTACCTCAAAATCATTTCTTTTCTCACTGGAAGATGTTTCTTTTTCTTCTCTCTCTCTCTCCTTTTCTTTGTCTCTCTCAACAAAACTCCATGAGGAAATGAAATGATTCCTAAAGAACCCATTCTTGTCTCTCTACTTTTGGTCATTAATATAGTTAGTCTGTAATGAACCCAGAGGCACAAAGTGCAAAGTGTTCCATGAGGTATAACAAATGAATCCTCTTTCAAGATACCAGGAACGTGTGTGTGTGTGTGTGTGTGTGTGTGTGTGTGTGTGTGTGAGAAAAGCAATTTTTAAAAGAGTGCCCAAGTGGTCTTCATTATTCTAATATAGGTAAGTGCTCCATTAAATTTAGCAATATCTTATTAAAGGTGTGAATAGCTATAGATTGAGACCTTTACTTTATCTAAACATGGAGCAGTCAGAAGCTTCTCATACCTTTTCTTCTATAGTCTCAGGACTACCAATTATCTCTACATATCAGCCCCAATCTACTTAGGTAAATGACAGTTTATAATATGTTTGATTTTCTGACATTCTTTTCTCACCCTATTCCATGGATGTAAGAAAAAAGCATGATTTTGCTTCATTCCTAATGTAGATCTTGAGCTCTCTGGGAAAAGTTAAGTGTATGTTTTAACAGGTTGACCCTCCCCTGCTAAGAATTGGTAGCAAATTCTTAAATATAATTCTTCAGATTTATTTTAGTTTTGCTCACCAATTTTAGCTGAAACAAGTGGCATATCCTGGGATACTTGCAATGAGCTAAAATAGTTTCTAAGATGATGCCTCAAGTGACTTGTACCTTCCAGTTGTGATTATTAACCTCTAGCCTGAGCTCCTCACCTAAGTGAAGTTTAAGCCTCCATAATGCCTCACTCATTTTATTCCCAAAGTGTAAGGTACTTCTAGAGACAGTAATTGGACTATATTTTCTGGAAATGAAGTCCTATAGGAGAGATACGAATAACCCAGTACTGGGTGAATATGCATTTCTCCTGGCTTTCTCTTTTCCACAGATTCTTGCTACATACTGTGCATGAACATGGTCTTCCTTCATTTTGGAGTGATGATAACTTGAGATGGGGTTAAGGCTTTCATTGTAAGGAGAAAGAACAAACCTCAGCTTAATTTTGTTCTAAGTTCTACATTTAACCTACTTAGGAAAACAATTCCATAAGAGAAGAGAACTTGGGCACCAGTTAACAATGAAATACAATTGACCTCTTTGATTAAAAAGAAAAATAAAAATTCTGGGTTTTTTTCACCTTGATTTTATTTTTATTTTTAATTTTTTTTAGATTTTATTTATTTATTCATGAGAAACAGAGAGAGAGTGAGAGAGACAGAGACAGAGAGAGAGAGACAGAGACAGAGACACAGGCAGAGGGAGAAGCAAGCTCCATGTAGGGAACCCAAACGTGGGACTCAATCCGGGGTCTCCAGGATCATGCCCTGGGCTGAAGGTGGCGCTAAACCGCTGAGCCACCTGGGCTGCCCCAAATTCTGTGTTCTTACCTCAGTCAGCTATCTCTGTGGAGAAGTAATTAGCTAAAGGTAAATTTGGGATTGTACTGTACCATTTCGGTTGGCAGAATAATGGCCTCCTAAAGATGCCCCTGAGTGTTCCTAGTCATTAGAAACTGTGAATGTGTTATATTACATGCCAAAGGGGGATTAATGTTGCATATTAAGGTAAGATTGCTAACCAATTGACCTTAAAATAAAAAAAAATTATCTTGGATTATCTAGGTGGGCCCACTGCAATCATAAGCATCTTTAAATGAAAAAAAAAAGTGTGGCAGAGGAGATGGCAGCGTGAAAAGACATGGCCAGCCGTCGCTGGCTTTGATGATGGAAGAGGCCACAAAATGAAGAACGCAGGCAGTCTCTAGAGGTTAGAAAAGGTGGGGCACCTGGGTGGCTGAGTGGTTGAGCATCTGCCTTTGGCTCAGGTCTCGATCCCAGGGTCCTGGGATGGAGTTCTGCATCAGGCTCTCCACAGGGAGCCTGCTTCTCCTTCTCCCTATGTCTCTGCCTCTCCCATGAATAAATAAATAAAATCTTTAAAAAAAAAAATAGAAGTGATAAAAGGTGAGAAAATTGATTCTCCTCTAGAGCCTCCAGAGGGGGAAGACAGCTCTGCCAACTCCTTGGTTTTAGCCCAGTGAGACCTATGTTGGATATCTGACTCCTACAATTGTAAGATAATACATCTCTGTTGTTTTAAGCCATTAAGATGATGATAATTTGTCACAATAGCAGTAGGAAACCAACACAACTGCAAAGTACCACTTTAATAGAACCGCCAACCCAAACTCTACTCTAACATTCATCAGCGTCGAGTAGCCCATATTGAGATGATGTGCACCAGGTGCCTGTGATGCTAAGGGCCATTTTCCTTTTTTTTCAACATCATTTTCTCTTAGTCACTTCTTTTCCTTTTAGTTTTTACTTCCATAAAGGAACTCAATATGAGAGAAGAAAGTAAGATGTTAACAGAGTAGAGAATTTCATCAGAGAGTAAAGGAAATAGTCATGATCCAGATTGGGTTGAGAGTGTGTATATGTCTGTGTGTATGCAGAATTTTATCAACTTGAATTATATAACAAAAATTTGTGAAAAAAGGCATCATATTTTTAAAAAATTTATTACTTTAAAACAAGATGTGGAAATAAAATGAACTAGTTTAGAAAAGACAATGACTGAAAAAGTCCTGTTTCTCCAATACTTAGTTCAGATCAACAAACTGTGGTTCATATGATGGTCTTCTGTAAAGTACAGCCAGATTTTTGGGTCTTGGTCCAAAAATTACTGGCCAATAACCTTGATTGTATAACCTCTTTTGATATAGTACTCAAAGATGGTAATAATGTTCCCTTTGTTTGATCAGTAAATATTTTATATCAGGAAGGCTTGAACTTAAGTAGGGCAATGATTAAGAAATGAATATAATATCAATACTTTTATAAAAATTGCATTTACACAGTGTAATTGCTTGAAAGTTTTATAATTATTGTCCTGCTTCATCTATGTAGAAGTTTCTTTTATACTTAAGATAATGACTTAGTACATTTATAAATTTGATATAGTATATTTATTCAAATTTTTTAAATGCTTATATTTTGCTTATTAAAGTCATGTTTCTCCTTTCAGATATTTAAAGTACTTGAAAGAATAGAATATATTAAACTATAAACATACTTTGAAATATTTAAGGAAATCTCTTCAACTACATGTATAAATGGGGTTAACTCTTCCTAAACAAGACTTCTTAGAATCTTAATTCTTTAAAGTTACAAATAAATTGATCATTAATAAAATATAAGTTGAAGTGTAATTACTCTTACATAAAGTTGCTAGATTTTTAAAAGAAATAAGTTTTTAAGCTGACATTGAAGACTAAAGGAAATTGAGATTTGAAATGTGTTATATTAACAGATTAATGATACATTAAATAGAACTAACCACAAATAGATATTTGTGCTCTTAACCATTTCCATTCCTCCCAGCAATGAAAAACCTTCACTGACAATTCATAGAGGATATTTGAAGGGAGATTGAATTTAAAATATACAAGATTTACTCAGCACGTTTATTGAATGCTTATGTGTTACACACTGTGCTAGGTGCTAGAATAAAGGGTTTAGAACAATGCTTGACATGTGGATATGCTCAGTAACTATTGGCTATTATTATGCATAGAAGCCATCTTTGTGCTCCCAGTACCTAGCATTCTAGTGTGTGTAGGTGTATATTTAGATGTCTGTATGTTTCTCTGTGTCTATCACCAAGAAGGAAAAAAGAATACGAAAACTAGTAGAGATTTAAGGTGCTCCTTTGTTAATTGGCAATAGACACATGCATGTGTGCACATGCACAAACACATGTGCAAATCTGGGTTACCTCAAAATATTGTTTGTGACCAGTCCTTTAGAGTAAAATCTAAAAACAAATCTCCTCTGAGATCAGAGTGAAGAATTAGAAGGGGCAGCTACTTTGCTTCAGTATGCCAAACTTTTTGATAGATAAAGAAATGGAGGCCCTGGGAGATGACATGACTTGCTCAACAGCTATGTTGAAGACAAACAAACCAGATACTAGTGAAGTTGGGCGGCACAGTAGAGTCAGGGAAATGAGGTATTACAGGGGTTTAATCAGTATTAATGTGATTAGGTCAGCTGTCCACTAGGTATCAATGATCCAAATTGGGATTTCATCCTCCCACAGAGACTGGGAGATAGAAACCCCATCCTCAGGTATTGGCTGAAACAGACAGTATGTTTGTTTTGGCAGCCTTCAGTTTTTCTCAGGTAAGCGCTTTAGGGTGGGATATGGCTATCTTAGGGATGTGGTCTTGAACTCTTAGAAACCAGGCTGGTGTCTTGTTTAAGTCTTTATAGGCCACAGTTGAGGCCTAATGGATAAAGGGGCTCAGAGGAGATTGGCTAGGATTTGGTTAATGAGAGAATCTTTGTCACCCCTCAATGAATTTTCTAGGTGTGTGATTTCTGCTTGTATTGTAGCCACATTCTGGTAATAATAACTGTACATTAGACCATCTGAAAATATTTTACCTCAAAGAAAAAAAATAGGCTTCTTTCATCTTTTTTAAGTGGTAGGAGACTCGGCTTCACAGCTGTGGAGCTCCAGTCCAGCTGGCAAGTTGAAGGGTGTGTCTTTGTGCTCAGGAGAGCTGGCTACTTGCATTCCAACCATGTACTCTGAATTTAGTATGAAACCCATTGTGTCTATTATGTCCTCATACTCAATAGGTACAGTCCATTCCCATTATTGTTTCTACTCCAACCCATATTGCCCATGTCCTGTTGGCGTGTGCTGTTTTGAAACGATCAGAACATCAACCTCTAATACATACCACACTCTCTTGTTATTACCACACTGTCACAATTCAGCTTCTGAAATAGAAGTATACAGTGAAGTATCAGCCTTGTTCACTGTTATATTTGTCAATTCCTAAGTTATTTAAACTTAAAGTAACTAGTTCTCTCCATACCCTAGTCTAAGTCTACCTTTTGAAGACTTTAACCATTTTTAGAATATATTTAAATATTCGATCATCATTAGCTCTTGCATATCATGACTCTGTAAGTTCATCATCCATTAAGTTTGTTTCACTTAACACACTAGCCTTCTGTTTCACAAACTAGCCTTCTGTTTATTGCCCCCAGTGCAACTTCATTAAGTTCAAAGTGGTGACCCTTTTAGTGCACAGACCCTTTCCTTTTCCTTTTTTTCTAAAAGGTGGTCTATCTTTAGATCTGTTTCAGATGGTTTCCTTTGCCTGTAGTAAATCCCCATCCACATTTTTCTGGGGCTAATTGGAGTTACAAAATAGAAGGCAGCATCCTTACAGGGTTTAGATCACTCTCTTAGACGTGCCTTTATTATTTCTATTTAAGCCACTTTGTTTTCATTCTTGGGAAATGCTTTGAAAAGTTTAAAACTCTTCCCCCCCTGTAATTTTGGTTCAGTTAGTCAGAGTACTGAATAAGATGCATGAAGGTGAATACACTTTTTTCTCTGTTTCTTTTCTTTTAAAAAACATATGTTCTGCCTCTCCTCTCATTTGTACAGTTTTCCTGCCCTGGGTGAGAAGAGAGGCATGTGTAAGCCTTTATTTTCCTCTATCCCTGCATTTTGTTGTTCTCTTCTATTTCAGCTTTCTGTTCTTATGACTCCTTTACTTTCATTTTTCTTCCCCTTGACTCCAGTTAAAGGTAACTGTCACTACCCTGTTCTTGCAATTTTCTCAGTATAGCCCTGTTTTCCATGCCGGCTGATGGGTATCTAGTCTGCAAATGAACATCTGGGGAGTGGAATAAAGGGTTAGATGATTGCACTTATAAATATCCCCTTTGTGTTCAGAGTTCTGTGAAATCTGGTTTAAAAGTTTATCGTTTTTGTACCAAAACAGCAACTCTTGTGCTTAACTCAGAAGTAATATCTGTCATCCTTGGGGCACCGGGGTGGCTTAGTCAATTAAGTAACCAGCTCTTGGTTTGGGCTCAGGTCAAGATCTAGGAGTCCTGAGATGGAGCCTCACCAGAGGCTCTGTGCTTGGTGGGGAGTCTGCTTGAGGATTCTCTCCCTTTTCCTTTGCCCATCCCCTGCCCCTTAAAATCAATCAATAAATATTTTTAAAAATTTTAAAAAAAGAAGTAATCTTGTTACCCTTATTTTTATTTATAAGACTATAATTTGATGACTGATGTATTATAGTAGCAATGTGGACTATATAGACTACAGTAGCAGAGTATCTGTTAAAAAACAAGAAGGGCACATGGCTCTGTCTTCCTAAGGAGAAGCTCCCATAGCCCGTTTAGGATCTGAACTTGAGAGTCATAAATACTACTGTAAATACCACTGGACTCAATTGTGGGATAGAGACAATGATGTGAGGATGTGCCTCACATCATGCCTCACTGATGTGATGTGATGCCTCACATCATTAAATATGAGATGTGAGGAGTGTCAGGGTGGCATAGCTTGGTTAGGTGTGGGACTCTTGATTTCCACATAGTTCATGATCTTGGGGTCATGGGATGGAGCCCTGCATCAGGCTCCACACCCAGTGCGAAGTCTGCTAAAGTTTCTCTTTCCCTCTCCCTCTGCTCCTTCCCCTCTGTCTCTAAAATAAATAAGTAAATCTTTTTAAAAAATGAGATGTGAGGCATTGAAAGAGTCTCTTTGGAGAATCCCATGCAGAGAAAATAATGAGGATAGAGAGGTCATTCTATCAAGAACAACATGTGATTTATGTAACCTTGTTCCAAAATATGTGTTCTAGAAAAGTGCTTATGACTACTTATGAATCAGAACTGCTAAAGGAAATGGGTGATGGATAAATTTATACCTTCTGTGCAAATTAGAATTGTAAAAGATTAGCTTTGAAAGACAAGGAGTTGAAATTTAGTGAAATGGTCAAGTGGGAAAAAAAAAATCTTTCCTGGTGAAGAATAGTCAGAGGGAATTGATACTAGCAAACCTGGAGCGCTTGTTTCTATAACATATGTCTCCTTCCTGCTCTAGACCATGAAAGAGAATTGATATAAGGTACTGAGTACAGGGAGAATATTCCCAAGGTCTTATAAGGTATTAGCATAAAGCTACCATAAGAAATACATCTTCTCTAAAGTAATGCTATCTAATGAGTTGTTATTGGCACCAAATATGATCAGGCATTGTGTTACATATTGATGCTGGCTTGGGATTACTCAATACTTTATGGTTTACAGTGTACCTTTACATACTTTATCTCATTGGAATCCTACACTAGTTTTTTTACAGGGAAAGCAGTTGCCATGTGACAGATGAAAAAACAAGCTTATATAGGTTATGTGAGTTCCCATGGTCATATGGTGGATATGGGCCAGTGCTTTTATTAAAATCTTCGGCTCTGATTCCTCATTCAGCTGGCTTTCTCCCAGCATCCTTTCCTTAAAATAGTAGTTACTGTGGAAAGACTTAAACTTAAGGACCCAAACATGAAGAAAGAACCACATGTCATAATTATGAAGTTCCTAAATAAATGCTTTATTTCTTTGCATCAGAATTTGGCAAACTATGGCTTATGGACTAAATGTAGCCCTCTACCTATTTTTGCAAATGCAGTTTTATTGGAACACAGCTACGCCCATTCATTTATGAATTGTCAATGGCTGTTTTTGAGCTATAATAGCAGAGGTAAGTAGTTGCAATAGAGACCATATGGCCTGCAAAGTCTAAAATATCTACAATCTGACTCTACAGAAGAAATTTCTCAGACTCTGCTCTAAATCACTATCCAAATAGTATAGCATCCCTTCAAGCATGTGCTATCAGTTAATATTTAGGGAAGAGTTCTTCAAAGTTTTACACTAGAGTTCATAGGAAAAATGTTGCCTCACTTCATTACTGAATCTTTGAGGCCTCAATTCTGGAAAATGTTGTAAATAATTGTGTAATTTGTGGTTACACTGGTACCAAGTAACTTCTAGTGACCAGCCTTCAAAACTCAAACTGATAAAACAATGTTAAACATCACAAGAGTACAATGAATAGAATTGGAATCAAACACAAGAAACATATCATTTACTGAATAACTATAAATTATGATATAATTTTTCCTTATGCATCTTCATCCTGGGTACATAAGGGAATAGAGCCAGCCACCACTGGCCTGATGTTGTGTGGAACCCCTTATTAGTAGGCTGCCTCTTTGCGATTTTGTCTTCCTGCTTTGTCCAAATTGGACAGTCTTTTGGAAATTAGAAACTAGGGGAGATTTTTATGTTCATATTTGATTATTGCTAAAATTTGTCATTTTTAAAGTATTTATGCACCAGTGACTTTTTAAATGTGCATATTGACTGTTTTTAGTTCCTTGAGGACAATGACTGTTTCATGTTTTTATGTTCTGTAGTGGCATCTGCTTAGAGACCAATAGTCTAGACAGTTTTCTGTGAACAGGCTTAGGGAGCCACATTAACTTAGAATGTTCTGATGAAAACATTCTGTTCTTTGCTTGGTCTGTCAATTTGCGTTGGCAGCCAAGAGTCTTCCATTTTAAAGCAACAGTTCACTTTTTTTTTCAACTGAAAAAAAAAAAAAAAAGCAAAAACAAACAAACACTAACAATGCCCAAGCACTTTGGTATGTTGCTTAATTTGGAACTGTGAAACTGCTAGTTTATTCAAATAAGTCTCTGCGTTTTTATGTTAGAAGATAGACCTTCTGCCCCAAAGGCAGTCTGCAGAGCTACAACAGATAGGATCCCACTATATGAATTGGAGCCAAGGAGGCAACTTGATGAGCAAGCCAAGTTGGCCCCCTGTGTTCTTTGCCTCCTCTGTATCTATTTCCTCTCTTTCAATAGTTTTCCCTGCCAATGCTATCTCCAGCTGCACAAAGCTTATGTGCTGCCCATACCCCTACTTTCCCAGTACAAACTGATCTGGAAGTCTTAATAAAAACACTTTAGTTTAATAACAAATTAATTCTCTAAGAAATGTTTAAATAAAATAATAAAGATTAAAACATCACTTTTAAAATAAAACAAATGGACATAACAAGAAAATTAGTACTAAGTTGTGAATTATTAAGGATGTATTTTAGTAACTGTTAATTAGCCAATGGTGGAAATAGTTAGGGAATGAACATTTCTGGGTCTCTGGAAGTCACATGACCATAGTGACTTCCTATGCATGAATTTAATCTTGAGAATCATTTCAAGATTAGGGTAACAGATAGGAAGATATAAGGAACAAAATGGAGTTGACTGCAATGGACCAGAGCCTGGAATCGAGGTTATAAAAATAAGTGTGACTGGCAATTAAATTCATTCACAACAAAGTTAGGTTTATCTGTATCTAAAAACTAGAGGACATCACTGAGTCTCAACACCAGGGAATCCCATAAGACAAGGCAGTTTCCAAGTGTGCTGCACCATTTCCAGTTACCAGGTAGATTGTAAATTCTAAGTAGATAAGCCATGTCTTAGCATCCTATTAGCACTCTATTCAGACCAGAGGAGATGGAAATATAGCAAGTCAGAAAATACAAGGTTCACAAGTGTGAGCTAGAGTTGAGTCTGGCTCACTCAGGTGAATCTACAATAGGGTGTGATATGGTCATGACCCCAGATCCTAGAATGATGCTCTAGTTTGATTCATTCAGCTTAGAGTAGATAGATAAGTATTAGTAGGAGCTGACTGGCAACCAGAAAAACAACTACATAAAGGGTGGTGGCAAAGGATAAGAGTATGTCCATATTACTTTGATTGAATTAAAGGGATGGTTCTTCAAAAATTATAACAGTAATATATTCATATTAGTAGAACATTTTTTAAAATGCAAATAAGTATAAAAGCATTAACAATAACCTATAATTTTACTATCCAGGGGAAATGGCTATTTATATTATAATGTAAAACTTTCTATTATTTTCTACCTTCCATGTACTTAAGCAAGTCTGTGTGACTTAGTGTGTCTATGTGTGCATTTTTAATTTATTTTTTGGATCTCCTTAAAAAGGACATTATTATCTCCTATCAATTAACACCATTGTATCTGTCTGACTTACTAAGTATGATCCTGCTGGATATGCTAGTCTAACATAATGTTCTGCTACTATTTCAACTGGGTTTGGACTTTATCACTGGCAGCAGCTGTTCATTATACAATGGGGACTTCCTGATGCAGGAGGGCCTCATCACAGTCATAAAAGGGAAGATAAGGGAAAGGAAGTTGATCCAATTACTTTGGCTATACAATAAATCATCCAAAAATTTAGTAACATAAAGGACTCGTTATTATGCTCACGGATTCTGTAGGTCAGGAATTTGGAGAAGGCACAATAGCGATGACTTGCCTTTGCTCCATTATATCTGGGCTTCAGCTGGAGAAATGAACATTTGGAGTGATTTGACAGCTGGGCCTAGGATCTTCTGTAGGCATCTTGAATCACCAGTCTGGCACCTGTGTTTCAATGACTTGGGAATGCTTGACTCAGTAGAGGCTGCTAACCAGAGCACATGCACATGGCTTTCTCATGTGACATGAGCATTCTCACATCCTGGAAGCTTCAGGGTAGTTGGATTTCAACACAGACGCTCAGGGTTCCAGAGGTTAATGCCCCTGCAAACAAAGCAAAAGCTGCATTGCCTTGAAGGGCCGGCCTCAGAAGTCACACACCATCATTTTTGCTTTGCTCACCTGGTTAAGAGTCACAAGGTGGCCCAAATTCAAGGGAGAAAAGACAAAGCTCCATCTTCTAATGGAAGGAGTATCTAAGATTTTGCCCCCCATCCTACAATCTCTAACTCTTCTAAAATTAGTTTGAACAATGTGAAAGAAAATTGAGTCTCCTAGGTGAAATACCACTTAAGGAAACTCCCCAAAGTGTTTTTCTCCATTTTTGTGATTTTTTTCATTTCTAGGCAAAAATTATTTTAAACAATTCAGAGATTATAATAAGGAATAAAGGAGACAAAGCATTTTCCCTAATGCCTTGGCCAAGAAGAACCTAAAACTTTAGAGATTAGATTATAATATAGAATAGGTATGAAAAGAAACATTTTTGGCTAACTCACATTATATCTAGAAAAATGTTGCTTATAAAGAGGTTGAGTGTGCCAGAAGGGGAGACAGAGGGCTGCAGAAAGTGATTAGTGGGTGGGCACAGTTGGGGACCATAAGAATGTGAAGTAGAGTAATCCACTGGGAGCAGTATGCACATTTGCCCATCTCACTGGGGCAACAACTCATCCTTACCTGAAATGGCCCCAAATAAAACTGTGAATTGCCTTCTTTTCTGTTAGTATCTAAATGAGAAATTCAGATTGCTGGGCCTTGACTCTTGTAGTTTCTGGTAGCCAAGGTAACACTTTTTTGTTGTTGTTTTCTAGAATAGCATACCACTCTGAGGCATAAATCTACAATTAATCCTCCAAAACAACTTGTGATGATGTACTGTTTGGCATTATCAACTTCTGTTTTCTTCCAGGTGCCAAATATATAGAGCTCTTAAAATGCACCAGGCAATCAAAATGCTGCTTTGGGATATTTCCTTCCCCATTGAATTTTTGTGTTTTTTTTTTGTTTGTTTGTTTTTCTATCATCTTTCTAAAATGGAGAAAAGGAGATGAAAAAAGGTAAAGGAAATAATTTTAACAGCTAGAAGATATAACAGAAGATACTACTTTTAAAAAATATCCTGTAGTGCTCACATTAGTGATGAAACCATTATACATAATGGTTCCATGGCAGTTTTTACAAGAGCAAGACTCTGCTGTCAGGTAATGGAGGCCTGCAAAGCTACTTGGTATGCCACAGGAAACTGATGACCAAACTTACCTAGAGGACAACTCCTTGTTGAGTTCAACATGTGAGTTCTTTGTTGGCAGAGAGTTGTCCATAACTGGCAACTTTTGTGTTTAGAAAGAAAGCCAGTTGGTTTGAAGGATACCTTTACTTGAGTTTGAAGTCAATGAATGCTTACTGAGCACCTACGGAAGACACAGAGCTGGGGCAATTTCACAATCAGGAAGTATTTGGGATTCTGACTTAGCAGAAGCAGAGGTTCATTTGGGATATAAGCATTCTTAAGACACTTGAGTGTTATCTGGGGACAATTAAGAGAGCAAACAAAAATTAATTACAATTGAACAAATAGCACACTCTAACATCAACGGGTGGAGGAGAAGGAAGGACATCCATTTAGGTGCATGTTCCTTCTGCATTAGGGGAAATGTTCAGAACTACATGACCACCAGCAAGGTTAGTCTTTAAACAATTGAGTGTGTGGGGTGAAAGAAAGTAGATATGCACTTGTATGTATCACACACACACACACACACACACACACACGTAATCATAATCATAATCATAATCATAATCACTTGGCTTGGTTTAGTTTGTCAGTAGCCAACTTTTATCTCCCTGGATCAGGTTACTACAGGCTTGTTGTTTAGAGACCTCTCAGCTTGTTGAAAGAACATGCTGCAAACACATGGATGAGGCCCAGCAAATATCTGCCATCTTAAATTCCAAAAGCCTCTTGTGAAGAAAATGGCAGTAATTTCATAATGGTTTGGGGGGGAGTTAAGATTATGGAGAAGAGACTACTTCTTTAGATTTTCCTTCGCTATCTCTCATGATAGGTACCTGTCATGTGCCAAGGAATGCATTGGGTGGTTTAATATGCATTTATCATTTAATTGACCCTATACATTGTTATTGAGAAAAACAAGGCTCAGATAAGTGTAGATATCCTTAAGGTCACACAGCTTGTGTAGGAAAGCTGGATCTGGGCCAAGGAATTTTGACTCCAAGTCCTACTCCTCAAAGCAGTATGTCTGTCCAGAATCACCTTCCAGATTTCCATCTGTCTGTTGGGATCATACAAACCAGCTTAAATGTCACTTCCCCCCAGAGGCCTTTTTGGTCTCATCCAGCCTATGTCAGTTCTTGCCTCCTACATTCATGTAGATTTGGGTCTATGCATCTTATTCATTGCATATTACACCCTGTATATTGCCTGCTCAATGTTTTTTTCTTGTGTTTTTCTGGCGGGGAAAAAAACTAAAAAATTTCAGGAAAGCTCAGAGAATAATGTGAAACATATCAGTGTACCAAACACTCAGAGTTGATAATTATATACTTTCTACAATACACTTTAAATAAAATAAAGGAGCAGCCATTATAAAGTTGAACAGCCTCTGTGCCCAAACTCTGGTCCTACTCTAGTCTGTCTGTCCCCAGAGGCATTCATTAACATGAATTTCATATATATTCTTCTAGTTCATGCTTTTATACTTTTACTTCATATATATTTCTCCATAAATAATACATTGTATAGTCTGAATTTTTTTAAATGTAAAATACTTCATTTATCTAATTCCCTAGTGATACTCATTGGGATTGTTTTGAATATTTGGTTACATAGAACATTCTTACACATGTTCTCTTATTCTAATGTGTGAATACTTCTTTAGAGTGTATACCTAAAAATGGAATGGCTGGGATGTAGTATATAGCATTTTCCATCTTACTAGATCCCTGCCAAATTGCCATTTAAAGTGGTTGTACCCATTTATACCCCTTCCAGTGGTACAATGTGAAAGTATTCATTTTCCCACATTCTAGCCAGTACTTTGTATTGTCTGATGTCAGCTATATTTTAGTGGGGATACTTATTTCCACAGTCAGTGGTCAGCCTTTCAAGGGAGGCTTTATTTACACTTATTTATGTTGTTTGGTGTTCTTAGGGTCCATTATATGTGGCTAATCTAGATTGCTCTTGATGCTTATAGGTTAACCACTTGCCTACTGTGTCCATTGCCAAAAGGTTCCCTGTGATCTGTTGAAGTATGTAGGCAACATCTGTATCTCTCTGAGTAGAATTGCTCATACTGTTTCAGAATATCTTAAAGGAGGCAATACAAAAAACCCACAAAATACGATGTGAATTATTCCTTTGGAGCCAGAAATTAAATAACTCCTATGCTACTACAATCAAATTAAGAACATTTAATCATCAGAACTAATTAGTTAAAAGTTGAGCTGATCTATACAAGGAACTTGTGAAACACTTCTTCATTTAGACCAGCTACAGCTGATGACATTAATCCATAGGTAGTTTCTCTGCTTCAATGCTGTCTCACCCTCCAGGGTATTATCCATTTTTACTTGTTCTGTATCTTGTATATTCAGGTTCTTCTTCTGAACTGAATCCTCCCCATTTGTTTATAATATTCATATCTTAGCCATCTTCTAAAAATTTCTCTTTCAAATCTCCATCCAACATCCCCATGTCCCCTTTCATTCACCTTCAAATGTCTCTAAATTATATCTGCCTTCTCAGTGTGCTCCATTCTGGCTGTGATTCCCATTGGTCCACTGAATCATCTTTTACTAGTGACTTAATACTGCTCAATCCAATGGATGTCTTTGCAGTCCTGGTCTTACCTGCTCTCTGCAGTATCCTAGTTGTTGACTGTGGAAACCTTAGCTTCATTTGGCTCCCAGCTATTCCTTCAGTCTCATTTTCTAGTCAGCCAAATGTTAGGGTTTCATAAAACTGTCTAGACTCCCTTTTTCATTTCACTTTATAGCACTGTTCCTAGATTAACTCATCCAAGTTCATGATTTCAAACAACAAAATCTAGAGCTCCAGCCAAGATCTCTCTGAATCCTGGACCTGAGTATAGAGTGATCTACTAGTTAAACCACTTGGATATCTTTAAGGTACCTCAAATACAATATGCTTTAAATGAAGCTCCTCCTCTCCATACTTGTTCTACTTCTATGCTCCTTATATGAGTGAGGGTATTACCATTCAGGTGGGATTGCTAGCCAGTAAGCTAAAAGTTGGACTTGCCTCCACTTTCTTCCCAGAACCTTACCATATCCACTCTACCCTATTGATGTTACTTCCTTTGTATTGTTCACATCTGCCCATCTCTCTACAGGTCCCCAACCCTCTTCCCTGTGAATCTTTCATCAGCCACCACAAAAATCTCCCAACTTTTAGTTGCATGCTATTTTCCCTTACTTGAAATTGAATTGGTTTTCTATTGTTGCCATAAAAAATACCACAAACTTAGCCTAAAACAACACAAATTTATTGTCTTATTCTTCTGGACTTGATTAGTTCTAATCAAAGTGTTGGCAGGGCTGCATTCCTTCTGGAGGCTCTGGGGGAGAATTTATTTCTTTCTGACTTCTAGAGGCCATTTGCCTTCCGTAGCTTTTGCCTTTTTCTTGCCCATTCTTGCTTTCTTCATCACATCTCTTTGAGAAACTTTGTCTATTCTGCCTCCCTTTTATAAGCAGGTTTGTGATGACATTGGGTCCTCCTGGATAATCCAGGATACTCTCTCATCTCAAGATCCTTCATATAATCACATCTGCAAAGTCCCATAGTCCTGTATGGCAACATTCCAAGGATTAAGACAAAAGCGTCTTTTGAGGCCATTGCTCTGTCCTCCACAGCAATCCTCCCTCACTCCCCACTCAATTTGACTCCCACTAAGACTTTAGATAATAGTGCCAGTGTCTTATTCTAAACCCTTCTTCCTGAGAGTCAAGTTTATCTGTTAGAACTGTGAACACTATTATCTCATTTTGTATTTACTTGATTAAAATCTGCCCCACCAGTTAGTAGGTTCTATGAAAGCAGGACCAGCATTGGTTTTGCTCACTGATTTGTTTCCACACTCAGTGGAGTACTTGGCACAAATATGTCTTAAGTGATTGAGCAGATAAGTAACAATGAATCTTAGGTCAGTTTCCCTGGAAAATAGACATAAGATGGAGAGATTAGCATGCATAAAGATGATTGGTATGTGCCCTTGAACCAGTACCTATGAGAGAGTGAAGGCATAGGCAGGCTGTTATACGGTAGCAACAAAGGCCTCTCCTAATCCCATGGGGCCACTGCAGCAAGGATGTCCTTTGAGAACTGTCTTGATTCAAAGGACTGAGGCTGGGTCTTGGTATCCCCTGAATAAACTAGCCATTTGATGTGAGCTGCCTCTGTAGAAGGAATGTAACTCTGAGTGAGGCAGGGGAAAACTTGGGTGAGGCAACTCTCTTTGGCCAAGGGCAATTTTGTGGAGAGGATCTCAAGTGTACCCTCAGTAGCCAAAACTCACAGTGGCTGGGGAATCAGTACCTCGGTCCTACCTGGGGATCCACATGACACACAAGTGTCCACTTAGCAAACAGTCCCTTTTTCTTTGGGTTGACAAAGAGTTCCTTTAAATGTGCTGCAAATAAAAAAAACAGGGTTTTCCATTTTCATACCTGCTGTGCTGTGGTATCAGAATTTATTATTGACCCTGCAATGTGGGTTTAATTTGTTATAAGACACAAACCTTTTTCTTTTGATTTGAAATAAATAACTGATATCTCAAAAAATATCCTTTTTTTGAAAATTAATTGAATTGTATTAAAAAATCCCTTATTTGCTCAGAAAGTAATGCAGAAATAATAGAATATTTTCCCCCGCAAGTATACATAAAACTCTCTTATCAAGATAAATGATAAATGACATTATTTCAACTATGGCAGTATTGCCAGTTACAAAATAGGGTATTGCTTATTTCTGAAACTTTAGCTCATCATAAATTGGAATTTTATTCTGTTTCCTACAGTTATTTTTAACATTTGATACTAGCAAATGGTATTCCTTCAATAAAATTATTTTGAAGTCAGACAAAAACACTCAATGACATTAAAGATATCTTTGGTAGAAATTATAGAGTGAAATTTATGAAAAGAGGAGTTTCTTTTAAGTAGTTTAACACATAAGTTAGACAACAGGTATATGAATCAAATGTTTCTTTTTTTTCCCATGGGACAGAGGAGGATTGGGGAAAGTAGTAAGAGGTATTGCTTGATCAAAAGCTAGGATCTATAGAAGGACATAAAACCAAAGTAGATAAAAGGTATCCTGAAACCATAGATTAAAAAGAAATATGGAATGCCTTTGTAGATATAAGCATTGAAACTATTTTTGGGATATGGTAGATTTAGAAGTAAAGATGCATATAAAATAAAAGGTTATTTTATCAATCAGTGAACTGCTAACCAAGAACATCTGGAAGGTTAGGATCTAATTAGAGGTGATTAGTATAATATGAAAAAGCTCTTATATGTGGACATATGTCAAATGAGACAGAAAAGGGTAATTATATAGAGGCAGAAAAATATAATGTTGATTGAAAATCAATCTCAAATGTACAAGTCACCCATCTTAAGAAATTCAGTTTGGTTAAACAAACATATATTGGGTGTCTATTACTATGTTTTGGTCATTCTGCTAGGCAGATGGATACAAGACCTAGCAAAGCCAATCAGAGTCAATTAGACTCAATTATAGTACTTCAGTTGCAACAAAAGATGAAAGATAACCATTTCTATACTAGTGAGACTCCAGTCTTTTAATTTGAGTATCATATGAAACCTAACCACATTTTGTACTGTAAACTGGTGAAACAGAAAATGTTAAATTACATGTGAATACATGACAACATTTAAGAATAGAACACAAGTTTTAAGTTCATTTTTGCTTACTAAAGAATTACTAAAATATATGGATGGTCACAGCCACTACATTGTAGATAAAATTTACCATTTCTATTAACTCAAATCTTTATGCTTTGTTTCTGTTATATCCGAATAAACATTCTTGTACCTAGGTGTTTTCCTCTAATTATGATATTTTTGAGGGATATCTTTTAACAAATATAATTAGTGGATCTTCTTCCTCTCTTCCCCCTCCTGCTCCCCCTCCTCCTTCTTCTTCCCCTTCATCATCCCTCTCTTCACCACCCCTTCCCTTTCCTCACCCTCCTCCTCTACCTCCTCCTCCCCCTTCTCTTTCTTCCTCCTCCTCATTCTCCTCCTCCTCTTCACTATGAGCCTTAGGTTTCCCTTCCCTTCCCTTCCCTTCCCTTCCCTTCCCTTCCCTTCCCGTCTTCCTCTTCCTCTTCCTCTTCCTCTTCCTCTTCCTCTTCCTCCTCCTCCTCCTCCTCCTCCTCCTCCTCCTCTTCTTCTTCTTCTTCTTCTTCTTCTTCTTCTTCTTCTTCTTCTTCTTCTTCTTCTTCTTTCTTCTTCTTCTCCTCCTCCTCCTCCTCCTCCTCCTGAATATTCAGATACTTTGGGCTTCTTGATAGGAGCTACCTTTACAACATATTTCATGTATTTGTGCCTCAGTTGTACCCTACCTAAATCTTCAGGTAGCAATCTCTCTCTCTCTCTCTCTCTCTCTTTAACTTTATTAAGGTATACTTGACAAATAAAATTACATGCATTTGAAGTATATAATGTGTTGATTTGATATAGGTATGCATTGTGAAATGATTACCACCTTAAATTAATGAACATATACATCACCTCACATTGTTACATTTTGTATATGTGTGTGGTGAAACTACTTAAGATTTACTCTCTTAAAAAATAAAATATACAATAGAGCACTATTATCTATACTCATCATGCTGTACATTAGATGCTCAGAACTTATTTATCTTATAACTAGCAATTTGTATCTTTTCACATCTTTTCCCTCACCCTCCATCTGGCACCATCATTCTACTCTCTATTTCTGTTTGATGTTTTTATTTTTTATTTTTTTGAGATGGTTTGATTTTTCTTTAGATGATTTGCTTTTACTGCTTGAATTCCTACATGCTTCTTTTAACCATCAGTTTTAACAATGTCATCAAGTATGTGTTGCTGATGATTATTTTCTTAATTTTATCTTATGGCACAGTTACATCTGATGAATGCTTTCATCAGATGATTATATTTTACTTAATTTCAAGAATTACTTCTTTCTGTTTTGTATATTTTCATTTCTGTTTGTCTTGCTCTTTGTTTTTCAGGAATATCTTTTTAAAAATCTTTTATCTTTTGTCTTTCTTTTAGCTATTTGAAATCTCCTGGATACTTTCCTTTGTGTGATTTTGCTCAATCTTGAAATGTAAGCTAGATCTTCATTGTCTTTTTTTTCCTTTCCTTCATGTTGCAATTTCTAGAGCATTTCATATATATAATGAGTTGTGTTTTCTCTTTTTTCATTCAGCTTCTTCACTTTATTTAGCATTTCTTTGTGATCTATTATTTCTTAGGTAATAAGTTACCTTAAATTTTTTCAGACCCTGCGGACTAATTTATCTTAATTGTTCATCTGTTTCTTGGGGAGTGGAGGATTTCCACTCCTACTGTATTAGCCAGCTTCTTTGCCCTTTCTTATTACTCTCTGTTTCTCTCTCCCTCTCTCTTCTTTCTTTCAATCATACTTCAGTTTCTTTGGTGTGAGAATGGGTGATAACATTATCAGTCTATAAGTCTAAGCTACACATTATTTTCTGGTTATCACCAATTTTTGATGGGAGAAAGTCTAGTCATGCAAGCTTTTTGCTGACACATCCTGAAGACAGGGATAAGGGCAATTTTCTGCTTTATTTGGGCTTTATTCCCCCTCTACAAAATATATTATTTTTCTAGAGGTCATGCCCTCTCTTAGTGTTAGACAT
The DNA here is from genome assembly GCF_011100685.1 of Canis lupus familiaris. Classification (NCBI taxonomy): domain Eukaryota; kingdom Metazoa; phylum Chordata; class Mammalia; order Carnivora; family Canidae; genus Canis; species Canis lupus. The sequence continues at coordinate 17,817,614 of NC_049244.1, read as the reverse complement.
TTCAAATCTTTCAGTAAATAACGTAAGTCACAGAGTTCATATAGTGATCTTAGGTTAGCCACCGTCCTCCTCACTTAACCTATGGCTGTTTGATTTAACTAGAGGGCCAGGTCATTTGAAAATGAGGATGGAATCATATCTCTTCACGTCCTCCTCTCCCTTCCTTTTGTGGTTGAAATCTGGGTCTGTACAGTGATACTGCTACTTCTTTACACTGTCCTGTACCTATTCCTTTCTATTCTTGAAATCAAAGTTTTGTTAGATGGACTTCAGGAGTATGACACTTACATTTGCAAAGATATTTTTGTTTTTCCTGAAGTACAAGAAAGCTTGTTGATAGTTATATAAGTGTATCAGTGTATATACTGATATGATAGTTACTTTTTATCATTTAATATAGAAATTTCTTTTCTACTTTTTTCTGTTCTTTTATTGTTTTTAGAGACATAGAATAAAAATATCCTTGATCATAACTCCATCAGCTTTAACTGAAAGTTTTCTTTTTTTTTAACTGAAAGTTTTCAACTCATTTCTTAACTAGCCTAATGTGGCTATATTATTTTTAAAACTTAAAAATAATAAAAATTATTTTAAAATTTACAAAAATTCTTAGTGTAATCACTACTTATGATGTCAAGTTTATTCAGGGATAAATCATTGCTCCAGTTTATTGAAATTTAAACAAAACTTAGTTTATGCTCACAGCTTAAAATGTGGAAAATAAATATAATTGAAATCCCAAGGTTTACTGAACTTTGTGATCAGGTTCCCAAATTCGTTGGAAATGTTACAGAGAATTATTTTTGAATAAAGACTGGAAAGACATTCTAAAATGTTTCTATAAAAGGGTAGGAGGGGTAATTAATTAAGATTTTTCTTTTTTAAAAGAGAATAAAATATCAATGGAAAGTTATGACAAGAACAACTAAAATATTTTTATCTAGTAGATCATTGTTTGGGAAATTATTTTCTAATAAAAAGGTGGTTAGAAATATAATAAAGAACTGTCATAAAAACACTTCTCTTCCACAACTTGGTTGTAATGGTGTTAAATTATTTCCATTCCAATGCAAATTATGTCTTGAAAAACTTGAATGGATATATTCTTACTTCAAGCAGTTATTAACATATTTGTTATTTTTATTTTATCATCGTTTTTTACAATCCAGTCTCAGCAGAGTGACACAAAGAACTTCTTTTGATCTCATTATTTAGGGTAAATTTGGAAGACACATTTGTTAAAAAATATATCAGTACTTTTATCTCCAAAAGGCAGTTTATTCACACACATGCTCTGAAAACCATAACCTGTCAGATCATGCCATTCCTCTGTACTTCTGTCCATGAAGATGAGAGTTTTCCCAGGAGAGAACAGAGAGCCAGCAGAGTTAAAATTGGCAAAAAGGGCACGAAACACATGTGTTTGGGGGTGTCAGAGAGAGCAGAAAGTATGAGCATCCAAAACTGAGTGCCTGCACTCCTCATTTGCTGCTGCCTGAATATTTACTGGTGTGAGATTATAAAGGTTTCGACTGGCAGTATTCTTTCTTGGGCTCTGTATTTTTAGGAAACAAGTAATTCAACTTTTCAAGAAGGAATATGTCAAATTATGAAAGACGAAGAAATTGATTTTGGGGAAAATGAGATAGATACATTATTTGCACTTCGACATATTTACTGTGAAATGAAAGTACATCTGTTTCTAAATAGCCCTTTACACCGCAAAACAGGTAAAAGTCAAAAGAGTGAAAATATCACCTGGATAGGTGGTAGATGCATCTAGAAATTGGATTTTCAGAGGACTCTAAACAAGGTCAAAGGGTGGCAACATAAAATAATTCCATACTGTTTATATAAACTGCATTATGTGCTATTCTGAAATGGAACACATTTTGTAACAACTAAAAATCACTGAATATTCCATCAGTTATTTCATATATGGATGACAGATTTGCATCAGTGCAATATAATACGGTCAACACAGTGAAATCAATATAGGTCTTTGTTTTCAGTTCTGAAGGTATTTTAAAACCTGTAGTGCCTCTAAATTACACTGACTAATATTTTACTATATCGATAAGGGTAAATCAGCACCCTATATTTCATTACATTGATTAAATGAAACATTTCATGTGTAACTATACAGAATCATATGCTGACTCTAGTCTTAAAAAACAAAGCATTAGCTTAATAGCCTTATTTTATAGATATGGAAACTGAGACCCAGATGTGATACCTTCTCATCCTATACCTACTAGACTTTCTGTTACTCACTATATCATATTGTCTTTCCTAACAATCCTTTGATGTGGAAATGATATTGGAGATACTTGTCTAGGTATGCTGGATGCTATGTTAAGTAATGGATGATGGATAAAGACTCTACTGAATTAGTTAATGGACATGAGAGCATTTTATGCCCTGTATATATGCCCCTATAAATTATGAATTCTAAAATTCAGCTTGTTTCTCATTAGCATCTCTTCTTCCAGTGCCATGAGCTTACCTTCACACTAGCCAAGAGATTTTCCTTCCCTGAGCCTCATGGTCTCAGGGTTTTCTCCTTATATGACAAAGCAGATAGTGGCCTAGAAGTTAGTGTGTATTTTGCTTTATGTAACTAAAAAACTTACTACCAAATGTTTAGCTAATGAAGACATTTATTTATCTCACATAGCAAAAATGATGTCTATGAGACATTAAAGTGAAAATGTCAAGCTAGGTAGGTGGACCTTGAGTCTGCAGTTCTGAGACAAGGCCAAGCTAGAGATATGGGATGAAATTGCTTAGGAGGAGTGACTGGAGGACTAAAGGGATTAGATAGAAATCAGGAGGAGAGGGGGAAACTAAGGGTGTATGAGATGTGAACTACAGAAAACAGAATAGTTATATCCTAGAAGAGATGTCAGGAAAGGAGTGGTCTATTGTATCAACAGGTGCTTGGATGTCAAGAAACAGCTAGTTAATATGGTATCTGTTCCTTATTTTATTATTTTATTTTATTTTTATTTTATCTTATGGACTACTGACCTTTTTTCTTTCTTGTTCCATATTTTAAAACTCCTTACATTTAATGGACACTTTTAAATATTGGGAATTTTAATCAGCCCATCTATTGATTAAGAAATCTGTTTTGGGGTAGGGAAGAGTTTTGTGTCCTTCAGATCTCACCTCTAAGTGACTACCTATTTTTAAAAAATGAGATAGAATTAAAATCTCCCAATCAATATTTCAGGTAGAGTACTTTCTTTACTCAGTCCCATGTGAGGAAAAGTAATGAGATTATTCTATTAATTCAGAAAAACAAACTGAAGATATAGTTCTGAAGAGAGAGAAGCAAAGGTGAGAAAATGAAATCTTTAGAATTTTTTTGGACTTTCTAGTACAAATCATCTGAGCTTCTATATATTGAATGCTTAATGTTATAAATTCAAGCTACATCTCATTAAAGCATGTTTTGGTACAACACCCTTAAGGCCTAAGGTGCCAAAGATCACTAGGTTGTTGAAAACTTCTCTGACTCAGGATCTGTTGTTGTCACAAGTCTACTGAACAGGAAGAGAAACCTACTAAGCATGTGCTAATGATCAATCACTATGTACTTTCACATCGATTATCTCTTTTAATAGTGAAATGGCCTTATGAAGGGTATTACTAAGCTCTTTTAGGAGCACATAAATTGTGTTTCAGAGCGATTAGGTAGCTTGCCCAAAATCACACGATTAGTAAGTACCAAGGTCAGGGTTTGAACATATAGCTGTCTGACTCAGACTCTCTTACATCTCCTTTTCTTAATGTAAGACCTTTCTGGCCTCTTTGATCTCCTGAGGCTGCCCTCACGCATTCAGGCATGTGTAGAGGAGAGCAACCAGGGATTCCTCTGTCTAGTAGTGTTTGGGGGTCCATTTAGAGCTAAGGCTGCTCATGAGCAAAAGATCTTAACTGATGATTCATTGAGATAGACCTTTGGCTTCAGAGGAATGCATAAAGGAGACAAGTCCAGGTGAAACTCTCCAGGCATGCTGGAATCATGGGACCGGAGGAGAAAGAGCATCTCAGGACACATTCTGTTTTTGTCTTAAACCCTCTCCTGTCTAAGGAAATTGCTTTTTCTCAGAGCCATCCCATAGCTTCAGGAGATTCTCAAAGAACTTGAAGATTGATGGTATGAGCCTGATAATGGGCGAGCAAGTCTGTGACATTTGGGTTCTCCTTTATCATAAACTGTAACTTAATGAAGACATTGTATGTGTGTGTCTGTGTGTATGTGTATTAATAATATATTATATTCCTAAGAGTATAGGGTTGAATTATATCTCTCCAAAATTCATATGTTGCAGCCCCAACATCAAGTACCTCAGAGTATGACTTTATTTGAAAAAAGGATCTTTGCAGATATAATTGGTCAAATTATGATGAAGTCATTAGGGTCAACCTTAATCCAATATAACTGAGGTCCTTATAAAAAGGGGAACTTGGACATAGAGACGAGCATACAGGGAGAGAGCTATGTGAAGATAAAGGTAAGGATGCTTCTCCAAGCCAGGGAACGTTAAAGATTGCCAGCAAATGTGTGTGTGTGTGTGTGTGTGTGTGTGTGTGTGTGTGTGTTATTTACATAATTTTTTCTGATGAGTTTTAGTTTCTATTGGAAAGATGCAGATTGTCTGGGACACAGTCTCATCCTACAACCTGATCACTATAATGTTTTTTACAATTCTCATGGATAACTGTTTCTTAACATTTGATCGTCTTTCCTGGATCTCAGTGAAATAACAAATAAAATGTGCATTTGAAGCCATCCTTTATAGTTTTGGCTATCATCAAGGTGTATACTATATATTATAATTGGTGCTAAGAACTGGAGCAAGAGTGAAAGTGAGTAAGTGGACAAGGGACAGGGGCTATATGTGATCCATAACGAGGACAAATCAGTTTTCTCACTGACCAGACTGATACTTTACGAAGAATGTACTCTGTGTGAACAAACACTTCTCACTTTCATTAGGAGGAAGACTGGCTTCTCTCTGGGTGATGGAAATGATAAATAATCTTAGAGAGGGTAGGCTGTTTGTTATACACTGGTGCATTCACAAAGCGCTTGGTCAACTCTCCTGGAACAACATAATTGGACCAGCTGTCCATTCTGGTCTTCGAAAGTTTTTTGACACAGGAAGGCATTCTGTTGGCAAAGTCACGAGTGATGCAATTCATAGCACAGTCTAACATTCAGAATCAGACTGGGGGGTCTCCTGGTGACTTGATCTTTCATGCTATCTCTCAGACTCTCGAATAGGTATTAGCAATCATACCATTGTGGAGTAGAATGTTCTGACCCCTTTACAGACATACAGGTGGGCTTCAGTTGGAAATCTGTACCTCCCCGTATTATGTACAAAATATTTTCCCTATGTGTATGTATACATTTTAGTAGTGAGACTTCATAGCTTTCAATGGATTCTCCAAAGGTTTTATACCTTTTGTGCCCCCACAAAAAATAATACAGAGGCAAGTTCCATTGGAATTCTCTAAGCGTGTGTACCATTAGCCTTATTTTTCTTTTTGCTGGTGGTCATCACAGAGGAGGTGCCAAGACATACTTTTGTGAACACCATTTTTAAAAGCACCAGAGATCCCAGGTGTTGTGTGCACCATGTACTATTCTAGGAGAGAAAACTGTTTCATGTTACAGAACATTGCAGCATGCATGAATGACTGGACAATGCAGTGAGTGTGCCACTATCCTGGCCAGATGACATTAATCACTTAATTCACCAAGAATCTAAGAATGTTAGGAGTTGTCTTATGTAAAGTTAACTTTGTTCATGTCTATATTCAAGGACTTCTGTCTCTGACAGAAAGTAGACATGATTCTAAGCCATTGTCATTAGTCAGATGCCTGCAAATCAATGTCTTGCTGCAAACCATCTCAGTTTTACACTGGGAGCTAGATTTGCAATTTTTAATATGACATGTACCCACCTGTTAGCTAGATTCATCAACTGTGAAAAATTCTTTGAAGAAATATGAGACAAAAATATTCTGAGTTGTCTTACCTTATTGATAACAGATGTTGAGACTTAGGGTCAAAAATGTTTATTAAAGTTTCTTTTTTTTTTTTAAGTTGCCTAGGAAAGGACCAGATATAACTCTTTCAGAGTGGAGTTGGATTTTGTCCAGCTTGGGAGAAAAGGGTCAAATTAGACTTTGGTATGATCCAGCATCATACTTCTATGAATAATTTTATTTTTATAACTTTTTCAAGTTAGTTTAGTTATTTGAGAATTTTAAAAAGTTGTATTTAAAAACATGAATAAAATTCAACACAAATGAGTACTGGGGAAAGTACTATCTTCAGGAATGGCAAAGTAAGATATTAATACCTTAAATATATAATTACCTTTTAAAATTAAATATGAAAAATTTTCTCACAATTAAAAAAATACCCATAAGACAGTTCACAAAAGAATAAATACAGTTGAATGTGACAAATATGTGAAGAAATTTTAATTTCACTCATAATTAAAGAGATTCAAAATACTCAGTTATTTTTATACCCTGATATTTAAAAGTTAGAAGTGATAATACTAAGTATTGCGAAAGATTTGGAGAAATGGTACACTCATAAATAGCACCATTTGTTTGGATGGCAATCTGTCAATAAATCACAAAATCTTTAAAGTGTGCATGCCTTTTGAGAAAGAAATTATATTCTAAATATTTTCATTCAAGGAAATTTTTAGTGAAAAATATATTATTTATAATAATACTTATAATACAAAATAGTTAAAAATCTCTTTTATCTCCAAAATAAGGATTGTTTAGTTGTGATACTATCAAATGATAGAATATTAAGCAGACTTTTAAGATTTAAGTGTGGAATTACATTATAGCATAGGCATATTTTTGCACACTTTAAAGAAATAGAAAACAGATTATGATACTATATATTTGCATAAATACGTCTAGCTTTCTATCTACAACATAGAGGGAAAATCTAAAAGGGCATACATCAAATGTTGACAGTGGTTATTTCAAAACAGTGGAAATATGAATTGTATCTCTATTCAGTTTTGCTTCTGTGTGTTCAAGTCTTTCTACAATGAGCATCCATTGTTTATATAACAGAAGTAAAAATGAATTTTAGAAATCCCATGTGCGTTTTCCTTTATTCTTTTAGCATTGGCAAACTATTTGAAGATGCTCTGGGTACTGACGTAGAAGTGTATTTGTGTTGGAGAGAAAAAAATATGTAGGTGCTTTCTGATCCTCAACTCCATTGAAAAAGAGAGTTTGGCAATTTATGATCAAGTAGAATAAATAAGTAAAATTGCAGGATTTTTGTCGAGTAACATAAACAGGAAATAAAACTTCAGGATATTGGGAATAATGAAGGGGCCAGTCTGGGAAAGTCAGATTTTCCAAGTGTCTGTGGAAGGTGACTTAATCCAGGTGATGTATATCTGGCTAGTTTCATCAAATATAAAAGTGTTTTATGGTAAAAATTTTTGCACCTTTCAGATTAGATTTCTCCCTTACTAGTCATCTTACTCATTGTTATGTGACCAGTTGAAACCTTCTATGAAGTAACTAAGCATATCATTACTACTGCAACCAAAAAGCAGAGAAAACAAAAGTTTTACTTAACTGTACCAACAAGAAGAAACCTTTTCTGATTTCCGTAGATTCAAAACCTGCTGCAGAATTTGCTAGGCTGGCATTACCTGACCCTTACATACTTCTGTGTACACTTAGCTGAAGTCTGTTGGAAATATTTTCTTCATAGCAGCCACGTAGCTTTGAAGGGGAGGAAAGTCTTTGATCAATAAGAACCTTGACAAGTATGGTTTTAAAGAATTCTGACGACTCCAAGTTGTTCAAAGAAAGGTTATTTAGGGTAATCCCAATTCATGCTGCCAAAATTTCACAGAGTGCCTTAGGAGAGTATGTGTCCAAGAAGAGTTTCTTTTCTTGTCTTGCCCCTCACTTGATATCCTTAAGCAAGATTCCATATGTGGCTCGCAAGAGAGTTCTAATGTTTCCACATCTTAGTCTTGGTAACAGGTAATAAATTAAGCCAGAATGGAAAACAGAAATGGGAAAAGGCCTAACAATGGCTAAGCTTTTAATCAATAAAACTGTGGTTTTTCCAATGGACAGATAAAATCCTGCCTTAGAAATTTCTCTGAAGCACTTATTGGATGTGAGTTGTTTTTTTCCTTGTTCTGTTTATTCTGCATGCTATTAAAAATTCAGCAAAAGTAATTTGACAAAATCATAATTACATTAAAATCAGTTAATATTTTAAGCAAACATTTGCTATAGTTTTATAACAACTTTGTTTTAGAAAATAGAAAGGCAATAAATATTATCCATTATCTTCCTGTCCAGAGATGATCACTTTTAATATTTTTATATATTTTAATCTGTCTTTATATACATAACAGTTTTGAAAATTGGAATAAAATTTGCATACTGCTTTGTAACTAGATTTTCTAAGTTTTAATTCAAAGCTATGAATATTTTAAACATTCCTTGGTACCAGGGTGGCTCAGTCATTTAAGTGTCTGACTCTTGGTTTTGACTCAGGTCATGATCTCAGGATTGTGAGATCGAGCCCCAAGTCAGACTCCATGCTGGATGTAGAACATTCTTAAGTTTCTCTCTCTCTTTCTCTGTACCCCCCCCCACCTCTAAAACAAAACAAAACAAAACAAAACAAAACAAAAACACAAAAACATTTCTGAAATATTTTTTGAGAGAAAAAGAAAGCTACATAGTATTTTTTTTTCCCCAAACTTTCATTGAAAAACCAGGACGTATGCTGTATCCCTTTTCTGAAGAGCACCTTATACAAATGGAGGCTGTGGACACCACTTCACCTAAACTGAAGATGTTATTTTCTCAAACTTCAGTTCCCCAGAATTCATCATGGCATGGTCTTGGATCAGACTCTTAGCATCAATGTCCTGGCAGGATCATCGTCTTCATTTACAACAGGTAACTTTCCCTTCTTGCTGCGCTGCAGAGTTTTGTTTGCTTCCTTCAATGTGATGCCTGCAGGGGCTACCACCAAATCTTCCTCTTTCATCATGATCTCTTCCAAAAATCAGTCGTTCTCCTCCTCCTTGAGAAAATCAACTGCCCATACAGCCTGTGCTTGTGGTTGGGATACCAAAGACGCCATGCTGGGCTTTGGCTTCAAACACATCCCACACTCAATCCTCAGGGCTGAGGATACAGGGTCTTTGATGAATCCTTGCTCATATTTCTTTCCTTTCTGAACTTTGTTGGCTTTGGAATTCAGGTATACAGTTGTAATAGATGAAGCCAATACCTCCTGTAAGGGCCTTTGCTAAGGCCAGACCAGCCTCTGTGACTGTGTCCATGGTTGAGGAAGCCAGGGGGGTCTTCAGAGTGATCTTTTTGTTTTAATTTTAAAGTATTTTTAAAATTTAATTTTATTTTTAAGTAAACTCTACACCCAACATAGGGCTTAAACTCACAACCCCAAGATCAAGAGTTGCATGCTCTACTGACTGAGCAGCCAGAGTGATCTTTCTTATCAGAGCAGAGGTCAGGTCCATCTGGTCTGCAGTGAGTCAGCATACCCAGTGAGAATGTGAAAGTCATTGTAGGTGATGCCATCCCCACACTTAACTGTCCCCATGGACAGCTAATGTTCCACGAGCCTGCTATTTGGGACATAGATGTGCCCCTGTTAATCAGGTAGTGGGCCATGACCAGTGTGTGGCAAAGCTGCATGTGGCTGAAGACCTGGCTGCAGAGCAGAATTTCTTAATTTATGCAGATCTCCTATTCTAAAAATATGTGAAAGAGAAATCAGTCACCCTCTCTGATTTTTCCCACTCATTTTCTCTCCTTACTCTGGGAAACGAACAAGGGGTAGTGTGGAAGGGGGATGGGGTGACTGGGTGACGAGCATTGAGGGGGACACTTGATGGGATGAACACTGGGTGTTATACCCTATGTTGGCAAATTGAACTCCAATAAAAAATACATATTAAAAAAGAGATAAATCAGTGATCTAGGCACTGTGAAGATAGAGTGGATAGTGAGATACAGTCTGTGATCTCAGTCAGCTTGTATTCTAGTAGTGAAAGAGCCAGCAAGGAGTAAACAGAAATGAAAATGCCTCTCATGAGCCATGTAAAAGAGAGAAAATCCAGACCATGCTCATAGAGTGTCAAGGGATAAGAGAGAAACTCTGATTTGGAGGGTCAGAAGGGGGTGATATAATGATCAGTATGATAGCAGACTGCTTCTTACACCATGTCATTGTGATCAAGTTCAAATGAGTTAACACCTATTAACTGCCTAAAACAGTGCCCATCATATACTAAGTACTCAGAAGATTCCACTCTTCTTAGTGTTGTTGTTATCGTCAATACTGTAATTGTATGGCAATTGGAAGAAAACACTGGCTACAATGCCACTGATATGAACTCTTTTCCGACTTCAGCCCCCAAATTCAATAGGCCATTAGTTTCTATAGCAAATGGCCTTCAAAACTCAGCTACTGATATCAAGAAGTCAAGCTGGCTGCCATCCATTAGGCCCTGGTTAACATTTCCCCTCCAATTTTCATTTGCCGAAAATGATCCAAGGAGCCATAAACTTGAAGAGAGTATTTAATTACTTCAATAAAATAGGCCCATGGTCTTCCATGCTGGTTTAATAACTACATTTCCATGCTTTTGGAATCACTTACAATATGCATTTTAAACCAGTGACACTTATTTCCTTTTATTATTGTTCCCACTCTGTTAATATGTGTTTATCTTATTTCAGTCTCGGTAGCCTTGAAACAAGTACTTATTAATCAGAAGCCATTTAAATGCTGATATGCCATGTTCTACATTAAGGAAACTAAAAGAACACCAAGCTGCCAAGTACACATAGGTGCTTTTCCTCTTAATTAAAAGCTGCTTTGTACGTATAATTCCTTTCCTGGCATTTTATGTGGAGGTATTCCAATTAGACTCAATGAGAATAGGGTAATTATAAACATAAGTAAAGATTCATAAGAATCTTATTTTAGGGACTTTACTCAGTGATAGATGACAAGTTAGTCTATCATGACCAGGTGTTCACTAATGGACTTCTGCAAATTTATAGAATGAGATCTCTGTGTGTAGAAACCATGGTTTCTCTTCCTGACCTGGAGTGTTAAGGACCCCAGATACACTCACTGTCTTGGAAAACATCTTCAGGCCATTGTCTTGATTGGCTTTCACTCTTCCTGCAGGTTTGATGTACATCTTGGAGATGCATTGGTTCATGATCCTATATAAATTCTAAAAACTGCAATATATGATAACTTAGTGGTAGAGGAAAAAAGCTTCCTGAAGGTGCTGAAACCATTCCCTACAAACACAAAAAAATGTAGGAAACAGAGGTAGAAGAGCTTATAAAATAGTAATTTAAGTCCGCCTGTCTCTAGATAACACATTGTTTGACAATAAAAATCCTGGCTATAAGAGGAGTTAGAGATTGTACTATAAGAACCTCAGAGCCAAATACCTCCATTCTCTTAGCTAGTCTCTTTCATGGAGCATCCCAAAAGTTGGAGGTGAATTTTTGAGGCAAATATGCTGGGTTTTTAATGAGTGCTTTAGGAGTCAGACCCTGCATAGGTTTAAGAATTAGTTTCAGTAAATCCTCTCCTTAAACACACACACACACACACACACACACACACACACACACACACAGAGAGAGAGAGAGAGAGAGAGAGAAATGGGGAGAAAGAAAGCAAGCTGTGGGCATCTTGTTAGGTTCTTTTGCTGGATTGAAGCAAATTGGGGTGATAGAGGGCAGCTTAGATGGAGTGTAAACAAGCCAAGGACTCCTATAGCATCCTAATACAAATCTTCATATTGTTTAAACAGTAGGAGACACGAAAATAGGCATCTTCTGGTCCAGCTTTCTATTTTACAAAAGCGATCCAGAGAGGAAAGGTCACTTGCCCTCAGATGTACAATATTAGTGCCTGAAAAGGAAGATGAACTCATTTTTTCTCTTCTTTGATCTTGTACATTCCCATTATATTAGTCTGATTAATAAACATTACTCAAAGTCGATTCCCCTGAAAATGGTTTTCTTCACTTTGGGATAACTCTCTTTACATTAAAGACCCTCCCTTATAAGGAAAGAACTAAAAAAATTTGCAATAAAAATGGACTGCATAAAATGGGAGTACCAGGATCTATTTTATGAAAAGCAGATGCCCATTCTCTTATGACATCTGTGGTTTAAACATTGATTGTCTATAGTTCAAGAAATTCAACAAAATTCAATGTCAAGATATCAAATCAGTTTCTAGTGAGCTCCATGAACAGGGATTACTCAAAAGAGGATGTATGCTACTATGGAGTCTGATTTGTTTTCTAGACCTTACACCTATTTAAATATCATAATTCTTCCCCAAATTTAGAAAGTATAGTATGGTGGTAGGCCCACTGAGAGAGTTTAAATACCTAAAAAAATCAGCAGCATAGATTTGAGGTCATGAACATCAAAATAGCAGGAAGTGGCTTTCTATAAAGTTCAGAATCAAAGCAACAAATTTTCCTCTCACATCTTATCAAGTCCCAGGCACCTGCCCATGAAATTGGCAGCAAAAAGATATTCTGTCCTGCCAATTACAGGTTTCTCAACATCTTGCCAACTTGCTTTGTCTCCACAACCTGGCAAAATGTGGCTATTGGCAGGAAAGTGAATATTTGAAAATGATTATAGTATATAGGGATTTTTGGTTCCATAATGTCTAATTGAGTAATTTAAAAACTGTTTTAGCACTAGGGATCGATTTGCTTTCTACTTTATAATATGGGATATACTCTGGAATTTGAGCCCTTTGGCTACTAGTCCCTCAAAGAAAGAGCTAGAATGAGGTCCTCAATGAATGTTATCTGTAACAAGGATAGTTTAGCAAAATATTAATGACTTCCGTACTTTGGAATTCCATGATCATAACCTTCCCTCAGGAAGGATGTCTCAGGAAGCTAACCTGAGACATCCAGCTGCCTCCTGCTACAGAGGAAGGGGATGGAAAGCCAGAATTTTTGAAATATCTTGACCATTTCTGGAGCCAGATCATCCATAAAGCGTGAAGAAAGTACCCAGCCGTCTATGGCAGCTGCCCTATTTGGCTTGTTGCCTAGGGTAAGAGAATATTGCAACCTGGAAATGGGAAAGCCAAATCCAGTTATTCTGGTTTGAAAGGGCTGTGAAGGGATACAAGGCTGTAAGGAAGTGCAATGGTGGAGTGGGGGATATAAGCAGCCCAAAGAGCCACCGGGGTGTTAAGTAAGGGGTGTTTTTTTAAAATTCACATTAAGGATTCCAGAATATAATGGTCTCATAGGTGACCATTCACCATATCAAGCCACATCAAAGTAAAATTAAAAGCACTGAAGTCTCAGCTTTCCTGATGGCTTGGTTCTTCTATGACTAGAGGTTCTCAAACGGTGACAACAGCATTAGCATCACTGGGAAGGTATTAGAAATGCAAATTCTTAGACCCCACTCCAGACCTACTGAATCAGGAACTCTGAGGGGGGGGCCCAGTAGCCTATGTTTTAACAAGTCCTCCAGGTGTTTCTTGAAGACCACCGTACTAGGGCCTGATTTGAGAGTCAGGAATTTCTACAGATCCCCAAAGGCAGATGGTCAAGCTGACGTCAAGCGTCTATGCCTTAGAGCCTACCCAAGTGAGAGGCAAGGGGCTCGTAGTATAGAACACCTAGGCCAAGGGCTGGATGGTGAATATGAAGTTATTCAGAGGCCTTTGTGACACCACTTAGAACGGAAGAGAGACTGAGACTATCAGGGACCACAACTGAACCTAGACCCAGCCAAGAGAGATCAACCTGACTACTTTAGGTACAAATGGAATTAAATCATTCATATATAATATTACCATATATAATTATACCACTATATATCACACAAGCTACCAGAGAGGGGACGTCTCAGAAAGATACCCGAGGAAGTAGAAGACACAGAACTTTGAAGGATCTCAACTTTGAAGGACCAAATGTTTATACTGGAGGGAAACTGTTGAATCAGAAAAATCTGGAACTTTGTTAATTGGCAGATCTGAGTTGTTCCCATTCCTTAGGAGAATAGGATCCATAAGGAAGCTTAGGCCAGTGCTAGAGGATAAATAAACTGTGTGTCTGAAAGCAAGATGCATAAATTTGTGACCATGCTATGCACTTTTGCAACTTTGCAGTATACTAGTTGCAGTTTTGCTGACCAGAATGCCCTCTGGAAGTCGAAATATTTCAGTATAGAAATGATAGAATGAAATAATTTTAAAATGGATTTTAAAATCATGGGAACTGCTCATGACATTTTTACAGTTTTCCCTTGGCATATTCTCCTCTGTCCTCCCTCTCTTCTAGATAAACCATCGAACGAGTTTTGCCAACTGACTCAGAGCCCTCAGGTGGAGGGAGTTTGGCAACATCAGAATGGTGAGCAAATCGGGAAGAGTCAGGCAGGAATTCCATATTTGGAGACTGAATGAAACAGAATGAATATGATGAGCCTAAAATAAATGGATATAAAATAAACAATAGGCAAGAAAACAATAGATTTCTTTGTTACTGGGATTAGTCAGTTTGCCCTGGATTTTTCAATTACTTCAATGTCAGGAGCATGATCTTGGAAATTCACACCAATGTACCTCAGCTGAGAAATATTAAAAGCTCTTTAGAAATGTTTCCAGGCAGTATGTTTAAATATTTATGAACAATTTCTATAAATGACTGCTGGCCAGTTGTAATAATTAGGTGTATTCAGATGATATAATAATCTCCCCATCATTTGAAAATGTGCTGACTATGTAATACTCACCCTGAAATAGCCTCTGCTCAGTGTGCTGACCTGCTTTTTCTTTCTGGGAAGATTGGCTTTTATTTTTAGTTAAATTAAAAAAACAATTTTTAGTTAAAATATAACTTTTATATAAGTTAAATTCACAAATCTATATGTATAGCTCAGTAAATTTTTACATATATATGTATATATATATACATATATATATGCACCCATCTGAACTCCACTCAGATCAAGATATTTCTTTTTTTTTAATATTTTATTTATTTATTCATGAGAGACCCAGAGAGAGAGAGAGAGGGGCAGAGACACAGGCAGAGGGAGAAGCAGGTTCCATGCAGGGGCCTGATGTGGGACTTGATCCTAGGACTCCAGGATCAGGCCCTGGGCCAAAGGCAGAGGCTCAACCGCTGAGCCACCCAGCAATCCCCAGATCAAGATATTTCTAATGCTTCAGAAGGTCCTTTGTCCTCTTCTATGGAAATCACTCCATCCTAACCCAACTATTGTTCTGATTTCTACTACCATTGATTATTTTTTTCCTTTATCTGAACTGATGGAAATGGAATCAAATGGTAATGATGGTTTAATGATTGGGTTCTTTTACTCAAAATTATGTCTTTATGATTCATCTATATTATTGCATTTGGCACAAGACCATCTCTTTTCATTGCTGTGTAGTATTCCATTGTAGGACTAAATCACAATTTTCTTTTCATAGACATTGGGTCATTTCCAGTTCTTAACTCTTACTAATGAAACTGCGATGATCATTCAGGTTTTTGATGAACATAAATATCCATTTCTTTTGGGTATAAACCCAGGAGTGGAATTGCTGTGTCAAGGATATATGTTTATTTAACTTTAATAGCCACTGCTGGATTTTCAAAATGATTTTACCAATTTATACTCTTATCCAAAAGGCTGGCTTTTTAAATGGGAGAACATGTATTGTATGTTTTCAAGGCAAGCCTTTCTCAACACTGGCTTTGTTGGGATGGCTTGTCTGTAGTTGCCTATGCAGGGCATAAGTACTCTAGAGAGGAAAATTTTTCACTTGTATAGCCCATTTTCACATTCAACTATGTATTTATCCATCAGAGAAAGATTGCTCATACAGGAAGCAATTTAATACAACAGAGCCAGTTTTTTTAACCCCAAATAATACATTTCTTTTTAAGCTTTTATTCTTTTTTTCATGTTTGAAAGTATATATGGAAAGCGGAGGAGGCTGTGCATGTGTTGGGGTGAGGGCTATATGGGAGTACCTTCCTTCCCTCAATTTAGCTGTGAACCTAAAAGAAATAAACTCTTAAAAAACATACTCACTGTAGAAAAATCAGAAAACACAGGAACATGTATACAAGAGAATAAAGACTCATAATCTGTGACTTTTCTGACTGTATGCTTCTACAACTTACTAGGAAGAATTCTAGCCATATGAAAATCATTTCATTACACAGGTTTTGTAACTTGTGTTTTTGTTTATAATGTGCTTCTTTTACTTAACTATTTCATAGAATCTTCACACATCAATAGTTATAAATATGAATCATGCTTAATGATATCAAGAAACTTTATTGTATATAAATAACACAATTGATTTAACTATTCCCCTACTTATGGATGTTTATATTGATGCTTTGTTTTCTTTTAAATTTTTGTAAACATTTTATTTATTTATTCATGAGAGACACAGAGACACAGGCAGAGGGAGCAGCAGGCTCCCTGCAGGGAGCCCAGTGTGGGACTTGATCCCTGGACTCTGGGATCACACCCTGAGCCAAAGGCAGATGCTCAACTACTGAGCCACCCAGCTGTCCCTGTTTCTCTTTTAAAAATAATGATGTAGTAAGCATCTTTATGTATACATACTGTGCATATGTTAAATTATTTTCATTAGGATAAATTCCTGAAGTTTTATTTCCGAGTCAAAAGTGATGCATACATTCAATTTTAATAGAGATTAACAAAATGCCTCCCCAAACGCTGTGCCAAGATACATCTCTAGCTGTCTATGAGTGCAATTCCCAAACTCCCAAGAAGTTAGCTGTAGCATTCTTTTTAATCATCATTTTACTGGTCTTAAATAATGCCCACTTTTATTAATATTTACTTAACTACAAATAAAATTTAAAATAGTTTCACAATTCTGTTCACTATTTGCAGTTATTGCTTTGTAAATTACTTATTTGCCTCATTAGTCCATATTGCTATGTAAAAATTTTTGGATGTAGAAAAATCTATTAACATGTCTGCCACATTTGCTTTAAATATTTTCCTCTTTTATTTTTAGCAAATTGGTATTTTCATTATCTAAGTCTTTGTTTATATTCTCTAGTTGAATGTAGTGATTTTTTTCACATATTCTTCACAATTCTTATTAAATTCAGTTCTGATATATTTTGCATGATTACTGCTAATTTGGTTTTTTTTTAGTAAATTTATTTTTTATTGGTGTTCAATTTACTAACATACAGAATAACACTCAGTGCTCATCCCATCATCGCAACATTTGTGGTTTCCTGTCTTGTTAATTTTCCCCATTCTCACTGGTGTGAGGTGGTATCTCATTGTGGTTTTGATTTGTATTTCCCTGATGGCAAGTGATGCGGAGCATTTTCTCATGTGCATGTTGGCCATGTCTATGTCTTCCTCAGTGAGATTTCTGTTCATGTCTTTTGCCCATTTCATGATTGGATTGTTTGTTTCTTTGGTGTTGAGTTTAATAAGTTCTTTATAGATCTTGGAAACTAGCCCGTTATCTGATACGTCATTTGCAAATAACTTCTCCCATTCTGTAGGTTGTCTTTTAGTTTTGTTGACTGTATCCTTTGCTGTGCAAAAGTTTCTTATCTTGATGAAGTCCCAATAGTTCATTTTTGCTTTTGTTTCTTTTGCCTTCGTGGATGTATCTTGCAAGAAGTTACTGTGGCTGAGTTCAAAAAGGGTGTTGCCTGTGTTCTCCTCTAGGATTTTGATGGAATCTGAAGCAGTCATCAACAGCCTCTCAAGACACAAAAGTCCAGGGCCAGATGGCTTCCCAGGGGAATTCTATCAAACGTTTAAAGAAGAAACCATACCTATTCTACTAAAGCTGTTTTGAAAGATAGAAAGAGATGGAGTACTTCCAAATTCGTTCTATGAGGCCAGCATCACCTTAATTCCAAAACCAGACAAAGACCCACCAAAAAGGAGAATTACAGACCAATATCCCTGATGAACATGGATGCAAAAATTCTCAACAAGATACTAGCCAATAGGATCCAACAGTACATTAAGAAAATTATTCACCATGACCAAGTAGGATTTATCCCCGGGACACAAGGCTGGTTCAACACTCGTAAAACAATCAGTGTGATTCATCATATCAGCAAGAGAAAAACCAAGAACCATATGATCCTCTCATTGGATGCATAGAAAGCATTTGCCAAAATACAGCATCCATTCCTGATCAAAACTCTTCAGAGTGTAGGGATAGAGGGAACATTCCTCAACATCTTAAAAGCCATCTACGAAAAGCCCACAGCAAATATCATTCCCAATGTGGAAGCACTGGGAGCCTTTCCCCTAAGATCAGGAACAAGACAGGGATGTCCACTCTCACCACTGCTATTCAACATAGTACTGGAAGTCCTAGCCTCAGCAATCAGACAACAAAAAGACATTAAAGTCATTCAAATTGGCAAAGAAGAAGTCAAACTCTCCCTCTTCGCCGATGACATGATACTCTACATAGAAAACCCAAAAGTCTCCACCCCAAGATTGCTAGAACTCATACAACAATTTGGCAGCGTGGCAGGATACAAAATCAACCCCCAGAAGTCAGTGGCATTTCTATACACTAACAATGAGACTGAAGAAAGAGAAATTAAGGAGTCAATCCCATTTACAATTGCACCCAAAAGCAGAATTAATATTGTAAAAATGTCAATGTTACCCAGGACAATTTACACGTTTAATGCAACCCCTATCAAAATACCATGGACTTTCTTCAGAGAGTTGGAACAAATTATTTTAAGATTTGTGTAGAATCAGAAAAGAAATTTTAAAATTTCTTTTTAAGGAATTTTAAAAAAGAAAACCATATCTGGGGGCATCACAATGCCAGATTTCAGGTTGTACTACAAAGCTGTGGTCATCAAGACAGTGTGGTACTGGCACAAAAACAGACACATAGATCAGTGGAACAGAATAGAGAATCCAGAAGTGGACCCTCAACTTTATGGTCAACTAATATTCGACAAAGGAGGAAAGACTATCCACTGCAAGAAAGACAGTCTCTTCAATAAATGGTGCTGGGAAAATTGGACATCCACATGCAGAAGAATGAAACTAGACTACTCTCTCTCACCATACACAAAGATAAACTCAAAATGGATGAAAGATCTAAATGTGAGACAAGATTCCATCAAAATCCTAGAGGAGAACACAGGCAACACCCTTTTTGAACTTGGCCACAGTAACTTCTTGCAAGATACATCCACAAAGGCAAAAGAAACAAAAGTAAAAATGAACTATTGGGACTTCATCAAGATAAGAAGCTTTTGCACAGCAAAGGATACAGTCAACAAAACTAAAAGACAACCTACAGAATGGGAGAAGATATTTGAAAAAGATGTATCAGATAAAGGGCTAGTTTCCAAGATCTATAAAGAACTTCTTAAACTCAACACCAAAGAAACAAACAATCCCATCATGAAACGGGCAAAAGACATGAAATCTCACTGAGGAAGACATAGACATGGCCAACATGCACATGAGAAAATGCTCCGCATCACTTGCCATCAGAGAAATACAAATCAAAACCACGATGAGATACCACCTCACACCAGTGAGAATGGGGAAAATTAACAAGGCAGGAAACCACAAATGTTGGAGAGCATGCGGAGAAAAGTGAACCCTCTTACACTGTTGGTGGGAATGTGAACTGGTGCAGCCTCTCTGGAAAACTGTGTGGAGGTTCCTCAAAGAGTTAAAAATAGACCTGCCCTACGACCCAGCAATTGCACTGCTGGGGATTTACCCCAAAGATACAGATGCAATGAAATGCCGAGACACCTGCACCCCGATGTTTATAGTAGCAATGTCCACAATAGCCAAACTGTGGAAGGAGCCTCGGTGTTTATCGAAAGATGAATGGATAAAGAAGATGTGGTTTATGTATACGATGGAATATTACTCAGCCATTAGAAATGACAAATACCCACCATTTGCTTCAATGTGAATGGAACTGGAGGGTATCATGCTGAGTGAAATAAGTCAATCAGAGAAGGACAAACATTATATGTTCTCATTCATTTGGGGAATATAAATAATAGTGAAAGGGAATAGAAGGGAAGGGAGAAGAAATGGGTAGGAAATATCAGAAAAGGAGACAGAACATAAAGACTCCTAACTCTGGGAAATGAACTAGGGGTGGTGGAAGGGGAGGAGGGCAGGGGTGGGGTGAATGGGTGACAGACACTGAGGGGGGCACTTGATGGGATGAGCCCTGGGTGTTACTCTGTATGTTGGCAAATTGAACACCAATAAAAAATAAATTTATTATTAAAAAAATAATGTATAAACTCTACTTTGTCATGGAGCCTTTTTTGCTTGAAAAGTTTAGACTTTTATTTGTAGATAAGATTATAGGTTCACAGTTTTCTTGCTTGGTAACCTTTTTAGGTTTTTCTATGAGAGGTATGCTTGCTTGGTAAAATAAATATGGTAGCATCCATTCCTTTCTTTATTCTGTGAAATACTTTCAATGGCAAAGGCCATTTCTATCCAGTAATGCCTATTTTACACATTATTATATCCCAGGTACTGTGTTGGGTATTAGAGATACACACATGAGTAATAAAGATGTGGTGGCTTTTTGAAAAGAACTTATAGTGGAATCTGTTCCCTGAAAGTTTGAAAGAATTAGCCTGGCCCCAATTTGGGGGAGTAGAGTGCATGTACTTTTTGTCAAATTTTCTTATTTTTTCCATTTTAATGGCTATATTCCAGTTTTTTACTTTTGTCATTCATATTTTCTTGGAAAATTATTCCTCTCAAGGAGAGCTTGATACTGTCTTTTGAATTACTGTTCTCTATCTGTGGTTATATCTCAGCTCCTAATTTGTATGTTTCAGTTTTCTCTCTTTTTCTTTCCTTTGATTTCAAGTGATGTTACTGTGTGTGTGTGTCTGTGTGTGTGTGTGTGTGTGTGTGTGTGTGTAATATAAAGCAAGGAACAAATTACCCTCCTATCTCTACAGTTTTGTTACATTATCAATAATTTGCCAACTCTGAGAGGAAATACATTGAAGATGATAGGCTTTTTGAAGGTCCCTGCACTGTGTGACCTTGGGCAAAGAATTTAGTTCTTGCCTGCAAATAAACTCTCTAATCTATTACTTGAGAAGAATATGAATTTCTTAAGACCAGGAGCTATATTTCCTTAATCTTCCCCAGGACCTGGGACAGTGACTCTTATGAAACAGGCTTTCAATAACAATTTGTTGAATTGAATTATCTGCTGAAGGGCAGAGAGCTTGATGAGATGGTTTCTTGAGGAACATTCCAGCTCTAAGAGCTACAATGCTGTATGAGAAGAACAATTACTGTGATGAGAAGGAGAGTACTGTCAAAGAGCTAAAGACATCATAGAAACATATAGACCAGAAACATATAGACTGGACCAAACATATAGATTTTCCTTTTTATGAATCATCCAGCAACATCATCACTCCTTCTTAATTTAATCATTAACTAACTACATTGTTGGGGAAAATATTGAATTATTTTATTCTGAACATTATAAAGCCAATTCTTTTAGCCATGACTTTACAAGGGAAAAATGAAAGAGTTTAACCATATGACCATAAATAAATAGCAAGTTGTTTCACACTCATGCTTGATTCAATGAATTTTCTAATTTTTTGTTAGCTGCTTTTCCTAAAGCCCAGCTTACAGAGTGTGTCCAAGTAAGTAATTCATATGATTTTGAGAGATATAAAGGAAAAAAAGGTCCCATACTTTAATAGATTCATAGCTCCCTATTAAGTATTAATTTGAGAGTGAACTTGACAAGTTACGAAAGTAAAACATATCTGTGTATTATTCTCTCTTACTAACACACTAACCCATGGCTATTTTTGTGTTTTTGTTTTCCCTCCCAGGACATTTTCTTCCACATGATGCTTGTATTTCCAAGAGCAATGCTTAGTGACTTTATTTTAGAATTTTTATTTATTTTAACTATGAATGGTAAATCTTTTCTCCCATGATCACCCACAGTGAATAGCTGTTTATTGTCAACACTAGTTTTGGGGTAAGCTGTGCCAAATCCAACTCTCATGTAAGCAATTACTCACTAAAAACTCCATGGAGATGTAATCATATTGAAAAAACTAAGTCTTATTATAATCCTGTAAAGAATATTGGTTATATAAAGTAATATTTCCTAAGCTTATAGATTTTTGAAAGATCTTATCAATTTGTTATATAAGCAAGATCAAGAAAAACACGATCATCTAATTTAACTTACTGAATGATCATATTTAATTTTTAAAATCATTGTTATTTTAATGAATTCTATTAATAGAGACACTAATAGAAAAAGGACCTCACTTTAGACCCAAGTCCACCTTATCTTTTAGGATGGCAAGGTGATTGGTGAGCAACCTAATATTGTTTTCATTTGGATATTTTTCTCTCTAAAACTAACTCAATTTTCTTTTTAAAGCAAAATAAATGCATATTACCATCTATATGTCTTATTTGATTAAATACAATAAACACATTCTGCAGACCTCTTCTAAAGTCCCTTCCAGCACAGAAATAAAGAAGAATATACATTGACTGAGCTCCAGGCAGAAGTGATCACAATGTTTTGGGGTGAAGGGGGTAATGACTTGAGGTAAGGAACTCATTTGTGTTACCAATGCTAACCTTACATCTACTATGATAGATTCCCAAAAGCATTATGGCAAGAGCCCACTTCAGTTCTCAATATCCCATCCTGTAAAAAGAGGGAGAAGTATGTAGTATATAGAGGTATGTAGTTTTCTTCTAGTCAGATATTTGGTGATGCACTAATTTGTTTTTTTGAACTCTCATGACTGGTGTTCTTACTTGGAGTAAATGTTGGGAAAAGAAGGTAAACTATAACTTGAATGATAAGAATATTTAAGAAAAAGAGGTTGATGGTGCAGAAGATATGTATCATCATTCCATGAGGTTTTGGGCTCTCGGCTTAGTTCAAAATTGACGGTTAGAAATATTTATGTATGGCAGGAAACTAAAGAAGCATAAATCAGAAAGAGCTGGTGGACTCTGAGTTCCTGATTTTCATTATGTGGAGAAGCATGAAAGGCACTTTAAGTCTGAGTTCTTCCACTCACTTTCTTTAAATGACAATGCTCACTGATAGACTTCAGTAATTTTACTGAATACTAAGGCAAGCAGAATTGTTCATGTGGAATATTATCTGCAGAAACCTCCTTCTGAAGCCCTGACACTTCTCCCTTTTCCAAGTAATCCACATTATGACAGCACTTTGGCATGAAAGTGAGTTTTCCATTTCGTTACTTGCTAAATTGAAGCTATTTGATAAATGGCATAGATGCCACACAATGGTGTATACAAACGCCATGATATTTGACAGAAAGCAATTTTAAAGCTTTTACTTTTGCATTTCATATACTTATAGTCCAAGTTAGCTTGGGAAGTGGCTAGGATGTCATGACACATGCATGCCAAAATAAGCTTGAGTGTACATTTCATATGGAAAAGAAGTATAAGTTTGTATTCTAGTTGCAAACAAAACAATACAAAGAAGACCCCAATTGTGTATTCATCTGCTACATAATATCAAACTTCACTATGCACTTTGGATTTAGAAATTTTATCAGTAATTAATCTTGCACACTTTTCAAAACTAGGATGGATTTTAAACTTCACACCGACCGACACCTTTCGTGAAATAATGATAGTATATATGATAGACAGTTTATTCTTTGATCTTGCTTGACTGTTATCTTTCAAAAATGGAGCTCTGAAGATCACCAACTCTAAAAAATCTTGACAAGATACATGGGTTTCCACCTGGTGCTATCATATCCTTTTCTTACATTTTTGGTCTTTCACTTGTCAAAGTTACCCATTTAATGTTCCTTAGTACCTTAGAAAGAGAAAAATACCTAGTTACTCTTGAAAAAAAAATGTATTAGGTAAAACATGATGGAAACCCATAAATAACAGCTAATTGTCAGTCTTCGGTGCAAGTCAGTAAATTTATGCTTGTGTGATTTTGCTTGCAAAATTGGTGTGACTGTGTCATGTTTTCTTTTCTGTTATTCTCTTTCCCAATTAAAACAATAAAAAGGACAAAATGTGGTGAGGTTAACAGGAAAGACACACACACACACACACACACACACACACACACACACACACCAATTCAGGAATTCATGGGAACTCTATGTAAAACTAAAGAATAATTCTTTGTTGGTGTTCCAGACACAAAATAAGGTCTTTTTTTTTTTCCTGTGTAAATTCTCAGAACACTGTTGAATTGATGGGCAACAGGAAAGCCATTGACCATGATGGAGAACATTAGGGAGGTTTTTACACCTCTGACATATTTCCCACACAATGTAGAAGGGATCTTATGTGGCAAAAAGGAAAGTGCACAGACCCTGAGACAAAACATACCTATGTCCAATACTACCTCTGTCACTTAGGGGTTGTATCATCTTAACTAAACCACTTTGGCTTTTGTGAAATTTCATTCTCTTTTGTGTAAAATTGCCATGGATCTACCCAGTAGGTGGAGTTGTTAAGATAAAAACTGATAAAATATACATGTAGTACCAGACTTAGTGAGTCCTCAATAAATATTATTCCTTTCCAATATTTTCCAGTGTCACTTGTAGAAATTTTGTGAACAGAAGTTTTTAAGCAGTGCAATGAGGTAATTAAGGTCTCTCAATATCAAAAGCTACTGAAAGGGACCAAGATTTAACCATGAGTAAAATTATTCTTCCTTTTTTGAAGCATGATAATTGATACTTAAATGGGTGGTTTCATGCCAGGAGTAAAACAGAGAGCCCTAGTAGCATATATTGACCATTTGTTGATAACTTTTCATTATTAAAAAGATAACGTGTTAATTTTAGGAGAAGACACCAAAATAGAAAGAAATTGTTTTTAACTTCAGTTCCACAGTCCAAAGACCCATTTTGGCACTCTTTCTTTATTATGCCATTGGTTTGATTTCTCTTCACTTACATTTTTTCCTGGCAATTATTTGTCGTTTCTGGAAATGAGCTCCAAATCAAAATAAGATTATTTCCCCTTGGCATACAAGGCTTTGGCTAGAATATAAATTTTGTGTGAATAATAGAATGTTAAATCATTGCTCTCCTGAGCTTGTGAGTCATCCAGATACTTCGGTTTTCATGCTCATAAAAGACATGAAACTACTGAAAATTTAGACTTTATCATTAACTCAAGTGCTGGTCCTGCCAGTCACCATGTATTATCAATATATCAAACTCCAGTGGTAAAGAAAGCCAGAATCGCTACCATTAAAGGACTTGTAAACCCTTTACAAAATGGCCTCTTAGTTTTTAGAGAGTTTACAAGGTGGTTATGGTGTTCCATCAAACCTCAAGTCAAATTTCGGAAAGAAGTTTAAAATTGTTAATGCCATCAAGGAATAAATTCAGTTGAATTTGAATCATGAATGTTTACTTAGCACAACCAGCATTAAAAAATACCATAAGTAAACAATAAGTCTTTGCATAGTGATTTTGGGGAAAACTGTGGATTCCAAATATAAATCACTTCCTGGCCCCTCCCTATGGAAACAAAATAAAAGAGATAGCACCATTTATTATATCTTAATTGTTTTTTTTAATTTATTTTTTATTGGTGTTAAATTTACCAACATACAGAATAACCCCCAGTGCCCGTCACCCATTCACTCCCACGGCCCCGCCCTCCTCCCCTCCTACCACCCCAAGTTCGTTTCCCAGAGTTAGCAGCCTTTACGTTCTGTCTCCCTTTCTGATATTTCCCACACATTTCTTCTCCCTTCCTTTATATTCCCTTTCACTACCATTTATATTCCCCACATGAATGAGAACATACACTGTTTGTCCTTCTCCGACTGACACTTCACTCAGCATAATACCCTCCAGTTCCATCCACGTTGAAGCAAATGGTGGGTATTTGTCATTTCTAATGGCTGAGTAATATTCCATTGTATACATAAACCTCATCTTCTTTATCCATTCATCTTTCGTTGGACACCGAGGCTCCTTCCACAGTTTGGCTATCGTGGCCATTGCTGCTATAAACATCGGGGTGCAGGTGTCCCGGCGTTTCATTGCATCTGTATCTTTGGGGTAAATCCCCAGCAGTGCAATTGCTGGGTCGTAGGGCAGGTATATTTTTAATTCTTTGAGGAACCTCCACAAAGTTTTCCAGAGTGACTGCACCAGTTCATATTCCCACCAACAGTGTAAGAGGGTTCCCTTTTTTTTTTTTTTTTGTTTCTCTAAAGAATAGATAGATGCACGTGGGTGATTTTGACAAAATTGTCCATTCTCACATAGACCATTGCATTTCTTCCTGTTTCTTCACATTTTTATTAATAGTATTTGGGTTTTACCTGTACATGCAATTTTTATAGATTATTTCCTTTCTCTGATGGAAAAGCAGTGTATGTTCATTATAGATTATGCAGCAAACATAGAGCCTATAAGGAGGAAAATAAAAATAATCTCATCACCAGTTGTAACCTATCATTATGTTAAAATGTTTCCTACATTTTTTATTTTGATTTTTTTTCATTTTTTACATATTTGAGTTTATATTAATATACAGTTGTGTCATAACACATTGTCACTCTGCCCTTTAACACATTTATTTCTCCATTTTTAAAAATACCTTGAAAACATTATTTCAACTGGTGCATATCATAGTATATGCCTTTATTTAAATACTTCTATTTTTTTAAATACTAGACTATTTATACTCCTTGTCTTCCTCCTATTTTTCTTAACATTATAAGTAGTATGGCAATAAGCATCTATGTGTATAAACCTATTTTCTGAGTTTCAGATTTCTCCCTTTTTAATAAATTTCTCAAAATTGCTGAGCCAATGAGCAGAAAGGTTTTGAGATGCATTGGATTATACCTGGTCACTCTCCTTTGTGCATTTTTTTGCCTTTTTTTTTTCTCACTCTCCAACTGGTTTTGAGACCTTTAGTGTTCCTTTATCCCTTCCTATAGTAAAGGGTCCTTGGATTCAAGGACAAGGTCCTTGGATTGAATGACATCACTGTTCTCCTTTCTTGTTTTTTTTTTTTAATAAATATTTTTTTTTAATTTTTTTATTTATTTATGATAGTTACAGAGAGAGAGAGAGGGAGGCAGAGACACAGGCAGAGGGAGAAGCAGGCTCCATGCACCGGAAGCCCGATGTGGGATTCGATCCCGGGTCTCCGGGATCACGCCCTGGGCCAAAGGCAGGCGCCAAACCGCTGCGCCACCCAGGGATCCCTTTCTTGTTTTTTTAATAAAGGGATAGTGAAGCTCAGAAAGAATGGGAAGCACATTGACATAATGTACCTGGGAAAAAGAGACAAGAATCAAACATTTAAAAAAGATAAATGAAGTGGTTGACTTCTCACTTAAAAGAAAAGCAATTTACCTCATTTGAATCATTGGGGATAAAACAGAATTTCCTAAAATGACAAGGGAATTTGGTAGTAGAAATAAAAAAACAAACCATTTAGTTCAAAGGTCCTTTTAGAGCTCTCTTATATGCCCTTCCCAGAATCAGAAGTGTCTTGCTTTCATGTTTCTGCTTGTGGCCAGATTTTGTTCATTTTCATTGCTATAAGGTGTTATATGACCATGCCACAACATATATATATATATATATATATATATATATATATATATATTCCAATATTGAGGAGGCATATGCATAGAACTCTAACTACTGAATTTTAAGACATGTGAAAATTTGACTTGAGTAGCTACTTCCAAACACTTGTCAAAGAAGTTGTACCAGTATATACACCTCCACC
Organism: Canis lupus familiaris; assembly: GCF_011100685.1. Lineage (NCBI taxonomy): Eukaryota > Metazoa > Chordata > Mammalia > Carnivora > Canidae > Canis > Canis lupus. The sequence continues at coordinate 17,789,669 of NC_049244.1, read as the reverse complement.
AACAATGTATGAGAGTTTCAGTTCTCCATATTCACCAGTATCTGCTATTTACCTGTCTTTTGAATTTCACCCAATCTGTTGGGTATGTTATAACATTGCCTTGTAATTTCACTTTGCACTTTCTTAATGATTAATGAAATTGTTCACCATTACATATGTTTACTGGATGCTTTTAAATCTTTTGTAATATAGTTGTTGAAATCTTTTGATTATTTTATTAAGTGTCTAATTCTGCCTACCTGATTTGTAGGAGCTCTTTATGTATTCTGGAAACAAGTCTTCTTTTGGACATATGTATTGCAGGTGTCTTACCTTGTACTGTGTCTTGTTCTTTTACATTCTTAATGCTATCTTTTGGTAAATAAAAGTTCATAATTTTAATAGAGCAAAATTTATCAATTTTCCTTCATAGTTAATACTTTTTATCTTACTTAAGATATTTTTGTTTACCTCAAGTTTGTAAAAATATTCTTCTATGTTTCATTTTCAAAGTTTATTGTCTCACTTTTCACATTAAGATTTTTCAATATGTGTTGATTTTGTAAGTGATATGAAGTAGGAGTTCAATTTCCTTTTCCCCTATGATATCTAACTGATCCAATGCCACTTACTGCACTTCACTATCACCTTTTTCATTTATCAATTGACCTATGGAAGACCTGAGTTTTAGATGATCACTCTGGCTACAAGGTAGAAAATGGAATGGTGGTTGGGAGCAAGAATGGAAATTGGGAGAACAGGTAGGTGGCTTCTATAAAGTACAGGTATAAATGAGGGTGACTTGAGTTAGGAGAGTAGCAACAGAGATGCCAAGGGACAGGTTAATTTGACAGATGTCTTCAAAGTCAATGTATAAGTAAACATAGAGCGACAGAGGGAGGAGTGTGAAAAGGAGGGCAATAAAAATTACTTTCATGTTTCTGGCTGAAACATCAAGCTAATGGTAATGCCATTCCTTGAAATGAAAGAAAAGTTTGATTTGCAAGATTTTACTTTGATTTTTCAAGAACTTACATCTTCCACGCTAGAAGATTCTTGTACCTCCACCAATAACTTATAAAACTATGACTCTTTTCTTAGTAACCTAAATAAACTCAGGACAGGGTTGAAATGGTCAGTCAAGAACTATTAAATTTATCAATTTTCTTCAAGGATGGTGGAAAAGAAAAGAAAAAGAAAAATTATTATTATTTGTTAAGTAGAAGCCACTTTATGTACTTGATAAGTATACAATGAGCCAGATCCTTAGCAAGTACTGGTTTTTATACGAAGACCAAACATCAACTTCAGCACAGCACTGACACAAATTCTTTATTTGTGTGTTTTGAAAGCATAGTTCAAAGTCTTCTGGAGTGATGTAATTCAAACTGAAGCATATCCATCTTTTTCTATGTCAACTGAACTTTGGAGAACTACTCTCCTGAAGTACCCTGCTACATGTATCAAGGTCTACAGAGGCTTTTACTTCCATGCTCAAAACAGGAATTATTACAGTAGCTCATTTCCCAAAGGTATTCCGTGAGGTGAAAATTACATTTAGAAATGGTGGGCTGAGAGTAATAATAACATTAATAATTGATGCTTCTGCAGTTCATTTAATCTTTGAATTCCACAGCTAAGTTGTCATATCATATTATCTAAATTTCAGACAGACAACCTTCACACTGATTAGCACATTAAGGTAAAGATGGAACTTAGAAAAACCTGAGGTGGTTTATTATTCAGCTCCATGTTCTATAGCAGAAGTTCGCAGGCTGGCTGAGATTGGGTTTTAGGTATGTGAGAAAGGCTTTTTTCCATCAGCATTGGGACAGCCAGGTATGGCTTTCAGATCCCAAGTAACAAACTCTGGCACTGAGCAATGTCTAATGGTTGACCCCACAGTTCTGTAGCATGAGTGACTGAGCATGAGTGACTTCTGGCTCCTGCTGCTTTGCCCATTATGTGCAGAATTCCTCAAGGAGATGATCTGCCAACAGCAAGGCATGCTGCTCTCCATGGACAAGAAATCTGTGGTGTGGTTGAATGAGTTCTTCTTTTAGATGATGGAGGATAGAAGTATGCATGACAAAGCCAGGGAGTAGAGAGTGAGTGGTGGTGATGAACAGAAAAGGCTGGATGAGTGCTTCTGTTGGGCTCTCCTCCAGGCAGCAGCCCTGTATCTCTGTTGATTCTTCTGTCATTTGTTTTGATGAATGCGTTTAGTGCAGGCCAAGCTATTGCCAAGTGACTGCCTTAATGATGTATGCATTTAGAACTTCATCATTTTGATATACTTGGTAAAAAAAAAAAAGTTTTAATCAGAATCTAAAACCATTTGCATCATCACAACAAAATGACATTATATTTTTTTAATGAAAGAATGTGAGCTGCCTGGTTATTTCAATACACTGTCAACCGTTGCCAACTTTGAATGAGTGAAAGTGTTTTAATTTTCCTACCACTTATATACACAAACAAGTTTTCAATGTAAACTTGATCATTTAAGGAGATTATCAATAGAAAATCTTGATAAGAGATTGCATATTAGTCATTTTTATCATAAAATTTGAAATGAAAATTATGTTCATACATACTGTTGTGGATTGGATTGTGTTCCCTAAAAACATGTTGAAGAGTGGACCCAAGGAAACAGGGCATTCACAGTGGCCACCAGCTCGAATGACTCACAAAGTAAGCCACTGCTCTCAGAGTGCTACTCAGGTGCATCTCCAGCCTAAGAGCACTTAATGAGGCATCCCAGTATCAGTCTTCATCATAATTAAAATGTGACTAAATGTAAGGCTTAGCTCTCAATTCCAAAGATCTTTTGAGAATTGACAAATACTTGTCTAGTCTTGAGTCAATCATAATAAATGTCCACCTAAAAATACCCCTGGGAAAAACAGCCTTACATTGAGCATTGAATCTACACAACAGGGGAGACCATTCAATATGAGGAAGGAACTCTCTTTCTTAGTCTGCTTTTGATTTGACCCATTGAGTTAGTGGTCAGTGTAGTGGGAACCAGGGTTAAGAGGGGAATTCATTTTTATTTTGTCCCTTCACTTTTGCTTCAACTATAAAATTCAAGGGCTTATTTACTCATTACTTAAGTAATTAACAGTTATTTTATGTTATCATTTGCTTCCAGTGTTTTCTTTGACTTTCTGATCTCAAAGGTGAGTCTTCTTGTCAGCTACTTAGACTTCCAGATCATGGCTCACCTTTTCTATCAGATTTTCTTGTCCCTCTTCCCAACCCACAGAAGGGCCATGGAACAAGTCCAAATAACAGCTACTTGCAATTCCATTACTGAGCAGACAGGTCATATCATCCAAATGGCCCTGACCATTGCTCTGCAGCCTCTTTGCATCCCACTCTCTTGTTGGCTCTCTCCCACCAAAGCTGCTCTACACCATTCTGATGTCCAAGCCACTAGATTCTTTCCTTAGCCTTTAAATATTAGGTGGATGTTCTAATAGAAGGCTTTTAATGTTATTTTTGAGATTCTGAGTTTCTGAGAAAACTTACAATTAGTGACCTTATTTCACATAGAAGACAGAAACCCAGCCAGCATCTTGCTCCATCTTTCCTTTTAATTACCCCATCTTAGATTGAACTATCTCTGCATCTCTTGTCTGAGCCCACCCAGATGCTGGGAAGAGAATGATTAGCTCTTTCGTAAAGTTAATCCCTCTGGTGATCTGAATTGTGCCCTGTTTTACCTTCTCAAGGATCAGGCTTTGACTCAACCCATTCTTCTCCAGCACCTTCTCTCTGTGTGGTTCCTGTCTATTTGTGCTCAACAGTGTCCAGTTCTCCCCTACATAAGAAACATATACATTCCTTTTCTTGAAATGAAAGCTCTGAATATATATCTATATATACTGTTTGCTTGCTGCTTTCCTGCCTGGCTCACCTACCCACTACCACCACTGCAGAAACTACTCACTAACACTGATCCTGGTGAAGGACACCAGGATCACCTTCTAGTCAAATCCAATATTTTCTTCTTGTTTCTTCTTATCCCTTGTTTTCCATGATCTATTAGATTTGATGGACTTTTGTTGATGTCATAGTAGGTAAAGCAGATGTAGGAGTCCTTGGATAATTTGAACAGGAAAAAATAGATAAAGAATGAAAAGTAGCCTTCCATGGAATTTAGTGGGTTTGTTAACCACCCTGACTGTCCCTGGCATGTACAAAAGGCCAGGTAGACAACCCATGTTCTATTTTTTGCTGCAAAATACTCTTGTTTTGGAGTAGGGAGCTCAGATTTCTTTTGTTGTATCACATTGAGTGCCTTGCCATAGCACCCTGATACCATGACAGGGTGACCTCAGCATTGTTCATCTCCTTTCTACAGCCTCTACTCCATAGCTGCTGAGACTATAGGTCTCCACCTACTTCTCTGACAATTTCTCTCATCAGTTTCATGTTCCTGACCCTTCATTTAGTTTGCTCTTGAGTTTGGCTTTGTGCTTGAAGGCCTTCCAAATCTTATGTACAGGAAGAATTGACCAGTAAATTGGGTCACCATAAAGCCTGGAATTTGAAGAAAATAAATCTTTGGCATTGGGAATGTCCAAAGCAGGGACACTGGCATTATATTCTCGTTAGCTAGATGACTGCTGCACTGCAGCAGAGAACTAGAAACAGAGAACTAGAAAACATGAAGAAGCTTACAGATCAAAATGACAAGATACATGTCTTCTATCACTCATCCTCCCCAGTCTCAATGAAATAATAAGAGAAATATACAAAATCTGTCACTAGTAGCACTTAAAAAAAAAAAAAGATTATCACCAAATCAGAACCCTCAGAGTATTTTTCCTTTGGCTCAAAGCCATAATACAGATTCTCCATGTATCAGGGGAGATCTACCTTTGGAAAGAGTCAGGGTAAATTGAGGATTCAGAAGCAGAGCTTTGTCCTTAGGTAATTTCTAACACTGTGACAAAATAGAACCCTCCCACTCTGGAGGAAGTCTAGCTTCTTCTCATTTTGTCCACTGCTACCACACTGGGCCAAGTGACCTCCCTCCTTGGTCTGAATTTGCAAATGCCTCCTAACCAGAGTCCCCACTTCATGTTGTGCTAAATCCTGTTCTCCACAGAGCAGCCAGTGATTCTATTAAACCATGAATAAAGTCACATCACTTGTTTGCTCAAAAGCTCACACACAGTAAATTCCAACGTGGTAATAGTGACCCCAAAGACCATGTGCAAGCTCATGCAGAGCAAGCTAATGGACCGTGTGGTTTTCACTCTATCAGAACTTGCTTTAGACAATGAGAAGGAAAATAGCTGTATCCACCAAGGGTTGGTGAATATGAAACAAGGAGATTGGAGAACTGACAAGAGCAGAATTAAAATAATCAAGTCTAGACTATAAATTGGATTGGGAGAAAGCACAGCTATGGTGGACTGAAGAGACATGGAGTTGCCAGAAATTATGACATGAGTTGGGGTGAAGCCCTGCAGTCCTGATGGGGTGGGGAGTGGCAGTAAAGGGCATCTCTGAGCAGAGGTAGCTGGAGTCACGGCAGAAGGAAGCTGGAATGGAAGGGGCTCAGGCTTGTCCAAGGACATGGAGAGTAGGGGTCTGGAAGCATCCCCATGAAAGAGGAGGGAAACAGCCCCAACTCCAGCATCCCTGATTCCAGCATGACGTGATGTTGGAGAGAGGATTCCAGGGAACAGGATGAAAAGGAAGCTACATCTTCAGGGATTACCCTGACTTCCTTGAAAGTAAAGCATTGGAGAGGCTTTTTGGGAAAGGGATTGAAGAAACAGAGGACATTCTTGCAGAGAACTATATAGCAAATGAAGGATTCTGGAGAGACAGAAGAGATGGGTCAAGTGAAAAAAACAAGTTTTAGAAAAGTGTTTGTGATACAATACTATTTTACCTAAGGATAAATATATGTCAAACTCCATATCGAAATGTGGAAGGATGCAAACGCCAATGCCTTACAACAGATTTCACTGTCAACAGTCTGTATTTCTACATGGGCTTTACTCTTAGCAGCTATCGTGATTTACCTTTGTGATCATAGTAAACAAAACAGAATTAACAAGTACAACAACAAAACTTGCCTGAGGAAATCAGTGTAAATATGATTGTGCTTCTAAGAAGGGCAGGGGATGTCATGGAGTTATCACAGGTAGTAAGGAGCAGGTGCGAAGAGTTACATTTCTAGGAGCATGCTTGTCTTTTGACTTAAAGTTTTGTGGGTAAAGTTATTGTGTGGGAGGGCACAGAGCTTAGAGTAATGATCTTTTAAATAAATTATATTTTCCTTTTAAGACGGGTGATAACATCACTCAGCTTTCCAGAATGTCAATTCATCAGTTAAAATAGTGTTTTGGGGGATCCCTGGGTGGCACAGCGGTTTGGCGCCTGCCTTTGGCCCAGGGCGCGATTCTGGAGACCCGGGATCGAATCCCACGTCGGGCTCCCGGTGCATGGAGCCTGCTTCTCCCTCTGCCTGTGTCTCTGCCTCTCTCTCTCTCTCTCTCTCTCTCTGTGACTATCATAAATAAATAAAAAATTTAAAAAAATACAGTGTTTTGTAATTAGAGAGTTCTGGACTCAAATCTTGACTGTAACCCTTACTAGCTTTGTTACTGCGAATAGTCACTTAACTTTTCTGAACCAGTTTCCTCATCTGTAAAATGAAGTTATTAGCATATATCTAGAGGTTTGTCTTAAGAATTAAATAAGGGTATAGGTTCCCAGTACAATGCCTGGCCTGGAGCTAGTCCTCAATAAATTGAGCCTGTTATTAGCTATTCCTACATGAATTAACTCTGAAAATATCTGCAATATGTCAATTCTTTGTAAATTGTATTACATTTGGAAAAATTTGGCAAAGATGGAAGCATAAAGCTATGCAGTTTGTCAAGAAAACCATTGGTCCATTTCACTGATTATTATCACTTGAAATTAAAGAGATCTGAAACTTACCAAAACTTACCAAATTGTAAAATTTGACAAATGTTATTGTAAATATTCATGTTGGTTTTTAATAAATTAAACTTTACCTCTTTATAACTTTTTTTGAACACATACTCAGTGTCATAGGATTTCATTCTAAAGAATTTCAAAATGAAACAAGAAACAAATGTCTCATTTTGACTCAAGAGATATTTCTCTGTTCATGTCTTTTGCCCATTTCATGATTGGATTGTTTGTTTCTTTGGTGTTGAGTTTAAGAAGTTCTTTATAGATCTTGGAAACTAGCCCTTTATCTGATATGTCATTTGCAAATATCTTCTCCCATTCTGTAGGTTGTCTTTGAGTTTTGTTGACTGTATCCTTTGCTGTGCAAAAGCTTCTTATCTTGATGAAGTCCCAATAGTTCATTTTTGCTTTTGTTTCTTTTGCCTTCGTGGATGTATCTTGCAAGAAGTTACTGTGACCAAGTTCAAAAAGGGTGTTGCCTGTGTTCTCCTCTAGGATTTTGATGGAATCTTGTCTCACATTTAGATCTTTCATCCATTTTGAGTTTATCTTTGTGTATGGTGAAAGAGAGTGGTCTAGTTTCATTCTTCTGCATGTGGATGTCCAATTTTCCCAGCACCATTTATTGAAGAGACTGTCTTTCTTCCAGTGGATAGTCTTTCCTCCTTTGTCGAATATTAGTTGACCATAAAGTTGAGGGTCCACTTCTGGATTCTCTATTCTGTTCCACTGATCTATGTGTCTGTTTTTGTGCCAGTACCACACTGTCTTGATGACCACAGCTTTGTAGTACAACCTGAAATCTGGCATTGTGATGCCCCCAGAAATGGTTTTCTTTTTTAAAATTCCCCTGGCTATTCGGGGTCTTTTCTGATTCCACACAAATCTTAAAATAATTTGTTCTAACTCTCTGAAGAAAGTCCATGGTGTTTTGATAGGGATTGCATTAAACGTGTATATTGCCCTGGGTAACATTGACATTTTCACAATATTAATTCTGCCAATCCATGAGCATGGAATATTTTTCCATCTCTTTGTGTCTTCCTCAATTTCACATGAACAGAAATCTCACAGAGGAAGACATAGACATGGCCAACATGCATATGAGAAAATGCTCTGCATCACTTGCCATCAGGGAAATACAAATCAAAACCACAATGAGATACCACCTCACACCAGCGAGAATGGGGCAAATTAACAAGGCAGGAAACAACAAATGTTGGAGAGGATGCGGTGAAAAGGGAACCCTCTTACACTGTTGGTGGGAATGTGAACTGGTGCAGCCACTCTGGAAAACTGTGTGGAGGTTCCTCAAACAGTTAAAAATAGACCTGCCCTACGACCCAGCAATTGCACTGTTGGGGATTTACCCCAAAGATACAGATGCAATGAAACGCCGGGACACCTGCACCCCGATGTTTATAGCAGCAATGGCCACAATAGCCAAACTGTGGAAGGAGCCTCGGTGTCCAACGAAAGATGAATGGATAAAGAAGATGTGGTTTATGTATACAATGGAATATTACTCAGCTATTAGAAATGACAAATACCCACCATTTGCTTCAACGTGGATGGAACTGGAGGGTATTATGCTGAGTGAAGTAAGTCAGTCGGAGAAGGACAAACATTATATGTTCTCATTCATTTGGGGAATATAAATAATAGTGAAAGGGAATATAAGGGAAGGGAGAAGAAATGTGTGGGAAATATCAGAAAGGGAGACAGAACGTAAAGACTGCTAACTCTGGGAAACGAACTAGGGGTGGTAGAAGGGGAGGAGGGCGGGGGATGGGAGTGAATGGGTGACGGGCACTGGGGGTTATTCTGTATGTTAGTAAATTGAACACCAATAAAAAATAAATTAAAACAAAACAAAACAAAACAAACAAACAAAAAATAAATTTCCCCAGTGTCTTTTCATGGCTGGTACCCCATGTCTTGCTATGTCTGAATAATATTCCATTGTATGATTAGATCACAATTTGTTTATCCATTCACCTATTGAAAGACATCTTGGTTGCTTCTAAATTTTGACAATTACAAATAAATCTGCTATAAACAAACAAACAAAAAAAGAGATATTTCTCAAAACTAGAAGCCATAGGGGCCTCTGGGTGGCTCAGTTGGTTGAGCATCCTACTCTTGATTTTGGCTCAGGTCATGACCTCAGGGTCCTGAAATGATTGAGCCACACCTTGGGCTTAGCACACACACACTCTCTCTCTCTCAAATAAATAAATAAAGTCCTAACAAAAAAAAAACCTAGAAGCCATAATTCATTATTTATCATTTGAGAGAAATTATGAACATTTCGAGACTTTTGAGGATAGAACAATAAAATTATGCCCCACAAACCTTCAAATATCTCAAAGACCAAAAAATTACTCTTCAGACGAGAGAACAAATTCTGAAGAAAGTATATCGGTATATACTGAGCATTAGATACTTTATCATTACATTTAAGTTTATGCTTCCAGAAAAATGTTCATAGCAAAATTAAATAAACTTTGAAATTACTGCTGGAATGGAAGAAGCTATTACATGAAGGAAATATTTTATAGAAAACACAAATATAAACCCCAAACTGCATTTTACATGGATGATGTAAAACTATTTTTTTTTTGTGCGTGATCATCTCTAGTATTTATGAATTCATAGTCAATATAGCCTTGGGGGGAAATAAACAACTTATATCTGTCTCTTGGTATTGCTTTGACTTGGCCAATTACTACATCAAGCATAAAATGCTAATTTCTTAGTATATACCATCTAATTATTTCTTACGCAATGCTGTAGGGAAGGGCAGGCGTAGATTTTATGCTTTTATCTATTGAACCAAAATTGACCAGAAATATTTATGGAAATTGAACATTTTGTCATATTAATTAAAACACAAAGGGGGAGATAAATATGAAACAAGAACAAGATAAACATTAATGGTCTATTATAGAAGTTACCTGAATTCTAGAGTTATCTTACATAGCAAAAAGATTTTCTCTCGATTTTCAATTAAAATTAGTTGATATTGCCTGAATGCTATACTGGCTCCAAGGCTCAGCAAGAGAAAAGTCCAATGATTAATTAGTAATGTCTGTCACGGATACAGATGACAAAGTGGAAATACATGTGCGGGGACAGATTAACCCAGAGATTCTCGAAGCATGGTCTCTGGGGCCACAACGGCACCTGAGAACTTGCTGGAAATACAAATTCTCCAGTCCTACCCAGGCATACTGAATCAGAAACTATGGGGGTGAGGTTCAGCAATCTCTATAAGCCCTCCAGGAGATTTCACTTTATAAGCTAAAGTTGAAAACCCCTGGGTTGGAGTAATGCCAATCATCAAAATGCCTAAATTTATAGAACTATCCCAAACAACGTCTTGTGTTTCTTAGTGACAATTTCTCATTATATTTGCCATTTTAAAAATTTCATTTTATCACCTTTCTTTTTTCCCCTGCCCTGTCTTAATCCTTAAATTCTAATTTAAGGCAATTTTAGAAGAGAATATATTATGCTGGAATTTGACAATGATGCCCTGGAAAAGTGTGCTATTTTAGGCTGGAGGATATTTTATAAATTCCAAACAGAGGATAGTATTGTAACAACAACAACAACAAAAAAGTGTTACTGAAAACTACAGAAACTACCAGGACTCAGGGTATCATAAAAACAAAGAAAACCTCTGAGATTAGAAGTGAATCAGTAGAAAGGGTTTTAAAGCAAACCCAGAAAGCAGTTCTGGGTTTTCTGGGTTACATCACTTGGTTATCTATCACTGCATAACACAATCCCCCAAATTTAAGTGCCTTAAGCAACAATAATTTTGTGTGGTCATGATTCTGTGGGCAGAAAATTGGGACAGAGCATAGGAGGAATGGTTTATCTTGTTCTACATGATGTATGCTGAGGTTGGAATATGCAATATTGTTCCCTCATTAATATAACTGGACCCCAGCCAGGACAACTTGGCAACTGGACCCTCCAAGTACCCCTGTTTCCAGTAGGGGTGAGGGCCAAGTAGGAAGAGGCAAAACTGCCACTTTCAGAATAGGTCCCAAATTGATACAGCAGCAATCCCCCTATATTCTATTCCAGTTCAAGGGGTTAGAGAAATCAACTCCACATTCTGAGGAGGGAAGTGAAAAAGAATGTGCTGCCATCTTTAATCTAGTACTCCAAAGGTTAAATTCTATCTTCTGGAAGATCTCAGTATTTTGAAATAAAAAAGTAGAACTTATTTTACAGAAATTGCTTTATCATTATATTTCATGCAGTCTACACAATGAACACTTCAAGGATAGTAATCGAGTCTTCCTCATCTTCAAATTCCCATTACCTAGTACTATGTCTGGCCCACCGTAAGAATTTAATAAATGGATGTTGAGAGAATGAATAAGTTTTGTTGGTAAGGTATAAGCAGTGTAAACTAGATTATGTTGTTGTAACAAATAACCCTAAATCTTACATCCTGTCTGTCTTGGATGAGTTAAAGCTCTGTTCTATGTTGCCACCATTCTGGAATCCAGACTAAAGAAACAGACACTCTTTATATATGGTGAGTTTTGTGGAAGGGGAAAAAGAGAATATGGCCAACACTCTATGGCTTTTAACACTTCAACCCGAAATGGAAGAACTTCTCATATTTTGTTGGCCAAGGCAATTCAGTAACCATGCTTGATATCAATAAAGCAAGACTGTGTGATCCTTCCACAGGGAGAAGCGATGGATATTCTGAGTAATAACATAATCCATCACGAAAAAGATATCTGAACTGATAATAGTGCATTATTATTGGTTTTAGCATTTCTTTCTGAATGATCACAAGATTGCAGAAATATTATCTTTTTTTAAAAAGATTTTTATTTATTCATGAGAGACACAGAGAGAGAAAGGGAGAGAGAGAGAGAGAGAGAGAGAGAAAGAGACACAGGCAGAAGGAGAAGTGGGCTCCATGCAGGAGCCCGACATGGGACTTGATCCCAGGACTCCAGGATCACGCCCTGGGCTGAAGGCAGGAGCTAAACCGCTGAGCCACCCAGGGATCCCTGAAATATTATCTTTTACAAGGATTATTAGCTTGTGGTCTTCATGTGATAGTGTCCTTTAAAAAGAATTACTAAGTTGTGGTTCCATCCTCAAAAAAAGAAGTTGGCACATAATCCCAGCAGAACAAGTTTATGGAAATAAGTCTCTGGTACAGAGCACCGAGTTCCTGAATTCTTCCTAAAGGTAATCTTTTTTCTGAAGTGAATAGGAAATAGAACCTGTATGTTATGTTCAATTCAATAACATGGCAGGTGTTGACAGCTGTTTCCTGAGACTGAATTGTTTTGGAGGGAGTGGGCCAGTTAGTGTAAACAAGTTGGTTTTGTTTTTAAGTTGCCTTTGCACAGTTCTGGTTTCTGTGAATTCCAACCTAGCTGTGAATGAAGCCCACAAAAGCCCCAGAGAAATGTTCTGTACGTCAGTCCGTGGCTTCAGCAGGCGTGGGGACTGCCAAAGCACATCACAGGCAATGACCTGAACTTTGCTGAGGCATACTGTGCTCTGTTTGTAAATACACATAGGAGGCCACCATTTGGGGGTTTATCTACATACAATTTTTCTCTCCCATAGATTTGGAAAAGAGTCTGACTGGCCTTAAAAAATATTTTCAAAGGATTACATAGAAATGCTTCAGGTAACCTGGAAACATGGAGATATCATTAGTAAACTCCATTCCTTGTGAGAATGATTTACATTCCTTCTCATTTTCTGCCTTTGGCCCAAAAGGCCACAAGGCCCAGAAAGGAAATCGGCTCTCTAATGGTGGAGGCCTGTGCCTGTCCCATCATTTCCCTGCCTGTGTTGCTTTCAAAGGGAAGGAAAGCAGTTCTTCCAGCCAGAGAAGCAATTACTGCTCTGAAGTTGGTTGGCAGGTTAGTTTACAGATTAACATTTTGTGGTTGCATATTTATGGTCTAGAATCCCAAGTACTCACTTTATAATAGAATGTGTGAGAGAGAGATGATAAAGTGGCACAACCCAGCACATCATCCCCATGGCAACTGTATCACAAAGAAAAGTTACTGCTGGTGCAAAGGCAAGACGCTTTTCTCTTTGATGCAAAATATTGCCTTCGAAATCTGTAAACTGGGAAGGGGCTCGGGAGAGCTCTTTCTCCCTCCAGCTCCTTGCTCCTTCCCTCTCTCTCCGTAGCTTTCTTTTCTCTTGTCTTCTTACCTTCTCACCAGCCTCTCTCTCCTTTCTTGTATGTGGCCATAAACAGCCAAGAGAAAAGGGCATCTTTTTTCCTGAGTTTTCTCATCATTCCTGACTATAATAGGTGTGAACAGATATTTTTTAATGAAACAATTGTCAGAGAGCAAGGAGGCCACCTCAGAACCATGTGGCTATCCTAAATGTTTTGGCTTTTTATTTCCTCCATCGTGTCCTGCTCCTCCAAATAATATGTTCTGACTAAACACACAGAAGTGCTTGCCTAACAGTTGCTCTGCACATTTGTCATTTGTCCAGGCAAATTGTTCTGAGTCCTAAGGGGGGAGCGCCTACCCACATTGATGAACAGATAGGATGTGATCAGTCACATGTATCCAGAGTGTGGCTGAAGGAACTTGACACTATGAATCAAGTGTTATTCCCCCCTCCCTAGTACAAAAGACAAATTTCTTGTCCCCTGGACAACATTGCAAACTATTTCTACATGGAGAGATTGCCAGTTTCCCTAAATTGAAGGCCAGAAAATTCCCCTTGACTTAAATCTTTCATTAAGTTCTAATAGCCATTCTAATGGCTATTTCTCTTCCATATGCTTGGTTATTTTTTTCCTATCAATATGCTGGGCACTCAAAGCACCCTCTAATTTCAGATGATATTTTAAATCTGTGACCTTTGTCTCTATTGGAGGAGGGGGAAGAGAGAAATTCTTCTACTATTGAAACTGTATAAATGCAATTATATATATGACTATATGTACACATAAGCACTTAAATCAGTATTTGTTGATGATGACCACCCAAAACCTGCTCTTTCCTCTTTGCTCAACACACACTAACAGACAATAACAAATGAATTAGCAACATTGCCAAGCACTAAATTTTAAGCCAGAAATGACAGATCATTGGTTATCTGTTTCCACAACTCTGAATTCATCATGGACATGGCTAACCAATTTATTGTCTTCTCTCACTGAGTACAGACATAGCCTCCGAGTTCTTAATTCAGCTCCCCGAGCAGCCACTGCCAATTGATTAGAACTGACCTGTAACATCATAGCATTGACCTGTAAAATATATTTCTTATTCCTAAATAAGGCAATGCATTAACTTCAGGAGATAATATAGCACTAGATCAAATCCCTAACAAAAATGGAACCCAGTTGACACAAGTTCAGTTGCATAAAGTCCAAGCTTTTGTAACTAGATACAAATTCAGCAATGAATAGAGATAACTCCCACAAGACATGGAAAAAATCTAAATATGCATCAATGGATGAGTGGATAAATAAGATATAGTGCATATATACAATGGAGTATTATTTGGCTGTGAAAAAGGAAATCCTGCCATTTGCAGCAACAAGGACAAATCATGAGGGCATTATGTTAAGTAAGAAAAGTCAAAGAGAGAAAGACAAGCCCTGAATGATTTCGCTCATATGTAAAATCTGAAAAAGCCAAACTTATAGAAACAGAGAACAGATTAGTGGTTGCCAGGGGCTCAGGGAGAGTAGAAGGAGAGGAATGAGGAGTTGTTGGTCTAAGGGTACAAACTTCCAGTTATAAGAGGAATAAGTTCTGGGTATCTAAGATACAGCATGGTGAAAATAGTTAACAGTACTGTATTGTACACTTGAAAGTTGGTAAGAAAATAATCTTAACTGTTCCCACTATAACAAAAATAAAATGGCAATTATATGAGGTGAAGGATGTGTTAGCTAAGCTTATTTAGATAGTTACTCCACAACATATACATATATCAAATAATCACATTGTACACTTTAAACTCACACAGCATGATATGTCAATTATACCTCAATAAAGTTGAAAAAGAAGAGGTTAGGATACTGTTTGGGAAAAAATGGGGTTCTGAAAATTAGAATGGGAACATAAAGGATGATCCTTATGAAGTTTGAGATTCAACCCCTAAATTCTGCTGAGTCTTTTTTGACAGCTGAAGTAGTGCTTCCATTTTATTCAAGGAGCTCAACCCTCCTTTTTAGAATCTATAGTGGCCTCCCCTTGTAAGGCACTGCTGCTCCTCGTCAAGACCTACTTTCATGTCCCTTTCTGCTTTCAGACTTAGAATTAGACTCATATCCCAGCAAGAACCAAAGGGTGAGGTACAAAGAGTTGCCTGTGAGGAGGCAAATACACATCTAAGAATGACAGGATTTTTAACATTTTTTAAAAATTTTTATTTATTTATGATAGTCAGAGAGAGAGAGAGAGAGGCAGAGACATAGGCAGAGGGAGAAGCAGGCTCCATGCACCGGGAGCCCGACGTGGGATTCGATCCCGGGTCTCCAGGATTGCACCCTGGGCCAAAGGCAGGCGCCAAACCGCTGTGCCACCCAGGGATCCTGGATTTTTAACATTTATATAGACATAAACCTGTAGAATATTTGTAGGAATGGATACTTAGGGCATGGGATTGTGGTGGAAGAGATATAAAATTGGATCAGGCTAAATTTACTGATATGGGCCCATTAAGCAAAGATTCTGGATTTATTATTTTGGTTCAGAAGACTCAAAAGGCTAAGAATGGTTCTAACATTTTTAGAGAGTGGTTTTCTAAAATATGGAGTCAATGGTGGTCTGCACTAAATAAAGTTAAAATGCCAGAACTGCTTTGGTATACTATACAGGAAAATATCCAAAGAGAGGCTAACTGGAATGTTAGAGGTGATGTGTCATGTACAACCTAATCACCCATTTTTGGAGGGCCTAGAGGACATACATTTCTCATGACTGTGAAAAATAAGTTTGTGAAGATCCCTTGAAAAGTTATATGGTGGCTCCTCTCTGTAGGAACCACTACTGTTTAACTGGGATTCCTAAATGCAATAGGAATAATGGGACCCTGGGGTGTCAGGGGTAAAGGGCACTAATCACGAAGGACAAGATAGGTGTAGTTATCATAATGGACAGTGGAGCGAAAGTGGTAATCAGAATATTCTGACTCACAGAGCCTTATGGTGTTGGCCAGCTGATCATGATGTTCTGAGAAAAGAAATGGATGGGACATCTCAGAAGTATAGTGTTGAAAGAAAATCCTCCTACATACAGAATTTTGAGCAGTGCTTATTTTGCTTGAAAGGAGAAATAGCCAGAGGTGTGAGTATATATCAATTCAAGGGCTGAGGCCAATGGTTTGGCTAGTTGATGAGGAACTTAGAAGGAACACGATTAGAAAATCTGTGACAAGGAAGTTTGAGGAAGACATATATGAATAGACCTCTCCAGGTAGGCATAGGACATGAAGATATTTATTGGGTACCATTTGAATGCTCCTGAAAGGGTCACCTAAGCAGAGGAGGATATTAATAATGTAGTAGAAAAGATGACTCAATTTATGGTTACCAGTCAGCCCTTTCCCCCAGCAACCTCTGTCACTGTCCAAGGGGCTCATGAGCAAAATGGCCATGGTGGCAGAAAGGAAAGCTATATCTAGGCTCAGCAACACGGACTTCACTGGAAATGTGAATATTGCTATTGCTAATATGACTTCTCAGTCTGCCAGAAACAAAACTCAACATTGAAGAGCTGATATGACACCATTCCCTGGAGTGATTAGTTTTTTCCATGTGTGAATTTGGCTAGGTGATAGGTTCCAATCATTCACCTGAAAACTTATTTAGGTGTCACTATGAAAAGATTTTGCAAATGTAATTAGAGTCCTTAATCAGTCAGCTTTAAGTAAGGGAAATGATCCTGATCCTGGATAATCTTGGTAGGCCTGAAAAGTTAGGCTGAAGCTTCCTTAGGAGAGAGAGAATGAGACACAGAGACAGAGACACAAAGAGACAGAGAAAAGAAATCTCCCTTGTGGATATTTGGCTCATGCCTATGGGTTTCAGTCTGGCTGTGAACTTCTCTTCCTGAATGCCTGCCTCACAGAGTACAGTTTGGCCTTTGAGACTTGCTTAGTCAATCTCTACAATGGCATAAGCCAATTCCTCATAATAAAAAAATATTTAAAATATACATATATGTGGGGTCTCCCCTCTACTTGCTAGATGGCATGCTGCCTGATTGATGAATCATTTAATAAAGCCAATTTGATTATTTATTTATTTATTCATCCATCTATCCATCCATCCATCCATCCATTCATTCATTCATTCTTTATCTACTACTGGTTCTTTTTCTCTGGTTAAATCCTGAGTGATACATGTGGTTTGCAGAGGGCCACCTCTAGCATCAGAGAGCAGAGTTTAGAAGAGTAGTTTTGAAGCTGAGAGACAAAACAGTAATAACCAGCACATGGAGCTTTACTCATGAGGGACAGATTAGTTTGCTCTGTGACCAGAAATGAGAATGAGCTTGGAGACGTGGGGAGGCATCCTCTCCTCAGGAGTCTGGAGAAGAAAGGCACAGATGGGTGGTTGCAACAGAAGTCTCTCAGCCTAGCCAATGAGGACCTGTAGTAACAACTGGGGGAGGTTGGCCTGAGAAAGCAGGCTCTGTGGCCAAACCGTGGGGTGGGGAGCATTTCTACCATTGGCCAGCATTTCCAGAGCAGAAATTTGCATCACACAAAGGAACAGAGAGACTTCCCATCATTCAGGGAGAGCCAGAGAGAGATAGGCCTGTGGTGGAAGGGATGGGCTCCCTGGCCTTCCAGAGTCCTCCAGGATAAGTAGTGCCCCAGTGGTGCCTCTTATTTCTCCCTGTCATGCTGCTTAATTAGTGATGGGGAGAGTGATGATAGCAGCGAGGTCAGCATTCATGGCAAAAGCTCTTCATAAAAGTAGCTCATCTGAGTCCCAGTCTTAGCAGCAGCAGCATTGCAATAGAAACTTCCCTAGAGGGGCACCTGAGTGGCTTAGTGGTTGAGCTCTGCCTTTGGCTAAGGTTATGATCCTGGGGTCCTGTGATGGAGTCCCCACATCAGGCTCTATGCAGGGAGCCTGCTTATCCCTCTGCCTGTCTTTGCCTCTCTCTCAGTGTCTTTCATGAATAAATAAATAAAATCTTAAAAAAAAAAAAAAAGAATTGCCATAGAGTAGCACAGGATACCTAGGTGAAAAAGTAAGAATTGAGGGAGTATTCTGGGATAGCACAATGGCTCTAGTATATCCTAGGATTCCCAGAATTATCACAATCCTATCCCAGTTACCTTAACATTAGTATTTTATTAAAAACAAACAAACAAACAACAACAACAACAAAAACATCTGAGAGTCTGCACTCCAGTATGTGCAAGGCATGGACAGGTAACACAAATGCAGGGGTGAAGTCAGATGTGGCCTCTGACAAACTAGGGAACATATGCTCCATCTTAAGGAGCCAACTTCATACAGCTCTGGTTCACTGATGCCAAGAGGGAGCTTGGCCCACTATTCCCAATCTCCTGGATTGTTTTTTAGAGAAAATTTTGATGAGACATCTTCCAATTTTTAAATGTACCTCAATTTTTTTCCAAGCACTATGTAGGTCAGGGAAAATACATCTGTTTGGAACTCAGCTGTAATCATTAGTGGAATTGGAGATAAAGTAGGATTAACTTAATCTCATTTCCTTTCCTCTCCTCTTTCTCTTCCCTGAGGCTTGTGCCCTCCAAGGCTGTCTGCTATGTAATCCTTCGGTACTTTGCTTTCTCAACTGAAGAGCACTGACTGGCCATCTCAAACCACATTACAAAGTAATTGAAAGGGGGAAATCGTCCTTCTCATTTTAACAGCTGTGAAAACTCATACAGGAAACCACACAGTGAGACCTGGCACATTGGTTTCGAAGGAGATAGTGATAAATTCAAATGGAACTCGAAATTTTACAAAGTATTTCTTGTTTATTTGCTGTGTTTTGTGTTTTGTTCCTACTTTTATGGTCTCTCCCCCAACAACACCCAGTATCATGCAGATTGAAGTCAGCTGTTAAGGGATGCACTTAGAACAACTCCTGAAAGCAATGATCTGAAAGTGCTTATTTTGATGCGGCTTTGTTGAACACTAATTAGCAGGTGGTTTACTGAGGGTGGCCGTCACTTGTCGTATCTATGAAGTGTGCTATCTAACCTCAGTTATACAAACTTTATCCTCTCTTCAGTGAGCGCCTTCCCGGATTCCTTCTGAAACTGGATCCTGAGTCTATGTGTTATGGGTTTTAGTGATTCCAAAGAAAAAAATGAAAGGAATTTAAAGTAAGACTCTTGCAGAGAAGATGAATATTAGTTAACTGTTACAGGGTTCAGGTCAGGCCACCCTCAAATATGCCACTTTGGCATATTGGTTATTTTGAATTAAAGTTCCTTAAGAAACAGCAGTGCAAAGACACATTGGCTTTCCTTTGTCCCCCTGAAAGCAGGAAATAACCTGTCCATGTGAAAGATACTTCCCTGGACCAGGAGAGAGATATCCTCAACACCAGAGAGAGGAGATTTAAGTGATGAGAAGGCTGTATAAACAAAACTTGACTTCCTCACTAATTTACTACCTTAAGCCAAACTTCTTTGTCAGTTCTTCACAGATTTGTTGTTTCTTTATCTAAAAGATATAAAAGCTGCCTGCTTTGGCCATTTCTTTGAGTCTCACATTTCTATAGTCTTCTGTAACACAAAATTAAATTTATTTTCTTCCTGTCAATCTATCTTATGTCAATTTAATTAATAGGCCACTCAAAGGACCTAGAAGAGAAGAATGGAAAAGTTTTCCTCCAATACACCCGCTTCCAAAACATTCTCTCCCAGCATGAATTTGAATATTGGCAGATGTTTGGAGGGGATAAGATATTTCAGATCAAGGAGCATTACAGAATAAATTTACCTCAGGAAATGCTGGCAATACAGAGCAGGAGTTCAAAATGGATTTTCTAAAATACACGATGAATGAAAATGTCTTGTTTTTGTTTTGTGTCTGAATGTCTCCCAATAACTAAAATTGAACATAAAGGAGTTGAAAAAGAAATCTGAACACTTCTCTGTGGGAGATTTTAAAAATGGATCCCGGCTTTTACTAAAGAAGAATTAAACATATAGTGCAAGGCTAAAGGTGTGAATTTTACAAGGTGATGAAATTCAAATCCAATGAGACTAAGTCACAAAAATGATATCCTCTTTCACATTTACTATTGCATGAATACCTTGATTATAAATATTGATGAAGATCTTTTCATAAATTATTTTCAGGTTATAATGTTTCTGAAGATATTGGAAGTAATAATATTTATAAAATATGACAAACAGTAGGCTTGTCACAAAGACAAAATAAGACAACCTAAAAAGAAGATATGTATCCACATACTTCTCAGAGAAACCATACTACTTAAGGAAAAAGAGATTTGGGATCTCCAAAAACTTCTTAGTAGTTATTGATCAAATGCGCCAGATAATAGCTGAGTTTTTTTTTCATTTGTCTTTCTGTTACAAATTATGTTTGCAGGCTATCCAAACAAGCTATGTTCAGATGAACACAATATCCAGACCATCTACTGATTTCCATGGGTTCCTTGGCCAGCAGAATGGGAACTACTGCATCAGCTTGTGGAGACAGTGTGCACACATCTTCATGCACCACAGTTGTTGGTTCCTTATTTTGTTTCCAATATTCCAAGTGGTTCCCATCATCGTCCACAGTTAAACCCTAGCTAATTAAAACATGGATATATGAGAAGTGGGATGATTTGTGTGTGTGTGTGTGAGGATAGGAAAGCCAGAAAACTTGAAGCTTATTCTTTTTCTGTTTACTCACAGATATTCTCAAATATCTGTTTCTGACTCCTGCAGAAGGTTTGACATGTATCACTCTGTGGAGAATAAAGCTGCAGCCAAAAGCTGCACTGTCTGTGCTCCCCAGAACCTCTGGAACTCCTTGGCCCCTTGTCCCACCTGAAAGGGGCAAGTGAGGGCCTGCCCAGCAAAAGCAGAAACTAGACAAGAAATAGAGGGAGCCAAAAAAACAAAAAACAAAAAACAAAAAACAAAAAACAAACAAACAAACAAAAAACAAAGAAAGAAAGGACCATACTTGGGGAGCCATACTTGGGGCATTGGTTCCTGTATCCTTCTTCCTACCTTCAGAAACCAACAGCACAGGAAGGCAGTGAGCTCTAGCCTGAGCCTGAAGGAGCCTGATAGCTTCTGCTTGTGTTCTTCTGGATCCCAGGCTGTTCTGTTGGATGGAGAGTGACCAAGTAGAAGAGAACCAAGACACTCAGTTGACAGCTAAGCCCAGGCATGTGAGTTAGGACATCTTGGAGTTACCAACCTTGGGGATGCCACATAGACAATCCTTTACCTGTGTTTCAAACATCTCAGGCAACCTTCTCCTCCCACATTCCCAAACCACAGAATCAGAAACAAGAAAATGGTGTTGTCTTGGGCTACTAAGTTTGAAATGATTTGTTATGGAGCATAGGCTGACACATGAAGACAATGCTGTTCTCCCTAATTACTATCCTAAAAATCAAATATTAAATACAGAAGCCTTTCTAAACTGAGATGTGGTTTAAAATGAAGAGAATTAGTAGTACTATGACTAATACTTTATATAAAATCTTGGCGCCCTTCACATTACTGAGGGCAGGAAAGGAGAAGGAAACAAGGAGATGAGGTACATGTTTTAATAATTATATTGGTAGCTATTATTTTTTGACATGTGCTCAGTGCCAGACACTGTTCTGGCCAATTCACAATGCTCTAGGAAGGTCCAGTACAGTGACCCCATTTTACGATGAGAAAACTGACTGTA
Organism: Canis lupus familiaris; assembly: GCF_011100685.1. Lineage (NCBI taxonomy): Eukaryota > Metazoa > Chordata > Mammalia > Carnivora > Canidae > Canis > Canis lupus. The sequence goes on along the minus strand of NC_049244.1, from coordinate 17,767,813 downwards.
CCATGAGTGCGTCAGGGAGCTTCATGCAACCAATAAACAGATGAGTCAGAATTATCCGTATCTGAAGCCAAAGCTCTTCTCAATGTTGAATGTTGACCATGTTTTTCCTGTAGCTCTTTCATAGTATCAATTCTGTTCAAGCCTCTTGGAAAAGGCAACTCAAAGGCTAGGTTCAAGGCAAGGGGAAATAGACTTCATTTCTTGGAGCAAAGAATGGTGTTGATGTGTGTACAGGGCTTGGTGGAATTACTGGCAGTTATCTCTACAGACACTCTGCTATACCTTATTTTATACAAGGGGAATCCCAGGCCAAAAGTATTAGGCTATTTGTTTAATGTCACACAGTCATTGTAAAGCAGAACTAGAATGAAAACTCAGCTGTGAAAGCCCAAGTTCAAGTGATAAAGGGATGATGGTACAAATAGTTTGTCGTCAAAAGGAAGAGAACAGTCAATCCTGAATAATAGCCCAGGTGAGGAGGGGTTTAGGTCTGGAGAAATCTGCTGTATTTTACTGGTCAATGGTGTTCTAGCAGAAAGCGATGGAGTTGCCCATCAACTGGGCAGTGTTAAAGTATTTACAAGGAACAACCTGGAGAATTTAGAATAGTACGTCCTGACCCCTGACTCCTGGATTCTGATCAGCACAGCAGCATATAGGAAAACTCCATCACTGCCAGTGTCATGCCAGGAAAGAATTCCATTTAAATAATGTATGTTTTGGCTCTCAGAAATGGCATTTGTGTTTTATTCATCTGTATTCAGAACAGGAAGTGTTTCTCGAGGCTTTAAACTGTATTATACTGTATTATAACTATTCTACGTGCTGGAAAGGAAATAAGATTAAAAATGTGCTGAGACACAGAATAATATTAGTTCTCAGAATATTAATTTGGTCATCTAGCAGCCATTACTTGATTCTTTATATTGTTTTGTTTCAAACAGATGGATTATCTGCATTAAAAAAGCAAATGACCAAACGAATAAGAGTGGGGTCCTTAGCTTGATGGTCAGGAAATTTAAACAGCAGCCAGATGATACAGGCCAAAAGGATATGGTATCAAAAGAGGTTTTGGGTGAGCACCACAAAATAATTGAAAAGTCATTCTGTGTGCTGATATTGCTAGTTATCCTGTCACATACGTTAGTATTAGCCAATGGGGCATCCCTGGATGCCACTGTGGGCACTTCCTTTGGAATTAGTTTCAGGACATCATGTGGACATAAAAGAAAAGACTGGCTGTTTCCACTTTAGAGAATTATACTTCCTCTCCTCCCAAATCACTCATAGTTAAGCAGTTATGCTTATAAAACAGACATCTGATTAAATCAGACTTGTATGTGCAAAAGAGGTGTTATTGCTTCCTTTGGCTCACAATCCCCTGGCACCAAGCTAGTATACTCAGATGTATCCTAGATGAGTGGATGTGACTAAAGATGGGTAGAGGGACAGGGATCCTCTCTATAAGCCTTGGCTGCTGCTGCATCTCTACCAAAGTATCTCATATAAGGGAAGGTCATGATGTGAAAGTGGATTTTGGGACATCATCCTAAATAAGAAGGCTCAGCTGACATTACAACTCAGTGTGTGATAAGGGCCAGTCCTTTTTTTTTTTAAGATTTATTTATTAGAGAGAGAAGAAGAAAGTGAGCTGGAGCAAGGGGAGGGACAGAGGGAGAGAGAAAATCCTCAAGCCAGCTCCATGCTGAATAGAGCCTGATGTGGGACTGCATCCCAGGACCCTGAGATCATGACCTGAGCCAATGTCAAAAGTCAGACACTTACCTAACTGAGCCATACAGGTACCCCAATGGGGGCCAGTCTTATAGTACTTTTTCCTTGGCTTCTATCATCAAAAATAGATCTTGACCTTTTGAGTAGAAAAACTCTATTCTCTACTTCCTCCGCACATTGACAACAACTAGAAGAAAGCTCCCTGTTTCTTCCCTCCACTCTCTCAACTCTATCCACAGAATCCTTCTGTACTCCTACCTTATGAGAATTTTTCCCATACTAAGTAATTCTCTAATTCTCTACAGACACCAGCTGGGTCCTACCATTCAATTCTGACATCATCCACCTGGAGTTAGTGTCAGATCCCACAGGTTAAGGTGGAAGGCTCAGTTCTACTTAGACGCCAGTCTCAAGTAGTGGGTCCTCAGGTTACTCACAACTTCCATCTGACTTGGCGACCAATCAGGAGTTTCCACAATCTCTTTCTCAGTTTCATTAATTTGCCAGAGTGGCTCCCAGAACTCAGGAAAACAGTTTACTGACTAGGTTACTGGCTTGTTATAAAAAGATACAACTCAGGAACAGCCAGATGGAAGAGATGCATACAGAAAGGTCTGTAGGTAAGGATGTGGGGCTTCATTATCTTGTTTCACCACCCTCCCAACACCTCCTCATCTTCACCAACCAGGAAGTGCCAAACCCCTTTGAGTAGGATTTTTATGGAGAATTCATTCCATAGGCATGGTTGATTAAATCATTGGCTGTTGGTGATTGAGCCCAATTTCCAGCCACTCTCCCTGAGCCTAAGGTGTGGTGAATGGAGTTGTGCATATAAGGATGGTGTTTGGATGGGAAGGGGTTGAAAGTTCCACCCTGAGGCTGACCAGGAGTGCCAGCAGCCACTAGTCATCTCATTTATATAGAAAAAGACACTTACCACTTTGGAAATCCCAAGGGTTTTAGAAGCTCGGAAAGCTGGGGTGCAGAGAACAAATATATATTTCTAGTAATCCTTTCACTAGTCCGTCAACTCTAATGCTGCTCCATCAAAAACTGGAGCTTACTTCTGTTTAGATTAATTACTCCTCAGATTGCTATGTAAGTAGACCTTCTTTCTCAACTGCCTTACTTTTCTTTTTGAAATAGACTGATAACTAAAGCTTTCCTCAGTTTAACATTTGTCCACAAATATGGACAGTGTCTTTGAACGCTTAATGCTAAAAGTGCTATTCTAAAATCTTGAATATTTTTGGGATCCCTGGGTGGCTCAACAGTTTGGCGCCTGCCTTTGGCCCAGGGCATGATCCTGGAGTCCCGGGATCGAGTCCCACATTGGGGTCCCTGCATGGAGCCTGCTTCTCCCTCTGCCTGTGTCTTTGCCTCTCTCTCTCTCTCTCTCACTCTCTCTCATGAATAAATAAATAAAATCTTTAAAAAAATAATAAAATCATGAATATTTTCAGCTGTATAGATCTCACTTCCTATTTTTGTCCCCAAGGTCAATAATTTTGTAAATATTCTTGAAGGAACCTATACAAACACTTCAAACCAGCTGTACCTAGAAGTGTGTCCCAGGGGCCCTGAGGTCAGGGCCAGGTGCTGCATCCTGGTGGCCAATCTCAGAGTTGGATAGGGCTTCAGTGGCTCAGGGTTGTCATGTAATGAGGTTTTAGAGAGTGACTCAGAAGTCAGCTTCCTTGGGGAAGAAACAAATCGTAACAAAGTTCCTTTATTGAACATTTTCTTTTTTGAACATTTTCTATGAACCATTCAGCTATGTACTTTGAATACATAATTCTAGTTCATCCTTACAACTTCAGAGGATGGTGCCATTCCCATTTAACAGACAAAGAAACTGAGGCTTACTGAACCTTAGTAACTGATCCTCCATAGAAGAGCTAGCAAATGGAGGAATCATGATTTAAATCCAGTCAGTCGTATCTAATTCCAAAGCATTAAACTACTTCGTAAAAATAATATAACAAAACATAAAACAAATGGAGAATTTGGTAACAAATAAGAGTGAAAGCTTGAAGTGGAGGATGGGAGAGAGAGCCCCTAATTATCCCCCAGTACATTTCTCGTAGCCATTTTTAAAGTGTTTTTGCAGCCAAGACTGGGAAAGAAGGCTTAAGGACAGTTTGGGAGTTAACAAACCTCAGTGGAACCCACTAGGACAAAGCAATACTTCCTGCCAAAAAAAGCCCAGCCCAGGAGAGGGCATAGGAGATGTGTAGACAGCTTCTTCTCATGAGTCCTAGATGTTCTCCATCTTCCTTTGAGCCTTGCCACACTCAATGTTCACTTAAAACCCCCAGGCTTGGTTAACTGTGAAAAGAATTCAATATATTCTCAAATCCCCCAAATCCACTTTAACAACAACCAAAAGAAAAAGGAAAAGTGGGAGGTTCTTACGTCATGATACATTTTTTTTTATTTCTGTAAATAAAATTTTATAAGATATACAAAAATTATGAAACTAGAAATCACTGTTCTACTCTTGGAGAAGAGATACTTCACACAATAATTTTGATAAATAATATTTATTTGATACTTCCATGTGGATGACACTGTGCGGAGTGCTTTTTATATCAGGTCATGCATTCCTTTGTGCAACCCAGTGAAGTCGCTGGTGGCCTAAGAAGCTGAAGCTTGGTGATGGAGCCAAATCTGACCAAACGCCAAGGGCTTGCTGCTTGGGGTGCGTCAGCCAATAGACCAGCCTGAGTCTTTGATTTAAGCAAATGGTTTTTATTACTTCTGGCAAGTAAGGAGACAGGAAGAGAGTCCTCCAAACACTGTTTCCTCTAACACAAACTGTAGGGCAGCTTTACACTGCCAGCCAGTGACCTTTTGGTCAGTTACTCTTGCAATTGGAAGCAATCACAGGAACTTAGCAAAACTTTGTAATCCTTTAAGCATGACTTTAAAAGCATTTGTTTAACTGTGTGATTTCCCAGGAACCTTATGATTTTCTTTGTTCCCAGACATCTGCTCCCTTGAGTAACTCTGGTGGACTTCCTGGGAACGGGGTAGTTCTGAAGGACTCGCAAAGTTGAAAAACAAGTTGGGAACAGTTTATTTTAATTTTGTGTTGTGGTCTCTCTGATGGCTTTATCTCTCACTAACAATTGCAATAACCATCTTTGTATTAGCGATTAAGTTACAGTCCTAATAATAATGTGTATCTCCTTTAGTCTTGACACTGTTCTTTACATATCGCTATCTATATCTATATTAATGGCTCTGAGATACAAGGCTTATGGGGTAAAAATAGAAGTTACTCACCTTCAAAGCATATCTTGTGTGGGGACCAAGGACAGGCTACCCCAAAATGTGCTACTTTGGCATACTATTTTAAAAAGTTACTTAAAAAAAAAAAAGTTACTTAAGAGACAGCCTGCGTAAGAAGGACACTAAGACCCTCCTCTGTCCCCTAAAAAGCAATATATAAATCCCCCATGTGAGTGGTGTCCTCTCTGTACAGGGAGGTAAAGAAACATCCTTGCAACCAGAGATAGGACATTTAGAACCAAGAAGGCTGTATAAACAACCTTTGTAACTTTTTGCTAATGTATTACCACAGCCCAAATTCTGTTTAGATTTCCTGACTAATTAAAACTCCTAAACACAAGTTTTCTTTGGCCTGTCAAATGTGCACAAATTTATTGTCTCTTTGTCAAAAAAAAAAAAAAAAAGCATAAAAATTGCCTGCCCTGGTCATTCTTTAGGTCTCAATTTAATTTTTGAGCCTCTCTGCATATGTAATGAAACTTTTTTTCCCCTCCTATTTGTCTCAGGTAAATTTAATTCTTAGTCAAGCTAGAAGATCTTGAAAGGTAGAGGGAGAATTTTTTGTTCCCTTCACCTGAATACTTGTCCTTTACTACATTTCCTTCCATACCAGTGCTCTGCAAACTTCATGTGCATATGAATCATCTGGTTATTTAGTTAAAATGCAGGTTCTGGGAACCCTGGGTGGCACAACGGTTTAGCGCCTGCCTTTGGCCCAGGGCGCGATCCTGGAGACCCGGATCGAATCCCACGTCGGGCTCCCGGTGCATGGAGCCTGCTTCTCTCTCTGCCTGTGTCTCTGCCTCTCTCTCTCTCTCTCTCTGTGTGACTATCATAAATAAATAAAAAATTAAAATAAAAAATGCAGGTTCTGATTCAGCAGGTCTGGGGTACAGCCTGATAGCCTACATTTCTAATAAGCTCCCCAGTGGCTAGTTTGGGAATCATGTTGTGTCTAGCAAGGATCTTGGATTTTGCTTCCCAGAATGAATTTTGAGGGCATCTGTGTCCCTGAGGGTATCACCCACCTTAGGTTGTTGGGTGGATACCTGGATATTGCACCTCAAACCTCTTCAAGACATGGGCTGAGAAGACAGCACTGTCTGAGGGTACCTGTTCCCAACTGAGGAAGGGGGAAGTTGAATTCTCCCCACTCTCCAGTGGCAGCCACTGTGCTTCAATGAGCTCACATTAGAATATTTACATCAATCCTTGGCCCTGGGTGTTATTTATGTTCTAGTGAGCTGGTGATTAAGTGCTATTGTAAGATTAAGAGTTCACAGCTTCATGGCTGGAATTGGTAAATAAAAGATTCCTTATTATTATTTTTAGCTTTTTTTAGCTTTTCCTGGAGGCCAAATGGAGACCAGGTGCTTTACCCTAATGTGAGTGACAGCACAGTTCAGCTCAGTGAATGCTCAGTGAGAAATGACTGCTGGCTGGCCTCACACAACTGATGGGCTTTGTAAATTATCTTTACATTGAATTTGTGTAATGACTTTCAGCATGATTTCAGATTGAGTTTATATTGTTTTATATAACTGAGTAATGAGGGTAAGCTTATTTTTTTCCCTTTTTGAATAATTGATTGTGTAACCTTGAGCAAACTCTCACCTGCCTTGAGAAAGTATGTACTCAAGAGGATTAGCAACACAGCATTGCATACAAACAACCACAAACAAAGCACACACAGCACACAAAGGTTTAGGAGAGTTCCCTTACCTGCCAAATGGCAGATCCCTTCCACCTTTATAAATCTGTGATTCCTGAGCAATGCTTCTTAAAGTTTTTTATACATAATTTACTTGGAGGTCATGTTATTGTAGATTCTAATCTAGTAGGTCTGGGTTAAGACCCAAGATTCTGTAGTTCTAACAAGTCTCCAGGTGATGACAATGATGTTGGTGCATCAAAGCTCTACTAAGTAACTTCAGTAGGCTTTCCCCATCAAGAAACTAATGATTTCTTCATATAAGCAGGGAAATAGACACTTAGGAGAGTTCTTATTTAAAGAAATTCCATTTCACTATTTTTTTATATTCCCCAAATGAATGAGACCATATAATGTTTGTCCTTCTTCAATTGACTTATTTCACTCAGCATAATACTCTCCAGTTCCATCCATGTCGAAGCAAAAGGTGGGTATTTGTCGTTTCTAATGGCTGAGTAATATTCCATTGTATACATAAACCACATCTTCTTTATCCATTCATCTTTCGATGGACACCGAGGCTCCTTCCACAGTTTGGCTATAGTGGCCATTGCTGCTAGAAACATCGGGGTGCAGGTATCCCGGCGTTTCATTGCATCTGTATCTTTGGGGTAAATCCCCAGCAGTGCAATTGCTGGGTCGTAGGGCAGGTCTATTTTTAACTCTTTGAGGAACCTCCACACAGTTTTCCAGAGTGGCTGCACCAGTTCACATTCCCACCAACAGTGTAGGAGGGTTCCCTTTTCTCCGCATCCTCTCCAACATTTGTGGTTTCCTGCCTTGTTAATTTTCCCCATTCTCACTGGTGTGAGGTGGTATCTCATTGTGGTTTTGATTTGTATTTCCCTGATGGCAAGTGATGCAGAGCATTTTCTCTATGTGCTTGTTGGCCATGTCTATGTCTTCCTCTGTGAGATTTCATGTCTTTTGCCCATTTCATGATTGGATTGTTTGTTTCTTTGGTGTTGAGTTTAAGAAGTTCTTTATAGATCTTGGAAACTAGCCCTTTATCTGATATGTCATTTGCAAATATCTTCTCCCATTCTGTAGGTTTTGTTGACTGTATCCTTTGCTGTGCAAAAGCTTCTTATCTTGATGAAGTCCCAATAGTTCATTTTTGCTTTTGTTTCTCTTGCCTTCGTGGATGTATCTTGCAAGAAGTTACTGTGGCCAAGTTCAAAAAGGGTGTTGCCTGTGTTCTCCTCTAGGATTTTGATGGAATCTTGTCTCACATTCAGATCGTTCATCCATTTAGAGTTTATCTTTGTGTATGGTGAAAGAGAGTGGTCTAGTTTCATTCTTCTGCATGTGGATGTCCAATTTTCCCAGCACCATTTATTGAAGAGACTGTCTTTCTTCCAGTGGATAGTCTTTCCTCCTTTGTCGAATATTAGTTGACCATAAAGTTGAGGGTCCACTTCTGGATTCTCTATTCTGTTCCACTGATCTATGTGTCTGTTTTTGTGCCAGTACCACACTGTCTTGATGACCACAGCTTTGGTGTACAACCTGAAATCTGGCATTGTGATGCCCCCAGATATGGTTTTCTTTTTTAAAATTCCCCTGGCTATTCAGGGTCTTTTCTGATTCCACACAAATCTTAAAATAATTTGTTCCAACTCTCTGAAGAAAGTCCGTGGTATTTTGATAGGGATTGCATTAAATGCATAAATTGCCGTGGGTAACATTGACATTTTCACAATATTAATTCTGCCAATCCATGAGCATGGAATATTTTTCCATCTCTTTGTGTCTTCCTCAGTTTCTTTCAGAAGTGTTCTATAGTTTTTAGGGTATAGATCCTTTACCTCTTTGGTTAGGTCTATTCCTAGGTATCTTATGCTTTTGGGTGCAACTGTAAATGGGATTGACTCCTTAATTTCTCTTTCTTCAGTCTCATTGTTAGTGTATAGAAATGCCACTGACTCCGGGGCATTGATTTTGTATCCTGCCACGCTGCCAAATTGCTGTATGAGTTCTTTTTTTTTTTTTTTTTTTAATTTTTATTTATTTGTGATAGTCACAGAGAGAGAGAGAGAATGAGGCAGAGACACAGGCAGAGGGAGAAGCAGGCTCCAAGCACCGGGAGCCCGACATGGGATTCGATTCCGGGTCTCCAGGATCGCGCCCTGGGCCAAAGGCAGGCGCCAAACCGCTGCGCCACCCAGGGATCCCTGCTGTATGAGTTCTAGCAATCTTGGGGTGGAGGCTTTTGGGTTTTCTATGTAGAGTATTATGTCATCGGCAAAGAGGCAGAGTTTGACTTCTTCAAATATCAGAAAGGGAGACAGAACATGAAAGACTCCTAACTCTGGGAAACGAACTAGGGGTGGTGGAAGAGGAGGTGGGCTGGGGGTGGGGGTGACTGGGTGACGGGCACTGAGGTGGGCACTTGATGGGATGAGCACTGGGTGTTATTCTATATGTTGGCAAGTTGAACACCAATAAAAAATAAATTTATAATAAAAAAAAAATAAAAAAATAAATAAAATAAAATAAAATAAAATAAAATAAAATAAAATAAAATAAAATAAAAATAAAGAAATTCTAGGGCAGCCGGGTGGCTCAACGGTTTAGCGCCACCTTCAGCCCAGGGCATGATCCTGGAGACCCGGGATTGAGTCCCATGTCAGGCTCCCTGAATGGAGCCTGCTTCTCCCTCTGCCTGTGTCTCTGCCTCTCTCTCTGTCTCTAATAAATAAATAAAATCTTTAAAAAAATGAAGAAATTCCAATGAATCTTTGAACATTATTTTTAAAAAATCTAAACATAAAGCATTTATCTACTTTTAAAAATATAAAATTTTACTACTACTCACTTATTAGAATGGCAATTTTTTTTAATTAAAAACTGGCAACTCCAATTGCTGTGAAGGATATGGAGGAATAGGAGCTTTCATTTATTGCTGGTGGGAATGCAATATGGAACATCCACACTGGAAGATAGTTTGGCAGTTTCTTATAATGCTAAACATAATCTTGTCTTGTATGACCCAGCAACCACACTTAAGCATTTGATAACTTGAAAACTCATACACATATACAATGAGCGTGCAATATTTATAGCAACTTTATAATTACCGGAAACTGGAAGCAATCTACATATTCTTTCAATATGTGATCCATAAACTGTAGTATATCCTTACAATGGAAAACTATTCAGCAATAAAAGGAAATGATCAAAGCTACACAATGACATGGGTAAGTTAAATGTGTGTTACTAAGTTAAAGAAACTAGTCTGAAAAAAAAGCGAATTACTATATTGTTATAATTTTAACATCTAGAAAGGCAAAACTATAAATGAGGTGAACAGATCAACAATTGCCAGGATTCTCAGTGGGAAAATAATTGAATATGTGAAACATGGAATTTTTTTTAGGCAAGTAAAACAATTTTTTTATCATATTGTAATTGTAGATACATGACACTATGTATTTGCCAATATTCATAGAACTTCATGGCAGAGAGTGAACATTGATGTACGAAATTAAAGGTGATCATTTAGGAGATGGGGGACCAAAGTATGGAACAGAATCTTTACGAAAGAATCTGTATAAACAGGGTAAAGGGAAAAAATAAGTCACCTTGGAAATGAGTAGCAACTGTTGCGATTAAAGGCAAAGTGGACTGTTTATAAACACTATCCTGTAGTTGATAAAGTTGTTTCCCATGGCTGCACAGGCTAAAAACTCTGAAACTGCTATACATATATTCTGGAACTTGACTAAATAAATGAATGGCAGATAATAGGAGCCAGATTTCTCACTATTGGAGTGGCAATTTGCAGAGAAGCAAAGTGATCCAGGTAGTAATGAATTAGAGTTGGAGGTATCACTAAGATCTCATGCTTAGCTTAATATAGGTGATGATGTTTCCATATAGAAATATTTACAAAGATGACTATATGTGCAGATCAGTATACAGTTATATATTTCCTTGCTCTGTCAGCTGAGAAGACCTGAAACAATAAGACCTCAGTAGCAACAGGCACACCAAGCACCCACATCTTAACTTCTAATACCACTCACCAGGGATCCCTGAGTGGCTCAGTGGGTTAGCACCTGCCTTTGGGCCGGGGCATAATCCTGGAGTCCCGGGATCAAGTCCCACATCGGGCTCTTTACATGGAACCTGCTTCTCCCTCTGCCTGTGTCTCTGCCTCTGTCTCTCTCTGTGTCTCTCATGAATAAATAAATAAAATCTTTAAAATAATAATAATAATAATACCACTCACCAACGGAGGGAACCAGGGCTTCTTGGAAAATGGCTGATTCTAGGACTGAGATAGAAAATAAACAACATGGCTTAGAGAGTCCTGGAGTGCCAGCAAACAAGGAAGTGCTAAATCAACAACAGCAACAACAAATCTCCAATTATAGAGGTATATCAAAGGATCATAGCAGCCAACCAAAAGAGGTCCCAATTGCTAAACAGTGGAACAATTTGAGCAAAAAATAAAAAATGTATTTGATTATAATGTGCAGGACAAAATAAACATTCAGATTTCATTAAACTTGCAAAATCAAGTAAGGTCATTGTAGGGCTGACTTTGATAGACAAGTTGACCTCATATTGAACTCTTAGCTTTACAATCTCTAGTAGGTAGATCTGGTCCCCTAGAGACTGGTGCCTTTTGAACATAGACTCTGCTAATCTGTTAGACAATCACTCTAGAAGTTGGCTAAGCCAACAGAACTAAACTTCCCGGATGTGGGACTTAATTATGTGACAGTATCTAGTTCTGTGGATCCTTGCTGGTAAATGTTGCCATTAGTCTTGGGCAGGTGTTCTCTTAGAAACACTGGCTTTCAGGCTATTATGGCTCATCCTTTGTAAGAGAGGGTACATGATTATGTAAGACTAATATGCATGATTGTCCCCCAGCTCCCCATAACCCTTGCTTACTTCTGTCTAGAAATGCTAATGCTTAAATGAGAAATTCAAACCAAACAAATGAAAGTATTTGAGAGAAGCCATCCTTTTTCTTTATGGCAGTATGCTGAGATCTCCTTAATGTAATAGTCAAGAAATCAGAAGTAGTAAATCAGAGGCTTTTAGCACCCTTGAGACATTCCTTTTTTTTTTTTTTTTTTAATTCACCATGAATCTCAAGCTAATTTACAAGCTTTGATTGGTTCCAACTTTAAATGAAGCTCAGCTCAGGTAGGTCAGGTGAACAGTCTCAGTGGTCCAATTTCCTTCCATTACATGCAGACTACATCCTTCCTATTTAGAAAGTGTGTTGGTGATGTTTTGTCACTAATGACTGGCCTGCCTGTCTCTGAGGATGACAATGGCTTTTAAAGGTGTTTGTAATTGTTAGACTGTGCCAGTCCTCCTTGTGATCTTCACTGTATACAGCAGTTACCTAATACCCCCAAGGTCCCTAGAGAATTAAACTAAAGCCTTCCGGTGCCATCTGGTGTATATTTTTAAAAAGAAAAAAATGAATAAAACCTCTGGTATGAAGCTGCAATGCAATTACAGTTTAACCTAAGGAAGGAAGAAATAGGAGCAATAATCTAATCAAGAACAAATATGTAACAAATGCCTTTGTATACAAAACTCTGCCAGTGAGAAGGACATGTGGTTCTAGAAAAATATAGTCTCTGACCTCAATGAACTCACAATCTAGTGGGAAGAACAGATGTACAAAGCAAACTGAAACAGAATGAGAAAAGACATACAGGTGAAAGGGACTAAGAAGAAAGCTAATGAGGAAGGACTGATCCTTTAGGGATAAAAGATGGGACAAAGAATGTATTGCAAAGTAGATAAGACTAAATTTGATCTCAAAAGATGAGTAGAAATTTCCTGAATGAAAAGACCAGGGAAGGATATTCTAGGCAGATAGAAGAGAATAAATCAAAGATATGGCACTGTAAATATGTGTTGGGGGAATGTGGCATAATACCACAGGCAAGAACAGTTCTAGTCAAAATGTGGTCCATGGATCAATAACATCAGCATCAACATCAGAGAACTTAGTAGAAATGTTAATTTTCAGACCCTAATCCAGACTGTCTGAATGAGAATCTCTGGAAGTGGGACCCTGCAATCTGGGTTTTTCCCCTGATCTCTTGAGTAATGTTGGTTTGAGAAGTACTGGACTAGAACACTAACTGATTTTGGAGACCAACTATAAGAAAGGGAAGCAGGATAGATTGTAGGTGGGTCAGATCCTGATGAGTCATTGTCCTTAATTAAGCATAATTAAGGCAACTGAAAATATAGTGAATGGAATAAATGATAGGTTTTGCAAGAAAAATATGTTATCCCAAAATAAACATAATCTTGGATTATGAACATCACAATGAAGTTCTAAAAACCCAGAACAAATTAAATGTGGGTACTTTCAAAGACCAGATCAGAGAAAGCCCAAATTAAATGTCAAGAGAGAGGGAAATTGTAAAGAGGACTGGATGTCAACCATGAAAAATTATATGAAACAGATGTGGATTGAAATAAAAGCAGAATTCACCTTCCCTTGGCTATGTTCTCTCAAGTATCTTTTATTCAACATGTGTTGAACACGTACTGTGTGCTAAGTATTTGACACACACTGGGGACACAAGCCAAGTGAGACTTGTCTCTGCTTCAAGAAGCAGATTTATTGCATAGTGGTCATTGCAATTTATGAAGTCTCTACAAGTGCCAATCACCACCTAACGTTAGAGATGATCTTAACCTCTAAGAAATAATAAGTAATGTATAGAAGTCTGTGATTATAGAGCTCACATTCCTTTTCTTTCTTTAAAAAAAAAAAAGATTATTTAAGAGAAAGAGATTGTACCTGAGCACGCAGGCATGCACAGGGGGGAGGGGCAGAAGAAGTCTAAAGCAGACTCAGCACTGAGTATGGAGACCTATAGGGGCTCAGTCTCACAACTCTGGCATCACAACTGGAGTGGAAACCAAGAGTTGGTCACTTAGCCAACTGTGCCACCCAGATGCCCCTCACATTCCTCTTCTAATACCATATTATCTCTTTGTATGAAGTCAGAGGAAATTCATTAGTATTAGTAATGATATTGCTAATATATCTCCAGACTGAATAGATCATCATCATTGTACTATAAATAGGCCAAGGTCTTTGATGATGTCTTTATGCCATGTATTTCTGCAAGACTTTTAAACTCATCTTTGCCTTTCTGGATTCAACTATCTTATTTGTTCTTATTTGGGTAGTTCGGTTGACCATTTTTGGCTTTGTTAATTCATGGGTTATTCCCATAGTCATAAGCAGCATACTCTGCTTCTTTCTAAAACCTTATATTGGCATCTAAGATACCTATCCCCCTGCTTACCTCCACCTCTGCCAGATCAATGTGAATTTTAGATAATAGGTGGCCAAGTAAAAAAAAAAAAATCATACCTGAGGTCACAGGCAATCAAACAAATTCAGAGTATCCAGGTAGTCAATACCACCATATTGGAAAAAATACTGGAGACTATGCTGCAAATCTACTATTTGTCAGAATCTGGCCAGTCTTAATTAGGTTCATTGCATCACAATGGGACACACTAATAAAAGGCTTGGGTCTAGATTCATCCACTGGTATGGGGCAGGTACGCGGGGAAAGAACCAGCCTGAGAATATGAGAGGCAGCCCCACTGAGTGGCAAAATGTAGTGACAAAGGAGATAGGAGTACCTGGCAGGTGATGGTTCCAGCAGTGATAGGGTCTCCAACATGCAGTATTTGAATGTCCCCAAGGGAAGTCAACATTCAAGACATTTCACTTAGTGTCCGGTCTATGTATAGTTGATCAAAATGAAAAAATGAATCTGCTCCTTAATGAAGAAAGTATGGAATAACTTCTAAAGTACTAGTTATGATGGCAATGCCCAATACAAAGTGGGAAAAGTCTAGGGGAACATAAAATCAAAACACATGTCTAGAAGCAAGTGTTGGACATCACAAAGTGGACTTGGGCCAATTTCCAGGTAGAAAGGCCATGAGTTAATATACAGAGATAATCTGAACATTTGATGGGAATATTTGGCAGAAGAAGTTGGAAAAGTGCCCACTGATAGAGTCTCAAAGGTGCCTGGCATCTCTACCTTATGCAACCATTTTTAATCAACTGTTTCCAAGGAGAGCCAGAAGTGCTATAGAGACAGAGCAACTGGGGCTGGTTAACAATGGTGCCAGGACAGGCAATTTGTCTGTCTCTAATCTGACATATTTATTTATTCAGAAATGTCTGTATTAGTGTGTGTATGTATGAACATACATGTTTATTTGAAAAAAAAGATATTATTTTAATCTACTTAAATTGACTTTTGGGTCACCTAGGTGCCTCAGTGGTTGAGCATTTACCCTTGGCTCACTTCATGATCCCGGGGTCCTGGGAACGAGTCCCGCATTGGGCTCTCCCCAGGGAGTCTGCTTCTCCCTCTGTCTATGTCTCTGCCTCTCTCTGTGTCTCTCATAAACAAGTAAAATCTTTTTAAAAAATTGACTTTTTTCGGGACGCCTGGATGTCTTAGCAGTTGAGTGTCTGTCTTTGGCTCAGGGCGTGATCCCAGAATCCAGGATCGAGTCCCACATTGGGCTTCCTGCATGGAGCCTGCTTCTCCCTTTGCCTGTGTCTCAGCCTCTCTCTCTGTATGTCTCTCATAAATAAATAAATAAAATCTTAAAAAATTTTTGACTTTTTTCTAGTTCCTTATCTGTGTTAGGTGCTAGTCACGTGGTTCTAGTAATTTCCCTGGCCTAACACTCTTCTTAGCAAACATTTGATGGGAATCTTTGGCAAGTTTGCCCCAGACTATACCTCAGGGATGACCTGGGAATGATGTGGGAATGAAGTCCTCAGGCATCTCTCAGTATCGCTGGCTGAATGAGGCTGAATAGATGGCTCTAATTAATATCTCATGGAGCAGAAAAAACACTCAGTTGGGATCTGCCTGAAATCCTACAAAATTTTGAAAAACAGTAAACTGCTGCCGTAAGCCTCAAAGCTTTGGATTATTTTGCTACGCAGTCCCCTTGCTGCCCCATTAGTTCCAGTCAGAAAACAATCTGCTTAGGGCCAGAATGAGGAGCAACCCTGTGTAGTGCTGGGGAAAAGCATTCCAGGAAGGGCAAGTACAAATCTTGGAGGCAGAACAAGCTTTGAAGTGTTCACAGAACCCGGAAGCAGGCCAGAGAGACGAGCACAATGAGTGGGAAGAAGGTTGAAGTGAAGTGGGAGCAGGAAGCAGGAGGTGGATTTCATGGGGACTTGTAGATGAGGATAAAGGGTTTGCAGTTTATTGTGTGAGCAGTCTGAAGTCATTGGAGTGTGTGTTGAAGACTATCTGGTTTATTTTTAAAAAGATCTTTCTGGCTACTGTGTGATGAATGAGTAATGGTGGGGGCAGGCATAGTGGCTGACAGAGCACTTAGGAACCATTGCAGTGGACCAGGTAAGACGTGATGGTTACTTGAACTAAGATGTTGGCTGTGGTCTTGGGAGAGAGGTAAACAGATGTGAGATATATTTTGAAGGTAAAATGATTTGGATTTAGTGATTGATTCAAGGCGATAGTGAAAAAGGGGAAGGGATCAAAAATAACTCCTAGATTTGGGGTTTTGAGCTATCAGAGAGTATAATTCAATAAATGAAGCCAACTAGGGTAGAAGAAGGCTCTAGCAAGGGGATGGGATGGGGGCTCTAGCAAGTTATCAAGAACTCTAGTTTTAGTCATAATAAATTTGAAATTTGAAAGCTGGATACATGGGGTTGGATAAGATCTCATGGGAAAGTAAAGGGTGCTAGGCTAAGCCCTGAGACAAGTTGATTAAAAGGATTGAAACGGCACAGAATAGCTGGCATAGAACAGTAGGAAACAACAGCTTCTGAGGGAGAGGAAAATTAGGAAGCTAAATGTAGAATATTGCAAGTCAGAAAGAAGAATGAACTGTGTTGGGTACTACTGAGAATCAGATAGGAAGATGGAGAAGGCATTCGTTTGATTTGGCGACATGGAGGATGTTGACAGTATTGACAGGAACAGTTTCCTTAGACTGAGGGGTCTGAAGCCAGATTTTACTAATTGAAGAATGAAGAACTATAAGGAGCAGCAAGTTTGGAGAAGTCCTTCAAGAAATTGTGGTATGAAAGGAAAGAAAGGAGGTGATACCTAGAGAAAGGTGGAGTAAAGGGAAGAGCGTTGTGGTTGTTTCTGGTTTTACATGTTTGCTTATCAAAGTAGTACATATTCTTATTTTGAAAAATTTAATTGTATTAGTAGACTTAAGTTTTTATTTTTTATTTATTTTTTAAGATTTTATTTATTTATTCATGAGAGACACAGAGAAAGAGAGGCAGAGACATAGACAGAGGGAGAAGCAGGAGCTGGATATGGGCCTCAATCCCTGGACGGGGATCATGCCCTGAGCCAAAGGCAGATGCTCAAACGCTGAGCTACCCAGGCACCAAAACTTAAATTTTTAAAAACCCCAATAGTGCCCTGACTCTAGCCAAGAGGCAACTGCTTTTAACTCTTTTCCTTGTTCTTGTTGCCTTAAAGTTCTAAATAATACATTTGTATTACTATTTCTCAAAGTATTGAAACGTTTTCTCTTAGTGCTGTAAGATATTTAATTTTTTTTCTTTTCCTTTAATGACATATGCTAGAGCAGAGATTGGCAAACTTTTCCTATAAAATACCAGATATTTTAGGCTGTGGGAATCATTTGGTCTCAAATGGAGCTATTCAACTCTCTTGCGGTAGCATGAAAGTGACTACAGACAATACATAAATGAATGAGCATGGCTGACATTCAGTAAAACTTTACTACAAAACAGGTGGTGGGCCAGATTCAATTCATGGGCTAGAGTTTGCCAACTCCTCTTTAGAGTATGATTGTGGACTTACGGGACTGATTCAGGAGGGAGGAGGAGATCGATAATGCAGATCCTAACTATAGGTTTTGAAATGTAGAGGCAACGCATCACTTCATACAATGTCAGGGTTCTTTAAATCTTCTAATCTCCTCACCTCTTCAGCACTATGGCAGAACAGGGGCTGTCTGATTTTCTTAAGAAGAATACAAGGTTAATATAGTCATTCTTGCCCCACTGGGCTTGGGGCTTAGTAACATACGGTATTTCAATAGAACTAATTTCTCCTTTTGGTGAATGCAGCAGGTGAGCTCAGCTGCATATATGGCTATATTTGTAGACCCTGCCCATCTCTCACCCACGCTCAGAAATTAGAGTCTATAAGCATAGCTAATTAATATCTGTAAAGCCAAAAGGACACAGGAAATTTCTAATTTCCCTCAGGAAATCATGATTAATCAAAGGTTATAGGCCAGGTCTTCTGTGCTTCCATCTATGACCTATAACTATTTTCTAGAAATGGGTTTGGTTCCCCATGTCTCTTAATACCCAGTGGTTCAAGGATAGGCTATTGGCCTTGGCAAAATGAATAAGCTTTAAATAGTCTTAAAAATAGACACCATCACATCATGCGTAGGCTCCTCTGTAAGTGGTACTTCTGGTAGCCCTTCTTGTTCTATAACATGGCAGAGAAATGATGGGAGTCCCACTATCTGGACATTAATGGTGATATATTAAGCAGTGATATCGATGGTTCATTACTAACTGGTGCTGCCCCAAATGTCCACTTTCTAAACACTGGGGGAATCTGGCTTACTGGCCAATACATTTTATGGTTTCATTTACAGAATTTACAAATATGCTTATTTAAATGATCTAGGCATAGCCAAAGAAAAACATTATTTTTCCAAGCCAAATGCGTTTTTCTGATTCTCAAAAAATCAATCAATAGTTTGTTTAAAAAACAGAGAACTTGTTTTATTTATTTGATATATTATACTGTCAAATATAGAGCATAAGCTCTCATGCTGATACCTTGATATTTTGTATCTTGAGGTGGAGTGTGTGTGTGTAAACTTGAAAATGTATCTAATTAATTAAATTTAAGAAGTCTTTCCTGCTTATTAACCTTTAGGGAAATTGCCATTTTTAAAAAGATTTTATTTATGTATTTTATTTATTTGAGAGAGAGAGAGAGAGAGAATGTGTGTAGCTAAAGCAGGGGAAGAGAGGGAGAAGCAAGCTCCCTGCTGAGCAGGGAACCCGATGCTGGGCTTGACCTCAGGACCCTGAGACCAACTGAGCCGCCCAAGTGCCCTGGAAATTACCATTTTTAAGAATTCACCATACAGGAAGGAAGAGTTGGCTAGATTTGGGATTTTCAAATTAGCCAGCAACATGTCTAGAGAGAGATATCTAAAATATGACAACTGCTTTTTTTGTTATAGTTTATGATAGTAAGAATTATAAAAGGTTACAAATTTAATCTATATTGATATTTATTCTGGATTCATAGGAATTTTCTTAGAAACTAACTGTAATTTGGATCTCCAGTTTATTGGTAGAGCTTCTGGGGATGGGGTTGATTATGGTATAATGAATTAACAGTAGGATTAATTTAAACTGGCACTGGAGTCCTGCATAGAGAAGTTAGACAGAAAAGGTGATGAGAGCAGCCAAGATGGTCTGGCATCCCAAGTACCCATGTGTTAGAACTCTGAAGTCCTGGCCAGGTGGTGGACATTTTTCCAGCACTCACCTTGGAACAGCTAGCCCACTGTCTTCTCTGAACCAAGCAAACTGGCCCTTTGGAGAAACTATCAGGTGCACACAGCTCAGTGCTTTTAGCAAATGATGTTTTCATGGTGCTAAGGTTGGAGAATGGATTTGCCCTAAAGCATCAATTACTTTCCATTAGATAGAAAGAACATCTCAGCAATGGAATCTCCTAGAGTCTCTACTGGCCTCCCATCTCACTTCTTTAGTTCTCCTCACAATGCCTGGCACCATGTATTGTCCATTCCACCTCTCTTAGATCTAGTTTTGCTGCTACTCTCACAGCCTGATCGAAGTTGCTGGAAGCCAACAGTGAAATTGGGAAGTCAGGTGAGGGACACATATCTTATATTGGGTTCCTGGTATTAAATCTTGAGATGAGGCTTCATGTGCAAGTAGTTTATTAAGGAAGTGTGCCAGAGAGACCATTAAAGGAAGGGGGGGGTAGGGCAGGGAAGAGAGTAAACCAAGAAGGGTGGTCTCAGGCAACATGCACAGAGGGGAGCTCCAGTCTAAGCCCTGGGGGAAGCTGGAGGGTCAGTTGTGCCAGGTGGTGGCACTGTCCTAAACTGATGTAAAATTTTGCACCAGCCAATCATTGATTAACTACCACCCTAGTGGATTACTTTCTGCTCTCTGCACCTGCCGGACATGTGGTTCCAGCAGCCTGTAAACTAGTTCTGTGAAGAAAGCCACAGGTTCTGGCCATGGAAATTTCATGGAAGTCAGAGAAGACACACCGTGGTCAAATACTTAAGTGAGAGGATCTAGAGATCCCCTGAGCACTGATATAGTCCTCCTTAAAGTATTAGGCAAAAGATACAGAAGACACAAAAACTCCAAAACTTCAATTTGATAAGCCCTCCACTATGTGGGAGGCACTGTTCTAAGTATGGACATACATCATCGTGTTCTACATTTCTACCTAAGCATGAACATTACTGTTTCCCCACACTATAGATGAGAAAGGTCAGGATCAAAGAAATTAATTTGCTCAATGTCAAACAGCTCCTAGGTCATAAAGCTGGAATTAGAATCCAGGTTTCATTTACCCCAGCAAAGAAGGAGGCAATAAGTAGGCCTCCTTCTCAAAACATTCTCACATTGCTCAAGATTGTCTAAGCATCATATGAAATTTGATATACCCTATGCCTTTCCTTGGTGGGCCTTCTCTTGAACACCCTCTCTCTCTCATGTCTGTGCTGATATCATTATCTTCTTTGTCACATCCCTCCCTCCCCTGTCTAGAGTACCTTGAGGTTTTCAATTAGTCTCTCCTAGTTTTGTCTTTCTGCAGCTATATGTCATCTCAGTGCGCACAACTCTTTCACATCGTGACCTGTACTTTCTCTCATTTTAGACCATACACTTCTCTAGGTCAGGGACCATGCCTTGTTCATCTTCGTACCCCTGACAATGAACACACAACTAGGTGGCTAAGTGCTAAATTAAATGAGTCTGTGTATCTATCGTAGGGGATATCAAGGCCCTTCCAACTGCACAGCAACCAGAGGGTCAAGCCAGTGTTGGATTCACAGAGGAAAGAAATGGATTTGCATTTGGGGTTATTAACAAAGGCTCTATGGAGAGTGTGGCATTTAATGGTGGTTTTGGTGGTGAGAGGAGGTGGGTGGGCAGAGTTTTCAAATTGTCCAAGTGAGTAAATTCAAAGGCGAGGCCAATCAGAGACAACTCTTTTTCTTTCCAGTAGCATCACATCAAAAAAACCTATAGCATCCTGAATTTCCACAGCCACTGCATGACCACAGAAGGAAAGTTATCACTGATGAAGGAGCCTTTAAGGAAAAAAGAAAATCCGGGTCCTAGTTCCATAATTCAACTGCTAGATAAGGCCAGGCTTAAAGCTGTTATTATTTGCAGTTATGAGAAAACATTAAAGAAATAAGACATGATAACCATCTTCTACCAGTTTAGATACTGTTTATTTGTTGTTTTGTTGTTTTTTGTTTTGTTTTGTTTTGTTTTGTTTTGTTTTAGTTGCAACCCCAAACATCCTAACTAATATACCCTGAGATCTTCCTTTGCCTCAGCTGCTGGTTTGGATCAACCTAAAATACTCTGTTGTCTACTCAATCCTGCCTCCTTTACAGCATGAACACACAAAGTTGTGACAAGGAAGATGTGTTTACAGGCAGCTTAGAAATATAAAGTTATGAGTAGGTTACAAATATCATACAACAACATTATCCTACACAGTTGGCGATGGTGACAATCCTGAGTCATCATCTGCTTTATGGTTAAAGAACTGACAAGTTTCTCTTCACATTGAGGAAAGCCCAAATGTTTTCCTAACTGCGTATAAAATATTTCTTTTGATTTTTATTTGAGTTCTTACCCTACAATGATGTAGTTTATTTATTTAGCATCAATTTAAACAGTGTATAACCAGTAAACAACTAGTTCAGCCACAAGGTTTTTACTGATCTGTCTACCCCGTGTGTGACCAGCTCATGTTTGGTGGGCAAATACAACTTCTATTCAAGGGCTGTATTCAAACCTTGTATCCATTCAACCTTCAATTTTGAAGATGTGAGGTTATTCCTAAAGATTGTTCTCTGCTTTACTACCCCTTAAAAGCAAAGAAGTAGATAAAGAAATACATTTTAAACTCATTTTGGAGAAATAATTCACAAAGAGCCCCAGAAATCCTTGTAATAGGGTGGATTCATCCAGCCCTACAATACTGATGACAGCCTAATTTGACAATATGTCCACCATTTAATTAGATTAAACCTAAGAGAAGCTCTTCCTGAAGAATGTTTATTTCCGCACCAACTTCAGAATGCACAGAATATCTATTTCAACCTTATTTGGATACAGAAACACTAAACTACACACAAGAAACACTCACCAGGATTGAACTCGCCAAATAAATGACACATTGCAGGAATCTGCTCCTAATTTGGGAGCTGGGAGGTTTACTAGATTTAGTGTTAACTGAGTAGAACCTCTTGGGAAGTAAAAGTGTCTCCACATCAACCAGCAAAATTTTGGACCAGGAAGTCTAACAGAAGCACCCTAGCTTAGTGGCTGAGACATAGGTTTTTAACTTTTTTGGGGGGGATGTAGATCTTTTTGATTATCTGGTAAAATCAGTGGATCTCTTCCTGGAATAATGTTTTTAAATCCATAAAATCAAGCACAGAGGATCATCAAGGAAACTAATTATATCAGAATGTAGTCAGCAAAAAATTTACAAATTGTGATGGAATTATATGTTTTCTTTTTAATTAATGCATTAAATAACAAGATCTAGCAGAGGGTCTGATAATTACTATAATTTCAAAGTAATTTCAAACAATATCTCATGATGTTTGTAAAAACTGTGATTTGAAAATGTGAAAATATGTGTTTTCAATTGTGACAAAATTGTAAGTAGTGCTAATGCAACTGTGGGCTGTTATCTGTGTTCACAGTGTAACAGAATGACTTTCTAGGGAGGAGTGGTCTTTGCACTAAATGGTCAGTATTGACTTCTCATTGGGTGTGGCTTCTATTATCATAGATTTGTTTTCCCATACCATCTTAATTATCATATGCTTCTCATGGGGTGTAAATTGATGTAAACACTTTATAAAACTGTTTAAATTTATCTAAGTCAAGTTACATGATTTCTGTATTAGTCAGTTGAGCTGCCATAACAAAATACAACATACTGGATGCCCACATGGTCCAGTCTGATGTGAGCTTCTCTTCCTGGTTTGTAGATGGTCCGTCTTCTTACCGTTCCTCTCTCATGGTGAAGAGACAGCAAGAGAGAGGGAGAGAGCAGAAGAGGGAGGCAGGAGTATAAATAAATAAGCTCTCTGGTGTCTGTCCCTATAAGGATACTAATCTCATCATGAGAGTACCATCCTCATGACTTCATCTAAACCTAATTACATCTCAAAACCCTCATCTCCAATTACAATCGTATTGCGGGTTAGGACTTCAACATAAGAATTCAGAAGTGGGACTGGGATGGGACTCCTAGGTGGCTCAGTGGTTGAGCATCTGCTGAGGTCCTAGGATTAAGTCCCACATTGGGCTCCCTGTGGGAAGCCTGCTTCTCCCTCTGCCTATGTCTCTGCCTTTCTCTCTATGTCTTCGTGAATAAATTAATAAAATCTTAAAAAAAGAATACAGAAGTGGGGGCATGATCCATTTCACAGCAATATTCTTGCTAAGGTAGGTCAATTCAAATTCTTCATCTTCTGATTATATAGGGTGCCAGCTGAGACTCCTAAACTTTTCTTCTTCTCCACTTCTCTGGAATAAAGCTACTATACTGGAAATATAACCACTGAGAGGTTTACTACATGCAAGTTCTATGTTGGGGAAGATATTTTGAATATGGTATGACTTACAGCAATACGAACAACATGATAATAATAGTAATCATAACACATGTAATGCTTATAATATACCAAGCACTGTTCTAAGCACTTTATAATAATGATTCATTTAATCCTATGAGTTAAAGTAAAAAAGCATGCCCATTTTACGTATGACAAAACTGAGACACAGAGATGTTATATGACTTGCTCAAGGCCTCACAGCCAGTGGTGACAGTGCCAGAATCCATCCTCCTAACTACCACACATTGCTGCCTTTGCCAGGGTGCTGATGAATAGGCAGGCTGATCCTTTTTTTTTTTTTTTTAAGATTTTACTTTATTTATTCATGAGAGACACAGAGAGAGAGAGGCAGAGACACAGGCAGAGGGAGAAGCAGGCTCCATGCAGGGAGCCCGACATGGGACTCGATCCTGGGTCTCCAGGATCACACCCTGGGCTGAAGGCAGCACCAAACCGCTGAGCCACCGGGACTGCCCAGCAGGCTGATCCTAATGAGGAATGAATGTAGGTTCTGGGAGCAGATAGATCTGTGTTCAAATCTCAGCTTTATCACTTATGAGCCTAGTGGCTTAGAATAGTCTTTTGATCTCAGGGGTATTTAATTCTCTCTAAAATTGGGATAAAAATAACTACTACCTCAGTCTGAGTTCCCCTGAAAGCAGAGTCAAGAGAAGGACTTGAATGCAAGTGTTTTATCTGGAAAATAAGGGAAGCAGCAATGAGGGAGCAAGGAGAATAAAACAGGAGGGAAAGGCAGCGGAGGGTATGTTATGAAGTTTGTACTGGGGTCAGTGAGAACCTAATTCCTCCATGACCTCCTGAGAAAAGCACAGTTTGCCTCTCAGGATTGCTTACCTGAAGGACATGAGACTCAAGCAACGCATTGGTGTTCGGTCTCCTTTGGTGGAGGATTGCCCCAAAGCGTGAACGTCCCTGCCCTCTGAGGCTGCATTTGCAATGCTGAGTGAGAACTGGCTCTGTGGCATCACAGAAGACCCTGAGGAAAGTAGAGTGTGCTGGGGTGGGCGATGGCAACAGAAATGAATCTGAGCCTGCCCCCGATGCTCATCGCAACAATAACTTAAATAAGAGGTAAGTTAAGGAGATATGCCACAGGGACCATCACCTACACCTATTTTTCCAGTTTGGGTTAAGATTAGGGATGATACCTCCAAGCATCTGCCTGAGTACCTGACTTATAGTGGACAAAGGCTGCAGCCTTACATTCTTCAAAGAAACCTATGTTAATTAACCCACCACTGCAATTACCTCTTCTACTACCACTATTGATTATGTTATGATTGAACAATTGAAAAAAGAAGAGCTTTAATCCACAATTCATACCACATAAAAATCAATTCAAAATTTATCATAGACCTAAATATAAAACACCAAACTATACCAGTCTAGATAAAAATGTAGGAGAAAATCTTTGTGACCTGGGATAGGCAAAACAATAGACCCATAGAAGAAAAAAAAAAAAAAAAGAATTGAACTTCGTCAAGTTAAAGAACCTCTGCTTTTCTTTTCTTTTTTTAAAGATTTTATTTATTTATTCATGACAGACACAGAAAGAGAGAGAGAGAGAGAGAGAGAGAGAGATGCAGAGACACAGGCAGAGGGAGAAGCAGGCTCCATGCAGGGAGCCCGACGTGGGACTCGATCCCGGGACCCAGGGATCACGCCCTGGGCTGAAGGCGGTGCCTGAACCCCTACTTTTCATAGGTCACTATGAAGAGAATGAAAAGACAAACCCCATCTGAGGAGGAAAGATGCGTAATTCAGATACTTATAAAGGACTTGTATCCAGAACATATATGGAACTCAAAATTCAGTAAGAAGAAAATAAGCAATAAAACAGTAGGCAAAAGATTTGAATGAGCACTTTACCAAAGAAGATGCATAGATGGTAACTGAATACATAAAAATATACTTAACATCTTAGCCCTTAGGGACATGCAATTAAACCCACAAAGAGATACTGCTAGATACCACTTATGGTAAAACTCCTGACCACACCAAGTGTTGGCAGTGATGGAGAACATCTGGAACTCTCCTACACTGCTAGTGAGAATGTAAAATGATACAACTGCTTTGGAAAACAATTAGGCAGTTTCTTAAAAAATTAAATATACACATACCATATGTCCCAGTCATTCCTGTTTTACCCAAGAGAAATGAAATTGTATGTCCATATAAAGACGTGTGTTTCAGTGTTCAGAACAGCTTTATTTGCAATTGCCAGGAATTGAAATGTCCCTCAGTAAATGAACAGATAAACAATTTGTATTATATTGATACAGTGGAAAATACTCAACCCCAATGAAAGGATACATTATTGAAACAGACAACGGCAAGAATTAATCTTAGAATAAGTATATTGAGTTTTAAATGCCAGAAACAACAATACATACTGTTTGAATCTATTTATATGCAATTGTTTATATTTATATACAATTGTCTCAAATGGAAACTAACATACAGCAATAGAAAGAAGATCAGTGGGATCCTGGGATGGAGGGGTGGGCGAGGGATTAAAGAGGGTTTGAGGAAACTTTCTGGGGTAAAGGATCTGTTCACTATCTTGATCCTGGTAGTGGCTTCACAGATGCATTCATATGGCAAAATTGATCAAATTGTACAACCTAAACATATGTGGTTTATTGTGTGTCAGTGAAAGCCATTACAAATACTATTACAATGAAATTTCTCCTGAGTTAAGGTGAGGCCAGTGCAGCCTCTCTCCCCCAAGTATGACAGCTCTCAAAATGTAGGTTATACATAGCCACCTATTTTATCTGCTTGCAAGGTCATATTTAATATATTCCCTCCTGATTTCTTATAAAAGCAATGTCATTAGAGACTCTTTAGCCCTGAATTTGCACACATTTGTATTTGTGCATTTGCCATTGCGTTGGGATTAATGCTCTAAAGGTCTCATCTTCGTAGTCATTAATCCCAGGTCCAGATGGCACTGTGTCTAGAGAGAGATTAAACTTCATCTTCATCTATCTTTAGAAAACTGGACAAATGCCCCTGCTCAGAGGTGTTCTGTGCCTCCCTGGAAAGAAGCAGGCTCATCAGGAAGTTCACTGTTAAAAGGAATCTACATTTTAAAGATAAAGCAATTTGTGGCAGATTTTTTACATTTGTCATGCCATTCACATGTGTCCCAGAATAGCCATCGTGGAAAGTCTCATGCATTGGCTACTGATGCCCTCCCCTTCCAGTGCCCTTGTTTTTCTGTCTATGGCCTTCCTCTAGATGCTAGGGAGCCCTCTCAGCCAGTGACCAGGCACAGGCCAGAACTGAGCAGGATTTAATGCTCTGGGGGCAAGCCTCAATTAATGGAATAGAAGCACATGCTACCTTCATTCCATAGTCCTTCAAGAGGAATTTAAAGCACATTCTAGGCAATGCCCCAGAGCTAACTTAGACATGAGTCCCATTGCACAGTAGTGAGCAAATAACTTATGCATTCGGATTGCCTTTGATAAGTTCTCTTTTCTCTCTTCCCAATTACTCATTTTTGCTTCCAGGAATTATCTCCCAAATATAATTAACTCCATCTTAGACCTTGTCTCAAGTTCTGATTATCATCATTACCACATCAGAATCTTCATGTTCAGTGAAGAAGTTCAACATCTAGCTCATGGGTAAGTCTACAAAAGAAGTTGAGCAAAAATTTTTGATAGTAAAGTGGAGTGTTCTTTGAAAACTTCAAAAAGTTTTTGACATCTTTTCCTTTAATTCCTCAATCCTTCATAAGTAAAATTTTGACATTCTAATCACAGGTTAAAAATAACAGTACTTGAGCAAGGAGAGTGAGAAAATGATATTTCTATTTAACATCAGGATCAGTTCTATAAGAGAAATTCCAACCAAACAGAGCCTTTGGGCTCATTATCATTGGACAATCAATGGCATAAATACACATGGCAACATTATCTGCTTAGAAAACACATTGCAGGGGTAGCCCGGTGGCTCAGTGGTCTAGCACCACCTTTGGCCCAGGGTGGGATCCTGGAGACCTGGTATCTAGTTCCATGTCAGGCTCCCTGCACGGAGCCTGCTTCTCCCTCTGCCTCTCTTTCTCTATGTCTCTCATGAATAAATAAATAAAATCTTAAAAAAATAAAATTATAAAATAAAACAACACAATATAAAACAAAGGTATTTTGACACTAATGCTTAGCAGTGTCGTGGAGAAAATGGGAAAACTTTGTTTGGTCAATGCCTTCAAAATCAAAGACAATCTGCAGATTTCTGAATTCTCCTACCATAATCATGAAAAAATAAATAAAAATCTTTAAAAAAAAAAAGAAAAACACATTGCAGTGCCTCAAAATGGCATACTGACATTAGAATCTTCAGTACATACTACCCTGTCTGTTTCTGCCTCATGCATGGACTATCTATTTTGCTCAGAACATTCATGCTGTCATCGATACAACTCAAAAACTAAAATTTTGATGGCAAGTGTTAGTCTAATCTATTATTCAAGATAGAAAACACTGCTGTCATAATACATTTATGATGATCATTAATTATCCTTGACAGAAATGGGCCCATAGAAGAACATTAAACAACATCTACTTCTCTTGATGCCTAAATGAACCTTTTTACTTGCCTGATTAAAAAATTGTTATCTCCAAAATGATGAGAGTCATCTTTGTCAGCTATCCATACATAATTGATAATTTAGATACAAAGTAAACTTTACCCAGCATGCAGTAGATCATTATGGTATATGACATCTAACTTATGTAAAATTCCAAGATTTTGCTTATTTAAAAAATATCTTAAGGGAGTGATATAAACATAGGTGAAATAAGAGTTTGGGTAGGATAGATGAATGAAGTGAAAGGTGTTTATGTCCTGGTGTACTCTAGTATTCCTCAATTGTCCAATGAGATTCCTCTGAGTCCTGGAATATTCTAGTATTCTTCTGTTTTCTGACATGGGAAAATTTGTGACTTGCTTGCTAAGAAGTGAAACTCTGTATTCAGTCAAGCTTCAAGGCTAGGTATTCCAGGAATATCTGCCCACAGTTCTGAGAGTATGATACTGAGACATTAGTCATGTCATTCACATGTGTCCTAAAAGAAAGCAAAGCACAGTGGTTAAGAGGCAGAGTTTTGGAGTAATGCATGGATTTAAATCCAGGCCTTTCTGCTTATTGGCTATAGAATCTTAGGCAAATTACTTAACTGCCTGAGCCTCAATGTTTTTAGATCTAAAATAGGATTTATCATGCCTCTCTTGACAGGGATTTTGGGAAATATTAAGTGAATTAAAGTAAACAACATTCTTAAAATAACTGGCAAATGGTGAAATTCAAAAATTCAGCCACTGGCATGTAAGAGTAGCCATTTGTAGACTGCCTGTTAGAGGTGAATTGTGTTCTACCCCTCTCCCAGTCTCTCAAATTCATATACTAAAGCCCTAACCCCCAGTACCTCAGAGCATGAATGCATTTGGAGACATGGTCTGTAAAGAAGTGATTAAATTAAAATGAGATCATTAGAGTGAGCTATAGTCCAATATGACTGATGTTTTCATAAGAGATTAGGACATGAACATAGAATGAAGTCCATGTGATGGACCAGGGAGAAGACTGTCATCTACAAACCAAGGAGAGAGGCCTCAGATGAAATCAGTTCTGCCAAACCTTGATCTTGGACTTCCAACCTCCAAACCTGTGAGAAAATAGATTTCTGTTGCTAAGCCCCCCAGTTGGAGTTATTTTGTTATAGTGACCCAAGAAACTAAAACACTGCCCAATGACGACAAGCAAGTATAAAATGAGACAAATAAATGAAATTATTTCATTGGACAACAGGAAAGAAAAGAAAGTGATCCTTGAGAGAATGAGAAGAGTTGAGAGCTCTTTTATCACCCTGGTTTTCTGTCCAGAGGCATTTTTGAGCAGACAGTAGAGGAAAGGGAACCATAAGTAGAGCCCAGTGGTCTCTCTAAGTTCAGGAGATATTTAGCAATTAGATAGTTAGCAATCGAACTGGAGATGGATAGAATTTGCTTAAGCAAGAGTACCAGAGAGAAAGTATCTGCTAGAAAAAAAGCTCCCCAAATCTGCAGTAGCGTCCCCTCAAGTCTTTGGCTAAAGATAAAGTGGTGAAAATGTAGAGGAAAATCTCATGTGCCAGAGCAACTACTAGAAAAAGAACAAATTTCAGGCAAAGAACAGTTACCAGGCAACTGTAAACAGTGATTTCTGGGGCTGCCCAGCCAGGAAAATGAGATCTTGTTGCGTCCTCAGGGCATTTAGTAGAGATATCAATAGGATCACATGTTACTGATAGGGGTAAAATAGCCCTAGAGAAAGGTTTTCCTAAGAAATCTTCAAAACAGGCATCCAAGAATCAGACTGCTCTCTAAGTAACCTTACTTCCTAAGTGGCAGGGGTAGTGGTGGTGGGGATGTCGACACTCTCAGAAAGAAACCGGGGGAAAAAATGGACAAGTAGAAAAAAAAATAGATGATAGGTATAAACCCAAACTCTCTACTCTTTATCTACTTTATATCTATGTATCTATATATGGATCCATGTGAATCCTCTAAACAGCCCAAATAAAAGCAGAGGTGAACATAGTGAGTTCAAAAGAAAAACCCAACTATATAGGTCTATATGAACTACATTGCAAATATAATCACACAGGCAACAATTGAGAGTAGAAAAGATATACTTTACAAAGCAAAGTATAAGAAACCTGGAATGGCTAAGGTAATTTCACAGAAGGTAGACTCTTAAGGAAGGATTATTATCAGAGATGAAGAGGTAAATTTTACACTAATATCTAGGTTAGTATTGGGCCACGGTTAATTTTTTTTTTTTTTTTTTTGCTAGATATATATATCACTGGTGTAAGTTGTTAACATTAAAGGAAAATAGAGAATAAAGAGTAATACTTGATATAATCTTTGCAACTCTTCTGTGAATCTAAAACTATTGCAGAAAAAATGTAAAGGTATCCAGCTTGAAAAGGAAGATTGAAAAAACCATCTTTATTCACAGATGACATGATTGATTCTGAAGAAAACCTTAAAGGATTCACAAAAAAAGTTATGAGAAGCAGTATGTGGACTTGTAGGAAGTTTGTAGGCACAAAGGACACCTGGGTGACTTAGTGGTTAAGTGTCTGCCTTCGGCTCAGGTCGTGATCCCAGGGTCCTGGGATGGAGTCCCATAACAGGCTCCCTGCAGGGAGTTCCTCTGCCTATGTCCCTGCCTCTCTGTGTGCACCTCATGAATAAGTAAATAAAATCTTAAGAAAAAAGTTTGTAGGATCAAGAATGGTACACTAAAATTATTTAATGTAAACTAGCAATGAGCGAGCTGGAGCTGAAATTTTAAAAGACCAGTTACAATACCAGCACCGTGTAAAATATTTAGGGATAAATTTGATACAAGATATGCAAGACCTAAACGTTGAACACTACACAACATTGCTGGAAGAAGATAGAGAAGGGCTGGAGAGGTAGTTCCTGTTTGTGAGATAGAAAACTGGGAAGGCTAAGATGTCATTTCTCCAGAAATTTATGTAGAGATTCACTGCAATACCAACACAACTCCAGCAGACTTTCTTATAGGAATTGACAAGCTGCTTCATTCAATATTCATTTGAAAATGCAAAGGACCTAGATTAGCTAAAACAACTTTGCAAAAATAAAAGAGAAACAAGGAGCGGTTCCTCTACATGATTTCAAAATGTATAACATAGCTACAGCAATCAAGACAGTATCATATTGGCATAAATGTTGACAAACAGCTCAGTAGAACAAAATACAGAGCCCTGAAGTAGACTTACACATATATATAACCTATTGATTTTTCACAAATATGCAAAAGCAAATCAGCAGAGGAAAAAAGTATGTTCTTCAACAAATAATGCCTGAACAATTTAATAGTCAAAAATGAAGAAAATTAATATCCAAAATGCAAAAAACTAAGCCTTGATTCATACCTTAAGCCATGCACAAAGAATAATGGAAATAAATGATAAAGTAAATGTAAAACCCCAAACAATAGAACCTAGAAAACAAAATTGGAAAAAGTCTCTGTGACTTTAAGTCAGGCAAAGATTTCTTATATTCATCCAAATCACAATCCATCATATAAATAATTTATAAAGTAGACTTCATCAAAATTAAGAATTCTCTCTCTAAATGACATTCTTAGGGAATAAAAAGATACATACCTGCAAATCACATATCTATCAAAGGACTTTTAACCAGAATATAAAGAACTCTCAAAACTGAGTAATAAACAACAAAAAACCCAATCAAAAAATGGGCAAAAGATTTAAAGACATACAGTTGGCCAATAAGCACCTGAAAGAGGTTCATCATCATTAGAGAAATGCAAATTAAAACCGCAATGCAATGCCACTAATACCTATTAGTATGTCTAAAATTTAAAAAGACTGGGCCATACTATGTGTTGATAAAAGCATGGAGCAACTGGAATTTTTAGATACTTCCAATGAGAAGGTAAAATGATGCAACAATCTTGGAAAACAGTTTGGTAATTTTTTAGAGTATTAAACACACATCCGTCGTGAGGTGGCTGTTCCTCTAGGATTTTGCCCAGGAGAACTGATAGCACATTTTCACAAAGCCTTGTACACAGATGTTCATAGCAGCTTTATTTGTAATAGTAAAAACCTGAGATAAACCCAACATCCACAACAGCTGAAAGGAAAAAGAAAATTGTGTTATATCCCTAGAATGGAACACTACTGAGCAAGAAAAAAAAAGCAACAACCAAAAACAAAACAAAACAAAAATCCAAAAAGTTGTTGCCTATGTGAAGAGGGGGAAAGAGACAGAGAGAGAGAGAGAGAGAGAGAGAGAGAGAAGTAACTGTGCTAAGTGAAAGAAACCAGATCATGAACACACATGGCATATGACTCTATTTATATAATATGGGAAAATGTAAACTAATCTATAATGCTAAATGTAAGTCAGTAGTTAACTATGGATAGAGGAAAGTTGGTGGGGAGAGGCAGAAGGAATATTTATAAAAGAAGACTTTAAGCATGAAAGACATGTTCATTATATTCCTTGGGGTATTTTCCCAAGTGTATACATATGTCATAACATCAAATTGTATAGTTTAAATATTTTCAGTTGATACGTATCAAATATGCCTTTAAGAAGCTGTACAAATGACACGTAAAATATTAGCGTATCGGCATAGAAAACTGTTAAAGTGTCTGATTAGGTGGTATTTGTTGATGTTTGTCAAATTATACATACTACCTAAAACCATGCAGGTTATATAAATGACTACGTGCCATTTGCATCATCTAAAACAAATAAGTCTTGGGGGATACTTGAGCTCAATTCTAGTATTACATTCCCTGAAGTAGGGAATGAAAAAGTATATAAATTGTGTGTCTGTGTGGGGAAGATTAGTTTTCTAGACAGATTAGTTTTCTTTATGGCTTCACGATTAACTCTGTTTCAGAGAGGAAAAATTTGTCTGGGTAAATTAACATCAGAGCCTCCAAATCCTCTGATCTGACTATGCTCTTGAGTTTTCAAAGTATTGCACTTGGGTCTGATGATTATGATCATCATTCCCATCCAAATGAAAGGCATTGAGTGCCTGTTTGTGAGGAATAGCTACTGAACAGAACAAAAACACAGCACTGGAGATGTGGCAGTGACTTATCTTTTCCCTAACACCATTAGGTTAGGGTAGGACATCAGTTTTGAGCCAGCTTCACTGGCTTTTGACAAAATGCTATGTTTATGTGTACTTGGTTAGAGAGCCTGTCTTCATTTTATTTTTCTTTTCTGCTCAGGCTTTTAGCTTGATGTGTAAATAGTGTTTCCAATCAGCTTTGTGTTTTCCATGAATATTGAAGCCAGTAGCTGATAAACCTGAGGCAAGCCCAAGTATTTTTAGGAAATATACAGGCTATATATAGAGTCCTTAGAGCACTGGGACAATGTATCTTTGGTGCCTAACTCATTTCCTGGTTCATGGTGAACATTCCATGAATGAATGAACAAATCGATGGATGGATGAAAGAAATAAAAAATATGTATTCATTCTTAAGAAAAGTATATTGTATATTTCCACTTGGGAGATATATATATATATATGTATATACATACATACATATATAATATATAATACAAGTGTATGTATGTGTAGGTGGTTTGCTATGTGTATTAGTTATCTATCGCTGCATAAAAATGTACCCCCAAACTTAGCAGCTTAAAACAACATTTATTATCTCACATAATTTCTATAGATCAGGAATTTAATAAGGGCATAACTGAATTGTCTGGCTCAAGAAATCTTAGCAAATACATGTTCAAGATATCACCCAGAACTGTCATCTTTAAAGATTGGGGCTAAAGGATCCACTTCCCAAATAGCTCACTCACATAGATGTTAGCGGTTCCTGGTATTAGTAGGAGACCTCAGTTCTTTACTACGTTCCATTCAGCTTCATGAATTTCTTATGACATGGTATCTGGTATCCCCAGAGCAAGCAACTGGTCTTAGAAAACAACAAGCCACAGTGATTTTTATGACACAGTCTCATAAGTGACACTGCATCTGTTCTGAAATGTCTTATTTGCTGCACAAGCCAGCTCTATTTGGTGTTGGACCGACTATATAGAGGCACAAAATAGCTAAGGGGAGAATCCTTGGAGACCACCCTTGAATCAGATGACTGCATTACTCTTTGGGTTATTCAAAGTATTTCCCTAGCTATTGTAGCATTAACATATAAGTACTCTTTGAACTTTGTGAAAAGATATCATGGCTCATTATCACCATTAATTATAGGTTCTTTCAGTAGGTGGCCAACACCAGGAACCAATACAGTATTATTTGAAGGATAACAGCCTAAACTGGGTGATGTGTCCAACAATTAAGTAATCCTTGTGGCCTGGGGGATGACCTGAGTTACCTGAACAGTCACTGTGACAAGGAAAATGGGGTTAGCTGATTGGGTTAGTTTCACCACAGTCCATGTCTGATTGAGGGTGGGATCACTTTAGCCACAAGACAGACACCTAAATGTCAACTAGTGCCCTGTTAGAAAGTGGGAATTGAGGGATAGATGTTAATCAGGTAACAAATGAACGTCCACCATCCTATACCTTGGAGTCCTAGTTGATGATGTTCGCTTTGGAATGGAAAGAAAAAATCAGGATCTCTTTTGAGAAGGGCATGTGTACTTTCTTTCCAAACTTCCATCATTTTAAAGTTAGTCAGGTCCAATCATTCTTACTCAGTGTTTCTTCATTCCAAACTTTAAATTCCTCGAAAGCAAGTCTGGTTGACACATCTTGCATCAGATGTCCAATCACCATGGCCAAAAGGGCAAGATCATGTAGTAAATACATTGCTACTGCAACTTCACCCCTACACGCTGAGGCCATTCTTAGGAAAGACAGTTGCTTGGCTGTTGGAGAGGCAGCTCTAGTACACTTAGGGCTATTATGCCCTGATTGGATTCATCTTTAGCCTCAGGGCTGTATTAACACCAGTGGAAGCCTGATCTCCAGTTATCATGACTCCCCAATCACCACATATGACTCAAAGTGAAAATAATGTTAACCATAACATCAATGAAAAGAAGTCGATAAAATAGTGCTATTTCCCATGATCATAGATGCAATGCTCTTCTTTCTTAAAATTGTTTTTTAAACAAGCATTTTTAGTACCTTAAGCCCTCAACTAGTATTCTTCAGTGATCCAACATGGACCACTCTTATGAAGTTGACTATAGAATTCAGGATCAAAATCAAAGAACACAGCAAATAAATTGGGCAGTAGCAGTAGGTGGAGGCGGGAAATGCAAGAGCACAGTGTCATTTGCTGACATCATTGAAGGGTGCTGTCATAGACACTGACACTGCCCCTCCCAAATCTTATGAGAGCCCACTGTTCCCTCTACCCCAAGGGCTTCCTACTGCCAGCAACTCTACGTCTGTGCCTGAGGCTTTCTCTAGCCAAAGAAGTCTACACAGCCTAAGCAGTGTCTCCAGTAGTTAATTCCCCCTGAAGCAGTCCTCAGCCAATGGAGGATGTGATCAAGGATAAATACCTCTCCTGTGAAGTTGAAGAATTCAACACCGTCTAGCAAAGTATTCCAAGGAGATTGAGTCTCAGTTGGCCACAGGGGTTTCTTCCCATTTCTGACTCATTCCTCCTCCGCCTTTCCAGTACTGCTGAGCATCATTCCCAAATAAACAAACTGCAGTCAAATCATTATCTCAGGATTTTGTGGGAAGCCAGTCAAAGACAGATCCCAGCAAGAGGATATAACCAAGGGAACATTGGAGGCCTGACTACTTCAAAGCCCCATAGGGTTCAGTTTCCTGGATGAATTGATAAACTCAGCCCAGGATCCGACCAGACAGCCATAGAAAGACTTTCTCAGTTCACTGGTATGATCAGTGTTTTAGTGTTAAACTTCTCTTAACTATGTACACATGCCTAATGATTCAATGCCAGAAGTCCAATGAGTAACTTTATAGTAAGACAGAGTTTGCTCTAGGAATCGGGGTGCCCAAAGCTCAATAAAATGATCGGAAATGTGTCAGGTTGGCAATGATATAGCCAAAGGGAGATGGATGTTTGTGGAGCTATTTATCCAGGCCACGGAGAGGCCTGATAAATCTCCTCTCCCCCACACTAGTGGTACCCCTGGCTGATGGCCAGAATTCCTGTCACCCCCAGGTTTAGGGACTTTCTCTGGAACAATGGTGGACTGTCAAGTTGGTGTCTTTGAACTCAGTTTTCTCTCCGTGTTAGCCCTTCTAGCTGAAACATGCCTTCTCTAGATGGAACAAGCAATCTGCAACTATATCCACAGGACACTGTGTCCCCTCGATTTCACTCCTAGGGGACAATCTTCTTGCCAAGTACTGAGTGGACCCCTCACTATTGCCCACAGACAAGTCTTCTAACCTTGTTTATATTTTACTCTCTTCTAAAAACAACTTACCTTAAGTAAGCTCACAATAATGCCTAAGATAACGCAAGAGAATATACATTTTTTAAAAAGGTGAAGAAAATCTAGGAAAGGCTTACAAAATGAAGCTAAGAATGATGTTAAAATCAATATAACAGGCCATTTTATTTTATTTTAAAGATTTTATTTATTTATTCATAGAGACACAGAGAGAGGTAGAGACATAGGCAGAGGGAGAAGCAGGCTCCCTATGGGAAGCCTGATGTAGGACTCGACCCTAGGACTCCGGGATCACATTCTGAGCTGAAGGCAGACGCTCAACCACTGAGCCACCCAGGTGCCCCTAATTCTTTGTTTTCTTAAAATTTAGCCACAAGAAACTAAATCCCCAAAATAAGCCCACTAGTGGGGGTCCCAGGATTCATAGCTCTGAGACACCAATGTTTGTCCTCTATCTGGGACATGAGGTCTTTTGCTTATCCACACAGGAGCCTCCATCAAATTAATTGGAGCACATGTTCCAAGGGCTTGTAAACTTTCCTGCCACCTGGAATCAAGAGAGCAGTAGGCGAAGCTCTCGATCTAGCCTTCCCCACTTCCCTCCAGCCAACAAGAAACAGAGAGGGGCCAGGAAACAGACTTAGAGCTCTCCTGTGTATTTTCAAAGGCCTCCACCTCTGACCAGCAGTAGCTGAAGCTCCCTGTCATTTGAAAAGAGTGAAGACGAAAATCACAAATGGCTTTGCTGTTACCCAAACTCATCTAGGCACCGGCCCCTCTCTCCCTCCCCGCCACCCTCTCCCCATTTATTTTCGTGGTGACAATTTCCAGAGGTTTTCTCTTTGATTTTCTTAGAATGAAATTCAGTAAGGGGAGAACAAAGAGGTTTTCAAGGGAAATTGTAAGCTTGACAGACTAGGGCCATTTAAACTATTTTAATTAAGTCCTAAATGCTTTTGCGGAACACAGTACACCAACAACAATAACAAAGAAACAAGAAAAGGGCCTCTGCCTTACTGTCAACAACACAAATAAAATGAAGTAACACCATTCTGTCCAATATAAAGCCTACCTTTCTTTGCTTCTCAGGCTGCGCTCCTCACGGGCATGTCCAGGGTGTGTTTTGTTATATGGTATGCAGCAGAACTGTCCACGAAGCAGCCTCTTCTCATCTCTGGGGTATGAGGTCTTTGCAGGCTGAAATGCTGTCTCCAGCCCTCCTTTGCTAGTAGAAGAGATAACTGTGTTTCGGAGAGGCACAGAAATCTTCCCCTGCAGGCCAAGCCCCAAACTTCCTGGGTCCATTTGATTTCTGCCACAGGATCAAAGTTCATTCTGCTCATGAACTGCAGTCACCCAGGGGCTATTCTTTGACATTAACCTTAACCAGTATTCTAGTAAAGTAGCAGTTATTCAAACTATGTTCAGTCTCTGAAGTAAAAAAAAAAAAAGTAAGAGAATTTTTTTTTTTCTGATCGATTTATTCTAAAATGTCAGAGCCATTCTGAGGGGTTCTTATACATAGAAAGATGTTTCTTTAATAAGCTTTAGTATTCTTCCTAATTCTCATTACCCTACATCTGTGCAATCGTGGTGAGGTCGGTAACTACCGCATAAGACCAGTTTGGGAATTAAAAGAGGATATAAATGCAAAGCGCTGTGCACAGTGTCTGGTATATGGTAACTAAGCTCTCATTTCCTTGTTAATGTTTATTACTTGGTTTTTGAATGATCAGATATGGAGCACATATTCTGTGTCATGTACTGCAATAAATACTTTTTTTTGTGCAATCATCTATTATCCTCAGAAGAGCCCTGAAGAATGTGTTCTGTGAAACTTGCCTTTTTCTGATTGTAGAGTAATATATACTCTTTGCAGAAAACTTCAAAAATGTGGAAAAGCATACATAGGAAAATCGAAATTAGAATAAGCACTCTTAATCTTTTAATACGTTTTGTCCCAATCATTATCCTTTCATATACAATGTATGTACTTTACAAAAATGGGCTCATCGTGCAAATAAGTGTGACTTCCTATATTCTTTTAATTCTATAATGTGAACTTTTTCCCAGGACGTTTAATATTTTTGCATAACATTGGCGATTGGATATGCCATCGAAAGAATGCATAATGACTTATTTAATATTCTGCAAGGTAGCTATCGTTTCTGTCCCCGGTTTGCAGCCCGAGGAATTGAAGTTAGCAAGGTGGAGTGATGTGCAGAAGCAGGACAGTTTATGGGGAGCAGGGCCAGGATTCAAAACTCGGTGTGTCTGGCTGCAAAGCAGAGGCATGGTGCCCCTCCTGCATGGCCTTGTTCTACCCTGGAAGTCACCTACCGACCCTCCTGGATGTGTAGGGGCTTCCAGGCAACTCTGTCTGGAGGTGTTCTCTAGCCAGAGGAAGTATGCTTAGCTCTGGAGGGGAGGAAACGTTTCTCCTCTGTCCATCTCAGGGTCTTAAAGTGGGGCACCTGCAACAAAAGACAGATAAACAAGAGAAAAATAAGTTGACCAACATGTGTGTCACATGGGAGTACCCACAGATGAGTAACACGGAGGTGGCTCAGAACTCTGGGTCAGAACAAAGAATAGTCAATTCGTGGGAAAACAACAGGACACAAGAAGGTGGTTTTTGGCTTCCAAAGATGGCAAAATTGTGGGAAAGTATATATAAGGAAGGAAATTCATGGAATAAGCTTTGTTTATAGATTCTTCTGGTGCCGTCTCTTGTAAAACAGATTTTATATCCTGGCTTTAGGCAGAAAAGGGGGAAGGTACATGGAGCTTATTACTTATTTGCTGCTTATTAATTGCCTTCAGTTCAAAATAATTTTTGTTAAAGGAGGATATTTCGGGGTGACGTGTTCTTGTTTTCTTCAGCTCCCATATGTCACAGCCCAGTAATATCAGAAGTTAAGGCCCCAGAGCAACCCTCCAGGGTGGGACGGCAGTTAGAGACTACCTGAGCTTCCTCACCCCCAGTGGATATTTGGAGGAGCGCTGCACAGGGTCCTTCAGAGGATCCCTGTGGGCCTCAACTCACTTTGCCTATAGTGGTGTCCTGCTCACGTCCACATGCTTCACTGCCGCCCTTCCTCCCTGTCTTCCTCCCTCCCTCCCTCACAGTGCTTCCCAAATAAACATGAATGAAAACCCTTGCTTTAGTGTCTCCTTTTGTGAGGGGACCCAAACTAAGACAATCTCAGAAGCACCCACATTCTGTATCACTCAGAGCCCAGCCCAATGCTCCTTTATCAGCCTCAGCATCATGCTCATAGAGAACTCTCTTCACGGAACTCATACAATCTCCAATAATCGGAACTTTTATGCCTGTGAGGCTTTATGGATTAGAAAGTTCCTTTATGTTCTATTCTACTTTTTTAGTTTTAGCCTTCATAGAAAACCTATTAGATGAGCAAATCAGATCTCGTTTGGCCCATTTCATGGATGAGGTGAACTTGGCCCAGGTAGGTTACTTATAGCACTCGGAGTCCCAAAGAGAAATAATGATTATTCTGTGTGGTTTCCTGTTGAATCCCATTACATACAGCTAAATACTTCTAGATTGCTCCATATTTTACAGTCCGGAATAAAAAGGAGCTATGACTGATTGGTAATTAGAGAAAAAGTAATAATTGGTTCATTAAAAAGAAGACGCTTAAAATTGTCAGCACTATTAAGTTTCAATGTTTTTCTCACAAATTCATGGAAATAGTAACATGGTTTAAGTAACAATGAGTTTAACCTTATCTGCTGAAAAAGGATGAATAAAATACAAAAAATGAAAGGTCAGTTTTAAAAGGTAACTGTCTCTCCCCTTTTTTGTACACATTTCTTCTGTCTGACAAAATGTTCTGTTTGAGCTAATTGGTCAACACAGAATTTCATTTTATGTGGAAGATTTTGAACTGATGGCATAAAATGCAGTTGTTTTGGGCAAAAGCCTGAGATTTCAATCTCAGTAAAACCATGTAGGAGGCATTTACGCATATAAATAATGACACAAGCATCTTTCTCACACGCAGCGCTCAGCTCATGGATGATATCCTCTTGAGGCTGCTCCCCAGAGTCTGCAGCTCTGTCCTCTTTTTTTCCTTAGGTCCTCGATCTTAGAGGATCCATCATCCTGGTCTCTCTTATTCAGAGTCTAACCTCTTCTCTTCTATTACCAACTGGGAGATTTTATTTAGATATCCTAGAATGGCTTCAAATCCAAAGTCTTTTTGGTTCCTTTCCAACACCACTGTTTATAGCCCTACCTTTATTTACCCTAGAAATCTTGCATGTTCTTCATTGCTCTCCAATCCCAAAGACTAATTCTTATCATTTTCCCATTAAAAAATGGGATCCCATGGCCACAAAGTCATGTAACAACACCTGCTGGAGTGTCTCACCAGCCTGCCTCCGACCTCCCAGCTCACACTCTTTCCTGCTTGTACCACTGCTCACAACGCTTGGAACCAAATACCTCCTGTGACTGTCTTTATTGAGTGTAATCTCTGCTGTATTCTTACGACCCTTCCTAATATCTCCCCATTTGGGTCCAAATCTATTCTTTGTTATTTTGCTATACGTACTTTCTCTTTTGGTCAGGATCTAAGTCCCTGAGATCACTGCTTTTTCAACTCACAATGTTCTCACTCTTACAGGTGCACAGGAATAGATGTTCTCTGAGGACAGGGTTTAGGTCCTATTCTCTGTTCACTAAGGGGCCTGGTACAGGGGCACCTGGGTGGCTCAGTCAGTTGAGTGGCTGCCTTTGGCTCAGGCCATGATCCCGAGGTCCTGGGATGAGGCCCACGTTGGGCTTCCAGGTCAGGGGAAGACTGCTTCTCCCTCTCCCTCTACCCTTAACCCCTCCAATTTATGCTCTGTGTCTCTGTTTCTCAAATAAATAAATAAATAAATAAATAAATGGTCTTTAATAAAAGCACCTGATACAGTGTTAAGCACAGTAGAAATTCAACAGTTATATACTGACTCATTAGGTTTAAAGGCCCATTCATCATTTTTGAGAATAAGGAGTACATATTGCAGATGCCAATTAAAAAAAAAACAAAAAACAAAAAACAAAACCCCCAATGATACCAATATCCTAGGCCAGAGAATACATTTAAATTTAGTGAATAATAGTCACTAACTCTCTTTGTGTTTGGTTCTTGTAATAATTACAGCTGACAAATGCCTCAGGTTCATAGGCTGAGAGGAATCCTTGTAGCTCACTCCCTGGGCAGAAAACACAACATTTCCCAAGCCAAGGATGGGGCAGCCACAGGGTGTAAAGTCCAAGCTGAGTTGCACTGACATAGGATCTAGTGGGTTAGTCCCCCAATCTTCATTCCTATCCCAGTTGGCTTCATTGGATGTTGTCAATAGAAGCTTGAAGAACGTTCTTTCCAAGGCATGGTGGTGGGAAGGACAGTGCCTCCAACCCCCCTCTCCCTATTCAATTAATATCTTATTCTTGTTCAGTCAAGCTCTCTTCTGACTACAGAGGAAAGGGAAAATCAATGTTGTATATGGAAACAAGAAAACAAACTAAAAAATGCATAGGGCTCCTTTTACAAGTTAAACCCCTTATATATGAGTGAAGCGTTCCTTGAATTTGACCATTTAAAAGCAAAATCTCGACACTAGGGGTGAGTTTGATCTCTAAGTCAGTGGTTCCCAATCCTGGCTATTCATCAGGATCATGGAGAGGGAGGGTTGCTTTAAAAAATACTGATGCCTGGGCCCAAACAACCACAGATAATGATTTGTAGCTCAAGAGTGGGGCCCAGCTGTGTGTGTGTGTGTGTGTGTGTGTGTGTGTGTGTCTTAAAAAAAAAAGCTCTCCAGAGAATTCTAATGAGCATCGAGGGTTGGAAACCATTATTTTAAACTTAACAACTGGGGTA
Source organism: Canis lupus familiaris (assembly GCF_011100685.1). Lineage (NCBI taxonomy): Eukaryota > Metazoa > Chordata > Mammalia > Carnivora > Canidae > Canis > Canis lupus. The sequence goes on along the minus strand of NC_049244.1, from coordinate 17,725,238 downwards.
TATGTATGTTTAAGTTCCTTTCTATCTTAGGAATCTATGATTTGAGTGAATAATCAAGCACTGTGTCAAAAAAGGCACTTTTGGGTTAGAAAAACATGACTCAGTGGAGAAAGAATATTTCTGTAGCCTATATATCATTAATTTTGATTCTCTGACATAGCAGACCATAATATAGTTACACACTTTAGATACTCTCCTTCTATAAGTTAAAGGACATAGACCTGTTGGCTGACACTGACCTTACAGATTCTGAATGGCTACGATTTGCAACACCTATGCAAGATGTGCATGTCAGAGTCAAGATGTGTTTTAAGTCTCTGAAATCTAATTAGGAACCACTTCTTCAATATTTTCAAGTAGTTTCAGTTGGGGAACTTGTCAACAAGGACAAATTCAAAGTCTGTCCACTTAAGGGAAGTTGACATATTTATAATGAGGGCAGGAGAAACCTACTTTCTCAAAATAGTGAACTCCATAGTTTGCCTATATAATTCCAGGAATGTTTATCAGCTCCTCCTGTGTTCCCCTTCCATTTTCCTAATCAGATACCATGTTTGAAGTATCCATGAAATGTCAAATTACATCACTAACAGACTAACAAAATTACACGGAAATATTTTGATCCCACAGAGGGCCTTTATGCATTTGTCACTACCTTTAGTGTCTTTTCAATTTAAAGCATTACCAAAGGAGACGTTTTCATTTTGAAATAGACGTGATCATTCTTAAAAATAGGAGAAGGTGTTTGTTTCAGAACTTAATGGACTCTATGGCCAGACTTGAAAGTAGACTGCTGATGACACTCTTGGGAGTGTCTTTTATGGACCACTCTTATCCAATCAATGAAACTTTAGTGCCTTGGTGTCTGTTGATTTAGGGTAAGATAACAGGAGGGAAAAGATGTATTTGCTACTTCAGAATAAAGCCCCGGGGATCTGAAACTCCACATAAGATATTTATTACTTTGGATTAGTTTGTCGCTAAGTGTTAGACAGTTAACTTATTCATAGTCATTTACACCATAGTGTGAGCTAGTTCATTAGCCACTTGCTGCTGTGGCTGCCAGCTGATATTTTCATTTGGATCAGGGAGAAATAAGATGGATAGTGTCATTTTCAGGATATAGCAATTTGATGTGAAGACCACTGGCCCCTCGAGAAAAGGGCAGGAATTCCACGGTAGCAATTAAAGATATCTGTCTGGGCAGTGAAATAAGGAAGCCTGAGACCAAGGAAATTGTTCCCCCAGCAGCACTAGGAAATCATCTCAGATATAAATGCATACATGCAGCCTCTAACTTTCTCAACCCCACTTAGTCCCCAAGTGGAAAAAAAAATTAATGAGATCCTGGAATCCACACTTGGATTTGTGGGGTTCTCTGGGTGAATTTTGAGGTTCATTTTGCCCCCGTACTTGATTTTCTTTTTAACTAGTCCTCAACTGTATACTTGTAGTGGAATGGAGACAGCAAGATATAGAGTGATTTGTCTTCAGCCAGGCCTTACCTCAGGACCATCCTAAGCAGTCTCATGGGTTTGGAGTATGAACTCTTCTGCAGGTCCGACTGGGGGCATCCTGAAGGTCTGGGCACCTAAAAGTCAGCTGGAAGACCCCGGGAGCCTAGAAGAAGTTGATGGACAAGTCCAGAAAAGAGAAGTGAGAACGTCACCTATAAAGCTCTCTTCCGCTATGGTTCCGTTATATTCCCCTGGCCCAAGTTGAGCCCAGGGAGGGCATCCTAGATTCTTTCTTTACATAGCCAATCAGCAAGCACAGTCTATACTCCTTGAATATTCCATCAGTGGTTTCTCTGTCCCACTTCCCACCCCTGAGCCCTACAACGTTCCTCTCTCAGACCTTCATTACCTCTCCCCTGGGCTGTGGTCATTTGCCTCTACCTGAACTCTTGGCCACCAGTCTTAGTGCCCATAAATCTACACCCTTCAACATAGCCATAGAGATGTTCCAAAAGGGTAACTTTTCTTCCTTAAAACCATTAAACGATGTTCCTATCACCCCAAGAGGGTTTCCCTAATTGTGGGAACTCTGCCCCTGGCAGCTCTGAGGATGCTTTAAGAAACTCATGGTGACAGCATTACCTGACATTGGATTCCACAGCACCAAGCTCATTCCCTTCCCAGCTTCCTCTCCATCCTTCTAAGTGAAAAGTTTGCCATATGTGCTTGATGGTTTTCACACTCCTCGAAACCTACTGATTTCCCTTTTTAGCCAAGAGACAGTAGGCTCAGAGCCTTTGCAGGCAAAAGTATCTAGCAAGCATTTATGAAAGTAATTTGTTTTTACTTTACTTATTTTGCCATTATATTTACAGCAGAAGATATGGATTATTACTGACAACAATAATAGGTTTATTTAAGTTTAAAAAAGGTAAATTAGGGGCACCTGGGTGGCTAAGTGGTTGAGCATCTTCCTTTCGGCTCAGGGCGTGATCCTGGAGTCCCGGGATGGAGTCCTACATTGTTCCCCGCAGGGAGCCTGCTTTTCCCTCTGCCTGTGTCTCTGCCTCTCTCTGTGTGTCTCAGAATAAATAAATAAAATGTTTAAAAAATAAAAATAAAATAAAAAAGTTAAAAAGGTAAATTAATTTAAGGAAAATATTAAGTGGTTAATTAAGAAATACCACATTACTCAGATGTGGCAAAACCTGTGCAGGTGATACTGGCTGAAGTTTGGAAAACACTGATTCCCGTGGGAGTGGGAGGGAATCCCTGCTGCTTAATGTGTGGCTCGGGGCCTCCACTACCTGTTACCTTGAGTTCCCAGATGGCCCTGGCCTCACTCTCACCCTGTAGGGTGCCTGGACCGGGCCTGGGATGAGTGCTCAGGCCATGCCTCCCTACTTGGCCTTGACATCAACTCATTTTGAGTCTCAGCTCTGTTTTCTCCAAGCAGTTCTCCTGTCATGCTGTCTGCCCACTGCTGTCCACTGGGGTTACTGGCTTTTCTGGGTTCATTTGCTCTTCATTTACTGTATGGGAGACTCCCCGCATGCTGGACCACTCCCAGGGAATGTGCGGTCCAATGGGGCTGAGTCCCCCATGGAAAGGAACGAGGTGATTGCAGTGTACTGCGGTAATTACAATGTTAGTAGTAGCTAATGTTCATTGAGTGCTTATTATGTGCCAGGCATTTTGCTTATATATGGGATCATGAGTATTCTCCACAATAATAGTACGACGAAGGAAGTACTATTAATGTCACCATTTTGCAGATGACAAAGGTAAGGCATTGAAATGACTTTCTCAAGACCACCAAACTGCAAACAGTACCTAGCCATGCCAGGGAGCAGGGGAGAGAGGTGCTTTTGGGGTTTGTGCTGTTGTTCAAGACATCTAAAGGTGGGCAGCCCGGGTGGCTCAGTGGTTAAGCGCCTGCCTTCAGCCCAGGGCATGATCCTGGAGACCCAGGATCGAGCCCCATGTCAGACTCCCTGTGTGAGCCTGCTTCTTCCTCTGCCTGTGTCTTTGTTTCTCTCTCTCTCTCTATCTCTCATGAATAAATAAATAAAATCTTAAAAAAAAAAAAAAGACATCTAAAGGTAAATTCACCTGGATGTCACCATCTCTAACATTTCCTAGGACACAGAAGGATGTGAAGGTGATTGGAGACCTTGCCTAAAACAGGAGCCAACAGTGTCCCAAAGTCTTCTCTCTTCTGGTTGTCCCCAGGAAGAAGCTCTGCTGTCCTTGCAGGGGACCTAACAGAGCAGGGCACAAAGTAGTGTTCAAGGGGACCCCTTTAGGGGTCCTCATGTTTCCCTCAGATTCTTAAATAAATAAATGTAGGCCTAAATCTTTGTGACCTTGGATTTGGCAATATATTCTTAGATATGATACTGAAAGCAGCAAAAAGAGAAACATAAATTGTGCTTCATCAAATTTAGAACTTTTGTTATGAAGAAAGTAATGAGACAACCTACCTATTTTTCATGCAGTCTAAAAGCTTGAAGCTTTAAAATAACAGTGGTTTTTCACACACATTATTTCACTTCTGTTCCCATCCACCCTGTGAGGGACACTTTCTTGACCCTATTTTATAGTTAAGAAAACTGAGGCGTAGGCAAGGTAAACTCTTTGTCCAAAGTCATGGGACAGCTCAGTGCCAAGATCTGGGGCATCAATCTGAACCGTTGGTTACAAAACCAGTGCTTCATTGTTTTGTTTTGTTTTGTTTTGTTTTGTTTTGTTTTGTTTAAGTGATACCCTGGCTGCTCTCATAGTGAATAGGTCATAGTTTTATTGTTTGGGATTCACATTACCTCTGAAAGTGACAGGCTAGCTGCCTGGGGGTGATTTCTAGTCCAGAATGGTATAGGGAAAGAACAGATCATTAAAAACAAATCCCAGACTTGATACCTCCATGAACTCCAATTCAGAAACACATGGGCTGTCTGTGGAATGGTTGTGTCCAAACTGGCATCACCATGGGAATTGTCAGTATCGCCCAGAGGAGCCAGAGGGGATTCCTTCCTGGCCTAGCCAGGAAACCCCTCTGCTTCAGAATCCATCATTCTTGGGTCTAAGGTTCAGCTCCTCACAGGTTTCTCTTCTGCTGCTCATTTCACATCATCAAGTTCGGCCTAGACAGCTAGGTCCCTTGCAGTGTCTAGAGGTCAGGCCACCTATTCAGACAGCGATGCAGATCTGAGCATCAGCCATAGGCAAAAGGCTGTTGGAACAGAATGTCACCTGTGTGTGCTACATGGTAGGACACAGAGCCTCTCCCTCTATTCCCCTTTCCCACCGCCTCGCTCTAAAGAAGAGCTTGCATTTTTATTAGGTTGAAAGAACAAATGAACCTCCTTGAAAGTGACCCTAGGTAGCTTTGTGAAGCGCCACATTCCCATGTGTTAGCCACACTGACCTCCTCTCCATATCCCTGGGAAGTTCGTAACTCTCATGCCCTCATAACCTTTGCATTTCTTCATCTGGAATGACTTGTTCTACCTTTTTTACATGTAAAACACTACCCATTTTTGATAATCAAACCAAATACCCAATCTCTGGGGAAGTCCTCACCGTTTTCCCCTCTACTCTTCTCTGGATTTCTAGAACTCCTTGATTTTGATACCACATATCACAGAAGTTACAAGCATTTGCTTTAAATTCGTATAGATCTATGCTCACAACACAGTTCTTCCAATCGCTAATAATAACATCAGAGAACTTATTGATTGCTCTGAATATTTCCTCATTCATTTTAAAATGAGAGTAATAATACTAGTTTCCTCAGGAGGCTGGTTTGAAGCTAAACACGGAATGATACATATATAACATGATACCATAATGTAGACAAAATGCCGTAACCATTAATTTTATTTCTTTTGCTTCAAATAAGGGTTCTCACTCCACACATTGTAGAGCGGTTACTTGTATACAAGTCATACATTGATTGCAGGCTCAGTTTCCCCAATGGGTACGGTCTCTGGGCCTCCCAAAGGGAGAGAGTAGAGAAGGGGAGACAAAATGAGGACATGGAACTTAAAAGCAGCCCATCTTCTACCCCACAGAAAGCTGCTGGAGATGCAACCCGAGCACACTGGTTCCTCCACATTGTGGTCAATTTAGCCAGAGCATCCGTGAGGGTATCTGTACAAAAGTCCCAACCTCAAGGCCTCTAATACTGTGAAGATCTGAGATGCCTGGCTCTTGCCTCTGCTTCTTGCCCAAAAGTTTGCAATTCGGCTTTTTCTGGTGGATAACCATATAGACTTCTCACCTCATCTCTTCAACCACTCTCAAAACCAGGATCTTGGCCTCTCTCTTTTGTGAGCCATGATTTTATTTCCTATGACCGAGGAATATCACTGGGAGGCATCCCGGTGGAAAATTTTTATTGCTGCCTCTCTCTGTAGACAGAAATAAGTAATACCTACATAGAGCGTGGGGCACTCTCAGTACTTATTTGTGTTTGGTACTCTTTTGAGCACTTCGCAGACATTAACTCATTTGTTTAATTCTCATAATGATCATGGGGAATAATCTCTCATAGTATCCCCATTTTGTGGATGAGGAAACAGGCATCCAGAGAGTCACTTACCTACAGTTCCACAGCTAGTAGGTGACATAACTGGGATCCAAAGCCCATGACTGTAACCTCTAAGCCACGTGCCTGGTGGACAGACAGATAGATGGAAAGTCAGTTATACAAGGCAGTTATGAATTCTATACATATTACACTGCATGCATTTAAAGAATGTTTTAAATTCTCTTTCTGACATTCAGTTCCAGTACCACTTCCTCGTAGAAACTTCGCCATTCTCTCTCCCAAACTGAATTGGGTGCCTTCTTTGTTCTTTCTTCCCTTATCGTTCCAGATCCACTGCAATCCTGACCCTCCAGGATCCTGTGGGCTCTGGTGAACAGAACACTTATTTTACTTATCTTTGCCACACCAGTGTCCCGCACAGTGTCTGACACCACAATATCTGGTTAGTGAATGAATAAGTGATTAAAGATATGTCTATCAAATCTATAGGAATCGATCAATGGCATACTACCTCTGGAAAACAGGGTCTGCACCCCATATATTTTAATATTCCCCCAAATGCTTAGTAGCCATCTCATAGTAAAGGCTACCTACATGTTAGTTGAAAGAGTGGTGAATAACTAACTCTTTTCTAGAACCCCCTGACAAAATCAACCCCTGCCTATGCCCTGAGTCTCTCTTGCCTGATGCTTTAGCCTCCACATGCTTCATCTGTGTAGCTTATTCATGTATAATAATGAAGGTGACACTCTACTATCTTAGAAATGCTCTCCACTCCAACTGCTATTTTTATAAGAGTCAAGTGCTGTTGTGGCTACAGATCTATGCAAGGAGCAGCAGGAGTTTATCATCTGTTGGTGCTGTGGAACATATCCAACATTTATGGCTCATTTCTCCCTGTCTCTCCCCATCAGGATTTCTTAGTTTCTGAGCTAGATTATATCCTGCCATGTTATGAGAAAAACAGCACTAAATCTGATGGGGAATCTGCGTCTAGAAAGACTGGAAAAGTAAACTCCATCCTCTCCTCACTTCACTTTCTGTTTCTCATCAAAAGATGAGTGTGTGCATGTCCTAAGAAGGTTTAACTATCCTCAACATATCTTGTCCAATGTTTTCAAGGCACTGGTAAAGGGTGCAAAAATAACACATTTTTATGTAGTCCTTCTCTTTCTCTTTTTTTCCTGGTCTCTATATTAAAAAGATGGCTGGAAAAGCCTTCCCCTATATTCTCCATGCTGATGTGTAGCTGGTAGGAAGACCGCAAGCCAAGGGGGCTGTTGAGTCCTTTTCAAGTGATAACATCAAATTCTGCTGGGCAATTCAGTCCAGCTTCCAAGGTGGCTCGCCAATGTCCCAATCCCCTGGAATATACACGCTTGTATCGTGCCTTTCACATTCTCCTGGGATTGGTCTCTGTGACCAGTAGCATTTTATGGGAAAAGCGATGACATGTCACTTCTGAGATTAGGTAATATATCTTCTAGGATGTGTATTTGGGTATCATTCTCTCTCAGGTCATTCACTCTGGGAAAGCCAGCTGTCATATTGTAAGCAGCCCTATGCGCAGGCCTACACGTGATGCTTCCCACCAACATCCATGGGAGCAAGTTTGGATCTTCTGATCCAGCGAAGCAATGGGATGACTGCAACCCCAGGCAGCATCTTGGCTGCAGCTTTAAGACAGACCTCAGGGCGGCCCTCCCTGCATGGAGCCTGCTTCTCCCTCTGCCTCTCTCTCTCTCTCTCTCTGTGTGTGTGTGTGTCTCTCTCTCTCTCTCTGTCTCTCATGAATAAATAAATAAAATCTTAAAAAAAAAAAGACAGACCTCAACCTGAACCATTCCTCTGAGATGCTCCCTGATTGACACTCAGAAGCTGAGTGAGATCACCAGTGTTTGTTATTTTAAGCTGCTAAATTTGGAAGTAATTTGTTATGCAGAAATAGTTAACTAGTATAGCTTTACAGTTAGATCTGGGAATTGAAATCAAACAGAGGAGGGCGGGCTTTGCCACTTTCTAGCTGTGTGACCTCTGTGGGTTCCTAACATCTCTGAGCCCCCAGTTTCTCATCTAAAAATCGGCAACTTCATTTCCTGCTTCCTACCTTATAGAGATATGATTAAATGGGAAAAAAAATCTTATTTAAAGAAACATCAAATATCAATTTTTTTATATAAAACATACATTTTATCTACATTTGGTGTGCAACTAGTTTCTAATGAAAGAGGTTAGAGGAAACATATTTACCAGTAAGAATCCAATGAGCAGGATGATAAGATGGGCGAGAGGCTGGTAAAAGTGTTGGATGTCTGGTGGTCCTGAAGGGGTCCCGTAGTCTGACTTATTTGCATATTGTTCATTAAATTTTATTTTAATTCCAGTAAAGATACAGTCAGTGTTATATTTGTTTCAGGTGATATATATATTGTATATATAGCAATTCAATAATTCTTTGCATTATTCAGTGCTCATCAAGATAAGTGTACTTTTAATCTCTTAATCCCCTTCACCTATTTCTCCTCCACCCCCCACCAACCGTTTGGTAGTTTGGTCTCTAAAGTTAAGAGTCTTTTTCTTGGTTTGCCTCCCTCACTCTCTTTTTTCTCCTTTCTCCTTGTTTTGTTCCTTAAATTCCACATGAGTGAGATTATAGGGTATTTGTCTCTCTGACGGATTTATGCCTTTTAGCATTATACCCTCTAGTTCCATCTATGTGTTTGCAAATTTGCATATTAATCTAAATCCCCAGAGAGATTTTGGTCTTGCCAGAAGGACCTGGGCATTTTTTGTATGATGGTTTATACCCTGGTGGGTTGTCCTGCACAGGTAGACTCGAACAATATTGCCTCTCCTTTAAGGATGTTGTATGATAAATTTTTAAAACTTGATATTCTCCTGCTACCTTAACTGATCCATAAACAGGCAATGAGCATTTTACCCCCGTGACCAGGCACACTAGTGTGATGAGGCTGGTGCCAATCACAAGTTTCTCTTTTTGTTCCTCCCTGGAGTGTGACCTACTGACATTCAAACACATCAATGAAATTCCTCACACTTTTGGCTTGTGCACTCCACTCTGACCCCCAGTAAAGGCACTGGCCCACCGTCCTCATTCTCTCTTGGCTCACCACCTACTTGGTGGAGCCTGTTCCCTGGGCCCTCCTCCCAGGTGGCCCCCTGCATGGCCTGCCATGCCTCTCTCTCTAGGACTTGTGAGTGTAACAGATCTCTTTCACTCTCATGCCCCTCCCGGCTGCTATTTTGTGTCTGCACTTGACTGATCATCAAAAAAACCCATTTTAAGTAACATGATTATTACTTTCAATGAGATGGTATATCCCCAGGAGAATTTCTATTAGATGAAGAAATGATTTCCCAATTTACAGATAGAAATACTGAAACCCAGAGCATTTACCGCCTTGCCAGAGGTCCTTGGCTAGACGTGCTTGGGATTAGAAGCTTATCTCTTGCTCTCCACCTCTGGGTCTCTTTATCTCTAAGCGGCAAGAACACATCCCAAAATGGGGCACCTGGATGGCTCAGTGGTTGAGCATCTGCTTTGGGCTCAGGTTGTGATCCCCGGGTCCTGGGATCGAGTCCTACATGGAGCTCCCCGCAGGGATGCCTGCTTCTCCCTCTGCCTATGTGTCTGCCTCTATGTCTCTCATGAATAAATACATTAAAAAACAAAACAACAACAAAAAAAGAAAAGACAGAAAAAGCCACATCCCAGGGTAAATGAGACATGTTCAGTCCTTTCGTCTTGCTTCAGTGGAAGGAGTGGGACTATGAAGCTGAGCACAGCAACTGAAGCCTAACACCTGGTAAGTACGATTCAGGCTGAAGGTGTTGCCTGGGCCCAGCGCTCTGCTTCTTGTTCTCCGCAGGCCAATGCGGTGCTCCAGCCCCGACAAACACCCTACGTCTAACTGACGCTCAGGTGGTCCGAATGCACTCTTTGGCCAACCTGAGACCAGCTTGGTCACTCTGGGGTCGCTGCTGACCTCCTGGTGTTTCTGTGCCGTCGGGGACCCTCGGTAGCTCCGCGATGCCTAGGAGGCTGCTGAGCTTGCCCTGGTTCTCCAGCGCTGCGGCCGCTGCTGAGCGTCTGCCGTCAGAAGCAATTGGCTGGAACGCAGCTGGCATCCCTGTGCAGAAAGTGTGCAGGAGCCCCCACTTTTCAAAGTTTGCGACATGCCACTTTGCTTTTACAAAAGACCTATGCTAGTACCTGTTTTTGAAAGCCAAGAGAAATCCGGAAAGAGTTTTTTGCTTTTATGAAAAAAAAAAAAGGCAAAAAGTGAAAATAGCATTCAGTATTTGTTTTGCAGCGAGAGAGGCAGCATACACCCTAAGTAGTGACAGTGCCCCCCGCCGGTTCCTTCCCTGGGAACTACATTCGGCATCCCAGCATCATCAGGCCAGCGTGGCTTTGTACTGTGTCTCTGAGCATCTGTGCTTTATCTCAATTGATCTTCTGCATCCATTAGCAAGATGTGTCCTAAGGTATCAGAAAAGCCCAAGAGGTTATTTTTGGAGGGGGTCTAGGAATGCTCAAAAACTTTTCCATATAAATTAATGGTAATTGCTTCACTTTATGCCATTTTGGCTTGTGAAAGGGTTCATAGGTCCCTTCTACTTTCTGATAACAAGGGGACCCTGTACTGGGCAGGACTTGCCAACTCTGCACTCACCCTCTGCATAGCGAATGTTCTCTTCTAATTAACAGCTCTAATGGGAGCTGGAGAGTCTGCAGAATTAGCAGGCTTTGCAGAGTGGTTCTCTTGAGCTGCCAGTTTCATGAAAGCTTTATGGGCTATTTTCTCAGGTTTCCTGAACTGGGATTCCAGATAAGAGAAACTATTAGATGGCAAGTAGCTTATGGCGATGATGAAAAAGTTTTCCTCAATTCCCCTAGGGTCCCTGATTGGGTGTGAAAATTGAACTGACACAGATCAATTAGCAAGAGAAAAGCATATTCCATTTCCTTGAATTTTTGCATGCACATGAGAAACTTCACAAGAGAATGTAGACCCAAAGAGGCCAGAGCAAGAAGCTTTATTTATTTATTTATTTATTTATTTATTTATTTATTTATTTATTTACTTACTTACTTATTTACTTACTTATTTACTTTTTGAGGGAGGAGAAAGCATGAATGAGCAGGAGGGACAGAAGGAGACAGAGAGAGGGGGGCGGGGAAAGAGAGAGACCCTCAAGCAGAGTCTACACTGAGCACAGAACCCAACACAGGGCTCGATCTCAGGACCCTAAGATCATGACCTGAGTTGAAGCCAAGAGTCAGATGCTTAAGTGACGGTACCACTCAGGTGCCCCAAGCAGGAAGCTTTTTATACCTTTTTAGATAAGTAAAAAATAAATTTATAAAAAATAAACAAGACAGAGGCATTTGGGCCAGGGGTAGTAAATGGTGAAGAAATAACCAGGAAGATAAGAATGAGTTTAACAAGGTTTGTGTAGATTTCTCAGCCCTCAGTTCCCCATCTCTGGTGGTAAGGATGTCTCCCTCTCTCCAGATTCAGGTAGCGTACCTTTTACATGAGGGATTTATCTCCTGCTTACAGGTAAGAAGGGTGAAAATGTTTCACTCCTGTCATTTTTTAAAAAAAGAAAATCCTTCAGCTTCAGATATTTAATATGCCAAGCTGCCATATTTGGGGGTAACATGGCCTGAACCCCATAACTTACAAGAGCATCTAAGGTCACTTTTCTTTTTTCCCAACTGAAGCACACTCTGCTTCTTCTAAAGGATCATAATCATAGAGAGCAAGAGGTTGGTCTGGCCACCAGGGAATTACTTACCAAAGTGTGTTCCTTGGAACCCCAGAGTATCCTACTGCCTTGAGTTATTCCTCTGTGGTCTACACTCTCATTTCTCTAAGTCTTGACCTAGATGTAACCTTCTCAGAGAGATCTCTCCTAGCCACTATATCTAAAAGTGCAGTAATTCCCCCAATACTTCTACCTTTCCTTGCTTTCTTCTTCCCCTTAGGACTTACCACCCTCTAACAAACTAAGTATTTACCTACTTTGGTTGCACTAGGGTATGTGGCAAGAAATTGTTTTCCTTACCCTGTGTCCTCAGAGCCTACAAAATAGTGTGGCACTTCATATGTACTCCATAAATACTTATTAATAAGTATTTATTAAGTAAGTTAATATTGGCAGAATTAAAAGAAGAGACACACAATCCTGCTTTGCAATATTGTAGCGTCCCTAGTACATTACAGCATCTTAATATTTGCAAAGTTTTTCCTACCTTGCTCCGTGATAGTCCTCACCTTAGGTTGATATAGCCAGCACTATTATTATTCTCATTTGTTAAAAGTCAGGCTCAGAGTGGTGAAGCGATTTCCATAAATTCACAGTTAAGTACCATAGCTCTGACTTGCACCAGGCATCCCACTGCAATATGCTTTGGGTTTTCAGTCCTTTCTTCCTACTGATGTGGCTAGTGATTTAGGAGTGACTTAGAGAACAATTCTGAAAGACAAAAACCTTGATGTTTTCTTAAAGCACAAACCGTATTCTTTTTCCCCTTGCTTTGGAAGAACAGTACATTCATCAAATGCCAGCTGTTGGGCTAGGATCAAGGATCAGAAATATGTAAGAAAGCAAATTCTTGTTAAGCAATTTCACATTTTGGAAGACATCCAGGTGAAAGCATGAGGTAGCTTCAGGCTGCATGGTGGCTTGGGGGTTCCCTCCTATCATACCTCATTGTGTTTGTGTCTTTCTCGACCTCATTGGGTTTGTGTCTTTCTCGGCACAAGAGTATAGAGTGGAGTGAGGCAAAGCACCACTGGATGGGGCTCTAGATGACATGTCCAGGCTTGTTCCTTCAGAAAATCAAGTGGGAGGCTGAATGCATGCAAGGACCTCCAGGAGGAATTTTTTTTTTTTTTAAGATTTTATTTATTTATTCATGAGAGACATAGAGCAAGAGAGAGAGGCAGAGACACAGCAGAGGGAGAAGCAGGCTCCATGCAGGGAGCCCAACGTGGACTCGATCCCAGGTCTCCAGGATCACACCCTGGGCCGAAGGCGACGCCAAACCACTGAGCCACCCGGGCTGCCCGGATTTTTGTTAATTAGTAAGTAAAGTGCATTGGCTGCAGATGGACATGGGTTCTGATGTCAGCCTTCTCACTTGCCATCTGTGTGACTTTTGGTAAGTTGACTAACCTCTCTGAGCCTAGATTCCTTATTATGAAAAATGGCATGAATTCTTTTGGCAGGTTGCTGGACCTGATTCCTCTACTAACCAGTCATGTGACCTTGGGAAAGATAATCAATGTTTTATGCCTTGCTTTCCTCATTTATAAATGGAGAAAATATGAGTACCCAGGACATTATGGTCTTGTGAGAATGAAATGAGTTAATTTGTAGAAAACACTTAGAATAATGAATAATCGTCATTATTACTACATCCTGGCCTCCCCAGAAGCAGATCCCTTGGCAGGGCTTTGTCTGGGAGGTGGTCTCATGAGGTACTGTAGCGGGCCAGGAAGTGGGAGGAGGAAGGAAAGGAAGCTTTCAAAGTGCGTGTTAGTGGTCAAGTCACCGCCATGGGCTTGGAGACTCAGCCCTACAGGGATCTTGGGAAACAGGGTGAGACATGCCTGAAAGCTATGTCTCCTAAGAGGTGTGGGACTGGCTGCCATCCATCAAGGGTTGATGGCAATCATTCTGTCTCAGCTCTGAGTTGTCCAGATTGTAGCAGAGAGTGTTCTTGTAGCTGGGAAAGTCTAGCCTTGGTCAGCAGTGGAAGGAATTTGTGGTGAGTGGTCTCGCTGTGCAGGAGTGAGTATTGAGGGGGTAGACAGAGTGAATACAGGGCAAGTGTCAGGCAAAGAACCTGGCTCCTATTACGTTTTCAGCCAAAGCCTCCCTCTCTCCTTTCTTACAAGTTTTCTTTCTTTCTTTTTTTAAAAAAACTGCATTTTTAAAAAAGATTTTATTTACTTATTAATGAGAGATAGGCAGAGACACATGCAGAGAGAGAAGTGGGCTCCATGTAGGGAGCCCAACGTGGGACTCGATCCCGGGTCTCCAGGATCATGCCCTGGGCCAAAGGCAGGGACCAAACTGCTGAGCCACATGGAGATCCCTCTTACAAGCTTTCTTTGCCAGGTTCTACCTAGCTGTGCTGGGTGATTCCCTTGGAAGAAGTGAGAAGAACTTGAAGGCAAGCAGTTTATTTGGGTGGTGACATCAGAAAGCAAGATAGGACAGTGGGGAAGTGGGGCAGTCAGCAGAGGGTGAGTTCTCTACCAGGTCCTGCTGTGGAAGACTGACCCTTCTGGAACTCTGGAGACAATGCAGGGCACCTCAGAACCATCTCTGCACAGGGGCACAAATGCTGGGTGGTGTTTATCTGCTGAGCCCCTGTCAGGCACGATGTCTGCTTCTCTGCCCAGTGTGAGGAAGCAATATTGCCAGGATCCCTCTTTGTTGTCATACTTCGGTCCCTGGTTACTAATTATTATAGCTCTGGTTTACCCAGGTTAGGAATTAGAGGCTAATGAATTTTGTCAGCTCTTAGCCATGGATCTTCTGTTATTGCAGAAAGCAGTTTGAACAGGTTCTAAAATAGGACAGTGCCCTCAAGCCATACTATCAGAGACTTGTTTGCCTGACCCTGTCTGACTCAATCCTGACACCCGTGTAACCCAGACAGAGTATCCCCCAGGCTCTCGGGATGAACAACCTGTCCTCTGTTGGTCTCTCTATATGCTGTTGCAAGCAAACATCCATGAGGCAAGCCCATCTCATACACTAGAAGTCCAGTTGCTAATGTCAAACACATTTTCAGGAATGCTTTGGGGCTGAGTCTCACTGGAAGTGACTTTGGTGAGTGAACCCTGGGGCTGACATTTCTGGTGAGCTCAGTATAAAACTGGTGGAAGCAAGATATAGAGCCTGCTCTCAGGCTGGGGCACACTCACTGAGGTGGGAGTGAGTAGCTCATGAGGTCAGCGCAACACCATCACCCACTAGAAACTGATTATTGTGGGCTGGTCCTGACTCAGCAGGTTTGGAAAGAGCTAGGCATGACATCGTCTTCTCAGCATTTACTCTTCTTTCTAAAAAGTCTAATAAATTAAATAATAATAATAATTCCTAATCCTAGATATTCCTTTTCTACCCCTGGACCTTGTGCTCAAGCCACTCTAGTTTAGAGGCAACCCACAAAGAGTCACAGCATATCCCCACCATTGGCCTATCTTTCCTCCACCTGGAATACCTTATCCCCAGAGAATGCTAAAGTTTGGTCTACTTCCCAATGGTGGAAATGAAGAAGAATGAGTGGACTTGAACTTTACTTCCAAGTAGACTGAGCAGTACTCACTGACCCTTCACTGCAACTTAGTCCATCAATGAACCATGTTCTATCCCAACTCCTCCCACCTCATATACACTGCAGCCACAACAGAAGATCTTTCCTTTCTAAACCTTTCATCTTCCACCCATACCCAACCCTGGATGGTTCCAAGTAGAGCATATCCCTCCTAACTCTCTCAAGACCCTGCCCATCCTTCAGGACCAGTCAAATCCTCCTATCTTCTCCCCCAGAGCCCTCCCAAATCCTCCAACAAGAATTTCTTGTTGCCTGTATTCCCTTTGTACTCTATTTATAGTCATCATGACAATCTGCTTTAAATGGGAGATATTAATATGATATTTTTGTCAGCCTAGGTGATAACCTTCAACTGAGTATTTACACTGATGCTGCTTTGTATGCAATAGGCACTAAATAATTATCATTTACTTTACACTGAATTCAAATAAATGACATAAAGGGTTAAAGTCGTTTTTCACCTGGGGAAACTCTCTCAGAATGATGCTATCCTCATGATGGAGATAATGATGCTGATAAAAGTGACATTAATGACCATATTAATGGTACTGATCAGGGACTCCTGGGTGGCTCAGTATTTGAGTGCCTGTCTTTGGCTCAGGTTGTGATCCCAGGATCCTGGAATCAAGTCCTGAATCTGGCTTCCTGCAGGAACCTGCTTCTCCCTCTCCCTATGTCTCTGCATCTTTCTCTGTGTCTCCCATGAATAAATAAATAAAATTAAAAATCTTAATGGTTTTGATCACAACTGTCATTCACTGAGTGTATGTAATAATAATAATAATAATAATAAATTAATAATAATATTCTGGACACTTTGCTAAGATTTTATACATTTCATCCTGACACCAGTCCTATGACACAAGATTTATTAGCATTCCCAATTTCTAGATGAGGAAACTGAGGGTAGAAAGGTTAAGTAAGTTACTTCAGATCATATAGATAGGGAAGCAAAGTTAGTACTTAAACTCAGTGCCCTTATTCTTAGAAACCCCTACTCCAAGAATGATCACTATGATGGTTACACAGATAGCAGGTACAGGGAAATGGGACTGGAAGCAAGAGAAGAAAGAAAGAAAGAAAGAAAGAAAGAAAGAAAGAAAGAAAGAAAGAAAGAAAGAAAGAAAGAAAGAAAGAAAGAAATAAAGAAGAACAAAGAAAGTAAAGAGAAAGAGAGAGATAGAAGAGAACGTATTTCCTTCCTTCCGGTTCATCAAGTAAGCATTCCGATCATGAAATGAAGGTACAGGAAGTAATGGCAATGAAATCGCAAGAAAGCAAAAAGAAAGAAAGACTCTTGCAAGAGTGCTGGCTAGAGATGATAAGTGTTAACATGTTCTCAATGGAAAAGAGAGGATGAATTTGAGACACATTTTTAAGGTAACGTTGACAGCAGCTGATGACTAATTGAATGTAGCGAGTGAGACAGAAGTAGTTGAAGATCGTGTCAAAGATTTTGTTAAAGGAGGTTGGATAGTTGTTGATGGCATCAACAGACTATGTTCTCTGTAAAGACTTGGCGAAGAAAAATGGTTGGACATATTATGGTCTGATGTGTTAGCATCAAGATGCCTGTGAGGCATCAGTCTTGCTATAACACTCATTTTGAAGCCTTGACTTTGTTCCAATGATAGTAATATATTAAGGAACAATTTGAGCATAACAAGAATTTTGTGTTTGCTCATGTGTGATTTCATCTCCAAGAAGCACTCTGTGAATGCAGAAAACTGTACCCAGCTGAACCAAGCCACACAGGAATACCAACCCTCCCTGCGCCGCCCCCTGCCCTCCACCTCACTCATCTACCAGGTACTCTGGGTTAAACCATATGTGTCCTGAGTCACACCTATCCGCATCGGGTGTTACAACTTTCTGAATAATCCCACAATCCTCTTTCTACCACTTTGCAATAACTACAAAGTATAGTGGTTCCAAAGTACCTTTTTACAGGCAAACCTCAGACATTTTTCAATATTACTTGTAGTATTTGTGTATTTCTTAACCATTTGACATATGTAAATTGTGACACAATTTTTAGTAAGTTCCTATCTTTTTCTGTGTCACTGAAGAAGTTTTTGTCAGCCCAGATCGAGACCACTACCTTCATTTTTTGGTTTGTAACTATAACATTATTGGAACAGAGCGATGTCAATTTCTTTATATACTGTCTATGGCTGCTTTTGAACCACAGTGGTAGAACTATCTGTGACTGAGACGCACCCCATGGCCCACACAGCCTAATCCATTTACTAGCCAGGCCTTTGAAGGAAAAGTCCGCTGGTGTCTGCCCTAGATCAAAAGGAACATGAAAGTCCAAATGAGGGTGTCTGACCAAGGTTAGGAGAGTAAAGTGAAGTTTTCTAATCCAAGATCAAGGTCAAGATCACAGATTCAAGATCAAGACATTTGTAGGAGGATGAAAAAAATCAGAGTTATCCATACAAGATCCACAGGAAACAAGCTAAATGTGGGGAAAAATATTTTTCCAAAAACGTGATATTAGATGTTTCAAAGAAAGCATCAATATATTCATCGTGGGAAAAATTGGACTTTCTTGGGGTTTTCCTAAATTTCATATTCTTTATCGTTTTAATTTGTTTTTTTTTTTTAATTTTTATTTATTTATGACAGTCACACAGAGAGAGAGAGAGAGAGAGGCAGAGACACAGGCAGAGGGAGAAGCAGGCTCCATGCACTGGGAGCCCGACGTGGTATTCGATTCCGGGTCTCCAGGATCGCGCCCTGGGCCAAAGGCAGGCGCTAAACCACTGCGCCACCCAGGGATCACTCGTTTTAATTTGAATTGCATATGGCATGTGGCAGCAACTCTTCCTTGTTTAAGCCCTCTAACATCTTAATTTAAGGAAGAAGTGTGCCTTCGGGATGACTTCAGAGGTAGGTCAACAAAGAGTTGGCAACTTATTGTGGCTCTAGTTCCTGGTGTGTTCTCCTTCTCAAACTACCAACTGTCCTTGTAGATGCTGACCTGGCTCTTCTACTTTCCAACAGACTTCTTCAACATAAATTCCAGTGCCACTATTTTCTCTTCTTTTGGGGAAATTGCTTCACCCTTCTCTTCTACTTCTCATCTAAAAATTGAGTAGATATCCTAGTATCCATTGAAAAGATAATCCATATAAACTTATTAAAATAGTATCTGGTACACATTCAAGCATTCAGAAAAGGTTAGGTATTGTAAGTGTCTATTTAAATTTCCAACATACTCTCCCCAAAGAATTTTCAGTTAAAACTGAAAGAGGGCAAGTGGGAATGACATCTTTTCCAATTAGAAGGAATTAGGGTTTTTTTCTCTCTCAACCTTAGATCTTTGAAGTGCAACCGTATTTTGTGACCTAACTCATATAAAGTGATCCTTTCATTGCTCTTCTACCCATAAAAATCCAATAAACACTTTTAAAAGTATTTTAGTCCAGAAGGAAAGGAAGAGAGCTGTACACACAGTGGTTAATGTGTTGGATTCTGTGCCACACTGTTGTTTTTCATTGAAATTATTATAGCAGTCCCATAAGAGAGGTATTTTTCTCATTTCACATATGATTAAACCACAATTTAGAATAACTTTCTAAGAAATTTGCTTAAGACACATAAGAAATTTGCTTAAGTCTGTGGCCTTGCCATGATTCCATAGATTATCTTGAGTTTCTTTAGCTTTACCTATGGTTCCCAAGTGGGGGCAATTTTGCCCTAAGGAGATATTTGGCAATGTGAGGGGTAGAGATGGATCAGGGATACCACTGACATCCAATAGGTAAAGGACAGGATGTTCATAAACATCCTGAAAAGTACAGAAGAGCCTCAAATTATCTGTTCTAACATGTAAGTAGTGCTAGGATTGAGAACCCTGGACTAGATCATGCTGCTTCAGAGATATGTTTGTTTGTCTGTTTAAGGAAAACAAGTGAGTGGGGCTCCTTGAGTGGCTCTGTCAGTTAAGGGGTCTGCCTTTGACCCAGGTCATGCTCAGGGTCCTGGGATGGAGTCCTATGGCAGGTTTCCTGCTCAGCGGGGAGTCTGCTTTTCCCTCTCCCTCTACCCCCCCCCCCCGCTCATGTGGCTCTCTCTCTCTCTCACAAATAAATAAATAATTTAAAAAAAGAAAAAAAAGTGAAAAGAAAATATATGCAAACAACATTTCTGAAGGACTTGCTGCAATGACTTCAGTTGACTATTACTCAAATTTGCTGATAAAATGAACTCCTTTTTCAAATTTTTAAGTTAGATGTTTTAATGTCTATATTCTTACCCTCATCCACTGTTCTCTGAGAATTATTAATATGGCTCTTTGTAAGATGTTTGGAATATTTCAAGGAGAAAAGGAGATATTTGTTATTCGGCATTGCAAATACCATGTCGGCATTGCCCTACATTAGCAGAGTTCCCTCAGAAGAAACTCAAGATGCCAGACATGAGTCTCAAAGCCACTATGAATAATGCTGTGCCAAGCAGTGATACTTAGAGAAAGTGCTTTGGGGTTTGTTTTTCTTTTTTAAACTGTGATTCATGTCTCTTTCGGACTCTAGCAGACATAAAGCAAATGCTGTTGGTGTCTCATCTAAATCCCCTTCACGGGATAGGAACACCCCACTTGCAGCCTCTGTGATTGTTGGCTACTCAGGGTGCACGGCTGTCCCCTGGGGGGTCATATCCCATCCTACTGAGCAGTCATAGGCCAAGACTGACTAACAAAGGGTTATAAAAAGTGGGTCTCCTTGCCCCATGGTACACTTCATATTCCAGATCTTCCCATGGAATTGGCTGAAAATTATATCCTTGCTTAGATTTCTTCCCTTAGTTTGTTCAGTTTCCTCTACTGTCCTCCTGAGAGGATCCCCCAGTAAATCACTTGCACAGAAATACCCACGGGGGCTCTGGGTCTATGGAACAGGACTCGAAAAACAGGGTGTCAATGATTTCAAATGGCAATGAATGTTACAGGTATTTCCTTCCCCAGGACAGCCTCTTCCTTGCTGTGCTACATCCCTATTGTTCTTTAGCCAGGAGGCTGAGGGAGGCACAGGGAGTTAGTCAGAGCTCAGAAAGATGATCAGGACGGAAGCTGATCAAAGGACTCTCTCTCCAGACTCCTCCTTTTCCCTGAGAGAAGCAGTTTGTTTCCTTGGCCTGAAACTAGGCTTCAGGGCAATCGCAGTTTTGCCAGACGCCTGGCTCCCAACAGAGTTAATGAGGAAGGCTTCTTCACTGTTCTTGTTGAATTTCTATGTTTACGATTGCCAGCACAAAATAACCCATGAAACTTTGCATCCCTTAAGAAGACTATCAATTATATCTTTTTTTTTTAATTTATTTTTTATTGGTGTTCAATTTACTAACATACAGAATAACCCCCAGTGCCCGTGACCCATTCACTCCCACCCCCCACCCTCCTCCCCTTCTACCACCCCTAGTTCCTTTCCCAGAGTTAGCAGTCTTTATGTTCTGTCTCCCTTTCTGATATTTCCCACACATTTCTTCTCCCTTCCCTTATATTCCCTTTCACTATTATTTATATTCCCCAAATGAATGAGAACATATAATGTTTGTCCTTCAATTATATCTTATGTGAATAGATCTTTCTCTATTCTTTTTTCTTCCGTGATTCCTGAAGTTCTTGAGAAATAGCTTGACTTATTTATACTCTCAGTCCACAAAGAGGGATTATGGTGACCAAATAATTAAAACAACAATTAAAATAGTTTCCTAAGTATAATTTTCCAAGCAAACGTTGGTGAATGCAGGGTTCTTTTTTTTCCCTAGTAATATCTGGTTTTTAAAAATATATACAGCTGTCAAATTAAAGGAAAATTGATGATGTTCTCTCACATATCCTTTGGAAATGTGATCACACATTTCCAAAGGATAATTTTCTAGTTAAGTAAAGACATAGATTCATTTATTCATTTCTCAGATATTGTCTATATTCTATGTGCCAGGTACTGTTCTCGGTACTGAAGATACAAAGATAAGCAAAACAGACAACCCCCCCCCCCCCCCCCGCCCTCTAGGACCTCATTTTCTAAAGGAGAGACAGATAAGAAACAGAATACACTGAAAAATATATATTATATCATGGTGTCAGATATTGATAAATGAAAGGAAGAAACATTGATTAGAAT
This sequence comes from Canis lupus familiaris, assembly GCF_011100685.1. NCBI lineage: Eukaryota > Metazoa > Chordata > Mammalia > Carnivora > Canidae > Canis > Canis lupus. The sequence goes on along the minus strand of NC_049244.1, from coordinate 17,703,710 downwards.
AGAATCTCACCTTAATGAAGAGGATGCTAATTTAGATAAGATGGTGATGTAATGTTTCTCTGATCAGATGACAGTTTAGGTGAGACCAGAATGAAGTGAGAGAACAAGGCAACACATATTTGTAGCAGAGTTTTTGAGGCAGGGAGCAACTCGTCTTCCAATCCCTGAGAATGTACCATGCCTGGCAGTTTCAAGGGACACCAAGCACACAGGCTAGAGCAAAGAGAGCAAGCTGGAGAGCTAGGCAGACAGCGAGGCTACTGCATTGTATCACAAGTGTTAAACAGTCTGGGCAAGTCAGTTCTTCACAATCCTTCCTGTCACAGGACAATACGTTTGCTCTGCCCCCAGGTATTATTATGACAACCCAAAATTGGTCCTACTCATTTCCAACAGCAGGCTGGGATATGGAACTAATCCCACTGGAGACTAAGCTCTATGAAAAGAAGGAACATAGGGACGCCTGGGTGGCTCAGTGGTTGAGTGTCTGCCTTTTGGCTCTAGTCATGGTCCCAGTGCCCTGGGATTGAGTCCCACATTGGACTCCTGGCGGGGAGCCTCCTTCTCCCTCTGCCCGTGTCTCTGCCTCTCCCTGTGTCTCTTGTAAATATATAAATAAGATCTTGAAAAAACAAAAAGAAGAAGGGGCATGATCAGGGTCACTTTGGAAGGTCGCTGTGAGTGCCAAGTAGAAAACAGATTGAACAGGTGGAGAGTTGAAGAGAACCATGCAGAATGTTGCAGTGGTCCAGGAGAAAAAGAATGATGTCCAGGGCTGGGAAGCATCTGTGGATGTGGCCCAAAGCAGCTGTTTTGAGAATATTATCTGATAGAGGAGGAGCTAGCAGGATATGCTGGTTTGGGGAGTGAAATGAGCAAAAGAGAAGTGTTATGGAAAATCTCGAACAGTCATTACTCTTCTCATTTTGCTTATAAACAAGTATCAGATAATGTAGCTATCTTATCTTCTGGTCATTTTTGTGTTTGCACAAAATACATGCATGTGCGTGTATGCAAATATCATTTAAATAATACTTCTTAGCCTTATCACTACTATGCTGGGGAACTGTTTTGTACTCTATAGGCTCTTTAGCAGCATTCCTGGCCCAGACTACTAGGTGTAAGTAGTACCTTTTTCCTACTGTGACAACCAAAATGTATCCAGAAATTGTTCAGTGTCTCTTAGGGACAGCAAAATTACCACCAGTTAAGTACTACTGCTCTAAAAGGGGTAATGAAGCTGTGGTCCTAGTTCTGCCTCTAATTGAGTGACCTTGGGCAAGCCACTAACTGCTCAGGGCTCTACTTCTTGCTGTGCGTTTATCATAAGTATGAGTGAGATGTCTGTTAACCCAAATTGGAAACTCTATAAATTGGTTAACCAACTCTTTTCTGGGGAATTAACTTCCAGTGAATTTCAAATGAACAGTGTCTCAAAAAAATCTTATTAATATAAACATAAAATTAATTTTTCTCCTGGGAGTGAAAAAATGCCCCCAACAATTATAAGACTGATTTTCTCAATCTAGGCCATAATTTGAACAGGCAAAATTTGCTAATAAGCATTCCCAGATTCTGAAATAGCTTCTGCAATTTTCCTATTTGCAAAGTCAATTGAGGACTTAAAACCACAGCTGTCCATGTGTGATTTTCTGTGGGCCTTATTGGGCAATTTGGTCCAATAAAGTTTAGCTTTCAGTCGACAATATTGAATTATGGCCGGCACTGCTAGGGATTACTTTGCTATATCACGTCTGCTCCTTTACCCAATTAGAGCTGTCAATAAATAAATGAAATAGTTGAAACAGAAAAATTCAGTGAAACCTCTTCTAAATTATCTCGTATAACTTCCCTAAATTTTGGGAAACTATTTCCTCTAAATCAGTGTACAGTTTTCTTATCCACTCTACAATTTGAGATTGAGGAGTATTCATAGTCAAAAGGATGGCACTCATTTGAACAAACAGGCTGGGACAGGCTCACCTCTCCTCTTTAACCAGTGCAGAGTTGGGAGCAGATCCTGTCTCTTCACCCTACGTTTTGGGTTTTTCTTACCACACCTACAATGACTGCGGTTTTGCCAGATACTGAGGGAGCAGAAGAGCATGCAGTTATGCGCTGAGCTGTGCAAGTGTGTTTACAAAATCATGAATAAAACAGAAAGTCAAACCACGTTTTTATATATTTATGTATGTGTTGCAAAATGGCTCAAAGCTATTCTCATGTGTGTGTGTCCTCTCTTTGGATGACCTGGATGCAGGGTTTCCACTTTATGAAATCTATGGATACTTTTTATTAAATGAAAAAAGATAAATCAATTTTCTATATTTATCTCCACATTCTAGCTTCTCTAAGCTTGGCCACTGCCAGAGCCTTTTAAGGAAAGCAGAGTCAGCTGAATGAGCCTGCTTCTTTTTTGGCTTTTCCTTGAGTTCTGGATGGCCAGAAACTTCCTTCCTGGCCATATTCAGTGGTCAATAATTGCTGCTAAAAGATGGCTTAATTTGTAGCATTGATGACTTTAAATTCATCAGTGAATGGATAGAGTGGTCCCAACAGGGCCAGATATGATGACTTTTGAGCGGGGCAACCCTGAGATGACTTTCATTATTCCAGCGACAATAAGGCAAGTAAGCTTTGGAAGATGACAAAGATGTGGCCCACCATGAAGAAGACTCAAGATTTATTGAGCATTTTGCCTCCAAAGAGCTCTGTTGAGCAAGGCTTTGCCTGGAAAAATAGTTGAGTAAGAAAACAATACATTTATAGCTCAAGGCAGATCATGAGCATTCCTTTGAGTCTAGCATATCTACCTATTAGAGGTTCTCAAATTCTCATTGGCCAGAGGAATTATAAAAGAAATTATTACTCCTTTTATTCTTTCATTCAACAGATATTTGAATATTTGTTTTTGTGAAGCTTAATGCTGGACAGAAAGGGGAACAGGAAAGTCAGTAGGATGTAGGGCCTACTTTGAAGGAATTTGTGAAGTTTTATGGGTCAGATTGCCACAGATAGTTTTAACTGTACTACATATATGTAGCAAAATAAAATACATACCATGATAGAGGGGTGGGCAAATATGGTGGAATAACAGAAGAAAGTATAATTAATTCTAGTTATCAAGGCAGCTGTATGTAGTGAGTTTATTAAATAGGATACTTCAAAGGGAAAATAACAGAATACTCTTTTAAAAGTAGCCTAACCTGGTGATGAGGATCCTGTTAAAATGCAGATTCTGTTTCAGTTTTTCTGGGATAGTACCAAAGATTTTTCCATTTTAAAGTTCCAGTTTATGTTGATAGAGTTGGTCCACTGACCACCCTTTGAGTAGCAAGAACTTTTATTTTTAATTTTTAAAAAGATTTTATTTATTTATTCATGAGACACACACAGAGAGGCAGAGACATAGGCAGAGGGAGAAGCAGGCTCCATGCAAGGAGCCTGATGTGGGACATGATCACAGGATCCGGGGTTCACGACCTGAGCCAAGGCAGATGCTCAACCCCTGAGCCACCCAGGCGACCCAAGTAGCAAGAACTTTTAAAACAAGGTTTTGTAGTATTTCATATAAAAAAAGTTTGAAGGTAGGTGGTTTCAGGGTGGGTTTAAAAGCTCAAATGACATCAATAAGGAACCAGGTTCTTTCCATTCTTCCCTGATCCTCAACACAATGACTTCTGTCTTCATGTTTTTCTCTCATGGTCTCAAGATGGCTGCCACAGAATGAGGCATCACACATGGGCATGACAGGGTGCATGACCAGTAAAAGAAAGACACTGTTCCTCTTGTGATTCTTTTTACAAAGAGAAAAGCGTTTACTAAAAAAGTCCTGGCAGCAAGCTTCCCCTTGTTTTCTACTGGACTGCAAGTATGTCTGATGCCCACCCTTTACTGCAAATTCTGCTGAGAAAGTAGGTTTTCAGCTTCTAGAGTGAGGTATGGGCTCCACTGTAAGAATGGTGGGGAGAAGGATCATTTGGCTGGGCAGTCGACTGTATTTGTCACAGTGGGGCTGGGAATACCCCACTGAATTAGCACACAGAAAGGGAAATTGGAATCCATCATATAATGTGTCATGTAGATAACACTGGATGCCTTAATTTACCCCAGAATTGTCTTCCTCTCTCAGAACATGTCTCCCCATCTACCCTTCTGTTGTCTTGATTCTAAACACTGATGTTTCTCACCTTGATTATTGTCCTGGAGTCGTACATGCTCTCACTATCCCCACCCCTCTATTTATACCTCCCACCCATCTTGCATATAGCAGTCAGACTCCTGGCCTGCAAATGTCACTGTGACATACCTGTTCAAAACTCTTCAGTGGTTCCTGATAAAATATTAATGCCATAATACAGTCTTCAAGTCTGATTATCATTTCCTATCTGTTACTTGCTTTGCTTCACCTGCCCCACTGAAAGTCAGTCTTCAATGCTAAGGAGAATAAGAGAATAATTTTGCTGGGAGTTATGATTAAATTCTATAGGCATAAAGTCATCTACTTAAGAATTCCTTTTAATATATCTACAGATCATGAGAAATGATTAAATTCTATAGGTATAAAGTCATCTACTTAAGAATTCCTTTTAATATCTCTTCAGATTATGAGAAATGATTATGGAGAGTTCCCTGTTTTGGAACATCTACATTTTCTGATACACTTCATATGCTAGATGCTTGATTACCATGGCCATCCCCAAATATGCCAGCAAGCTTTAATAGTGAGAACTCCAGGAGCCTTCCATTCACTGAGAGAGTGGGAGTCATTTGGAGTCAAAGTTCTTATTTCCTTAATAATACCCTTAGTTTGCTTTTCCTTCTATGATTTATTAAATTTTACCCAAGACTCAAGGACTTTCTGGCTTATTGACTTTTCGCTCTGCATGATTTATTATTATTAATATCTCTGCCTATCCTCTCATTATTTTTATCACTCTCTCAGATGTAAGTCATAGGCTGCTTACTTTCCCTTCCTGTCCTATATGTCCCCAAAAGCAAACATGGAGACTGTCATATCTTAAGTGCTTAGAAAATGCTCTTTTCATTCTCATCCTAAGACATTGAGTACCTCTCATCTGGTATGGTGCTAGGGAGTTGAAGATCCGCTACGTGGCCTTTAGATGATCACACTTGAATTCACCCTGAAAATGCTATTTTTATTATAGCCATATTAAAAGTATATACATAGAACATTGGAAATGGGAAAGGAGTTGTCCTTAGTAAGTTAGGACAGGCAATTTGAGAGGATGTTGGTGAGAGACACCTAAAAGTTAAGGAGAAGCTGGAAGCAAGGGTTGAGATGCCAAGCAGTATCCCAGCAAGAGGCACAAGAGTGTGGTAAATTTGGGGGAACCATGAACAGCTAAGGTTGGCAGGACCCTAGAAGAGAAAATGCCAGAGGGTGAGGCTGGTGAAATTGGCAGGCAGATTATAGTGAGACATCAGAGCTTGAGTGATGAAGTTCAGGTCTGATTAAGAACCACTGAATTTTGAGCAAGGTGTGTGACCAACACTCTGGAAGGCCAGGGGATCACTCCCACTGCTGACCTGAGAGTGAAGAGAGGTTGGGAGCAGAGCTGAGGACAGGGAGTCCTTTTTGGAGGGTAGTACAGTATCCAGGTGAGAAATGATAGCGCTCTGAATCAAGACAACACTGGTGGGGGGAAGGGGTTTGATAGTGTGGTGTGGACTTTTAGAGAGAGATTTAGGGGATGCACTTAGTTCTATGTGGTGATGTGTAGGGAGGCTGAGGGTGAATATGTGGTAAGTAGAGAAGAATAGGACATTTATTTTCCTTCATTATGAAAAGCTCCTCCACTCCCCTTGCTGAAATTGTTGTTCCTCACATCCAGAGGTGTGTGCCAGATACATCCAACAACCTAAAAACGTCACTCGATCTCGACTCCTGGTAAATGCTAGTCAGCACCTCTCTCCCATATAACTCTTGAGGAATGGGGTGCTGTGGCTCAAAGAACTTTGGCCATGAGTGAATATTGCACTTTTCCTCTTGGGTATGATCTCTAATTTTATTGAACAACTGTCATTAGGCCACGCAGCATTGCCAACAACACACTGAAAATAGAATAAAGGCAATTACCTCAGCAAAGATTAACGCGGAAAGTAAAATTGCACTTATGTAATACTCCTTTTTCCAGGCTCTAAGACCTGCCTTCCATTGGTTTCTCTGTACCAGTTTTGGAACCGTAACAGAATGCCACCATCCCTGTCCATGTTGGAGGGATCCACTGCCTCCATAATGCCCTCTTCCTGTGTTCTCTAAATCTGTTCTCAGAGCAGACACCAGAACAGAGGGCTGCTCCCGGGGATGATTTCCCATCAAGATGCTGCAAACAGATGAGAGATAATATTAGCTAACAACATATCAGCACTCCTCTGGTGTTTGGCAACTACTTGTCAGTAAACTTCAGGAAAATGCTTGCGTTTTAGAGAATGTCAGTGCTAGGAGGAACTAAGAATTACAGAAGACAGGATTTAAGCCAATCCTCTCATTTTATAAAGGAGACACCGAAGGCTGGGGAATTAAATGGCTTGTCCCAGGCTTCCTTTGTCCCTTAAATTTAGAGAAGGGATTGCAGCCCCAGCCTCCACTCCAAACAAGGGCATTTCCCCTACGCCCTTGGCTTCTTACAATGAAACAGGGACCATAGGGAAAGCTTCCTTGTCAAATCTCTAACACCCCCAGTGGGTGGAGACAACTTGAATACAAAAGAAGAAAATCAACCCCATAATTAGATACAAAACTGACTCCAGACCAGCCAGCAGAAATATTGTGCTGGCTTCCATGAGTGCTACTGAAGGAGGCAAGGAAAGCCTGCCTCAGCAACTTGAGGCTTACATGTGGGTCTGATGGAATGATACCATTTCACGAAACACAAATAACAACAAAAATAGCTATGATGGGAGGCAAAAGAAACAAGAACCGCTAATTGCTAAGGAGGGCAACTTGGGCATCAATTGTTAGTGTCACCCAGCTTCTCCCCTGCCCACCCCTGCCCCAAATCTCTGGCATGGCAAACTGAGTTGGCTCATTATACATGTTATGTTGTAGTCATAAGAACGTGAACCTTTGACCACACTTTGTCAGCCCAAACCTCGTATCTGAAAAGTAATTGGGAGATTGGAGGATAAGGGAGATCTTGGGGGCATGGGGGTAGGAAATGGGATGCCTGAGATACATTGACGATTCTGCTTTATGCACCCAGGTCTTGATTTTAGTTAGAAAGAGAGAGAGGGGGACAGCTGGGTGGCTCAACGGTTGAGCTTAGGCCTTTGGCTCAGATTGTAATCACTGGGTCCTGGGATGGAGTCCCGCATCAGGTTTCCTGTAGGGAGCCTGCTTTTCCCTCTGCCTATGTCTCTGCCTCTCTCTGTGTCTCTCGCGAGTAAATAAATAAAATATTTTTAAAAAGAGAGAGAGAGAGAGAGAGAGAGAGGTTATTTGCCAGATATAGTGAGTATTATACATGCTTTCTCGATTTATGAGATGAGTATTATAGTACGACGGAACACTCCCTTAAGGAAGGGAAGCTGAGTCAGAGAAGTTTTGAACCTTTCTAAGTTAGGACCTTCCCAAGTTTAGATCCAATTTTAAAAACTGTTTATTTTAAAATAGTTTTACATTTATAGAAGAGTTACCAAGATAGTACAGAGCATTCTCATATATATACCTTTAACCCATCCTCCCCTTATGTTAGTGTTTTGCATCATGGTGTGAACCTAACTTTGAAAGTTTCGTTGAGACATAATTCAAATACCAAATAATTCACCTATTTAAAGTGTACCTTTCGATGGCTCTTAGTATATTAAGAGATATGGGCAGCCATCAATCCGGCCAATTTTATTTATTTATTTATTTATTTTTAAGATTTTATTTATTTATTCATGAGAGAGAGTGAGAGAGAGCCTGATATGGGACTCTGTCCCGGGACTCCAGGATCAGGCCCTGGGCCGAAGGCAAGCGCTAAACCGCTGAGCCATCCAGGGATTCCCCCATCTGGCCAATTTTAGGACATTCTTACTACCTCAAAAAGAAACCCTGCACCGGTTCAGCTGTCTCCTCCTTTCCCCACTCCCCTCCACACACTCTAGCCCTAAGCAACCACTAATCCATGTTATGTCTCTGCAGAGCTCCTAGTCATTATCTATGAATGGAATCATGTGACATGCGATATTTTGTGACTGTATTCTTTTACTTACCGTCATGTTCTCAAGACCCATCTATGTTGTAGCAGATATCAATATTTCATGCCTTTTAATGGCCAAATAATTATCCATTGCATGAATATAACCTATTTTGTCTGTCCATTCATCAATTGATGTTTATTTGGGTTGTTTCTACATGCTGGCTTTTATGAATCATGTGAATCTAATCTTGTTAGAATCAAAATGTCCACTACATTGCTGATTGGAGAGCATGATTTTTAGATCTGTAAGGACCTGGGGTGTGTCCTATACATTACTCCTGAATTAAACTGACTTATCCATCCAGTTACTAACTGAAGACCTTCCCATGAAGGCAAACCTTTAAGCCCATGGCAAAGGGTAGTCCAAATATGCATGTCCTATGAACTTGCCCTCCTGGAAATAGTTGAAGTAATAGTGATCAGTTTCTTTCAGACTCATCTGTCACGTAATTTGACCCTCTCCCTTCGGGATGAGGATGACGGGGCCAGAGAGATGACTTAGCTCTGGTTAGCCCAGAATCAGACCCTTGAGATAAAGGTGAGAGTTTGAATAGTTTATTTGGAAAGATTTGGGAGAGGTCTAAGGAAATGAGACACAGGAGGGGAGAAAATCAATAAAGGGTTTATTTTTGAGCCAATTAGTGTTTTGAGTAATTGGGGCACAATCCCACCAAGGACCTCTTGGAGACAGTGTAGAACATGCCATAGAGTCAAACAAATAGAGGAGTAGTGTATAGGGTATTTATCGGTCAATACCCTCCAGTCTTAGGGGTTAGGACTAAGTCCCCTAGGACAATTCCAGGGTTCCCCTTCAAGGGACCAGGCATAGAGTAGCAGGTGTTTGCAATAGGAAGTTGTAAGATTAGGAACGGTGATGCCAAAGGGATGCAGTGGAGCACCAATAGCTATCAGGGACTCCTAGTGTAATGAAGTTCCCTTATGGGAAGATAAGGGGATTAAGAGGGGAGCCTACATCTTGATAATGAGACTTTCTAAGGAGATATTGACTGGTGAGTACTGGAAGCAATGCTGTCAACCTGCACTCACTTGTCTGTAAAATAAGGATTAATTCTGTGTTCACTAAATCCTTGATAATGAGAGTTGGAATTATATATAAGGCAGCATTCAAGTCCAACCCTAGCCCCTTCTAGTTTATTGCTCCAGAAGAAATCTCTGCCCCGTATGTTAATACGTCAATGCGGTATATTAGAGAGAGCGCGCATTTTGGAGACTGATGTCCTGAGTTCAAATCCTGACCTTCAACATATAAAGTCTGCATGCAAGCTGAACAAACTGTTTAACCTCAGAACAGGTTCTCTTAATCCATAGGCCTCCCCCAACTCCACTACAAGGTCTGGTAATAAACTAAATGACAAGTCTGATGACACTGAACACAGTAGTTGGTCAATTAAGTAGACATTTTTCATATCTCTACTAGGAGTCAGGAAGAGATGCAACAAATAAATGCATTAACTTGTTCAACAAATATTTATTAAACCCCTACTATGTACAGAATTCTATTGTATTCATGAGTGTACAGTTGTTAAGAATCCAAATTTCTACCCTCAGGAAGCCTACATTCTAGTAAATCATAAACACTGGGATCCTGCTTTTACATGTAAGATCCTATATTTATTATCTGGGAAAACAAGGTTCCATTTATATTATTCACTGAGCTTTTAACTTCTTAAAATATAAGCCTCATCTCAAAGTATTCCCAATTACTCTCTCTCCAACCTTTAATCAAACATATTCTGAGAAGCATTTCTCAAATCTTTCTTTGATGTTGCATTCATTGGAATTTTTTTGGTCCCAAGCGAAGGAAACTAAATTTGAACTAGTTTAAGTCAAAAAGGTGATTTCTTGAAAAGAGAGGATGAATTAAAGCAGGGAAAAGCAGAGACATACTGAACTTCCAAATGGCTGGACCTAGGGAAGTAGACCCTGCAAGAGAATCACTCTGCCTCTAACATCTTTCCCCTTGTGGCAGCTTTATTATTCACGCTGCAGTGTGGCCTTCTCCACATGGCAGATATCATGCCTGCTCATGGCTCTGATGGTTTACATCTTGTAGCTTTAGCCGTCAGAGAGATGAGCCCAGTCTTCCCAGTTTTCTTGTCCAAAATTCCAGGAAAAGACTAATAGTCCCAGCTGATAGGAATTCTCTACTGGATCACTCAGTTTTGTAGTTACATTTCCTACAGAAATTATACGGCCGGGGACTAAGAGTACAATCCTAGAATCTCATAACTACCTATCCTACATGTCAAGACATGGAACCTCTAGAAGGCTGATTGTCATATCATGGGTACCTTTCTAGCAGGAGGCATGTATAATAACAGCTCTGAAAGCTAGAGAAATGAACAAACAATAGAGCCAGAAGAGGCCACATCTTATTCAGTCCACACAAAGTGTCCATTAGTAGAAATGAGCCAACAATACATTACCTCTTGCAAATTTGTTGAGTGTATTCAAAACAAACACATTAAAGTGGATTATTCACCATTTATGTGTCAGGGAAGTAATAATAATGTCTTTATTGCACGTATTAATGTTCTTGAGTGCTTCCAAAGTACTGTGGAACTTCAAAACATTTTCCAGTTTCAGAGAATTAATTAGCTCCCCTGTGGAGCAGCTCACGAGCAATATTGCCATTTTGGAGATAGAATGATTGAATTGGAAAGGCAAGGGGTGTTGAATTATTCATCTTTTCATAAGCATGTATATGCACCCACTCCTTGCATGGCTAGGCTGACAGGAGTGGGGGCATAAACTGGAATAAAATCTCTGCTCTCAAGGAACTTTAGTCTCCTACTATAAGTCTACTAGGAGAGGTGAACTTGTCAATAGCTAGACCAAATGTGAATTAACACAAGGTCCAGATAAGATGGATAAACATGAGAAGCTAGGGGAAGTTATAAGATGGAGATAGAAAGAGAGTTAAATTGCAAAGGCCCATGAAAACCATCATAGGGAATTTGGTCTTTATTATGTGGAACCATTATTAAACTATATGCATATCTCCATAGGCACACACAGAAATTATTATGAATTTATAAATAGCTGATGCTCCAATTCCTTTATTTCTTTAAACAATAAACCCATTTCTACCATTTCCCCCAACCCCACCTCTGACAACCACCAACCTGTTCAATGTATCTAAGAGTTTTTGTTTTTTTTCTTTTTTGTTTTCTTTCTCTAGATTCCATATAGAAGTGAAATCATACAATGTTTGTCTTTCTCTGTCTGGTGTATTTTACCTAGCATAATGCTCTCAAGGTCCATCTATGTTGTCACAAATGACAGGATTTCCTTCTTTTTTAAGGCTCAATAATATTCGTGTGTGTGTGTGTGTGTGTGTGTGTTTCTTTATCCATTCATCCATCAATAAGACACTTAGATTGTTTCCACGTCTTGCCTATCATAAATAACGCTGCACTGAACATGAGGGTATAGATATATTTTTGAGATAGTGATTTTGTTTCCTTTGGGTAAATACCGAGAAGTAAAATTGGTGGATCATACAAGAGTTCTATCTTCAATTTCCTGATTAATCTCTATATTGTTTCCCATTGTGCACATTCCAAATGATCTTAGTAAATGGAAGTAAATTAATCTCTATATTGTTTCCCACTAATGCACATTCCAAATGATCTTAGTAAATGGAAGAAGAATGGATCTATTTACCTAAATAATCCAAAGGATGAGTTAGTTTCACTGGTTCACTTTGCCCAGTGAATTCTGGATTAATATTTATAATATTGTATGAAGACTAGAATGTTTGTACGATAAACAACACTTAACTGTTCAGGTTTTCGTTATTCAGACAAGGTCTGATTCCTATCGGGGCTGTCTTTGTGAACCTAAAAGCCACGAAGCAAGAAAATCTATGAGAAACTATGGCGAAGTGCACATGGAGACACCATGTGGAAACTGAGGTCCTTGACTCTCAGCCCTTCTGAACACCGATAGCTAGCAGAGACTGCCAAGCATGTGAGTGAGTCTTTTGGGAAGTGAATCCTCTAGTTCTGAATCCAGTGGCCCTAAGCTGACACCAAGAGGGCCACAAGTGAGCTCTGTCCCTGAGCTTTGTCCAAATTCCAGATTCAGGCCAAGAAAAGATTGTTGATATTTTAAGCCAAGAAATTCTAGGGTAGTTTGTTATGAAGAATAGTTAACTGGAACATGTTCCACAAAGGATTCATGATATTAACATCCTCTTGCCTTGATCTCATGCATTTAAGGTACCCCAACTATTCAGATTTCAGAAAATCAACTCAGGGGCTCAGAGAGATGCATTTTCATTTCTCTAGAGAGTTTCAGATGGAGAATACAATTCAAAATTCAAGGGATTTCCTTAATATGCAAAATTACTGGAATATATTGATTTTAAAACAATGCTTACCCTATTTGTAAAGATAGCTAAACTGAAAACACGAGAAAATGATATTTTCCTTCACATTTCTGTAACACTTACGACACACACAATAAATTTTACAAAGCTCCACCTCTGGCCCAGAGGGGCCACTGCTGTAGATGTGAAGGTCATTGAATCCCATGGCCCTTCAATGCTAGGCTTCCTTCTTAATTAACTAATCGAGTTGCAAACATAGCTTCTGATACCTCCTCTCTTCTCTTCTTCTTCTTCTTCTTCTTCTTCTTCTTTTTTTTTTTTTTTTTAATAGGCTGTCAAGACAAGTCAGGGGAAGCAACCAATCAGCTCCTGGTATTAAACAGCATATTTTGCTGAGCTGGATTTGACTCCTGGTTGCTACAAAACAAATCTAAGTTTATATCAGAGGTGACAAACTCCATGCTCTGTCATTTATCCTTTTTATAGCATGGGCGACACCAATGGTCAGCAAGTCTTGTTGATGATCGTGTGAATCAACTACAGCAGAAAGCATCCAAGTCTAGAGTTTTCCTGTGTCAATAGTTAGAAATCATTCTTTTTAATTAAAAGAAAACTAAATTAAAAACAAATTCTTCTGCTTTTGATTGCCCTATATTTAAAAAAAAAGATACTCACAATTCCTGTATTTACAGGGATAGCCATTATTAATACTAGAATGTATATAACTCTAAACATGAGCCTTAATATAGTCCGGTATTCACATTTATACACTTAGTGATTGCCAAGAGAAAAAGGCATTAAGATTTTACCATGTAGTAGGCACTGTACTGTTTCACAAATACTACTTCATTTAAAACACGCTATGAAGTAAATGATCCCAACCAATTACATAGTTGAGGAATTGGAAGTTCAAGTCTAAGATCACATAGCTATCAAGTAGAAATGTCTAGCTCCAAACCTGCATCTGTTGACTACAGATATTAATTTTTATTACTGTATCTCTCATCTTGTGCATCTGATTTTTTTTACATCTAAAATTGTAATTGTCATTGTTGAAATATTCACTTATTTACTTATAACCATGGTTTAATGTCTAACCAATATTCCATTTACAGAGTTCCAAAATATTCACCATTCCTATCTCATTAGACATTTCAATTTGGTTTTGTTTATTTTCGATTTTTTATGAGAATAAACAACATTGCAATGAATATCCTTGTAGATAAATCTTACCGTACATCCTTATTTATTCCTAATGATGAATTTCTAGGAGTACAGTGCCATGCAAAAATTTTGTGCTTTCAAGAGTAACATCATGTTTCCCTTCAGAAAAATTACGCCAAATTACATATCTTCCATCCATACGTACCTCTGTCTGGGTCCTAAAACTTCACTTAAAAAGCAAAACAAACCAAAACAAAACAAATAAACAAAACTTAAATCACAGAAAAACACAACTTTTCCAATCACCGTATCATCTCAGAGACAGAAGATACCTTAGCAGTCATTTTTCTAATGTCCTACACATTATGGACCTCTTTGATAGAGCGTCCCTGATCTAGGGTATCTGTCCTACAATGCTTAGAAAGTGGCACAGAAGATAAAGAACAATTTTAAATACCCCTAAACTTCACAGCACATTTTTCACCTCTCTGCAATGAAATGCTGTTCAAACTACTTTAAAATGTATCCACATGGAGAACCTCATTGGAATTGAGGAGACTTTGACAGGCTTTCAACATACTTAACACAGGTCATGAGATGATAAAGATTTTTTGGTCATTCTCCACCTGGAATGAGTTTGCTCTAGGCGTTGGCAGCTGAGTATGTATCTCTTGTTCTATGCAGTTGTCCAACAGCATGGTTTCCCTTGTTTCTGGGAACTCAGCAGGCAGAGGTAGGCTGGTCAGTGGGAGAAGAAAATTGTCTAGAAACACAAATGAATTACATCCTTTTACATTTCTAGGTCAAGGGGGCTGTGAGTAGAACTATATATGTGTCCTCCTCTGCCACAAACTTAAAATTCATCACACAAGTTCTTTTAATTCTGGAGACACTGAGATTTAGCTGTGTTTAAAGGAGAAAACAACCTGCAACTGGCTAAGCTTTCCTCGAGTACCCATTAGCTACAAAACAAGGCAGGATGTCGCAGTGGAATCCTAAAAGGGGGTTGGAGGGGTAGGAGGTAATACAGGTGAGTGAGTAAAGCAGCAGAAATCTATAAAAAAAATCTCTAAATATGTGAACTCTGCAAGCAATTGGCAAGTATGATGGTGGCAGCAAAGAGAAAGGGAAAAGTAATTCTGCCTGGAGTGAGGGGTTAGGTAAAAAGAAGGTGGCATTTGTAGATGCTGGAAGGTTTGTTCATCTGACCCAAATTGCTTGTTTGTTTGTGTATTCAATTATCTAGTTAGGTGCGGGTCTGATGAATAATTTAAATCATGACATAAGAACTACTAAAAGCAGTAATTTGCTTTAATCTTGACAAACACACGCACACACACACACATACTTTCTTAGGGTCTCTATACACCATACACTCCATTTTGGCTGTACATCCCAAGTTCTCCCTGCAATGGGAAGGCAAATCCGATTCTCCTAACACCTTCTGCTTTAGGAAACTGGGCTGGTTGGGGGTGGGGATCAGGGGCCCCCGACTCATCCCCCAAACTCTGGGCTTCAGGAACTGCAGGGGATCGTTCTGATATTCGATCAGGGGGGATCCCTCACTTTATTCATCCTACCCCCAACAGCCTAGTAGTGCTTGGCACCCGACCGGCAATCATTCGTCGAGTAGATTTTAGGCATCGGCCTTTGCCCCCTTAGAGGACAGGCAACCCATCACCAGGTCACGCTTCCTCTGCCAGTTTTATTCAGCTCGGATCTCAGTAGTTAGAAAAACAGGAGAAAGAATGGGGCCGTAGCTTCCCGAGAGCGGAGCCGACCCCCGCGGGGCGGGGCGGGGCGGGGCGGGGCGCGGCGGGGGAGCTGGGAAGGCCGGCCGGGGAGGCGGCGGAGCCCGTGCTCCCGCCCCAGCTCCTCTCCCGCAGCAGCCGTGCCGCCCCCGCCCCCCCGGTCTCGGACCCTGCACGCGGGTGGCGAGGGGGCAGCGCGGGCGCGGCGGCGGCCGGGCTCCCAAGTCACGTTCGTTCGCTGCTGCTTTCCCATCCCCTGCCTCCTCGCCCCTCCTCCCCTCCTCCCTCACCCCAGCCGGCTTCGGAGGCGATTCCCCTCTAGTGACTGAGACGATCGCATCTGGGCGAGCGGCGCTTCGCCTCGCTCGCGTCTTTGTCTCCTCCTCCTCCTCCTCCTGCGAGGCTCTGGGGCCGCGCGCAGGGTCTGCAGCAGCCGCCGCAGCCGCCGGAGCCCAGCGGGGCTCTGCACGGCCGCCCGGGGCCGCACCCTCGCTCGGCGGAGGCGCCGGAGGACGCCGGCGAGCCCCGCGAGCCCCCGCGAGCCCCCGCGAGCCAGCCCCGCACCGCCCGCGTCCCGCGCTCCGCCGCCGCCGCGACCCGGCACGAGCCCTCCCGGCCGGGGCTTGGGGTGGGCGGCCCGGCCCGGCCAGCCGCGGGGTGGGGAGCGCGGCCGCCGCAGTTCTGGCAGCTGCACACCCCCAGGCAGACGCATCCAACGCCTCCTCCCTGCGCCAGGAGGATGGAGCAGCCGCCCCGGCCCGGGACTGGCGCAAGGTAAGGTGCAGCCGCCTGTTGCTTTTCGCAAAGCGCGGTGTCGTCCCTCTGCCCGGGTGCCTAGGCCGCCCCTTCCGTAACAAGTAGAGGGGAACTCCTATCACCCCAGGTCAGAGCCGTGCCCACACCCCCGGGCCCCTGGGCGCAGACCCTGGAAGAGACCTCTCCTGGCGAGTGGGAGTCGACCCCTCCGTTCGCGTGCAGCCGGCTGCCATGCAATAGTCTGCAAACTTTTGTGCCCCCCTCCCTGCGCGGTGCTCACCTCGTGCCGAGCAAGTTGCACGTCTAGTTCTCGCGTGCGCCCTTCCCCCAGTCTACCCCACTACCACCCCCTGACGTTTGCATCTGCCCATCTCTCTCTCGGGTGTTCTTGCCAGTCGACTTTTCCACTCCCTGCAGCTCCCGCTGGAGACGCGAGGCTTTGGGACCCAGCAATGCTTATCCTGCCCGTGGGGGTTGGAGAGGAGCGGAGAGAATGAAATAGGAGGGGTGGGAGGTGGGACGTTTTGGGGTGGGGAGGCTGCGGCTAGCCTTGGGGCTCTGTCTAGCACGGCGGGAGTCGGTCCATCCTTGCGAATGCCACCCCCAACTCGGTAATGAAACCCTTGGAGTGGCTTGCGGCTGTGTGCCGCGGGAACGGCAAGTGCAGATCCGGGTGGGTGAAGTAAGTCATTCGGGGAGGGAAATGTTGCTGGAGGGGTGGGGGAGGAAAGCGAGGGTCGGGGGTACACCTGGTTGAAAGGGTACCATTGGGCTCTGCTTTTAAAGTGGGCGAGGGGCCAACCCTGAGCCGTCACCTGACGAGGAGGAAAAGGGATTTGAGCCCCGGGGGCTCCGGCCCGGGTGTGTAAATACAGACGGGGGAGGGGCTGGGCACCTGGGGAGGCGCAGGGAGGCAGCATGGAGCCCAGGAATGCCAGCGCCCGAGGGGGACTGGGGAAGGCCGGCTTCTGGGTGCCTGGGATGGGGCGATCTTCCTTCCTCTCCAGGAGAAACAAACCTCCCGGCGAGATTCCGAATGCGTTAGCATCTTAGGCGGTGACTGAGTGGTCGCATCCTGGACCAGGGATGCCTTCCCTGGCTCTAAGAGGACCTTAGTCCCCTCTCTCGCCCGCACCCACTTATGCACCCTTCGATCTCCGCAGCCAGGTCCGTAGACCCACGCCCACCTTCCCTGCCGGGCGCTCGAGAATCAAAGAGGTCTGCACAGCCGCAGGGTGGGAAGGGGATTCCTGGCCCCCAGGGGAGGCGTGCGCTGGTAGGGGGGAGTCCCCAGCGCCCCGCGAGTAGGCAGGGGTTCGAACCGTTTGGAGGAGAGCACCGGGGCGGAGGCTGCCGCGGGAGCCACCTTCCTCCCCCACCCCCCGCCCCTCCGCCAATCGCACCTGGGCGGAGCGAGGGAGTGGGGGAGCCCCACGCTGCTCCCGCAGGCTCCAGGAGCGCAGAGCCGGCGGGCGTGCGGAGCAGGGCGAGGGGGTGTGGGCATCGGGTGAGGGGACACTTGGCTTCAAGGCCCGGGCCCCCTGGGCAGCGGTGGGTCTGTCCGCGTTCTGCCCCTAGATAGATCCTTCTGGTTGTTCCAGACGCTTTGCGGGAAGCGCAGGAAGGCGAGGAAGGCGAGGTTCTTTGCCCCTTTGCACCCCAGCAATCCGGAAGGCAAGACCGCCTGCGGGAGGGGGCCTAGACTGCTGTGGCAAAGAACGGGCGGCCCCCGGGCTCCGGCGTCCAGGTGGGGAGCACACGGGGCTACCGAAGGCCCGGAAGCACCTCTTTTAACCCTTCCCTCTCGGAAGAGGTGCACGCCCCTCTCCCAGCAGCGCCTTTGGCTGGGAGTCCGGTCCCGCTTCCCACTGGCCCACAGGAGAATTTGGAGGTTGCGTGGGTCTGGAGCTGTTTCAACCCCCTGGCCCTGCCTGCTCCGGCCTCCCACGTGCAGGCTTTTTGGGGCACAGCCGTCTCTGCGGGTTGCCCTGTATAAGTCTGCTGCTCCTCCGTAACCAGCTGGCAGAAAGCAGAGCTCAGCGCAGTCCCCTTTCCTGGGCCCCACGCCTGGGCCAGACCCTTGCGGAAGAGACCGTGGACTCTTCAGGGCCCCGGGGAGGAATCCTGAGGTCGGTCCCTCCCATCCTGGGGCACCCCTGGAGCAGCGAGCTCCCAGAGCCCCAAGGAGCGGGAACGGGGATTCCCTCAGCGCAGACTCCGGGTGCAGCTCCTGAGCACAAAGGCCACACCCTCACAGGCCAGGCGACGTGGGGATAGAGCGTGGGCTTCTGCCGAACTACCTGGACACCTGAGGTAGGATCCCAGAATTAAGTCCCTCACCCCGGGAAGAGTTAGCTTCCAACACCCTTGGGCCCATTTCCTTCTGGATGCTTATTACCTAGGTTTGTGCTCAGGCCACTTCCCTTTGCATGTAGAAACAGGTTGGAACATGTCCCTGGGGAACTCTTGAAGGAAGACTTCAAATCCACACCAGAGTTTCCCTCCCACCATTGCTGAGCTCTCGGGGGAAACAGGTAGTAATGACAATCAGCGCTAGTATTTATTGAACTCTTACTCTGTGCCAGGCAAGCACTCTTCTTGATATTTCGAGTGAACTGTTTTAGTTATACTCTTCACAACCACCTTGGACGACTAAGTTATTTTTTTCCCCATTTTATGGGTAAGAAAACTAAGCCATGGGGAAATGAAGTTATTGGCTCTTTGTCATCCAGCAGTAAGTGGTGAAGCTAGTTAGTTCTTGTGGGTGGAGAACACTGGGTGTGCTCCCTGCCCCCAGCCCTATTTGGCGCTAGAGACCTTTTGTCCACAAGAAAGTATGGGTGAGGGTGAGGTGAGGTGAGGTGAGCCCTTTACTCCAAATCCTAGAAACATACTATATACGTGCCAGTCCTTGCTATGGTCCTGGGAAACTGAAGGTGCATATCCCCCCTCTGAGAAGTCTGTTGAGGTGCATCTGGGTAGGATGAGATCTTGGTTTTGGAATTAAATTTAGGAAACTGGCTGCTGTCAATGGACTTCTTTTCTGGACCTTTTGGTAGACATTCCTTTTTTAAATATGAGGAGAAATGGCAAGGAGGGAATTCAAAGGTGAGCAGAGATTCTATAGTCACAAACTACACAAGCTGTATTTTGCAAATGAGTCCCTTCCTAGTGATTGAATCACAGAATATTAGAGCTAAAGGGATCTCAGCACTGGTCCCAAACCAGAGGCAGGGAAGATACTGGGCCATGCGCTCTAGGCTCAATGTGAGGTTCCTAGCATAGCTAGTACTAGAAGCACTGTCTTCTGACTCTTAGTCAAAAGAAAGTATGTTGGTGCATAAATAGATTATGTCGTCTGCTATTGTTTTACAGCCTCTTAAAATCAATTAGGGAAAAACTGTTTATCAAAAAACTTCAGTTTTTCATAAATGCCTCAATCGGCATAACTAGGAAAAGTATCCTATGACGGATAAATCAGCACAAATGTGCCTCACTTGCAAAAAATTGCAACCCAGTACTTATACACCTTCAGATCAACAAGATCTAACTAACCATGCAGACCTTTAGATGACTCTAAATAAAATTAAATGGGTTTTCAATCATTTTAGCGGTCTTTTTGTCAAGTTGAGTAGCTCTGTCTGGCTTCACCCCCAAGTATTCGGGAAGATAAGAGAAATCCTCTTGAATACAGTGAAATGATTTGATATTATTTCTTCTGGATTTCTGACCCTTGGGTCCAACCTAGCTGATGCAAATCTGAGGCAAAACAGTATATTTCCCGTCCACATACTTGGGACTTATGAAGGGGAAAATAGTTATTTGCCACTTTCTCACCCACTGATCCCCTATAACAAAGGGACCTTCTCCAGCAGGTTAGGGATTCCATATACCCCTAGGCATTCTTGTAGGACAGAATTCTGGTTTCTAAGAACATCCCATGTCTTTTATCTGAAGCTATAGTATCAGGATGTCCTGCCCCCAGAGACAAATCAAGAAAAAGTCAGCTGGAGTAAACAGAGAGGGGGACTGGGAAAAGCCTGTTTCTTAGAATCACATGAGGGGTAAGAATTATAGGCAGACAGATGGTAGAAACTTGGTGCCTTTTATGTTGCCTGGAGTAGGATTTCCATCCCTGATGTTGTGACAAGCCAGGACAGAAGCCCTCAGGCAGTAACTGGGGGTGGAGGAAGAAAAGATGAGGGTGGGGGAACAGTGCTATCAAGAACCTGGGGTAGGGATCCATGGAGGCTTGGCTGAGAAAGGGCTTAGGGGTGACAATGGAATGGCCATGGTTAGCCTACACTAAGAGATACTCTTCCCCCTTCCCTGCCTCCCCACCACCTCAGTTTGGCCATATGTGTTGGGTTGACTGATCTAAACCCCAGAGTCCCCAGTTATCTCAAGGGAAGCATTCACTTTCTAGAGAATTTATTAGAAATGAATATTGTTTTATGTAAGTCAGGAAAAAAAATACACAGTTACCCTAATCTTCAGGGAGAACTATGAAAAAATCAAATTATCCCAGAAGAGTAACCTTCTGAAGGTAAGGATGCTGGTTTAGTTAGATTATAGCAATGTGAGAGCAAAAAAAGATGTAACACTGAAATCAAGTATGACAAAATCCAAAAGAAAGAGTCTCTCCTTGAGGGACCACAGAAGGAAGAATCCTTTTTGATCTGGGCAGACATCCTGGTTCCCAACTCCTAGCTTTTCAGGGACAATGGGAGACTTACCTGGAGCCTCACCCTGTTTATGTGGTGGGCACGGTGGGCATCCTGTCTACCTATTTTGCTGTGGCTCCTAGGTGGTATAGTGTTAAAGGGCCCACACAGCATTTCTGCTGGGACAATTCTTTTTGCATGTATTTATCTTAAACCATATAAACTGATATCAGTTTGTTGGCAGAATAATGATTCCTGTTAAACAGCGTGTTCTGGGGAAAAGGTTGTGAAAAAAATGAAGCCCTTTGTTCAGAATACAATGAGTAAACGCATTTATGCAATACATAGCATGAATTAAACTTCTCAGTTTGGGTTAGATATTTTGGTTAGAAAACAAAAACATAAGCAAGGACCAGAGCATCTGAACTTGACCTACTTTTAGTAGCAAGAGAAGCCACATAAGTTTCTGTGGAGTTTGAAGAAGGTTGGCAGGGGGAAAAAAAGAATCAATAGAACCTGAGAAGCTTTACTAACCTCACCAATTTTGTTTTAAATAAATATCTAATATCTTAATTTATGTTTAAATTTGAATACTCCATATGATCAATAATATTTAATATTTAATAATATTTAATTAATATTTTAACTGCAGATTGTGACTTTGATGAGCTTTATTCTACAAGTGGCTGGGAACCATGATGGAAGCTCTTATAGTCTGACATACATATTAGTATATAATTATACATGTTACATAAAAAGCCAGTGAATTAATACCTTGCAACATGACCTATGAAATGGCCATTGTATGTGAGAATGAAGTCTGAGGTCTTCTCAAGAGCTAGCAGGCTTGGAATGCATTATTTTCTCAAAGGAGATGAATTTATCATAAAGGCTATATAATTCATTTAAAATAAACAAACGAACAAATATTGAAAAAGAACCACCCAGATCAGTGAGATTTATAAAATTTGTGGTTTCAATTTATCCTGAGTTCTCTGAGCTGATTTTTATGTTAACTATCCAATGCAAGTATCACTATACTTTCAGACAGCTTTTTTTTTTTTTTTAAAGACCTGTGCCTTTTCTTAGAAGTCAGAAACAAATACAAAAAAATAAAATATTGTGAGCCATGATCAGACACAGAATAATACCTGACAAGGCTAAGTATGTTTTCAAATGCAGATTAGTTTCTTTGTTTCTCTCTCTTTTCTTTCACTCTTCCCTTTTTTCCTTTCTTCCTTTCTCTTGTAGGCCATTGATATAATTTTCAGTCTACATGTGAGTATTTAATACCTTGCTGGGAGAGTTGTCTATTTCAGGACAAATATTTCCCCTGGTGAGGGCAGAGAGGAGGTACAGTGCACTTGTATGTTTGTCCAAAGCTAAAGCACAAAGGTCAGGAAGTCACACCAGCTTTCCCTCTAGTGTAACCTTTCCGATTTAGAAAAAGCAATGCTGGTATAGGCCTGCTTACAGAGGGCTCACCTTGTTAGCAGTGACACAGCAGTATACTTTCCTTTTGCTACTTTGGGAATTCATGCACTGAGAAGAATCCTGGTCCAGTCCTCTGACCTTCCCTAGGCATCTCTGGACATCAGGGATTATCAAGCAGGAATGCTTTCTGTCCTCCTACAAATTATATTTTAAGCTTGTGTTGGCAAAGGTGGGTACCCTCCTACCATGGAATGTTTGTTATCATTGTTCAGGTGGTTAGTCTGTTTTTTGGTTACTTCTTAGAAACACGTCCTGTAGACAAAATTAATTCCCTTCCCTAATGCAAGGTATAGGGTTAAACCCTGGTGCCCAAAGCATCTATTGCAAAACCCAAGAAAGGACGATGACTGATAGCCACCCAGGTCAAGAGGGCTGAGAGAGAGGTAGTCGAGCTGCAGCAGAAGGAGGCGTAGGAGAGAGAGGGGGGTAAAAGAGGCAGGCCAAGAGGGTAAACAGACCACCTGAAGGAAGAGAACCCAGCCATCAGTACAGAAAGATTAAATGAGATTGATAGCAAACCAGACCTGAAGGATAAGATTAAAAAGGCATAAAAATAAGAAGATAAAGTTAATGGAAGTGTTAAAGAGCTGAAGAAGTACACAAGGAAAAATAATACACCCAAATAATTCCTCAAGGTCTAGGTCAACACAAAGGCAGGCTAGCATCTCAGCCAGCGGGCATGCCTCATACTCACATCCCCCTGTTCCTTGTTAATGTGGCTCCTCAATCACCAGGCTGAGGGTGCTTCATCTCATTGATGCCTTACGGCTCTTTGGCAGTCTGCCAAGCTTAGGGCCCCCAGAATTATGTATTTAATGCTTAAAATGTAACACAGATGATTATAACACTACACGCATACACACACACACACACACCATTGTGACATACTAATGTACGTGTAACCCCAAGATCTATTGGTAGGACGGATGGATGGCTACCATCTCTCCTAAGTAGGGATCAGCAGCAATGCTGCTTTGAGATAACAGCTCCAGCTGTGTCCTGATAGGAGAATATCTGATTTATATCAGTGGCAAGATTGCTCGGACTGCTACTACATGTCAGGTTTGCAGCCTGCATTCATAATGGAATGAAATACTAAATGGCTGTTCAACGTTAGTAAACAAAGTTGTGGCTTTTTTTCTATTGATAAATGCCCTAGGCGTCTGTGACCCCAAGGACCCTGAACCCATATACTTTAGTATCTGCAACTAACACTGCAGCTGTGCATTGGAACAGATGTGGGCAAATTGTAAGAGGGTCCTCCGAACTGCTTTTATCTCTCTGGGACCTCTCTCTCTGTCTCTCTCTCTCTCTGGACCAATTTTCACTTTTCTGGCCCAAGGAACTGGCTTTACCCCACCTATTCCTAGGGATTATGGTTGTAGAGATGGGTGGGCATCGGCAAATAAAGAAGACCTTTATTGGAAAGAGAGTCATATGTCAGGGGCATGGGCAGGCTATGGGATGCCTTTGTAAGAACTAGAAAATGGGCTTCCTTGGAGCAGCAGCAGCCTCTGGCTCCTGGCTAGATGAATACTGGCCTGTATTTCGGTCCGGATGGCTGCCTTGGCTACATGCCCTGTAGGTTTCAGGCTAGTTCACCTGAAGTAAGGTTGAATTATCAGACTACATTGCATTTCAGCCTGAAAGTTTTAAGTTCCTCCTCCAGTGATTTTTTTCCTCCTAAAGTAGAGCTGCCACAATGGCTTTGAAAGTTTCACTTCCTTTCCCTACCCACTTCTGGTTTTCAGGAAATGGCTTTAGTGCAGGCAGGTGGATGGAGAGCCATGGGACAGGGTCCAGATCTGGAGAATTCTTAAGCTGAATAATAAGGCTGTGAGTGATAGAGAGGGGACTGTGGTCGTATAGGGTTTTCTAAATAGATGGTTCATATTGTCCTATGTTGTGAGGTGACAGGATGTCCCTGATCTTGGAGATCACCATGTTTCTGCTTGTTCTCTTTGGTGAAATAGAACCTGCTTAGTAGAAAAAGCTCTCCTAAGAAAACCTTTGACTTTTCAGCAGGGAGGCAGTATTTCAGAAAACATCCTTTTTATATGCAGGTAGAGTATTCTCCTGGGAACCAGGCAACCTCATTCTACTTCTAGCGTGGCCTTAACCAGCTTGGTATCTTTGGGCTGGGTAAGTTCACTGTCCTCTGCTCTATTTCCCCAGTAAACAGGAGGCTTTCTAGAGCTCCTACCAGCTCTGTGGTCCATAATGTCAAGGGTGCATCTGGCATTTGTTTTATTTACACTCCATATGATGACTTTCCTATTCAGGTGGTTCAAGCTCACTTATTTGCTTAGGCCTTCCACCCCTGACATACCCCAGAACCAGTACTGATAGGGAGGCACTCTACAGTCCCGAGGGTCTGCTGACACCCAGAGCACTTCCAGGAGCCCAGAATAAGGGGATGGTGGTGATTGTCAGGAGTAGTGGTAGAGGGAAGTATAGCAGCGTAAAAGGATAGAGTTGGAAAAGGGTAGAAGCATTGATAAGCTTCCTTGCAGCAATAACTGTCACTCAGGAAAGTTGTAGGAAAGATGAAGGAGGGTTCCTGAAGTTTTGAGTATGTGCCAATCTTTGTAACCATATGCTGTATCACTTCCTGCTAAAAACTTTCAAATTACCCCTTGTTGCATTGAGGAAGTTACTTCCTTAGTATGGTTTGAGAGCTCCCTCCTCACCTGGTCCTGCCTGTCTCTTCCTCAGTCACTTTCCTGGGCACATCCTGTGCCCTGGTGTGTTCTAGCTGAGGTGGTAATACTGGGTAGTACCGCCAATTGGTCACATTTCCTCTTTCCAGCTCTGCGTTCAATGATAGTGATATCATGCTGGTAGCTAAAATTCCCTATGGTAGGACTACTGACACCAGAGCAACTCACAGACACTACAAAGCAGCGTTTTTCATCCCCAGGGAATCTGTTGTTAAAATTTACCAGCACATACCACTGCCCCTACCCCCACTCCACCAGCAGCCTTGCAGTTCCTACCACAGAACATGCCATTGCCTATTCTTGACAGTTCACCTGACTGATTCTCCCTCCTTTCCCTCTCTCTTTCCTTTCTTCCATCTCTCCTTTCCTTCTGTCTTTCCACCCACCCATCTATCTGGAGGTAGCCAGACTTGGTTCTAATTCCCCTTCTGCAACTTCATAGCAGACCAAGAAAATTTCCTAACCTTTAACATGCCTCCATTTTCTCTATGGGAACTGTTGTGAGGGTTCAATGACTTTGTATGTATGAGGTGCTTGGAACAGTGTCTGGCACGTGATAAGTACTATTTAATTCTTTGTTTTTAGTATTGATCAAAACATTGTTCATTGCCTCCTGTGTGCCCAACACTGAATACGAACAAATGAAAACAGGTTTAATAAAATAAACATAAAATATTCTAGAGCCGGTTAGTTTTTCCAGGAATACCAAGAGCTGACTTCATGGAGCCAGGGGCATTCGAAATGAATCCTGAAAGATTGATCCCATACACCCACCAAACTGGCAAGACAGACTGAGGCATTGCAGAGGAAGGAAGTCACGTGAGCATGGGCACGGAAGGGAGAACAGCATGACCTGCTAGGATTTTGTGTAGCTGAGCATGAACCCATGGAGGGAGAAGGAGTCTTTGATCATGTTTGGGTTATAGGTGATCCACAGGGAATTGAGCTACAGTCTCCTCTTAGCTCTGTTCTTTTGCCTTTGTGTGAGGATGGATCTGAGCTTTGTTTGGTTTTCCCCAAAAAAAAAGTCAAGAATCCAGATTTTTTATGTGAAAGCTCCTGACGTTTAATGGTTGAACTAATTCAATTAAAAACAGAACAAAACAAAACACAGAACACATCCGCAGGCTCTACCCAGCCTCCTGCAGAAGAATGGAGATCTAGTTCCCAAGCTGGTATGAAGATGATAAAATCTGCACTTGGAATTCCTGATTTTGAATAGGGTTCTGTCATTAGCTGTGTGACCAAAGGTGAGAGTCCCTTCCACTCTCTGAGCCCCTGGTGCCTGCCAAATGGCTGTCATATTTCTTGTCCTATGTAACTTGCTGTGAGGAGCTTTTGGACTATGGAAATAAAAGCCCCTGCAAAGAACCAGACCCGCATTAGACATATTCCCAGACCCTCTGTGCTGTGGCAAAGCCATACACAATTCGGTACAGCCCCAAGAGTGAGTCAAGTCACCCAAAGGTACCTGAATGTCCTTACCTGCCTTTTCAATTTTGACACTAGATGGGGGAAGAGAAATGTAGGAGTGTTTTATTCCCTTCGTTCTATGAAAAACGTGAGGGAGCTTGACATTCCATTTTGGAAGTGTGTATGTCAGAGATACAGCTAAAAGTTATTGATTGCTTCTGCATGGATTCCGGACCATGGGGAAAGGCGCGTTCCACCTCTGTGCTATGTGCTGGTTGTTTCTTTGAGGTAGCAGAGGCTTGTCTGGAAGGAAGTCAGCTGCACACAATTTTCATCAGAGGATTTCTGGAATTTCTTCTCATCGATCCCTGTCCATTCCAGGCTGGCTTTGAACAAGCTTTTAAGGAAATGATCAAACCTTGGAAGAGTCAAATCCTTTCCTGTTGAGGGATGGGGTTGAATGGATGTTGGCTTTCCCACAGCAGAGGAGCCAACATGCAGCTAGCCTACTTCCTCAGGCCTGGTTAGGAGTACTCTGTGAATGCAGCTTTTTGAAAGCCTCAGGCCTGATATAATACATTGAATCTTGCTGTTATTCTGATTTTGTGTTATTTTTATTTGTTTTGCTGTGTTGGCTGATTGAACTTGATCATAAGATGCTTCGAAGAGGCAGGCAGGCTTTGAAGTAAGGACACCTGATTTTTAAAAGCATGACATTTCTGGATTTTGATTTCACTGTAGAGATTTTAATGATTTCTGCTTTAGATGCTGACCTGAGCCTCAAAACTTATTTTACTCTCCTCTAAACCCCAAACCACCTGGGTCCTCAGGACTGAGGTGTATGATGTTACTGTGGTTCTCACCCTCTGTTGGTATCTGGGGTCCCTGCAGAGGCCAAATCACGGAGGAACCAAAGTCGTATTCTTCTGAGATGGATTTGAAACCACTTAGGGCTATTGAATCAACATTATAGGTGACACAGCACATTTGATATTAAAGCAGTATTGAAGCCCCGACCCCTAATGTGACTTGTGCTTGGAGATAGGGGCTCTGGGAGGTAATTTGGTTTAGGTGAGGTCAGGAAGGTGGGCCCTTCATCATGGGATCAGTGCCCTTGTAAGAAGAGATCCCAGAGAGTTTGCCTCTTCTCTTTCCATCCACATCCCCTGAAGAATGGTCTCATAAGGATACAGCAAGAACAAGGCCATCTACAACCCAAGGAGAGATCTCTCACAAGATATTGGCCATGCTGGCACCTTGCCTGTGGTATTTTGTTACTGCAGCCCAAGATGCTTAATATGGGAGGTTACTATAGGTTAGTCTGGGCACCTAGCCACCTTGTGAAACATTTCTTTGAGCAAAGACGTGCCTGTGTTTATACCACTGTCTGTAATGTTCACCACCAGCCTGGCACATAGTAGGCATTCATTAACAACTTGTCAAATGAACGAACACTAATGAACAGACTGACAAAACATCCCATTTATAAACATTTGGAAAACAATTCACTTGAGTATTGGGGATTTTCTGCAGTCACGGTTTGAGATGAAGGAAAAATAAATTCTTTTAGAGTATACAGTGTGTGTGGGGCGTGTGTGTATGTATATACCAAGCTGTTAACAGCTTGCACTTTTTTACTAGCCCACCCCATGGAGACATAATGATAGTAAAATAAATACAGTCAGCATGCTTTCCTATTTACCCAGCATGCAAGCAAGTGACTATTTCCAAGCATTTGCAATTTCATCAGGGTCTCCTAGAACCATTCCCCATAAAGAGATGCGGAGTTGGGTTGCTGACCTACCAAAACCTAATTATCTGAAATTTAGTAAAATAAAAAAAAAGTCCTCTCTTTATAAGAAAGTCACAGAACCTCAATATTGAAAAGGATTTCTGATGTCCCTTTGGACTTCAGATTCCCCAATGGGCAAGTAGCCATGGAAGGATGTGATCTTCCTGACAAAATGGTGGCTTCAGGGTTCTTTCTTTCTTGTTCCTCTGAGAAATCCCTCAGGTACCGTGGGATGTTTGCTCCATAGCTTTTGCCATTTGAGAATGGAGAAGCTATTTCCTCAAGATGCTATTCATCTTTATTCATATCTGGGTGCAGATGAGTTCAGAATGTGTGGGTGTGGGATTTGAAGAGTGAAGTGCTTAGGTAACAGTTGGCGTGCCAGTTGTGTAATGAAGAAAATGTATTGACAATATTAAATTGTGGGCTGAATCTGGCTTTTGGTGTTAAAAAAAAGAGAACAAAATTTCCCCAAGTGACAGCATTGTTTTTATGCCAGGGGTGTTTCTAAATGTTGGGACAACAGCGTTGAGAAACATGGGTCTTCACTGAGTGTCGCTTTCTTCTGCCGTGCCTGATTTTAGCCTAGAAGCCCCACATAGCTTTCTTTGAAACTGGAAGGTGTTGCAGTGTTTCTAAATATACATTCATATTGTACTTAACTGAGGGAAATAGATTCAGTAATAACAGGCATGATTTTAATTCACTTTGCATATTGCAGGTGGAAGAGCCAACCAATTTCTAGAAAAATTAATGGTAATTTATTGAGTCACTCACTAAGAAGTTACAGTTTGCTTCCCAATCTCCAAAACCTCTAACTCATCATCAACCTCTAGGTCTTTAACAGGTGAAAGTGTGCACTTTTGCTTCTTATTAAAAAGTCATGTTCTTTATCTTTTCTTGATGCCGATCACAGTAGAGTCTAATACAGAGAAATCTTTCTCCTTGGTTAAGGGTAGAGTTGAAGAGGTGACTGAACATGACTGTGACCAGTTAACATTTGTGCATTCCATCTGTAACAGATGTTTCTAGCAAATGCACATGGATGTTCAGGGTCCTGGCAATGCCTAGTTCAGGGGTTTTTAACCATTTTTCTCATTATATATCCTTTTGGAAGTCTGGTAAAACCTATGTGCTCTTTCTTACTCTCTAATGTAAAATTAACATTTTTAGTTTGTCTAGATTAAATCTAAAAATATTTTAAATATAAAAAATAAATAAGATTACCAAGAACCACCACCACAGCAAAAATACCCATGAAACGTGTGGATTCTCAGGGATTCTTGGAATCTCTGTCACACTGTATTTAGAGTATAATGCATGACCTATATCACTGCCTGATCTGTCATCAGTATTTAAAAAAAAACATTTCAAATAATACTCCTCAATAGTTAGCTTTACCATCAGATGTGTTTGAACTTGCCTGCTGTAGACTTGCAGCCCACACCTGTCAAATTTCAAAAGACAGTGCTAATTTATGGAGAATTAAACATTCTCATTTAGAATGTCCACTTTTGCAAAACTATAACAAATAATTTAAATGGTTGACTTCTATTTATCCGTGAAGAATAAATAAGTGTAGATAGGGACGGCCATTAAGTAACCCAGATATCTGGATCACTGGGTGAGAAGACGCACCTTTTCCCTATTGTGGCTGAATGACTACCAGGTGAGAAGTTGACCAATAATTGTCTCTCTGTATTAGGAATGGCTATGCTCAGGAGGAATTAACTATTATGACTTTAAAGTTGTGCCATGCAAGGATGTCTGGGTGGCTCAGTGGTTAAGTGTCTGCCTTCAGCTCAAGATGTGAGCCTGGGGTCCTGGGATAGAGTCACACATCGGGCTCTCTGTGGGGAGCCTGCTTCTCCCTCTGCCTATGTCTCTGACTCTCTATGTCTGTCATGAATAATAAATAAAATTTTAAAAATAAAGTTGTGATATGCACAAATGATATTTCAGGATTTCTGAACAATTGTATTGCCATATATATATAGCTGTGATTTTTATTGGTGTTGCCACAGATACTAATGGCAGTAGTGTAGTCTGTTGCTTGTCTATAAAATTGAAGAAAATAAAATTGAAGAAAATGCCAAATTTCAGTTGTTGATCAGTGGGGACAAAAAAAAAGGCAGAAAAGACCTTCTACAGTTATGGATTCCCTGCTTTGTGGTCTTGGCTTCTCAGTGGGGACCGTGGACCCCAAGTCAAAAACCTCTGTCTCAAGGGGTGAGTCAATGCCTGATAACATGAAAAATAACCATGAAAGCAGTTTTCAGACAGAAAACCCACAGTAGGGGTTAGGAAAGAATATCACCACCTGGTAATTTATTTAACCAACATGCCAGAATTTGACATGGTTGGCTTAGTAACTAGTCTCTTTGGAGAGAGATGCTGTAGCCTTTATTCAGTAGAGTATTGGGTCTTCTTTGAGAGCCAGTGGCATAATGTGTATGGTCTCATTAGTGTGAATTATTAAACTGTTTAAGGGTGGGTCTGGAGTTTTGAAGTAAGCCAAAGTCACTTGAAGTAAGGCTGCTGAATGTAGAGGGTGATCGGGTATGTAAACACCAGACTGGCAGTTGAAAATTTGGAGGCTTCTTTTCAGAAGAGACTCATCATCTATTCTGGAAGCTGCTCCATCGTGGTAGAGGCAAGATAGGGATGAGATCTGGAAAAGATTGAATTTCCAAAATGATAGCATCCTAGGAATCAGCCTTCAGTCCCCAGGGTGACTAATTTATAGAGGAAAGCTCTTTTCCCTCTATAAAGTAATGTACCAAGATGGTTTCAAAATATTTAATGACAACATTCAATAGTCACATTCTGTACCATCTTGAATGGAACTGTGCTCTCCAATAGAAATATAATGCTAGCCACTTACAGAATTTAAAATTTTCCAGTAGCCACATTAAATGTGTAAAAAGAGAAAGGTGAAATTAAGTTTAATAATGTTTTTCACTTAACCCAGTATATCCAAGATTGCTATTTTAACTTGTGATTAAGTTAAAATTTATTGATTTTTTTTTCATTCCAAGCCTATGAAATCTAATGTGTATTTTATACAGCAAATTGCACTTTGGACACTGAATTTTCACCAGAAATCTGACCTATGTTCAGATTTCAAAAAACTGACAATTGAAAAAGCAGGTTCACATATCCATGTTGTTTCAAATACACTTAAATGTTTTCTAATAACTGGTGTATTGGGTTTTAAATTTAATCACAAATAAAATGAAAAATTTAGTTCCTCAATCATGGGAGCCACATTTCAGGTCCTCAGTAGCCACTGGTAACTAGTGATCACTGTATCCGGTTGTGTGAGTCTAGATTATATGGGGAAATAATGGGAGCAGGATCCATAGACACAGTGTGGACATTTAAACTCTTGGGAGATGCTCATCCTTCCAGTTTTTCTTACCTTTCTGTGTATAAAATAGTTATTTTGGTCTTTTAGTTAATCTAGTATTTTCCCCAAATCTCCCCATCTTCTCCTTAGAATCCATTTATATGACCCTCCAAAGGGCCTTTTCTTTTTTTTTTTTTTTTTTTTTTCAAAGAGCCTTTCCTTATGAGTATTTACCATTTACATCCGAGAGAGCCATATGGTCTCTGCTTCATAGATGGGAGGTTTGGGGATGAGTGGAGATGATTGGATGAAGACAAGAAGCTAATACCCCCACTCCAGGTTCTTATAACAAAGCACTTAGCCACAGGAGCAAAGTTTCCTGACTCTTGCCCCCCCCCCCCCCCCAATGCATCTCCAGTTCTGATTCTGAAGACTTGGGGTGGAGCTCGGGAAACTGCATTTTCATTATCTTCCTTGCTGTCCATACAATCCCCTCCCAGGTGATTCAGCCCAGCCTAATCTAGTAACTACTGCCCTGAGCACCCCTGCACTGTATTATTTTTGCTAGTGGTTCATAAAGTGTGTTTTGAGGACCCCCTTCATCAGAATAGCCTGTGTTTTGTTGAACTGAAGAGTTCTAAGCCCTGCCCCAAACCAGCAAAGTCAGAATAGCTGCATCTGTGGTGCTAAGAATCTGCAGTTTTAACAAGCTCCTTGACTAATTCTTGTGCCTAGTGACTTTAAAAGGCAGTGCTTTAGGGATCCCTGGGTGGCGCAGTGGTTTAGCGCCTGCCTTTGGCCCAGGGCGTGATCCTGGAGACAAAGGATCGAATCCCATGTCGGGCTCCCGGTGCATGGAGCCTGCTTCTCCCTCTGCCTATGTCTCTGCCTCTCTCTCTCTGTGTGACTATCATAAATAAAAAAAAATAGAAGGCAGTGCTTTATGCAGACACCTCCTCAATTTGGACATATGAGATTCTTTGATCCCACCTTTTCTCATTCATTCTTTTCCCCCATGTCTGATTTTTAGAACTCCACTGTCACATTTATCCCACCTCCCCTGTGTTCAGGTCATTTAACAAATATGCATTTGTTCCAGGGACTGGGGATGCAAAGATATAGATTGTGAGATTCTGTCTGAGAGCTGTGGACAGAAGAGGGAGAAACAGACCTGTGGAAGCCTGAGCTCATGAAGTGATGAGCTGCCCCTGAGGAACTGAAGTTGTAGATGAACCTTCTGGTTTGCCACCAACTAGCAGTGTGACCTTGGACAACCCACCCAGCATCTCTGGGCCTCAGTCTCCTTCGGGCAAACATAGAGGGATATGAAACATCAAGAATTCTGTGATCCAATATACATATCTTACAGGCCACAAAGAGTGATCTTCTGGAGGACACGTTGATTCCTCTCAGCAGTGTCAAGAGTTTGCCTGAGTAGCATTTTCCTGAGCCTGTTTTCAATCTTGCCTACTGAGGGCCTGGGAAATGAATAGAGAAGCAATCAATCTGGTGTCAGGGGACTGGAGATAGCAGCTGTGCCTCTCAGGCATTGCAGGTCTTGTCATTTGTTTGGAAGTTGTCCCTGGCTTGGCCCGACAACCGTGATACTTTTCTTGTTTCCTTAGTTCTTAAGAAGGCCTTTTATGCCAGCTCTGTCTACACGCATGCACGACACACACACAGCAGTATGACCATCTCTATTCAGTATTTCCCCAAGAAGCCCACTGTGGTATGGGAGATAGTTTTAGATGTGCATACATTTGTTTGGGGTATTTTTGTGTGCTTTGATAGGTATTAGAAAAATACAGTAAGCATAGCAAAACTCTTTTTATGGATGCTATTTCTTAGGATAATCGTTTAAATAAATCAATTGAATTGAAGTAAAAGATTGCATAAATGCTAACACAGACAGAACCTGGATTAACAGAATTCTTGAAGGTAGTATGTGATCGACTAGTATGTGGGCAGTGCTAACTTGATGGCGCTGATGAGACTTAACAAATTGAGGAGAGTCTCCTACCAGGTGAGACCTCAAACACGGAAGTGTTCTTATTCTTCACTGGTTTGGTATTTCAGCCTAAATATTATTCCTTGTGGGAACATTGATGTTGGTCATGTTAGGTACTTAGAATGAGAGACTTTAACCTGCAGGTAAATTAAAATGAAAGGAAATTCCGTAAAGCAGCTGGCCCAGTACTCTACAAAAATGTCAGTGTCATAAAGGGCCAAAAATAAACAAATAAACATGGCTGGGGGACCATTCTAGATTAAAGGAGACTCAACAAAGATGACCACAAAATATAATGCGTGATACTTGATTAGACCCTGGATCAAAAATAAGATGTTATAAAGGACATTTGGGGACATTTAAGGGATTTGAAACTAACTGCTTATTAGAAAACTGTAGAGTTATAAATTTTACATTTCCTGAGTGTGATAATTGCAGTATAGGCAGCTATTCTTGGTCTAAGGAGATTTATGCTGAAGTATTTAGGAATGAAATATATTAATGTCTGCAATTAACTCTCAAATAATTTAAGCCAAATATACATACTCAGTTGTTTACCTAATGCCCATATATACATATACATACATACATAGACATACACCACACACATGCCTGTGCATACACGTAGCCACGCATGCACACATTCACATATGTACAAGAAGAGGGGAAACAAATGTGACAGAATATTTATGTTTTAAAAAGATTTTTTTTATTTATTTGAGAGACAGAGAGAGAGCATGGAATGGGTGGAGGGAGAGGGAGGGAATCTGAAGCATACTCCCTTGCTGAGCATTGAACCTGTTGTGGGGTTCAGTCTCCCGACCCTGAGATCATGACCTAAGCTGAAATCAAGAGTCTGATGCTTAACCCACTGAACCACCCCAGTGCCCTGTGACAGCATATTTACAGCTGGTCAGACTACAGTGTTCACTGTGCAATTCTTGCACCTTTCTGGAGGCTTACACCTTAGAAATTTTCAAAATAAAAAGCTGCCAAAAAAGATTAGACTTGCTGAGGTAGAGAAATCTCAAGATGATGTACAATTTTCATTGTGCCGATCAAGAAGTGGGTGTTGGAGGGTTGGATAACATTT
The DNA here is from genome assembly GCF_011100685.1 of Canis lupus familiaris. Taxonomy (NCBI): domain Eukaryota; kingdom Metazoa; phylum Chordata; class Mammalia; order Carnivora; family Canidae; genus Canis; species Canis lupus. The sequence goes on along the minus strand of NC_049244.1, from coordinate 17,668,945 downwards.
TTCCCGAGCTTCCTAAGGAGTGTGCCTACCTTGCTGTGGAGAACCAAAATCGCCCTGCAACTATTCCACTGCTAAGGTTCCCTCCACCAAGGAACCATAAGACATACAGTCAATCTCTCATCAGCAGACGGTTCATGATGACTGCATGGATTCTTGCTTGCATAAGCTTCGCTGTTACAGCTGATAAAACAGCACTCTTGGACACAGAATAGCCTCTGCTCCTGTAGAATGAGATTTTTGTGAAGTCAAAAGTCTTTCAGATAATGTTTCTTGAGTGCCTACTATGCTCCAGGCCTTGTTCCCAGGGGCTGGTGGAGAGTGGTTAAAATTCTGCTTCTCATGGATATCATGTTCTGGGATGGGTGGGGGGTAGCCAGGCGAGTAGTGCAAACAAACTGGGGGATTTCAAAAATTGTTTCATCTTATCAAGAAAAAGAAAATTATGAGAGTAACATGACAGGGAGTGATGAAGCCGGGTGAGGTAGAATGGTCGTGAAAGGCTTCTCTGAAGAGGTGGCCCATCATTGGGATCATGACAGGGAGTATTTTATGTCATACATCTGTGCCATTTATTCCTCATTCTTGCAGCCTCTGAGTTTGATGTTGAGGTCAAGGGTCTTCTGAAACCTGACTCTTCTTCTGGGTTGCCACAAGGTCAGTGTCTCTGGCTCTGGTCCCTGCCAAGTGGCCAGAATGAAGCCAACCCTTGCCTGTGCTCTTGCTTGTGGGTGTCCTCATTCCCTTATTGGTGAGTGCAGGTGTCCTCTGTACACTTTTCATCTGTATAGTGGGCTTTTTAAAAGGTTGACTCCAAAAGCCACAGAAAGCCCATCATCTGGTCATAGTGACACATGGTGATGAAAGTGACTTATTGTCCCCAAATAATCCTGCAGAGGAAGCCTTCCAGCCAGCAGTTTTCAATAATGCCACATTGGCACCCCTCTGAATTACTGTCTTCTTTTGCTAATTCAATATGACAGGTTTCTAAAGTAATTTGAGCACATGTAAAAGCAGTGTCAGAGAGAGTATTCAAACTTGCTTGAAGGAAGGTGGTGGAAAGAACTTACATTGCATTCTCCTTGAAACACTAATCAAGATCCATTTGGATTCATTTCCTAGAGGCATTAAATATGCTTAAGTTTTGTCTTTTCTTTTCCAGTCACCTTTTTAGTTTCATCTGATAACCATATTCTGTCTTCAGTGCTTGAATTTGCCTCAGAGTGTAGAGACAGTCAGCTGATTCTTTAGACCAGAGGCCGCCAAAGATAGGAAGTGAAGACAATATTCCTTTGCATTTAGAGAAATTGTAATGTTTAAAATTCCGGCCAAAATTATGCCCCTCGTTGGAAGTCACTCAGGACACAGGCCAGCAGGTAAAAAGGATCCTGTGTGGGATTCAGCATATCATTTTTCCTTCTCTTTCCCATTTCCACCTGGGTGAACCAAAGCTGGCCTTCCAGATGGCAGGGTGTGGGCCAGGCAGCATGGCATAGTATAAGACATACAGGATTTGGACTCCGAGAACCTGGTGTAAGCCCCAGCCCCCACCACTTATGACTGGGAACTTGGCTCAAAGCCTGGCCCATTGTAAACACTCAACAAATATGAGCCCCGTTTCCTCCTCCTCCCCTTCCTCCTCTTCTGCATGGTCATCTGCTTCCAAGTAGGGAGGCCCTTCCTACCTCTCCAACTCCAACCCATCTCTTACCATCCTTTCCAAAGCTCCCCTCATTTGAGCTGGCCTTTTTGCCATTTGTAGGACATGCTTCAAGGTTGCTGAACGGCACTTCCATCTGCTTGACATGCCCCTCCCTCAGACCACCCCATTGCTTGCTATTCACTTCTTTCAGTTCTCAGCTTGCGGAGTGTCACCCCTAAAAGCAGCCTCCTTGTTTCTAAGATATCACCCCAGGGGATTTTCTTCATGGCTTCTCGCACTATCTTATCTAGAAGATTCATTTGTGTTTGATGTTTATTGCCTGTGTCTCGCTCTGAGCCCTGAGCTCCATGGGAGCAGATGCCTTGACTGTTGTGGGCATAGCAGCACCTGGTACATACTGGTCACTCAGTATATAGTTACTGCATGAAAGTCAGTGAGGACTCCCTGAGAACTGGAGCAGCCTCACAGGGCTATTCTGAAGATCAGATGCTACAGGTTTCTGAGAATCCTTGAGAAATTTGACACCATGCACATAAACTTATTATTATTAAGCCTTCTCCACCTAATCCTTGAAGTACCCCTTCCACTGCCCCAGCTGGAAGTGTCCTTTTCATATTCTAACAGCCTTTCTGTAAAGATCTGGTGTTTGTGACATCGGCAAGAGTTTCACATGAAACCTAGAGGAATTCAAAGCAAGAGGGAAAAAAAAAAATTCCTCCAGCTTGGAAATTGGTACTCAGTGAACAGTTTACAGGTGTAAGCTTCAATCCTTTAGAGTGCGCAGAGCGTGCAGCATTCAAACAATGGCCAGCAGCAGAGGGAGACAGTATTAAGAATTCAAGTTACAGCTTCCCTGGGCTGAGTTTAGCTTAAAGCAAATGGCATCATATGCCTGGTTTTGGGGAGGCAGGAAATAAATGCAGAGATTTCAGCTTGGAGGAAAGCTCAGTGGCGCCATGGCCCCTCTTTGTTCCTTGCATTCTTTTAAGACATCAGCCATCAGCGCAGTGATGAGGAGGACAGTGTTGATAATGAGCTGCAGAGTACATCTTGCCTGTGTATGGTATAAGGTTTTTTTTTTTTTTTTTTTTTTCCATCTATCTACCTTTGTGGAAAATTTTCAACCTTTACTATTTATAACCTTTTCAGGCTTCAATCAAGATGTAGTATGTTGGCTTTGAAAGAGCTTGATTTAAATTGTGGAAGGAAAGGAAGGGGCTTCAGAAATCTCAATCCATTATTCATGATGTTTAGAAAGATGGGTTTTTGAAAGTGTGAAAACCATCCTGATAGAGACTGAATCAGGAAGTGAACAATGTTGATTTCACAGCGAAATCCCCTCTCTCTGCCACTTTGTAGACACAATATACAGGGATGCTTGCCTTTTCCCCTCCCGACACTCTTTCCATTAAACATTCCATTAGGACATTAAAAGGGCTTCTTTAAGGTTTTTTTTTTTTTTTTTTTTTTTTAAGATTTTTATTTACTTATTCATGAGAGTCAGAGAAGGAGGCAGAGACATAGGCAGAGGAAGAGGCAGGCTCTCTGTGAAGAGCCCGATGTGGGACTCGATCCCAGGACTCCACGATCACACCCTGAGCTGAAGGCAGACGTTCAACTGCTGAGTCACTCAGGCATCCCAAAAGGGCTTCTTTAAGTTTCAGTGGAAATTGAAATCTCCAGTTTAAGAAACTGAAACTAAATCTTGAATACTGTTGGGAAAAAAATACTTCACCTGTGCCTGTTCTCCCTGTTTCTCAAAGTGTGAGGATTTTGGTAAGCTAAGTCAGAATAGGAGATGGAATATCTAGTTTGTTTCCTCCTTTCCCTTCCCTTCCCCAGAAGATCAGAATCCTACCCTCACCTCCTAGGATGTGGGGTCTTATTCTCCCAAGAGAAACCCTCACCCAAATGCTCATATCAACTGGATACATATATCAAGGACTTTGATGCTTGATGAAAAATATTTCAATTATGTTATTTTTAATTTGAATGACTTGAAGAATGGACACGAAAATTTGTAATATAGACCATGCCTTAAATCAGGAAAACTATTTATAAGAAAGACCAATTATAACGACTGCCTAGAATCTCTTAAACTTGCATCTCTCCCTTAAAACAACTCACAAATGAGAGGGAGACATTTTTTTATTTGAAAAGCTGAAGATTTCTTGTAGGGAGCTTTATTTAAAGAGGAGAGGTGAATTAAGTAGCACAAGAGAAATCACAAATTAAGTGCAGCCCTGAAATAGACTCATTCGGAGGATTAATTTTGTTCTTCTTTTTTTTGTGTTTATAATTGAAGCCACTTATGTTTTCAAGAAAAGAATTAGAAATAGAAGGTAGATCTTAGATTTCTAAAGGGTTTCATATTGTATCATCTGACTTAGGGCCGGGCTGTCCTACGTGGGGCCAACCACCAGACGTAATTTTATTAGAGTTTCATGCAAGTGGTTCTTTTGTTTGTTTGCTTATGTTTGAGGATGGGAAGCTTCTACTGGCTTTTGTGGAGAGACTAACATTTGAGCTCTCGCACTGAAAGAGAACCCTTCGCCCCTCTGACTTTTCTATATTGTTTCTTTGGGAATATAGCTCAGAATCTTTTGCTTGGAATACTATGTCAACAAAGATAAGGGAATTTGACCTATATCTTCACATTCCCCAAATTAAAATTTAATCCAAACTCTGAATTTTAATTTTGTGATGTTTGACCCTTTGTCTAATGTCATATATTACATTGTGTTTTTCTTTTTTTACATTGTGTTTGAAGGAGAATTTCCTTAAATTCTTTTATGACTTTACACCTGTATCCAAATTTGCTCCTACTCTATCCTCTTCCTTTATCTCAGTCCTTCATACTACTTCATATTACCACTAGATTCATTTTCCCAAAATGCCACTTTGATTTGGTTACCCCCTTGCTTAAAACATTTGGTGACTCGTGGGTGTCAATAAAGTCAAACTTCTTAACCTGTCTTTCACGGTTATGCATAGATAGCACCATTCTCTTTCCCTTAGTATGTGTTCCATGGTGCATCTTAGGGCTCATGTTGGACATGACTATTTAATACTGCATTTTCTACACCCCTGATATAGTCTCCACTGAAGATTTTCTTTCTCCTCTTCCTTTTATTCATCCAATGTCATTGCATCCTTTTTTTTTTTAAAGATTTTATGCTTTTATTTTAGATAGATAGATAGATGATAGATAGATAGATAGATAGATAGATAGATAGATAGATAGATAGAGCAGAGGGGCAGAAGGGCAGGGAGAGGGACAGGCAGACATTGCACTGAGTGCGGGCGCAACGCAGGCTCGTTCTCAGGACCCTGAGACCATGACCTGAGTTGAAATCAAGAGTCAGACTCTCAACTCCCTGAGCTATCCAGGTGCCCCTCATTGCATCTTTTGACGCTTGGGTCAAACACTAAGGCAGATGTTTGCCTTGAGCATCTCTGATTAAAGTAATCCCTCCCTTTTAATAAGCTTCTATCTCTTGAATTGATTTGCTCTATGTTTTTTGCCTTTTATAAGCTGTGTCCAAGTTATGTCTTAAGTCCCAAGATCATGTCTTATAACTTTGTGGACCCCTATTCACTGCCTAGCTTGCCATCTTACACATTATAAATATTCAGTCTAGGGATGCCTGGGTGGCTCAGTGGTTGAGCATCTGCCTTTGGCTCAGGGATCAAGTCCCACATTGGGCTGCCTGTGGGGAGCCTGCTTCTTCCTCTGCCTGTGTCTTGGCCACTCTCTCTGTGTCTCTCATGAATAAATAAATAAAATCTTAAAATAAATAAATAAATATTCAGTCAATATCTGTTATTTACTCTGAAGAGTGAGATCATGCTCTTTCTCATTAACACAAAGGCTGGGTAGCTCCATTTCTATGGGCATCAAATAGGCTTTTCTGCTGAGCCTCAGCAACTGTAGCATGTCACTTTATTTCCAAGATACAGGCTGTTGTATTCCAGGGCCTGTACGGTTCATGAATGAAGAGTGTAAAACATATTTAGAAGGCCACACTTAGATCTGGAAGTGAGGAGAGAGGGGTCACTCAGCTCACCCCATCAGTGGCATGTCTAGGGTGGGACAGAGGGAGTAGGCATACCCTGGGATCAGCCAATAAGCAGGTGCACAGAGGATTTAAAACTGTCATAAACCAACTGAGTGCAGGGTGCTTGGGTGGCTCAGTTGATTAAGTGTCTGCCTTGGTCTCAGGTCATGATCTCAGGGTCCTAGGATCCTGGCATAGAGCCTGGCATCAGGCTCTCTGCTCAGCAGGGAGTCTGCTTCTCCCTCTCCCTCTCCCTCTGCCCCTCCCTCCTGCTTGTGCTTAAGCTCTCTCTCTTACTCTGTCTCAAATAAATAAATAAAATCATTTAAAAAAACCCTACTGAGTGGTTTTGATTCTTATTATCACCAAACACTAGCACATCTAAACAACGTCAGTGATAAAATACTCTTTCTTCCCAAAAACACGTGTTCCTGTGCTTACTGTTCAATTTTAATAATATATGTAAAGTGCAAATTAGCATATTATTATTATTATCTTGTAAATGCTGAATTACTCATGGATGTTAATTTGGAGAAGTCCCCAGTATGCTGACTAGCACACATGGCCTCAGGTGTCCACTTAATAAAAATGACTTAACAGATCTGGGATCCTTCCCTTGCTTCAGGCACAGCTTGTGTCCCCAGCCCCTAGGGTATCATGTATTCTTGCATTTAAATAGTAGAATTGGAATTAGCAGTGGAGAAGAATGATCATAAAAGGAATAGATCTTGAGTTACATTAATTCTTTCATCCTATATGATCACTTGTGGTTTTTGTTTGTTGGTTTGTTTTTAGCATTTGGATACTCCAGAGTACATGATTTTGTTTGATCAGTGCATATTGAAGTGCATCTTTACGTGAAATAAATATATTTGTCCCATTTCATAATTATCCCTGAAAATCTTTTTTTCATGCAGAAAAGAAAGAGTACGATAAAAATGATTTAGTCCAAGAGTCCTATATACTGAGAATTCTTATATATGGATCTGTTTGTTTTACTGAAGAATAATTTCCTAGAAGTTCCCCATAGAAGGCTCCACTCAATGTCACCTTATTAGAGAAGCTTCCTCTGAGCAACCATTTGCAATATGAGTCATTCCCCTGCCCCAACTCTCTATCATTCTTACCCCAGATTGTTTTCCTCCATAGCACTCCTCACCCCTTGATACATTATATGTGAGCATATTATGTGGTGTGTGTGTGTGTGTGTGTGTGTCTACTCACTTATTTACCATTTGTCTTCTCTGCTACTCTCACTTTCCATAGGGCCAGGAAATTTGCTTTATTAACATTGTATCCTAGACATCAGTAAGATAGTCTGACATACAGTCAGTGCTCAGTAAATATTGGTTAAGTGAATGAATGAGCAAAGTGTCATCATACACCCCCACAGAGACCTTTTATTTATTTTCTTCTCCCTGGAATTCATCTGAGTGGGGAGAATGAGCAGACCTTCAAATGGGTTACAGAAATGCCTTTTTGCCTTTTGAAGTTGATGGAATTCTGCCCCCACCTTTTCTACCCATTGGTTCAACCTGTAGGTCTAACTCAGAAGGAAGTAGGTAAAAAAAAAAAAAAAAAAAAAAATACTGTAAATTTACTATAGATAGGCCCTTTAATATGTATTATCTCAATGAATTCTTATTAAAAAAAACTATTTTATAGGGGAGAAAATGATAATATCAGTGTGATCATTTGGACCTGCTCTGTCCCTGGGACAGAGGAGGAAGGAAGGCTGGGCCCTGTGAGGCAGAGCCCAACCGTCACAGGGTCCTTTCCATTTCTCACAATCTCTACTGCTTTGGCACCTGCTCCTGCCGGCATATGCTGCTGGGAAGTGTTAGATGTCACCGCACAGCTGTGAAGTGGGGTGGAAGACAGAAGCAGAAGGAGTAGCACAGAAGAGCTAGGGGACTAAATGCAGGGCTTCAGAGGGTTAGGAGAACAGCATCAGTTCAAATCCTGTGAGAATAAAAGAGATGGGCCTTGGGAGAAAGAATGTGTAGAAATATGTTAGTTCACAGAGTTAAGTGTGCACAAGGAGGATGGGCCAGTTCCCTATGTCCACATACTAAGAATACCTTCACAAAGAGACTATTATTTTCTGCTTCATTCTTTGAATTACCCACCCCTCAACCCCACTTTTTTTTTCCCAAACAATTCAAAAGAGATCTGAAGTCACCTTTTTAAGAAGTGCCTACTTTTTAATTTGAAACTTTAAATTCCTCTTAGAAAATACTGCCATAATAACGTTAGCACATTACTAAGGGAAGTAAACAAAGCACCTTCTGAAATTTCACCATTCTAAAAAATATTTTCAGTTTTTTTTTTCTGGGTTCTTCCCTTTCCAGTTCTTGTCTGTGTCCACATTTTTATTTTGGCATAAGCCTGTATCTGAAATGTGCTGGAATCTGTTTCTGGAGGGAGATGTGGTTTCCACTGTCACTAGTGCAGGACACGGCTGGGGTCAAGGAGGAGGTGAAAGGATGACAACCTCCCTGTAGATTCACACATAGAGAGGCCACCCCAAAACCAGAGGCTGAGCTTGTGAGATTAAAAAAAAAAAAATGAATGAGATGTCAGGGAATAGACCAAGGAAGAGAGAACAAAAATGCCTAAGCGGTGGGGAAAAAAAAAAAAAAAAAAAAAAAAAGAACAGATATAGGTAGGAAAGGGGAAAATGAGGTAAGAAGAAAATATTAGTGAGAATTAATGAAAGGAAAATGCCTTGCATCTCCCTGACATTCAGTTCAGTTGATCTGTGTTAGCCATAGCCTATTTCTGGGCAGTTTCTCCGTGAAATCTAGAATTCCTGTCATTTTTCTTCGGGCAGAGTAACAAAGACAGTGGCAAGACTGATTTGAAATATCCTCAACGATGGGCTTGGATATACATATGAATTCAGATGTTGCAGAAATTGGTCTGTCATTAATAATGTTTTAGGAGAAACTGACGTGCCATTTCTCAGTGATTTAAGCCTCTTGGAGGATGAGAGAGATGGAGTATAAAATAAAACATGTAAACTGTCAGAAAGAAGAACTGACAGAGAAGGAAGCAGACAGTGTCCTTTAAACAACAGTAAGATAACCTGAAGTCTAGCAGAGATTTTTGAGAACTCTTGATTCTGGGTATTTCAGACCCTTAAATCATGTATCTGATTACCACTCAGGGCCAGGTGTTAGATTTTCCTATGAATTATATTATAACTCACTTAAAGTCACTCTGAACTGTTTGTTTTTGAGAACAGATTATATCTGTGTACGTGTCATGAAACAGTTATGCATGGCCATACTGAAAGATACTGTATTGGAAACAACGGTTCATCTCACGGGTGCCATTTAGTTTAAGAGGCCAATTAGATCATGTGGATATGGGGGAAAAAGTTTGTAGTGTCCATACTTGGTGGCACCAGATGGCTATTTTTTCCACATCTAATTAAGAACCTAAAATAGCCTGCATGGTACATTTCCTAGATGCAGAAGCAGTCCACAGCCTGGCTGAATTGTGATGCCTTCCTATTCCTCGTGGTCTGTTTCTAATAACTTGCATAATAGTGTCATAGAATCAGACCAAAAATCCATCAGAAATGTAGGGGTCCTGGAATGAGACCAGGGTAGGCTCTAGCAAGCCCAGGCCCAGATCTGTTCAGGATGTTGAAATGGAAGCTTGCCATCCATCTGTACCAAGGTGGGCAAACATAAGAAGCTCACAGTCCAGCATCAGAGGCCTAGAGAAGATTTTAAGTATGTATAGCGATGGTTCTTAAACTTTACCATATGCCAGAATCTTCTGGAGAGCTTCTAAAATCCTCCAGGTTCTAAGCTATACTCTGCACACATTAAATCAGAATTACCAAGGCTAAGCCACTAGTAGTTTATCTGCCCGTTGGTTCTGATACACAGCTATACAATAACAAATGCTGATAAGAAATGTGAATATACTCTAGATGTGCTTCCGAAGAAAGAGAAATAGCAAAGACTTCCCTGGCAGGGAGTAAGGAGGGTGTTCCAGACAGTGGGAACAGCACAAGCAAACACAGAGATGAGAAAGCCCGTAGTGGAAAAGTACAAAGTGGGTTTTTTGTTTTGTTTTGGGGGGGGCGTTTGTTTGTTTGTTTGTTTGTTTGTTTTGCTTGGCTGTGGCCTGGAGGCACAAGGGAAGAGCAGGCGATAATATAACCTAGTATCATGATATGCTGTAAAGGGAGTTGGCTACCAGGCAGATGAAATCTTATGCGTAGTTTCCTAGGAAAAGGTAACCATTGGAGACAAATGGTTGTTTGTTTGTTTTCATTCATTTTTGGATGCTTTATTTTAGTCTCACCCCATACATGATACCCCACCCCCTGAGAACCACAAGCACTTTAAAGATACCATTTAAATGTTATGATAGCTCTTTGATGTTCGGGTCAGATAAAAGCATCCCATGTTACAGGCGTAATTCTTCAGGTCACATGTTTCTTAAACCATTGAGAAGTGGCATCTGGTTCACAAGACCTCCTATGGCTGGTAGAACTCATTTTTGTTGAAAAATGGGACCATTTGGTTATATTTTAACCTCCCATCAACTATGGAAAAAAAAAAAAAAGAGGAAAAGAAAACTCTTTCTTTTCTTTTTCAGTCTCCCTGGGCACCTTGTCTCATGCGTATTTGTCTGTGAACCTAATTCCTTCCTGATGAGAGCAGGGTCCTGGGACAGGGGTGGGCGTGAGGGGCTGAGGCTGCAGCAGAAGTGAGGACATGGGGATAGATCTGAAGTTTTCATTTGCAACTTGGCTGAGCCAAGCGGTATGTGCACTGCCTTTGCCATCCAGGAAACCATTTTTAGAGAGAAAAGAAAACAACCATAACAACCAAACCTATTGTTTTTAGCCACTTAAAAAATTTGCTCCACATTCAATAAAGCTGGGAAAAAACACATTTTTCTTGGAAAAAGCAGCTGCCATTTCTTGCAGAATGCCTGCCTTCGAAGACGGGCTACTGCATCCTTGGCCTCCAGGGCCAGCAGAGCCAGTGCACTGTGGCCCATGAGCTAGGGTAGATGCAGCTTGCCTTCCAGCCACTGAGTTGCAGCTTTAAAAGAAATGAAAGGGTACACTTCAGGACTCATCTCCAAAAGGCTGCTTCCTAAAACTGCTAATTGTGCATGTTAAACAGAAACCAGAGGCTCCCAGCAGCCTCTCCAACTCCTATTTGCAGATGTTTTCTTCCGTTGTTTTTTAATGAACATAACATCGGTGTGTTCCAAGTGCCTACAGGAAAGCAGAAACCATAACCTTCCACATTTGAGGGCTTATGTTGCTTTTAAGTGGCATTTCCTAACTTTAGTCATTAGCTTACATCTACATGATTTTTGTGTATAATTTCCTACAATTTCTCTTTAAATGGACTTATTTTTTACTTAAATAGATATATAAAGAATATGTATCTATATGTATCTTTATCAATACAGTCTACAGCTCCCTTAATGGAAAGCTAGTAGCACTTTTCATAATAGAAGTTTAACCTTAGGAACCAATACTATACAAATAAAACAAAGGCACTTCTTGATAGATCCTCTCACCTGCTGATGATCCTAATTTGAGGCCTGGCTCTTTGTGGAAAAGGGAAGATTTGCAAGAGATATTAAAGACAGAACAGCACCAGGCAGGGCAATGGCCATGAGTCTGGAGAAGAGGGGATGGAAACGAGACAGCTCAGGGGCAGATGGACTCAGTCTTCAGCCAGTGGCCCTTGCTGGTTCTGCACGGGGGCAATGGGCGTTTTGTCAGTGTTGCCCCAGAGAGTACACTCACTGTCTGCCATGTGTCAGCTTGAATGCTAAAATTCCTATAAGGGATATGGCTGAGAAACATGGTAAAAATCACAACAATGAATCTTTGAGGATTCCTTCAGATCTAATCATTGCCTTTAACTCTGCCTGCAGAAAAGGCAGTTCCCGATGGTTTGATAATCCCAAGAAGGATATACTTGCTGACAATGTAAATGAATTTAACTGGTAACATATAATGTAACTAGATATACTTGGATTTAGTGATTGTCATTTTTTTAAGATTTGTTTATTTGAGAGAGAGAGAGAGAGAGAGAGAGCACATGAGTGGAGAGAGACGCAGAAGGAGAGGGAGAGAGAAAACTCAAGCAGACTTCCTGAGCATAGAGCCCCATGAGAGGCTCAGTCCCACAACCCAGAGATCATGAATAAAGAGCCGGCTGCTTAACTGACTGAGCCACTCAGGACCCCATGATTGTCACTTTTAAAATTCAATACAAAATAAGAGAATAATGAGAATTTGGAATGCCATGGAATTAGAAAATAGCATACTGCATGGCTATAGTTTTATATGGGCACATTTTATTTTCATGAAGGATTGATTAGATTTGAAGCAATGGCAATGCTGTGGTGTCCACTGTGTGTCTGGGTTTTATATTCACTAAGCACAATGGTAAATGGAAGCTTTCCAAAGTAGTTTCAAAATTACTAGGCAAAGAAAGTAATGAGAGAAATAAGCCTGCAGTCATAGAGCAAACATTATGACCCTATCTTTTAAGCCAGTGACCAATGGAGAAGGAAATGTAATTCTTGCTAACCCTCTGGAGTTCTCTTAAAGCCTTTGAGAGGCATGATAATGTCCTTATCTTGAGTTACATGCTGCTTTGTTTATGTAGACTATTAGTAGAATCCAATCTAGAGCCTGCTACAATTGCATGACTAAGGCATTCTGCTGATAAATGGGTCTACTTGACAGGTTGACCTAGGATTATGAGTAAAACCCAGTAGTGCTGGAGACAAATATGCTTCTGTTCATTTCACTAACTCATCTGCCCTGTTTGCATCAGCAGCAACTACCTGTATCTTTTTAATTGTCTTAACTGTCCTTTGTAGCTGTGTCCTCTTTAGAATACCAAATGAAGCAGAGCTCATATCTCGGCTTTTCTATTACTAATTACCCATATCTCCTTCAGCTGTAATTCCAGTTGTGTTGTGGGGGCAGAAAAGCCCAGCAGTGTACATGCTAAATAATAATGCCTGCTGGTTACCAGGTATCTTTCATGTGCCAGGGTCTGTGCCAAGCATATCACTTAAATTCTAACATGGCATAAAATTCCCCATCACATTATTGTTGCTTATCATCACCCTTTGGTAGAAGAGGAAACCAAGAATCAGAAACTAAGGGACCAGCCGAGAGGTTGCATAGCTAATAAATGACAGAGCACGTCCCAGACTGAGGTTTATTCAGAGTTAACCTCATCTGCCTCTCTACACTGCCTCCAAATGGCGATGCTTATTTGCTCATCCCCCCATGTTATTTTGGCTCAATGATTTATGAGCATCCTGAACAATCACTGCAGGGAAGGTTTTGATCGTCTCTGTGAAACCGAGCAAAATTCACATTGCTGCTGCTCCTGCCCCAAATGAGCTGGCATGCAGGGAGGCTGGTTGTATATCATAGCCAAGATAATCTAACTGAACGAATTGACCCAAACATGTCATGACTCAACATAACAAAAGTTTTATTTCTTAATCACATGGTTGTCCACTTTGAAGTTGATGATAAGGTGGGAGGGAAAGGTGACTTTGCTCCATGGAGTCATTCAGGGACCTCAGCTGACTACAACTCTGTTATCACCAGTACATGGCTTCCATGTTTGCCATTGTTCGCCATTCCAGCCAGCCAGGAGCAAAGAGGTTTAGAGGAGTGTGTGTGGGATACTTTGATAGATCAGGGCCTTATGAAAGGAGTACATTCCTTGAACACCTACTATATTGGCCAGAATTCAGTCAATTGGCTACCCCTAATTACAGGAAAGGCAGTGAATATAGTCAAGCCAGGTTTCCAAGAAGAGGAAATGAATTGCTGAGAATACTCACATCAAGGGAGCAGAGAAAAGATCCCCAGTCTAGGAATGCAAAGATTGGGTTTTCAGTCCTGATGATCCATTACTAAGAGCCACTTGACAAGTTTTTCATCTGAGAATCAGAATCAATCGCCCCTGCTGCTTTCCACTCCACAGGGTAATTTAAGATCAAAATTAGAGTGAAATAAGGTATGTGGGTATGCTTAGCACTTAGCATGGTATAGTAGACAAAGACCTAGATTGAGCTATAGAATCCAAGTTCACATTTTTTTTTTCTGCCAGTTTCTAGTGATGTAAGCATGACTCACTCATTTGAGCTCTCCGAGCTGTAGAGCCTTTTCTGTTAAGTTAGGAGGAAAAGCACCTCCTTATACCTTCTTTGTAGGATTCCAGAACATATACAAATCAGTAGCCTCTGTGAAAGAGTTTGAAGAACCCTTAAATGTCAAGGAGATAATTTAAGTGCTTAATGTTTTGTTTTTGATAACATTGGGGACTTCTGCTTTTAAGGGCCTATTACCTAGAGAGTGCTTTCTGAACCCCCTGCTCCATGCTTTGCCTTTTCCACCCTTCCCTGAAGTAGAACATTTATGTGTAAAAATACTTTTTTCAAAAGACTGAAATAGATGCCCACTGTCAACACACATGAGTAATTGTAAGCTCCTGAGGGAACAGTGTGAATCACCTCCACATTTGAAATCCCCATCATCCAGGTATATAGTTTCCACCTAATTGGTGTTTACTGCATTACATTTAATTTTAAAATATACTTTCTGGCCAAAGACAGAATGACCAAAGGGCTGGTATAATAATAGTGAATGACTACCCTGAGATATAACGTGGACTCCGGCAGCTCTCATTTCTCTCTTTGAGAGTAGTTTATCCTAAGTGATCACATTCCCATGTTCTTATTTGCTAAATCAGTTCTTTGAATTGGTGGCATTAGTCATTTAAACAGACTCAGACTTTCTTTTCTACATCAAGTATCACCACAATTAGAGTGATTCATTAAGTTATTTTCCTTTTCCTCTTTTTTTTAATCATTTTTTTTTTCTTGTTGGAATCTCTTGAAACTTCTAAATTCTGGCCAAGGAGTGCATGACATTAGAGGTTGCTTTCTGAGCTGAGTTTCAGAGGGCTGTTTGGCCTGGGCCTTTCATTCATTCCTGGGCTCACCCGGCTATGCATCGACAAGCAGCGTGGCTCTTCTAACTGTGGAAGTGGGATAACTCACTCTTTTATTTTTCTGAGTTGTGGAGGTGAGGCCGCATCTGCTTTGTGAAGTTTTTTTTTTTTTTAACTTATTTTTTATTGGTGTTCAATTTACTAATAATTAATAACCCCCAGTGCCCGTCACCCATTCACTCCCACCCCCCGCCCTCCTCCCCTTCTACCACCCCTAGTTCGTTTCCCAGAGTTAGCAGTCTTTACGTTCTGTCTCCCTTTCTGATATTTCCCACACATTTCTTCTCCCTTCCCTTATATTCCCTTTCACTATTATTTATATTCCCCAAATGCTTTTTGAAGTTTTAATAAGTAAATAACAAGAGACAGTAGAGCAAATCAGGGACAGACTGGCTGTCTAGTTCTAGAATTGTTGCTGAGGTGGATCCTAGGACTATCAAATTCAGGCAAATTTTGACTTTGCCATTCCTTGAGTAGCCCCTCCAGTGAAAGAGAAAATTGCAAATGAAGTTCTTTTTTTTTTTTTTTTAAACCAGAGAATGTCTATTTCGTGTCCAATAAGCACAGTTAAGCACAGTTAATGATATATCAAGATAATGAGTATTGGATATTGAAGATATTGAATTCACAGGTTTGAATTCGACATTTTTTTGTATTTTTTTTTTATTGGAGTTCGTTTTGCCAGCATATAGCATAACACCCAGTGCTCATCCTGTCAATTGGAGGACAAACATATGGTCTCATTCATTTGAGGAATATAAAAAATAGTGAAAGGGAATAAAGGGGAAAGGAGAGAAAATGAGTGGCAAATGAAGTTCTTTCCGAGAGGTAGCCCTGGGCTTCTTAATCTTTCATGTGCATAAGAATTGCCTGAGAACATCTTAAAATGCAGAGTCTGATGCAGTGGATGTGAAGTGGGGCCTTTGGCATTTCTAACAAGGTCCCCAGGGCTGCTTCTGGTCCAGCTACCATTCTTTGAGGAGGAGAGTTGATGAGGCTGAAACCATTCTTACCAGGACTTTTTTTTTTTTTTGAGGAGGGCAGTGAATGAGAAGGAATAGACGTTTACTGAGCATTTTCACTGACTGGCTGTAAGCTAGGAGCATCACATAGCACCTCATTAATACTTAATACATACAGCTATTATTATCTGTATCTTAAACCACTGTCAAATTAAGTTATGATAATTCCAAAAGCAAACTCTAAGTTTCAGCTTTTTCAAAGTATGTTGTTCATGTAGCACATTTCATTAGCTCCGACAGAATGGTTATTTCCTCTGAATGTATTAAAATTTAAAGAGAATAATGGCCATTCATCAGAAATAGCAAGTGACAATGAGCTCTCCAAGGAATTTTTTGTTTCCAACACTCAATTTCTGGGAGTTGAAATTCGGGGTAATTAAGATGGCCAAACTGGTAGGTGCTGCAAGGCCTCATCCTTTGTACAAAATATTTTCAGATGATGTGGTCTTTGCGATAAGGAATAATAACCAGGCTGCAATTGTGAAAATGGATAAAAAGTTGCAATCAGGAGGAAAGTAGGATCTTTTATTTATTTACTCTTTTAAATCTACAATATTTTACAAAGTGCCTCTTCTGGGTCCAAATGAGTTTACATAATTCAGGCAGCTCCAGTTCTAAGATTGTGTCTACACTGGCAGTGAACAGGAAAATAACGGATCCCATTCCATCTGAGCGGTGATATGAGCATGACTACAACCAATTCCCCAACAAAAGAGATGGTGAACTATAAGGGCAGGGGTATATCAGGATCATAGAGAACTAAGGATCCGACTTGGGATAAGATACTAACTTGCTAATGATGTTGCATAGTATGTTGGGAATTTGGAGATATCCAGATATAAATATTGGAGACATAATTTCATGAATACATTCTTAGGTTTAAAAGGTGGCATTAGTCATTTAAACAGACTCAGACTTTCTTTTCTACATTGAGTATCACCACAATTAGAGTGATTCATTAAGTTATTTTCCTTTTCCTCTTTTTTTTAATCATTTTTTTTTCTTGTTGGAATCTCTTGAAACTTCTAAATTCTGGCCAAGGAGTGCATGACATTAGAGGTTGCTTTCTGAGCTGAGTTTCACAGAGGGCTGTTTGGCCTGGGCCTTTCATTCATTCCTGGGTTCACCCAGCTTTGCATCGACAAGCAGCGTGGCTCTTCTAACTGTGGAAGTGGGATGACTCACTCTTATTTTTCTGAGTTGTGGAGGTGAGGCCGCATCTGCTTTTTGAAGTTTTAATAAGTAAATAACAAGAGACAGTAGAGCAAATCAGGGACAGACTGGCTGTCTTTAGTTCTAGAACGGTTGCTGAGATGGATCCTAGGACTGACTATCAAATTCAGGCAAATCTTGACTTTCCCTGCCCACTAAACAGCTAGCAGAGTGCTATCATTAACACAGTTAACACAGTTAATGATAGCAACCATGAGAATGGTGCTTACAGGATTCCAGGTATTTTGCACATATTAACTCATTTTATCCTCACAACAATCCTGTCCTTGTCTCCACTTTATAGATAAGGAAACTGAGTCACAGAGAGATTAAGTATAGTCTCCAATTCAGCAGAGCTCAAATTTTGAATCTGAGCAGGTTGTCTGTCTCTCATCTTGCTTGTCTTGGGCTCACATATGGCAAGAACAGGGGGTTCAAGTTCAGACTCTGCCATTTGCATCTGTCCTTTGATAAGCCCTTTGGTTTCTCTCTGTCAATTTCATCATCTGTGAAATGGGCCTAATTATGTCCTTCAACTTCCCAGGATCGTTGGGAAGTTGAGATAAGATAATGCATTGAATTGTGTAGATCATATAAGACAAATTCAAAGATTTGATGGCCAAATTCAATTACCATTGACATATTTTAAATACTAGTGTGTAAAGATGCAGCTTATGTTTCCTGAGTCTCTATTTTTATATTCTTGCTGCTTCCTCAGGAAGAACTAGTTTTGCCTGGACACTTAAACAGAAAACAACAACAACAAAAAATCTTTTTGCATTTGCTTTCTTTAGGTTTTCTGAAAATAGAATATTCTGCAGAGGCGAAAAACCAATAGAAACCCCATCAGCTGATTTCATTCATTCCTATTTTGTGAAGTATTATTCCCTGTAGGTTCATCTCTGAAGTGTCAGCCCATCTGGATTGCAATGATTCTCCAAGGCCTCTAGAGTTAAGCTCTTCATTTGGAAAGGTGTTCTGTGATGAAATCCATTTCACCATAGAATTTTGCACTCAGATTTAGTCCATGATTTTTCTTGTTGCCTTGTCTCGTGCCAGCATATTTCTCATTCTGCAAAAGCCATCACTTAGAGTTTTAATGTTCCAGCTGCACACATTTTTTTCTCCCTCTGAATTTTAGTAAGAGATAATGTAGGGCTCCCCTCATAATTGTATTACTACATCCCTCCTTTCCCCAAGAATTCAGGGGACTTGAGAATACAAATTCTCAGAAGGAGAGATCACAGGGCCTTTGCTTGTGTTGCTGGGGCCAGGATTTCTATGCCTCTGGTTCCTGCATGAGTGTGACGGAGGTGTCTCCTTATTATTAAAGTATAAAGATTACAATTAGAGATTAATTGTCTCTTTTTTTTTTTTTTTTTGTCAGAAAGCCATGGAAGTCAAGCAAGTGAATTTTAAACCAGAATGTTATTCTATTTCATTTAATTTTGTTGGATCACAATGTGTTTCCTTTTTGGCAGCAGGTCATGATAAGTCTTTCAGAGTAAATGTTAGAATTAGATATGATTAGCTCTCTTAAATAAATTAGCAAATTTGAAACAGAACAAAGAAGGAGTGAATTTTATGTGTGCAAGGAGGTAACATTTTAAAGCTGATTTAATCAAGGGAGAGCCATCAGACAATGACATCATCATTTTCCTTTAACTGTAGCTTCTATGATAGGGTTCATTTAGATTTCTGAAGTGGACAGTAGTTCACTTAAGCTTAAGAAGCTTAAGAAGCTCCAGTAGTTAATACGTGTCTGTTCCCCAACATGGCTTGTCTTCTCTGGTATTGTTCTAGAACGAACACTGACAGAGAAAGATGGTCTGTGAGGACTACTGACTTCCAAGGTATCTAGGTGTCTATTTCTGGTGTTAAAAAATGCACACAAGATAGCATAGGTCAAAAATACAGACCTTGATGTCAGAGCACACTCAGTTTGGATCCTGCTCCTTTTTTTTTTTTTTTTTTTTTCCATTTATTAGCTCCATCATGACCCTGAGTGAATGACTTGTCTTGCCTAAGCCTCTCCTTCATCCTTCTGTGGAATGATAATAGTTTCTACCTCAGGGGTATGGTGGTGACTTTACCAATGTGTTGTGTGGAAAGCCATATATGTCTTTAAAAAATAATAAAAACTGTCAAGATAAAAGTTAATTTTGAAATGAATTTATCTTTGGCTTGCTATTAATCAATGTGGACCATAATAGCTGCAATAATTTGTCTTAGACATTTGAACAATTTCAAAAATACTCTGAAAGAATTATGGACGCTTTTCAAACCAGTGCATAGAAATGCCCCCCCAGAAATGTGTGTATCCTTAAAGAGAAGCCTCCTCATTACACAACATGCACACATACACTCACACTAACATTGGCCTTTGTTTAGAAGGTCTCCTGAGAAGAGAATACAAATTGTTATAACTTCTAATTTGGAACCCAAGGATAATTCCTCTCAGAAGACCACATTTACTACCTGTAGAATCCATGGAAGTATGTACACTTCATCCAAAGCACATTATTATTATTTTTAATTCATTGTGTTAACAAATGCTTATTTAAAGTAAATTAGGAAAATAATAATAAATGGGAGGGTAAAGAAATGCCACTCAAAATCTCAATCCCCACACCCAAATTTTATTTTATTTTTTTAAAGATTTTATTTATTTATTAATGAAAGACAGAGAGAGAGAGATAGAGAGAGAGAGAGAGAGAAAGAGAGGCAGAGACAAAGGTAGAGGGAGAAGCAGGCTCCACGCAGGGGGCCTGATATTAGGACTCGATCCCGGGACTCTGGGATCACTCCCTGGGCTGAAGGCAGGAACTTTAACTGCTGAGCCACCCAAGTGTCCCCCCCGCCCACCCAAATTTTATTAATACTTTGGTGGTTTTTCTATTAGGTGTTTTGTTGTTGTTAGTTGGTGTCAAACTGTACAGGTCATTTTATATCCTCCCCTTTCATTATGTTTTTTAAAAAACATCATTAAGTGTCTTTACAAAGGTTGTTTTTTAAAGATTTTATTTATTTATCCATGAGAGACACACACACACACAGGCAGAGACACAGGCAGAGGGAGAAGCAGGCTCCATGCAGGGAGCCCGATGCGGGACTCCATCCCGGGATCCTGGGATCATGACCTGAGCCGGAGGCAGATGCTCAACCACTGAGCTCCCCAGGCGTCCCTATGAAGGTTATTTTAATGGCTACGTACCATCACCTTGAATGTATGTGCTGTCGATCGTCCAGCCACCATTGTAGGGTAAAGCACTTATGCTTTCCCAGTTCTTTGCTTTCATCCTGACACTGCAGCATTTGTGACAATGGTCATGTGCGTCCTTGCACATGCCAGATCCGTCAAGTTATTAGAGTTGGAACCTGGTTCACACAGCTGCCATCGATCCCCCACGCTGTATCTCCTGATGTTCTTAGATTCCTCCAGCTCAAGATCAAAGCCCAAAGTCAGCCTCTGATGTTTCTGTGTCTTTTAAGGCTAGAAGATCAGGAAAGTGCAGAAAGGTCTGGAATCGAGAGAGGTTGCTCATCTTGCTCAGACAACCATATTCTTGGGGTTACAGGTTGTGATCCCTGTGACCCCTCAGAAACTTTTAGTAATTTTCTGAGGATCCTGACACTCTTCTGAGAAATGCTGCTGTCCTGGCAGCCCCAGTGGCTCAGCGTTTAGCGACTGGCTTCAGCCCAGGGTGTGATCCTGGAGCCCTGGATCGAGTCCCACGTCGGGCTCCCCGCATGGAGCCTTCTTCTCCCTCTGCCTGTGTCTCTGCCTCTCTCTCTGTGTCTGTCATGAATAAATAAATAAAATCTTAAAAAAAAGAAAAGAAGAATAAATGCTGCTGTCCTTAACTTATCACCCCAGCATTCTGTTACCTGTCCCAGAAAAGCAGTTATGTGAACTTCACCTTTACAGGAATATGAATTTCAGATCTTCTAGCTAAATCCCTTCTTTTTCTTTCTCTTGAGTTAGATAATTTAAGTCATTTCTTCTAGCCATTAAAGCTAGCCTGCCTTATCTTTTTTCCCCTTGATCATTATAGTCAATTTAATTAATTACTGTCCTTAAGTTCTCTGCCATGCCCTACCTATGCTCCACATTTTGGGATTTAGAGAGTTTAATACAAGAAAAATGTTCTTGTTTGCTAGGACTGATATTCATCTGATCCACGTGGTACCAGCACATCCGTCATTGAAATATTGAATGCATTAGTACTGAGTAATAAATAGTTTCTACCGCTCTGTCCCCTTAAAGGGCCACCTCTCACTCTTTAACTTTCTCCAACTCCCTCTCTATCCTGACAGCCCCAGCCCCTCCACTGAAGTCTCTGTGCCATGTAGCTTCTCGACTCTCCTGTAGCTATGGCAGTGTCCATACTGACTGATTTCTGCTTATGTTCTAAGACAGACAGATGCCTTTGCTTTAGTCAGTCTGAGATTGGAATCTTTAAATTTCTGAGAAAGAATGCAGCTACTTTGGTGGTAGGGATAGCATTTGATTCCCATCACTGTCTCTTGCTTTCACCGACCCAGAGCACTTCTTTAAAAGAAGTTTTTCTCAGATTGATGGTGGGATGATGAGGCCAACTGGCATCTCCATTATTTCTAGTAAAGCCTGAAACCAATCTTTCCTATTGCTATTTCTTTCATTTTGCATACCAAGGAGTTGAAGTCAATGGGTGCCAACAAGAAGGAGAGATGTGAATCCGTGCATCTCTATTACCCAGGGGGCCTTCCTAAGAGACTGGACACTTAGAACGGGAGCTGAGTTCTTGCACTGGCTTTGCCATTCTGTCACTATTGCTCCCAATGTACCACGTGCAAGAGGATGCAGCCAGGTTGGGTTACACTGTAGGCCCTCCTGGGTACAATGGCATCAGTAAAAACCTCTTCCATGTCAGTTCTGCAAACTCCTCCCTTCTTGCAGGCAGAAAGCTCTGGCTTTGAGAGAACGGAGACATCTAATGGTAATATTTATGTACCAAAATTAGGTGTTGTGTGTGCTTCTGTCCAAGTAGTAATTTGTGGAATTCATTTTGCAGGTTGCCTTGCTGATAGCAAACATTAATTGTGTTTTTGCTCCCTGCACACCAACACTCACACATGCATCTACATTTTGTTTATTCTTTAGGAAACTTTTGCATGGATCTATGTCTAATTCTCTCCAGACTTCAAATTTTATTAATTACTTAAGAAATCCTGGATAATTTCATAAACTTTCCATTTAAGTAATCATGCCTAAATTGCATTTAACTGAAAGGGCTTGTGTATTAATTGTGCCTAGTGTTTTTGTTGATGAGGCAATTCTGTATCTGTGCTAATCAGAGCTGCCTTGCGTCTGTCTGCGCTGATGAAGTTTTCCATCAACTGTGTTGATTTAGAATTTTAGTCGTTATCTAGCTTTCCCAAGGTAGGGGAGCAGTTCTCAGCATGACTGTTTTAGTCCTCACTCTGAACTGACAAAATGGAAATGATTATGACTCTAAGCTAATTGCATCATTTAAGGCAGAAACCTGGATTTGTCCTTGCCTAGCTCCTCCCCGTCATTCAGTACAACATTTATATAGTCAAAATCTTGCCAATTTCACCCCCTAAATATTTCCTGGGTTACATATCCTCCTCCAGCTCAGGCCCCTGGTAGGTCTCACTTGGACTATTCCCTACAGTCTTTGACTTGGTCTCCCTGATGTTGCAATAGGCCCTCTTATTCAGCCAGAAGGATCTCTCTATGCACTTCTTCTTCTTTTTTTTTTTTTTTCCTCTATGCACTTCTGAACAAGTTGCTCTCATGCTTAAAAGCTATCAGCAGACACCCCATCATCTACAGCAAAAGGCCATGCTACTTCGCAAGGCCTGGAAGTCTTCCTGTGCTTCAGTACTTTTTCCTTTTTTTTTTTCTTTTCAGCTTCATCACCTGCCCCTTTCCAATCTGAACTCGACACCACACGACCACCAAATCATGTACTTTTTTTCTCTCTTGCTCGGGTTCATGTCTCAGTCCATGGTTTGGGCTGGAATATTTTGTTCACATTCCATATCCTGACTCACAAATCCTCATCCACACTCAGCAGCTAGCTTGGCCTATTGCCTCTTTCAGGAATTTTGGGGGAAAGTGTTTTCCTAGCACAGATGAGAATTTCAGTATTGAACTATTGACAATATCCATTCATGTGTCTGCTACCCACCACTACTGTCGCTACACCTAAGTTCTCTGAGGACAGAAAGAACCCCATTCATCTTGTTATCCCCAGCCCCTAGCATAGTGCCTGGAGTCTAGTTACAATCGATAATGTCATGCCGGAGTTCCGGGCTATGACAATGAAGTTGAATTTTTTCTTTTCACTATAGGATATATTTTTGTATAGTTCCCTAGAATCAGACCCTGAGCTGAAGGATCATGTGAAAATGATTTATTAGGAACTAGTCCTAGAAAAAAAAAAAAACTAGTAAAGGAGTAGGGCAGTGAGGCAGGGAAGTAAAGAGAAGGAGGCCAAATATGGGAGTGCTATCAAGAGAGTCTCACAGAGAGTAATTTTCTCTCCATTCTACAGGAGAGCTCTAGAGACAGTTTGGGTCCTGCCTCTGATTTGTCCTTACCAGGGGTGGGGTATCTGGTGTGTTGGATACACTCACATCTATCAACATTGGCTATAGATTGCTTCTCCCTCAAAATATAAAATCCTAGTCACTTGGCTTTCAATATATATGAATAGGTCAGTGGAACTGACACATGTGTCAGAATCCCCTGGAGGGCTTATTAAAATACAGATTGTGGAGCCATATCCCCAGAGTTGCTGATTCAGTGCATCTTCAGCTGGGCTTAAGAACTTGCAGTTCCAACAAGTTTGCAGGTGATGCTGATGCTCTGATTTGCAGATCATACTTTGAGAAGCACTGATTTAAGCAAAGTGGGTTACAGTAGCCTGAGGGTCATCCTACAATAAAGGCATGAGTACAGGCTGCTAGGAATGAAAATACACCAGAATCATCAAGGGATCCAAGGGAATAAGGATAGAGCATCAGTAGCATCTGCTTCCAGGGCCCTGACTAATGCCTGAGAAGACCTGAGCTGTCCAGAACAGTGTTTCTGGCCACATTTCTATTCCAAAGCCAGGTCCCAATTTGAAGGATTGGCTAATGTGAATATTTAACTTTTAAATCAAATTTCACTTTGCTGTACTGGAAGATCACACTAAACTATTTCTTCTTATCATATTTGGTTCTCTTCTTGTCCTCCTCATTATGTTCTGCTTCTTGGTAGTACCATTGGACATTGTCTTGTTGACATGTCTTTCTTCCTAGCCGACTTCTTTGTGTAGTCCGTTTTATTATAATTTACCAAAACAAACTTCAAAATGTTGTTATCTAACCAGAAAAAGTAAAGTAATATAGAAAATAGTTGATGCAACAAACTAAAAATACACTGTAATAAAAAAGTATTGTATAAGAAATAAATAACCAGACACTAAAATAGGCTAAATCAGCAAAAAAGGACTTAGAATTTAAAAAAAAATAGAAATTGGTTTGTTGATTTTCCAAATGCTCTTTGTAAATAAGTGGAATCTTGGCAATTTTGGGAATTTTGGTCAAAATTAGGTATGATTTTATTTTACTTAAAGAGGATTTCCTTCACTGTTTTTATCCTGGTTGTTTGAAAGAGTTCATGGAGTTCCCAGAGGCATCTGATATTCACAGAGTAGCTCATTATGTACTGGAAAATCTGTCTAACTTGGTGCTTTGAAATAAATATGAGAGAGCTAAAAGTTTAGTGTTGTAATTAAATCTGACATCATGCTGGAATCTTTGCAAAGGTAATAAATCACTCAGGAATCATGAAATGGTCCCTTCACTATACTCCTTGTTTATTAATTTAAGTCAATTTAACAGAAACATACTGAGAACCTACTCTGTGTAGAACCTGGGAAGGGAGAGGAGGAGGGAGAACCATGAGGAAGGAGGACATATGCCCCTTAGTAGGAAGCTTTGTGAAAGCACTTAGTATGATTTGGATCCTAAGTTCAGTCATATGTGTAAAACTTAGAAAGACCACAAAGAAAAAAAGACTTCAAGGAAGGAAGAAGTATAAGAGGAAAAGCCAATGACAAATAGGTAATTGGTGATGAAGGAAAGGATAGAAAAACATAACCATCTTCAAAGTTATGTAAGTTTATGATAAGAGAATAATTTTTTCAGGTATGCCAAGTCAGAAAAAGTGTATGTCAAAAAATTTGTCTAATAATTAAAGAGTTGATGGGATTTTAAGGGTTTGTATGGAAGGAAGGATATTACTACTTTTTGGATCCCTTCTACAAGTCCATGATTTTATACCTATTATCACAACCAATCTACCAGACTATTGACAATATAGTGCCCTTTTTATAGTAAATTTTTAACCTTTATAATGATTTTAGATGCACAAAAAAGTAATGATAAAACAGAGTTCCTGTATGCATACCCTCATCCACTTTCCCCTTTTGTTCACATCTTCTGTTAGTCTACTTTGTCACAATGAAAACTCCAGTATGAGCATATCACTATCAAACTCCAGACTTGAGTTGGATGTCACCACAGTGCTTTTCTTTTCCAGGATCCAATCCAGGATCCACACTACCCTTATCAACTGCTCTGGCCCATGCCAGTTTCTCAATCCTTCATTGTTTTTCATGATATTGGAAGTTTTCAAGAGTACTGGTTAGGTGTTTTGTAGAATTGAAATTGCTATTGTTTTTTAAAAAAGATTTATTTATTTATTTATTTATTTATTTATTTATGAGAGAGAGAGAGAGAGAGAGAGAGACAGGCAGAGGGAGAAGCAGGCTCCATGCCGGGAGCCCAACGCGGGACTCCATCCCAGGACTCCAGGATCGCGCCCTGGGCCAAAGGCAGGCGCTAAACCTACTGAGCCACCCAGGAATCCCCGAAATTGCTATTTTTAATAGAAATGTATCAACTGTAACATTTTCATCAAAGATAAAGATTTGGGCTGAAAAGAAAGGTATCAGTAATATCTTTTGCCAGCAAGAACATTGAAAACTAAGAAGGAACTGTTTTGTAGCAATGCCTGGGCTCTTTGAATTCCAGAAATGCTCCTTCTGTGATTTTTTTCACTGTTACTAAGTCTTCCCTTTCAAGAAAAAGAAATACACCTTAGTTTAGACCAGTATACCCAATTCTATATCTGTATGGGAGATTTGATGAGGATGCTAACCTTCTAAGTAAATTCTTAGGGATCACTAACACTTTAACACTTGATATTCAACTAACTATAGTGAATTATTAAGTTTATTAAGGGCTCTAATTCTGCATTCTGCTAAAATGTCTGGTTGTTGTACAAAGCTTCATTTATCTTTTAATATTAGGTTGGTTTGTATGCACAGAGATTTAAAAGAAATGGCTAGTGAATATAGAGACTTAAAGAAGGTAAACATTTATTATTTTTTCACCTAGAAATAATTCAGAGTAGACAATCCAGAACTGGAATTGTAGAAATTATTCACTCAGGGACATAGGCCTCCTTCAGCTGCCTGTTCTGTCATCCCTAAAGTGTGGTCCCATTCTTCTGGTCCAGAAGGACTGGTAAACTCTGTTCATCACATCTATATTGCATGAATAGGATGGAGCAAAAAAAAAAAAAAAGCTGTGCCTTCTCCTTTATAAGATTTCTAGAAATATATCACAACGATTTCTCTTTATATCTCCTTGACCAAAACTTAGCTGCATGAATACTCTTAACTACAAAGGAGGCTGGGTATATGATTATTATTGTAGGTGGTCATATACCTAGCAAAAATCGAATATCTCTGGAAATTGGGAGATAAATAGTGGTCAGCACCACACTTAAAATGTACAATTCCTCCTGCATATGAAAACACAGATCATTCAGTGTAGCATCAATGTTTGAGGTTTTAGATTCAATATTGGACCTATCATTAATTTTTGCCTAAATTCTGTTTTGGCCCTATAATTTTCTGGTAACTAGATGATGGGGATGTATCTAGATTGTGGTTAAATCCTAAATAAAGTGGATTTGTAGTCTTGGTAATCTACCTTGGGACTGCATAGAATAGTGGAACTGTCTTTTCTCCTCCATAAATGAATCAGAGAGCTTTTGTTCCAGAGGATGTATCCTGGGAAATGACTAGACTCTTTCAAGAAATAGCAAGCAAGATGGCTCTGAAAGGCCATGACCAGAGTTGGTTACTCAACTGGGGGCAGGATCAGAAAGCTCTGAGGGCTTTGAAATTTTCCTCCAGGTCAATGGGGGACCAATGAAGGATGTAAGTAGAAGCATGGCAGGATTATTTTTGTGCTGAAGATGAAGTTCTTGACAGAAACCCAGTTTTTGTGGAATATGTTGTGGTAGTAAAATGCACTCTTACATTCTCATAGTTTCCCACATTGCTTTGCAGGAATGGGTCCCCAGGAGCAAATAGGAGCAGTCATTAGGAATGTTTTCCAAGAATCTGGGTTTTTAAGTTTACAGAGGACTGCTAGGGTTTTCCTAATATCATGGCATGGGGACCTTTTTTTGAGTTTTGGTTGGATGTTTTTGATGTTTGTTTTTACTACAAAAGGGATAAATAATTACTGTTGAAAATTTGAAAAATACAGAAAAGCAAATAAACCTCCCTAAACTATTGTAGCCAGCAATGAATACTGTTACCATTTTAGTGTATGGTACTCTGGCTCTTTCTCAACACAGATAGACTGCAAATTTTTGCAGGATAACATGCTGGAATGCCTTCTAAAAGTCTATTTTTAGTCCATGGAGTCTTTAGTAGAAGAGAAAGGGTTTAGTAGTTCCCATCTGGCAGCTGAAGAATCCCGGGGAGCCACGAATTACTCATAAGGGTCCTCAAATCTGCACACTTATCAAGCATTATCTGTAGGTGGAACAAATTAATATGTCACACACACACATATGTTCAACCACTGGGTAAACATACAAAGATGCTCTTCATTGAGATTAATAAATGCAAATTCATTCAAAAGCACTACTGAATTTAGCGTAGCTTACTGCCATTAGTTATTTTTTCAGTCAAAGAATATTAAATAAATTCAATGATTGTATAGAGGGCACATAGATGTACTGATGTTCCAAAGGAGTCCTTGTGCTTGTGATGAGGGATGAGTGACTTGTGTAGCTATCACTGTTTCCATGCCAGTCAGAGGCTTCCAGAACACCTCCTTTGTCTTTGCTTTTCTTACTGCTTCTTTCATTGAGAAGAAGCAAATCACTCTCAGAGTTGGAAGGTCCTTCTTCCATAGTTGTATTACCAAACTTGTACTGGCTTAGGTAGAAAATGAAGATTTCACTATTGAAGCAAAAATACTATCTAAATGTACCAACATTTGTAAAATAAGGAGATGATCTTTGCCATTTTATCTCTGATGACCCCAAGAGTACTGATCCCCAACTTTCACTAATTGCTTGATTCTTATTATTTAGGATTTACTCTCTTAGTGAAATCTACTCTCTTTGAAATAAGCAACCAGTAATTTGGAAAATAGAGGAGGTTTCTTATTTGCCATTCTGAAGAATAAAATGATTTCACACTTCATTACTTTTCTCTCCCCAAAGTTCAGTCTTAACTTAAAGTTATACGGTTGCTGGTGAAAGATGATTTCTTGGATTTTCCATAAGCAGGATGTGTTAACCGATGCCCTTTCCAAACCAATTATTTTAGTTTAGTTTCATTTGTTTGGGTTCAGTTCTGCTATTTGGGGGTGCACACTGGCTCCCAGGCTAAAGGTCAAGTTTTCCTCATCCACTCCAGTGCATTCCAAATGTGATCACATACTCCCAAGCTTAATATAATACTTTTTCCCCCTCTTCACCCTACTTAGCCTTCTCTTTTTAAGTGATTTGAATTAATATTCCTGTTCTTTCTGCACCTGATGGAGTTCGCCGTCAGGTTAGCACCTCATTCTAATCATTTCTCTCCTTTGTCCTGTTCATTTTTATCCTGTGGGTGCTGTTAACTAATCTATTTCTTTCATCACAGGAGAAGTGAGGGTGGTTTAAGAAAGGAGGTACATTTCCTGGTGGATGCTCCGTTCTGAAGAAAAATCATTTCATCACTTTGCCTTTCACAAGCGAGAGATGTGAGGCAGTCTTCTAGAATATGGACAGACACATTAGTGCTGTGCTTCCCAAAATAACTGAAGGGTTTTAGTTTGGCCTCCTGTCCCTTCCCTCCTACCCCATTGCTTGATAGAAGGTCATGGTGGGCGATACTGGGAATGTTCATTGTGTTATTATTTTGAAAGCTTGGATTCTTGGTCACTATTAAGATCCTTGCGCAAATTTTTTCTTCTTTCTGAGCTTTGGGTCTTTTAATCCATCAAATAAAGCTCCTGATACTCGAAGGTTTTCTGGGAATCCCATGAAACACCACAGGTGCTATAATAATATCAGGAATCAAAGGTTTTATCAACAAGCTGAAAAGTCATTTGTTTCTTGTTTCTTTATTGTATCCAAAGAGATAACCAGCTTGGGTATGAATTTCCAGTCCTACTAATGTGTCACCTTGAGCAAATTATTTGACCACTTTGTGTCTTAGTTTTCCCAAGCATAAAATGGTCTTAATCATAACTACTACCTCATCAGATTAGGCAAGTGGAAAGCCATAATTCACATGAAGAGCTCAATGTGATGCTAGAAACATAATAAAAGCTCAGTAACCATTAATGTCTTTATCAGCACATACAAGGAACTAGCAAGGAGAATTCTGATATTTCAGTTCTTTCATTCATGGGATGTTCATTTTATCCTATGCCAAGTGCATCATAGTGGGCTCTGGGTGGGGAGAGGTGAACAGAGGCCTTTTCTCATGTATCTTACAAAAAAAAAAAATCTCTATTTAAAGAACCAAAACTAGATCCATTTTACTGATAAAGGAAACTGAGGCTCAGGGATGTGAAGCAGATTATTTTAACTGGGACCATTTTTTAGGTCTTCAGATTATGTCCTAGAATTCTTTCTTCTGTATTTGCAAACTTGAGCTTGACATCCTTCCCTAACAGAAAACTCACCCAGAAAGGCCAAGATATAAATGTTGCAGATTTTAAACACAATGTCTGTTTTGTCCCCAGAAGATTGAAAAGCCACTACAGTAACAGTGACTCATTGTTAAACTCATTTTATAGACTTTTCAAACACATGGTATTTTGTGCACACCCCTTCCCCCCGCCCCAGCTCTAAGCTTCAACTAGTTGAAATAAATTACTGTCCAGTAACCAAGACGTCCATCCCCTGATAAAAACCTTTGCTTTCTGGTTACGTAACTATGTCACTCTGTACATATTTTTGGATTTACAGGAAAAATATTAAATAGAAATATATATATATATATATATATACATATACACACACACATTGGTATGGCAATGTCAGTCTTTTTAAATGGATTCCTTAAATTTAAATTTAAGTAAGTTTTTTGGAAGGCAAAATGCATTTTGAAAAGAATATTCTTGATTTTTTTCAAAGGGCAAAGCCGAAGATATACCAGGGAAGAAGAAACACAGCTTTTAATTATATGATATCCTGGCAATCACAGTCAGTAATTTTGAGGGAAAGAGGTGGTGATGAGTCTGTTGCAACATACCATGTAGCTGTCAGCCTGGTTTCTTGTCATTGTCTAGTTGCTAGGTCAGTTCTTAACTGTTCAATGAAAGCTAGTTGTGATACAAGCATGTGGGAATATCTTCCTGTAATGTCCAGTTAATTGTAAAGATGAAGAAGAAGAAGGAGAAGGAGAAGAGAAGGAGAAGGAGAAGGAGAAGGAGAAGAAGAAGAAGAAGAAGAAGAAGAAGAAGAAGAAAGAAGAAGAAGAAGACCACCACCCTTCACTTGGGTGGTTATTCAGGAAGACCACCTGCCTTTCGAAAAAGAACATTAGATTTAGCATGCATTTCCTGGATTGGCAGCTCATTGAGCCTCCACTCCCAACCTCCAACCTGATCAGCCTGTTGGTATTAACATTTTCATTATGAGACATAAAATCTCAAATCGATTATCCCATTTCCATCAAAGACTAAAACGTCAGCCCCAAATCTATTGCTCAAATTATAGCAGCAACACCAGTAGTTACTGAAGTTAGTTAAGCTAGTAGCTACTTAAGATTTTTGCATTCAGCATATTTGATATTTTCTCCTTTTCATGTCGTTGAAATCAATCCATTTTGAACAGAATACATCCAAGTCTTTTTTGAACATCCTAATTCAGAAACAACTTCACAGCATACTATTTTTAGGGGCCACTCTTTGGAAAGTTAACAATATTCCTTATCATTTGTCACCAAAGTGACTGTAAAGGATGACTGTGAGAACAGCAAAGCTGCACATGAGATGAGGATGCTGGGCGGCAGGCTAGGTTTACTCACTGTTTTAAAGCTTCACACTACTTGCCCCGCTTTGTAGCATTTGGAATCCCAGTTCTAGCTTCAGCAAATGTAAACCTTGCCACATGAAATGAATCTTAAGAGATCACTCCTGAATAGCCCAAGAGAAGGTCTGCTACAGTGGTGAGCGGTATTTTTTGCACAAATGTCAAATCAAGAAAAAGTGTTCATAGATTGCCTCCCCTTTTTTTATGGAAATCATATCCTTAAAAAATGAGGACATGAAGTATCTAAAACTGAGCTTATGTGGTCTTTTATTTCTTTTACACTAAGGTTTTCCTTTCAAGTAGGAACTATAGTGCTGCATCTCTATATATACTTTGTGTGAGATGAAAATCCAAAGATATTGAAGGGGTTATTGCAAAATATGGAGATAAGAAGAAAAAATGGCACCAGAGTTGAGCCACAGTAAATGAAAATGTGACTTTATTAAAGTTCTCTCAGTTGTGTAGGGAAATTTTGAGGGACAATCTTAGAAGATGGGACAGTGTGATGAGGATACAGACACTTACTAGTGAGTGCTTGCCTGTTCCACGCCTATTCCCAGCCTATAATACAGACAGAAGAGAAGCCCAGTGGAGCTAGTTCCCTGGCACAGGATGGGGTAAAAGCTATGCTCTCAATCTTGCTTCCTGGCTCAAGTCTCTCTGGCTGTTTTGCCAGACTGTATCGATGGCATAGAAGATACTGGCATAGGTAGATAGACATCATACAGGTAGGAATTTGAGCCATTTTAATAAAATAAAATAGAGACACTCAGGTATAGCACATCCCTGGAAATGAACCCTGAATTGTGCGCCAGAATGGAAAGCTGGCAGGCTGTAGGAGACCGAATCTCATCTTCTGGCCTTGTGGAGATTGTAAATAACAAATAATAATAAATAAGTAACAAAGAAATAAATAGGTTTGCTGCTGATGAGATTTTGGACAAAATCAATTCCGTGATTTAATAGAAGTCATTGAATTTTTGAAGCAAGCATACTCTGCATTTTACAGGAGAGATCTTTGGGAGTAGTTTGTGGATTTATGATGGAGCACTATCAGAAATGCGGCTCTGGGGTGCCTGGGTAGCTCAGTCAGTTAAGCATCTGGCTCTTGATTTCAGCTCAGGTCATGATCTCATGGTCATTGGATCAAGCCATGCTCAGCAGTCTGCTTGAGATTCTCTCTCTTCCTTTTTCTCTGCTTCTCCCCCGCTTGCTCTCTAAATAAATAAATAAATAAATAAATAAATAAATAAATAAATAAGTAAGTAAGTAAATAAATAAATAAATAAACAAATAAAATCTTAAAAAGAAAGAAACAAATGTGGCTGTAACTTTCACCATCTCCCAAAGTTAATTCATGGAGATATTTTGAAGCCTGTGGGAGGTAGCACTATCCAATTCCATAAGTTCATTATGAATATTTGGTAAATATATTTTGTCATACTGTCATAGGACAAAAGCAAATACATTTATTCATGAATGTGAAAAATATTAGGATGAAATTAAATGGACTGAAATAAAATGTAGGCTTTTGACTAAGTTAGCCAGATCAAAATAACAAAAGTAAAATGTTGGAATCATGCAAATGTCACAGCACTTGACTTCTATTCCTGCGTTCTTATTAAAAAGAAGAAGACGAAGATGGGGTGCTTGGCTGGCTCAGTTGGTAAAGTGTGTGACTCCTAATCTTGGGGTTATGATTTTGAGCCCCACATTGGGTGTAGAGATTACTTAAAAAAAAGATCACTTTAAAATTTCCAAATGAATTACATATATATTTAAGAACAAGTTTCCTCAGAGTAAAAGCATTTTATCACTAACTTCAGAAATCATTACTATTAAAATATAGATTCTCTGTGGAAGCAGGGCATATGTTCTTGTTTTAGAACCTAGAGCAGTGTTTGGCAGTCATTCATCGCGCAGTTGACCCTTGAACAACATGTATTTGAACTACACGGGTCCATTGATACATGGATTTTTCCCCCCACAAACACAATACAGTACTGTAAACATACTTTTTCTTCCTTATGATTTTCTTTGCATTTTTTTTCTCTAGCTTGCTTTATTACAAAAATACAATATATAATACATATATAAAATATATGCTAATCAACTGTTTATGTTCTCAGTGAGGATCTGGTCAATAATAGGATATTCATAAAGCTTTTGAGGAGTTAGTTACACACAGATTTTCAACGTCGGGGGTTTGCACACCTAGCCCCTGTGCTGTTCAAGGATCACCTGTATATAATGAAATGTTTTAAATGATTAAATGGATTATAAATTACCTATGAGACCTCACAACCTGAAAGTCCCACAGGTACATCAAACTAAGCATTCCTCTAACAGAGCTTAAGCTTTCCCCTTGCTTATCTGCTCCAACCTACAACATAACTCCTCTCATATTTTCTTTCTCAGTGAAGAGTCACCAGGTTTGACCTGAGTGTCAGCATGTTTCAAATCCGATTCATCATCACTCCTCATTGTCTCTCAAATAGCATGTGCTGAAATATAATCTAAAATGGATTTAACATCATTGTATATTGGGCTATTGTGTTGACATTCCATGACTTGACTTGAAGTAATTAGAAACACCCTGAGGTGTCACAAGCAGAAAGGCCAAGAAATCCTTCTCTTGATGTTTTCTAGTCTTTAACATATGTTTTCTCTGTACTTTTGTAGAATGTCTTCCCAATGGGGTCTGCCCATCTAATTTCTATTGCATATAGGAAGATACCTGTGTAGGTAGATAACCATACAGTAGGAACTTACATCATTTTCTTAAAGTAAAATGGAGATGTTCAGGTATAGCATGTAAACACAGCCAGTGATTCTTAAAATCAGATCTGCAATGCAAGGGCCTACAATACCCTAGTCAGATGATTTGCAACAGGCAGGGTTGAGAGTCAGGCCTATGGGTGTTAGCAGTGGCTGTAGGTGCCACAGCCTCCTTCCTACAGTGCTTGTTACTTTCAGCTAGATGCACACCCTGTCAACTACCCACTGTCTTTTTGGAGTTCCAGGGGGAGAGACAGTCAGAAAAGCAGCTAGTGGCATAGAAACAATTCATTCTATCAGTTTGCCCAGAATATTCCAAGTTGTATGAAGAAGCCCTAGTGAGTGTCATTTCCATTTTTACTAAATAATAGTATGTGAAACTGGGGTTTTGATAATACTGATAGAAATGAAGTTAATTGAAATAACTGTTTTTCCTTGCAGTGTTGAATATATCTAGAGAGAGACACCCTTGGATTGACAAACTGTGTCAATTAATAATTACATATGGAGTATAGTTAAAGAAACTTGTTTTCGTTTCTCTGCATTTTAGATTTGAAAATATAATTATATTTTTTAAAATAGACTAGTATAAAACAGTTTAATGATTGTTTCTTAGGAAAGACTAGTTCATGTTCTAAAATGTTTTCCTTTCTATTTTTGTGGTGAAGCTGTCACTCTTTTATGAAATAATGGTGGTAGCTGGCAAGATAAAATATGGCAGCACTATATAAATTCTTAGTTTATTTCATGTTTGTGTTTTGCATGTCCATGAACACTGGTCGAGAAGATGGTTTTGGAAGGTGGGAATCTCGGATTTAGTGCAGGCACTGACTGAAGGGGTGTGTAGAATGGAGATGTTTGTGCTTCAAAATCACAGCCAAAAATAGGACTTGGGTGGGGTGTCTTGGTGGGATTGAAAGGGCACTTGTCTAGGGGTCAGAGAAGAGCTAGCTCCATCAGTCTAGCTCCATCACTGACTAGTCATGAAGATGAGTCATTAATCTCATTTGCAAATTGAAAATACAAACTATGTCTACTTTACTCACAGGGATGTTGGACAATCAAAGAAAATAATGTGCATGAACGACTTTGAAAACTGTAGAGGATCATACAAAAATAAGACATCATACAAGGAAGCCATATTTTCCTCTGAGGAAGTAGGAAATGCATAGGTTGATTTTGAGACTAACTCCCAATACTGTGTTCTGCAGAGACTGTACTTCACATAAAGCTTCCACATAAATGCAAATATAAGGGAGGTTTTCAAGGTGATGGGCAATGGTCACAATGATGTGGGATGGCTAGTGTTGGGTAATAGACCTATCATGAAGCTAGCACTACTGCCAGGAGATAGGCTCCTCCACCATGGTCCTGGCCCACTCTGAAGGAGTAGTGGGCTTGAATGTGAAGGAAGGATGGTCTGTGTAAGTCAAAGCAGATTGGCTCGTGGGCCAGTTGATTGAGGGACACTAGAAGCACCCCTGTGCTAATGCCATAAAAATGTGAAGGTTATTTAGAGCACATAAAGACAATAATACTATAATTCCAGAGAAACACAGGTACACATGTAACACATTCTCATTGTTAGCCAAAATTGAGCTACCAAAAAGATAAATGGCCAGATTAGGATTATTAAAGGTTGTTTGAGGTACATACAAAAGCAAAGGCTTCTGATGAAACTTGTGAATGTCTGGCAGAGGTAGAGATTGTTGGCCAGTGTTGGTGTCTGAGGAAACAGATTTTGCAGCTAAGAGCCAGAGGACCCTCAAAGCCACATGCTAATCATGATGCTGATTCTTGAAGCTCATTCTGGAAGAAAGGTTCGAAAAGCACTATAGTCAGAGAACATAAAGTCATAGATTCATAGAAGCAGAGATAAAAATGACTTTGAAGGTCAACTGATACCCAATTCACATTCTGTTGAAGGTTACAATGAAAGTCTTTGAGATAAGGACCTTTCTGCTAGGAATTTCTTTATTAAGTTCTGCCTATGAGTGAAATGTGTATTTTCCACAGTCTCCCATTAGAAACAAAAAAGAAATCTAGAATTCTCTAAAAAGCTCAGATCTTCCAGGAATATTTGGGTGGGCTTTCTTCTGAGAATATGTCTGTTATCCTATAGCAAATCAAAGTAGATATGGTGAGGAAAGATCTTTCTGAATATGGCATAGCATAGGATTATTTGCTTTCGGTAGCCCAAATCTGGGCAGTCAGAACCTTTCACTCACTCATTCATTCAGTTTTTGACCCAATCATCAAATATTTGAACAAGAGGTATAAAACCCTTTGGGGTGGGCAATCTGTGGCATTGTAGGCGCTTCTGCAGGAGAGGTGATGGCCAATGGCCTTGGTATTATCACAACCAGCCAGAGTAATCTTTTTGATGTATAAACCAGACAGTCTTGCTTCTATGCTCACAATCCTCCAGTGACTTCTTATCAGGCTTGAAACAAAACAGTCCTCCTGGTCCCGCCACCACCCCCTGTCCCCACCTTTGGATTTCAGGTGATGTGGCATCCTGAGCAGTAAAAGGCAAAAGGGAGAACCTAAGGAAGGTGTGAATCGACTTCTCACCCAGGATAGTTAAGGTAAATTCCCCTGAATGAGCTCCCAAGGATCTCTCACCATGCTATTTTTTATTCTTAAGAAAGTTAGTAAAGGTCAAGGAAATTATAAAATAACAAAACCCAGACTATCTCGAATTCTAGGATTTCTTGACTCTATTTATTTAAAAAATAATAATAAACTATGCTTTCCCAGGTGTTGTTTTGCATTTCAAGGGGGGGGGGGAGCTCTTTTGCTTGTCCTAGGTCCTCCTCCTCCATCCTTCCAAATTGTATAATTTCAGTTTCCATGTGTCTCATCTTTACTGAAGAGTCAAGATAACAAAAGAGCTTTTTAGTTCTTTAATGCATTTTGATATTAATTTATAAAGTTATTTATCCCTTTTACTCTGTTTCTACTGATTATGGAAATGATGCCATAACTGTGACAGTTTGGTTATGCATTTGGTACCGTGCTAGCATGACTAGATAATTTCTGGAACAGTTCAGAGTCCTGGGGTAGGCAGTGAAATGTGACAGTGGGTGATCTCTACGAAATGACGACCCTGTGC
The DNA here is from genome assembly GCF_011100685.1 of Canis lupus familiaris. Classification (NCBI taxonomy): domain Eukaryota; kingdom Metazoa; phylum Chordata; class Mammalia; order Carnivora; family Canidae; genus Canis; species Canis lupus. Next base: position 17,631,658 of record NC_049244.1, on the reverse strand, counting down.
TAGATAGTGTTAGGGATCCTATATCTATAGTGTTAAACATCCTGTATTGGTAGTCCTGAAGACTTTCTTATCAGAACAAGAAAGTAGCTTCTCTCTGCATTTCATTTATAATTAACCAGAAGAGAGAGACTAAAGAAGATATACCAGAGACCATAATGGTTTTGCTTTCATTTGAAAATTAAAATTAATTCACAGAATGTTAGAAAGGTTAAGTCAGCTGCCCAGAATCACACTGCCGAGACTGGACTCAAACTCTTCCTCCCCATGGCGTCTGTGGTCCCTAAAACTGAAACATAGGAACTCATGGTTGAATAGGGAAGGAGGTGGTGTCCATGTCACTTGCTGCTTGCATGGTGTCTGTAGAACTTGTGAAGTCAGAGGCTCATTCTGTTGTCTTTATTGCTGCACCCATGACTCTTTAATAAATGCCTGGGACATAACAGGCCCCCTGGTAAATAAATGGCTATTGAATGACTGAATGTCATTACCATTTGCTAAGATGAGCATTGCATTTTGTGGAAAATTGTCTGGACTCCCAGGTTGCAGTGACATCTGTACTAATGAGAGAATGAATGTTTCCCTTGTCATCTTCTTTCCCTCCAGAAGGGTTTTACATCCTCCTTGTCCTCTACGGGGTTCTCTTCTCCACTCCTAACTCAAGAGGCTCAAAGTTGTGCCTGGCATCCTCAGTCAGGACTCCATATTTGAAATCTCTGGCCCTTCCTTGACCGCTAACCCTCTCCAGCCAGATATGTGGAAGAGAAACAAGGTATACTTTATGGATGATTGAGAAACTGGAATTTAGAAACCAGACACCAGTTTACCACCTACCCATCACAATCTAGCGGGAAAGTCCATACTCATATAATTTGAAAGATGTATTATTAGATTAGTACAGATAATGACCATGTTATATTTGGCAGTCTGCAGAAAAGAACAGCTGCCCTAGAAATCCATTTCATTGCAACTTGTTTATTTATTTTTTTTAATTCTGGGAAGTGAGTGTTCTGAGCACTACCTTTGCAAGAGTAGCAAAGGTTACTTGGCCAACATGAGATTCTCTTCCATTTCACCTACAGGCTTTGATCACCTGTTCTTATTACTCTTATTACCTAAGAGTCAAATGGAGAGTAGTAGAATAAGACTCTGGAAGCTAAAGCTAAAGCAGTTCATAGATAAGGAAACTGAATTACAGAGAGGTTAAAGTAACTTTCTGAAAATCACAGTTGATAACTAGCAGATTCAAGCATCAGCTGACAACTTTGTTTTTATAGAAGAAATGTCAAATGTGTTTGATATTTAAGCCTATTTTTTTCTTTTTTATTGAGAAATGAATGCACAGAGCTTTAGAATTAACTGAAATTGATAGGAGATCCTTGGGAAAATTTCCATAAAAAGCTGAATCTCCTGCTTCTTGCCATATCAAAGATTTTTCTTCTTATATTAATCTAAAGGTGTCAATAAAATGTGATGATTGTCCCAAAGTTTCAAGAACTTTTCCAGTCAAAAATATTCTCTGAGGGAGAAAAATATATATATGATAAATTCTCTTGAAGTTTCTATGTTAAGGAATCCTGCTAAATTGCACTTTTGAAATATATGCCTTGTTAATCTACTTAGGACTGGACCATGTCTTTCTTTCACAAATGAAATAAAAGAAGATTCTGATAGGATTTCCCCTGGATGAAGTCTAATGCCATGGGCAGAGACTGTGAATTTCCCAATGCCAGGAAAATAGGATTTTATATCTTATCCATTTGCTGGAAGATTATCCCAGAAATGTCACACATAAGGCACTTCTGTAGCTCCCTGAGGCTTCCATGTCACCCCAACTCATGAATGTGCAGTTCCTACCCTGCAGCCCAGAATTGCTTAAACAATTGACTTCTCACACCTTCAAATGGAATGCAGAGAGCCTGTGGGTAATATGCAAAAATTGTTTGGGCATTGGGATTGGCAGAGGAAACTGTAGCTGGCTTCTCCCTCTTGGGCTCAACATCTTTTGTTTCATTGTGGTTAAAAGAATCCAGGTATAGTCCAGCCCAGAGAGGGGATCTATCTTGGTATATCTGAAAACAGATCTCCAAATATTTCAGACAAGTATCCTAATACAGAAAGATGGCTTTATCTTTCTTATTTCATTATTAATCATAGGATTTTCTTTTGTAGCCTAAAACCCAAAGGTATCATTGGGCAGAGAAAAGAAAAACTGTTGTTTTTTCTCCCAAATGTGTATTTTTGTCACATACATACTACACAAGACAATTTATTTATTTATTTATTTATTTATTTATTTATTTATTTATTTTATTATTATTATTATTATTATTTTTACACAAGACAATTTAAATACTGTGGTCTGGGTCAGGCTTTAAAAAAAAAAAGCTTTTGAGGGAGCAAGAGAGCAGTCAGGAAAGGTTGGAAAGTGAAATAATTAATATATAGTTTCTGTTCTCATTGGCATTTACTTGTCCTTTTCTGGTTGTTGTTCTTTTGTGTTCATGGAAGTTCTTTTAGCCCCAGGTACTCTAACATCAACCCTTTGGGATCCCACTAAACTGTGTTAAGAAACACAATTATAGGTGTTGATTTTATGGTTAATAAAAGGGTAATATTGAATATGTAGTTGTAGCAGGGAACTTATTTGAAAACTAAAGCCCTGTTAAATATATGAGAACATACTTGTAGCACATGAAACTCTTCCTCACAGTCTAGTAGGAAGGAATAGATGTAAACTCCATCAGTTATGCCCAGCAAGAGATGAAATCCTTTAATGTTTATAAGCTCAGACTTAAATTGGCAGATCTGGATCAAAATCCAGACTGTGCACTTGACTCAAGCAAGTTTCTCTGAGCCTCGATTTTCTCATCTGTAAAAGGGAACCATAGCAGCTCATACAATCCCAGGTATCTCTGCATGTGGAATAGGATGAGATGCTGTGTATAAAGCATATAGTCCAATGTGAAGGCTAACTAAATGTCAGCCACTACAATTATAATCGTCATTCTTATCATCATAATTTCATTAATGTCAATCACTGTCTGGCACGAGAGTTGCAACCAGATGGTTGATGAATTTGGTATGAGCAAAAGTATTTCTGAAATGGGCAAAGGCTCTTGAACTGAAAACTTATAAACAAAACAATTCATTTAATAAATCATTATGTGCAGGGTGTTTACCAGATTTAGCCATTAACCAGAGCCATTTTGCAATATAGCTGATTCACACAGTGAACCCCAAGCCCTTCTCACTCAGGCAAGGGTGGTATAGCTAGCATTTTCCCTTTGTCCAACCCTTTTATTTCACACCTACTTTGTTCTTTTTGCACATTGCCTAGGATTGAGACCCCTCTACACATAAGACATGTGTGTCTTGTCACCTTTCTCTGGCAAACTCGCAAAGTCACTCCTCTCTTTCCCCTTTTCTCCAAACCCTCCAAGCACACACATTGGTCACCTGAAGAAGAGAAGTTCTTTGCTTGCTCTCTTGTCCTCTGGTTTGTTCCTATACTACATTTCATTTTCATTCGTTCCTGGTGGGAAGAGCTATTTATTTACCCCCAGGAAGTCCTGTCACGGAGATGGAAAAACATGTTTCTTGGCCAAGTGCCACGGGAAAGACAGTCCCCAGCCTAGAGAAAAATCAAACATTCCTTTTGGTGGTGACATTGTTCACTTTAAAAGCACCACTGGACCTCTGTGCAGCCCCACATCGGGACTCTTGCTCCAGGGGTATTATTACCCTGGTGGGATGGTATTTCCCCTTCCCCTTGCGCAGTGCCTGTGGCATTCATGCACAGAACATTAGCATCAAAAGATTGCTGTTTTTCCTTCTTCTACATCAATTAGCTCTGTATTCCCTCTTTCACTTTCCCATTGTGTTTACCCAAAACAATGCAACATCTGAGATTTCCTAATTTACACCCTGTATTTCTCTGCACAGGCATTCTGCAGCATGTATTAAGAATGACACGCAAAAACAATTCTGTCTGCATTTTTTTTAAACCAGTTAAACCCAAGCAACTCCATTCTGGAGTCTTTTATTATTCTAATTATGCTTTGTTCCCAGGCATGCAGGAATTTCAGAAGCACCTTGTGGGTATGGGATGAGGGTAAGAAAGTCAGGATCCAGGGAAGTGAAGCTAAAGTAGCTGGGGGCTTCCCTCACCCCATCTGGGAAGGGGACAGCAGTTCAAATCACCCTTCTGGGGGCATGGTAAAAACTGGCTTGATAGAGGATGCATCAACACCCAGCTGGAATCTCCAAATGTTGGCAGAGCCAGATTTGAGCAGTACAGTATTATAGTTCCTGGGGTCCCATTGGTTTTGACTAAGCAGACGCTGTAGCCAAGTCTAGAGAAATAAAGAAGGGCTTGGCCAGGATATGCATGGAGTTGGATCCCCCAGACACAGAGAGGTTCATGGTGGAGCCCCACCAGGGACTGTATGATGCAGATCAGAAAGGAAAGCTCATCAGCTTTCAAAGGCCTGATCCCCTGTGGAAGGGCAGGGACTATGCAGACCCACACGTGGGTGAGACTCAGCAGTGAAACTAATCCCAGATTCCTTCCCTCAACTACTGCCTACTCAATGCAGGACAGCTTCCACTAGCCGTCAAATCCAGAAGTTACTTGTTCTTCTGGCTCAAGAGGGCAGCCTCTCCACATTTCCATGTTCTGTATCCCTCTGCTTGTCTGTGCAGAGCTGGGATGCCTACTTTTCCTGAGATACTCATGGCAGGATTTCTTGTGAGTAAACCTCTTCTTAATTTACAGCACTTTGCCAGGCAAAGTGTGGCACCAGCTCTTTGGACTCTTTCCTGAGTGTAAGGCATAGTGATGTCTGACAGGAGCTGACCCATAGTCTACAGGGCTTGTTCTACTCAGTATTTCTTCAAGATCCTTCTGGCTCAAGTGTCTACTGTGGCCTTGTCTCGTTTCTGCTGGTGAATCCGCCAATTTAGATGGTTTGCTTATTATTCGGTCAGGATCATGGCTGGATGAACAAGTCCCTTGGAAGCCCCCCTCCACTTTTTATTTATTTATGTTTTAAAAAGATTTATTTATTAATTCATGACAGACACAGACTGAGAGAAAGAGAGGCAGAGACGTAGACAGAGGGAGAAGCAGGCTCCTCCCAGGGAGCGTGATACGGGACTTGATCCTGGATCCCGGGATCACGACTTGAGCCAAAGGCAGGCACCCAACCGCTGAGACACCCAGGGGTCCCTCTCCTCCTATTTTTAAAACAAAGACAGGAAAGTTCCAACACTCTATGAAGGTTTTACATTTTCTGATGGCAGCAGAGGAACCAAAGGTGAAAACCAGTTGCATGGAACTGGTCAGTCCAGCTGGTTCCCAGGAAATCAAGTCAGAATTTCAGTCTACATGGCATTGGAAGGACCATACAGTGTCAAGAACAGGGCAGGTTGTAGGAAAATCTTGATGATGTCTTGGCCTTGATGATAGTATAAACCGCATCTATGCTCACACTTTTCTCTCTTTCCTCTGACAGCTTCTGGTCCTTTGTTGTAGCTCTCTTGCTGACTTCCTGTAAACAGATCTAAGAAGTTCAGAATGAACTCATTGGGGCAGCCCAGGTGGCTCAGCAGTTTAGCACCGCCTTCAGCCCAGGGCGTGATTCTGGGGACCCAGGATTGAGTCCCACGTTGGGCCTGCTTCTTTCTCTGCCCGTGTCTCTGCCGCGCTCTCTTTCTCTCTGTGTGTCTCTCATTAATAAGTAAATAATTAATAAATAAATAAAATATTTTTTTAAAAATAAACTCATTATTCATTTAGCATTCAGAACTCTGATTTTTTACTTTTATTCAGGTCAGAAGCTCTCCATTGGGAAAAAAAATGGAATACTTGAAATTGTTGCAATTGTTCAAATATACTTTTTTTACCTTCTTGACTTTGCTAAAGTTGCTCTTCCTTTCTGAAATAATCTGCCTCTCACTCTCTGCCTATCAAAGTGCTTCACATCTTACTAGTATGTGACTGTGGACAAGGTATGAGGCTTCTTTGAACCTTAGTTTCTTTATCTGCAGAAAGAGGAAAGCAACGGTATCAACCCATAGCTCAGGGGGTAAAAGGACACAAGTTTATTTCTCATTCACATCACGTGTCTAGCATAGGTCAGTGAGGGGTCTGTTTTTCATAGTTACTCATAACCCAGGAAGACAGAGGTGGGAGGCAGGAGAGCCTTAAAACTCGCCTAACTTCTGCTCAGAATTCACTAAAGTGATCACATGGTCACAGCTTACCTCAGAAAGGGTGGAAAAGTGCAATCTTACCATCTTCCAGAAGAAGGAGGCCTGAAAATTTTGTAAAGCATGAAATGGCAGCCACATCTCTGTACAGTGCATGATCAACCCAGAAAGATGGTATCACTATAGTTACTCTTGACAAGATCCAGCTTCAATTTGGTGATGCAAGAGAGAGATTTTTAAAATTAACCTCTATATGTTCTTTATTTATGCAGACATGATAAATGAGAGAATGCGCAACATAAAGGTTAACATAGATTTTTATTCAAATCCTGGTTTTATCCATTACTAACTCTGTGAGCTTGGGCAAATTAATTAACTTCGCTGTTTTTCAACTTCATCACCTGGCAAATGGGGACAATAATTGTATATGATAAGATGAGCACTGAGTGTTACACTAGATGTTAGCAAATTGAATTTAGATAAATATATTAAAAATAAAAAATAATTGTACATTCCTCAAAAAGTGTTATGCATGCTGAGATATTAATCGTGAAATTAGCAGATGTAGTACCTGATGCCGTAGAAGTATTTGCTGATTCAAATGGAGTTATACCACTTCACACACTGTTCTGTAACTAGCTTTTAAAAAAATATTAAGACACGTAAGACTTTGTGTGTGTGCCTGTGTGCATGTGTGTGTATGTGTGTATCCACCTTGTTTTTAAAAATAGTTACATATTGTTCTTTTTTTTTTTTTTTTGGCTGTATCTTACTTTTCTCAAGCAGTTCAAGTGATGAAAAATTCCCATAAGACAATTCGGGAAGACCTTCGTTTCATGAATCTCCATCCATTGAGCTGTTTCCTGCTTTTTTACTGTCAGATGTAGGGTCCAAAAACTGTGTCTAATACCATTCAGTGGGGAAGTGTATTCATATCTCTCAGTCATTTAGTCCAGACTCTCTGTTATGATCTTATCTGGTGGCAAGCATTCTCTGAGACTGTATTGCCAATAATTCTCCCAAATAAAAGGTACCATATTCTTAGGCTTAACATAAAAGCAAAAACAAAACAAAGCCCAAAAAGCAAACAAAACAAACAAACATTACTTTCCCATGGATGGACTCAGCTACAGTATAGGACTCATGCAGACTCTGCCTCTTGCCTGTTTATGCTGTCCCCATCCCTGTTCTCTCCCCAGTATTGCACCTGTTATGGGTGCCATCCACATTTCTTAAATGATGTAGTTGTGACTTCTTCATGCCCAATATTTTGTAGGGTTATTTCAAAACTTCTTCCTAAACATCGAATTCAAAGCCTAGTCTTTTTATTCTACTCCCATTTGGTGTACTCCCATTTGGTGCACTCATAATCTTGCTCTCTCCTACTTCCCCTACCTCTCCAACCTGGGTTTCTTCTTTGATGTGTTTCATAACTTCTCTTCCTATATATGCCAATCTCAGACATAAAAGTAATTCTTTAGCTCAGAGAAAGTGATCAGCTATACCTACCAGGAAGGATGAGGAAAAAATGGCGACCACTGATGTTGAGCTGCTAGGGTAGATGTCTCCGGAGATGAGACTCTATATGGGAGAAGTTCATTAAGAAGTACCTTTGGGATCCACATTTATGGGTGGGCTGGGATGGACTGGAGAGAGAGAGAGAGTTGAGCTGTAATGCACACCCAGTGGCAACCTCAGCCAACCCCTCAGGCAGCTCTGAGGCTAGGCCGGGCCTTCAGAGCTGCCCGGTTAGAGCTGACAAAGGCCAGACCTTTGTCCTCCTACATTAGTCTTTGGACAGGGCTGTCCCTGGAGGGCAAAGTGACGAGCCCCAAAGGGGCTGACAGCAGGAAGTTCTCTGCCACAGCACTCCCAGCAGCTGGGACAAGCCCTTCATTAGAGGGACATCTGGGTGGCACATGACAGTGCCCACCACAGAGGAGGACAGGACATTGGTAACTATAGTCCTACTCCTTCCTATTCCAGAAGCTTGTAGAGGAGGGCATTTTCTTCTGCAACACAGTTCCATCCTCCCCATGCCATCCTATTTGTCCTGGGGATAGTGGGTTTAAAGATCTTGTTTGTTTTGCTTCCCTTTCAATATCTAGCAAGCTTTTGATACAGCCCTTGCTGGTTTCTGCCTTTGCTGTCCTTGGCATAATCTTTCAAGAATACTTTCTCGTTTTCTTTTTGCTGCTATGACAATCAGTGCATCCTCTGCATTATAATTGCTCTAAATACGGTCTCAGCATCCCTTTCCTTCCAGTTCTGAGGGGATAAGATGCTTCCAAACATGAGTTTGTTTAATAAAATTTGGGCTACTCTGTGTGGCATGCTGCCACTGAACATATAATTCCTTTCCCTTTTATTCGAAGAAGCTCCTGTTGGAGGCAGCTTCCCCCTCCCTTCTCTTCTTTCATCCCACAGATCATTTCCATACAGCCCACTCGATATTGCCTGGCAGCACGAGGGACCAGAATAGCATGGAGAATTGAAACCCACAGAAGAGCTACAGCCTCCTCCCCCTTGGACACTGGCAAGCTAAGCTGCTAACAAGTGGCAGGATCGATTCATTTGAATTTCATCTCCCTTCATTTCCTCTGCCTTCCCTCTGGTGCTGGTGATAATGAGCGGTGAAAATGACCCAGGACCCAGGAGGCAGATGCAAGTGGGGGGGTGGAATCCAGGGGTTGAGATAATCCATAGCTTGAAGACTCAAGAATTAGCTTTGGTTCCTTCTCCTCCCACAGCTTTATCTCAGGTGGCCACTGAACAAGGAGCCGCTCCCGCAAGTGGTCTCTGGAAAGATTTCTGTCTGAGTCTTCTTTTTGTTGACACTACAAAGACACCTCGTCGGAGCTGTCATCTCGGTCATCTCAGAAAGAGGCTCAGGTACCCCCCAAGTACACTTGGGAAGACATAACACAGAAGTTTTGCGATCACAGGTTAATAAAAAAGGGATGACCCTTCAAAAATCAGTCCACAGCCCTTTGCAGATACCTGACCATCTGCCCTCCTCTGGTCAGCACATAAGAGTAGTGCGCTGTCCTTTAGGGGAATACAGGGAGAAAAAAGAGGACTTGCTGCTGCTCTGTACCGGGGCGGGCAGGGGCGGGTGACGGGGAAGCTCAGCCTAGTAGGGGTGTATATGTGGGCACCAGCCTTGGATAATGCCAGGCCCCATCCCTCCCGCACAATTCCTACCTGGAGTAAACTTTTCAACCACTCCCTCTTAGTTCTGGCTATAGCAGGGCAAGAATGGCCTCTGCCATACACAGGCATACCTTTGGCAATACGCAGGTTCAAATCCAGACCACTGCAATAAAGTGAGTCCCAATAAATCTTTTGGGGTCCCAGCGCATATAAAAGTTATGTTCGCACTGTACTGTAGTCTATTAACTGTGCAGTAGCATTTTGTCTAAGAAACAATGTACATGCCTTAATTTAAAAATATTTTATTGCTAAAAAATGCTAACCATCATCTGAGCTTTCAGCGGGTTGTTATCACTGATCACAGTTCACCGTAACAGATATGATAATGTAATTATATGTAATATAACATATTATATAATAATATAATAATAAAGAAAAGGTTTGAAATATTGAGAATTACCAAAATGCGACACAGAGGCACGAGATGAGTAAATGCTGTTGCAAAAATGGCACCAGTAGATTTTCTTGATTCAGGGTGGCCACAAACCATCAATCTGTTAAAAAACAAAATGCAATATCAGGAAAGTATAACAAAGTGAAGTGCAATTAAGCAAGGTATGCCTGTATCATTGTTGGTTGGCTGGATCTCCAAAATGACAAGAATCTAGAGTGTGGCTAGTACAAGAATCAGCCTGTCATGTGACCAGGGCCTCAGTTTCTCCATCATCAGAGGAGGGTCAGCTGTTTCTGCAGCTGCACAGAGCTCAGTGTCTGTAGCTCTACCATGTTTTCCTGGACTCCAGAGAGCTCTCAGCAGCTGCACACAAGCAGGTCTTATAGATGCTCGAATTCTCCATCTCCCTTAGGGGTGATGATGATGGCTTATCTTCCAGAGCTGAGACAAAGTAGAGGCAAAGAGGGAAATGCTACACGTTAAAGTGAGAAATGCAGTTAGTACAGATTCGTTAGTCTCTTTCTGCCACTCACACCCCAGAGATATTTTACCCTCATGTTTTGACTATGTGTTTCTCAAAATCGTGGGCCAGGCCAGTGTCACAGACCCGAAGCATGCCTGGGACACCAGGATCCATCCCCATATGGTAAACAGTGGCGAGCCCTCCCAGAGCCTGACACTTCCTGTGACCATAGTTATCTCTGGGTACCTTGTGGGGGGGGCGCACAGAGGTGCCACCCTCCCTTATCTTGCTAGATGTCAGATTTCATGAATTGGATGCTGCCTTCTCCAGGTCCCCAGCGTGAGAAGCTCTGTTTTTATTCTGAACCTGATTGCGTAGGAAGCAGCTCATAATTAAGTGGCTCTTTCTCTCCTCTAACATTTCCACATGGACTGCCACACAGATGAGAGGTGAAAAAGTCTGCCCTGCTAAGGGGAAGGTGGCTCATCCTCAGGACTCCAGCACACCCTTCACCTGCCATCCTGTAGTCCCCTCCCCACGCCCCCTGGTGCCCAGGGCTTAGGTTCTTGAGAAGCTTCTATGTGTTTTCAGCCCTCTGGCCCCCCCCCTTTTTTTTAATTTATTTTTTATTGGTGTTCAATTTGCCAACATATAGAATAACACCCAGTGCTCATCCCATCAAGTGCCCCCCTCAGTGCCTGTCACCCAGTCACCCCCACCCCCCACCAACCTCCCTTTCTACCGCCCCTTGTTCGTTTCCCAGAGTTAGGAGTCTCTCATGTTCTGTCTCCCTCTCTGATATTTCCCACTCATTTTCTCTCCTTTCCCCTTTATTCCCTTTCACTATTTTTTATATTCTCCAAATGAATGAGACCATATAATGTTTGTGCTTCTCCAATTGACTTATTTCACTCAGCATAATACCCTCCAGTTCCATCCACATTGAAGCAAATGGTGGGTATTTGTCATTTCTAATGGCTGAGGAATATTCCATTGTATACATAAACCACATCTTCTTTATCCATTCATCTTTCGATGAACACTGAGGCTCCTTCCACAGTTTGGCTATTGTGGACATTGCTGCTAGAAACATCGGGGTGCAAGTGTCCTGCCGTTTCACTACATCTGTATCTTTGGGGTAAATCCCCAGCAGTGCAATTGCTTGGTCCTAGGGCAGGTCTATTTTTAACTCTTTGAGGAACTTCCTCTGGCCCTTCACTGAACAAACATGTCCCGAGCACCTCCTCTGTCATTGGCCTAAGACAGCTCTGGGGATGCCCACAGCTGAGACACTCAGATGGTCCAGAGGCCTATCACATATGGGAGTGTGGCTCTGCTCCATCTAGCCCTTTCATCTGTGACTATAGGAATTGCCTAAGTGGAAAGAAAGAAAAGGAAAAGAAAGCCTGGGTGTGGGGTGGTGGTGAAGGGACCATGTACTTGTGTTTAGACCAAGTATTACTAAATCAGGGAATCAGGGCGACCAGTCGGCCTCACCACCCCTCCTGTTATCACCTCCTGAGATTCTGTGCAAAGCAAAAAAAAAAAAAAACAACAGGTTGAGTAAAAATAACACATTCTCTCCTGACCAAAATTTTTTGAGCTAAACATGTATAGGAATTGATTAATACAATAGCCTTTCAGTCACAATTCCTGAAACCATCCTGTAGACAATGAAATTTGTAAAAATATGTCAATATTGTGTTGGCCTATTTTTTTTTAATTGTGCAAGCATTTAGAGGAGACAATATGGGATTTTATATTATCTTTTTCTGGGAATGGCTGTCTCTTTTCTATTTAACTTTATTAGCTTTACCTGGATTGATTCTTACCTTATTTATTTATTTATTTACTTTTTACTTATCTTAACGTGGCTGGTTGGTTCACTGAGATGGAATAAATGCTAAGATGGAGAATACCAATTCAGTTTTACTTAAACTGACATATAATGTCTGAGCCAGGAGATAAGGGAAGCCTTACTGCATCCTGCAGACAATTAAATGAGTTTGGAAAGTTTTATTTGGTTAGTTGTTGACAAGAGCTAAGTCCCTGGGTAGCTGTTAATTTTTCCGGGTGATTCCCAAAAGAAAAACAAGCCAACTCAAGGCTACACATTTCTCTGTGCAATTTCAATGAACTACACAGTATGGAAAAGATAAAACCATAGATCTCAGTTCTGATTCCTTTTTTTTTTTTTTTTTGCTTTGTTTTGTGTGTTTTTTTTTTTTTTTTACTATGAAAAGAAAGTGTTTTGTTTTGTTTTGTTTTGTTTTCACATTTGAGAAAAGCCTATGTTTACCTGGAAAGATAAAGGGCGCAGGTGGAGAACAGGAAGAGGCAAGAACATTTCTAGACGAGATGCAACCCATTGATCTGACCTGGGCTGCCTCTTTCATCCACCGGCATAATTAGGTAAACAGGAGACAGCCTACCTGATGATCCTCCTGTTAGAATTATTGCCATCGACAGTATCCAGGCAAGTTCTTTGTATGACTTTGTTGTTCTATGAATACTGGTTTGTTTTTCCATTCTGTCATCTTCTTTAGGGAAAACTTAAATGGTTGATGTTTTTGGTTTTCTTAAAAAATACGTATCACAGGATAAAATAAATGAGGAAATTTGTATCTTCGCTGATCCCCAGGCGGTCTGAGAAGATGAAATTTGAAACTGTACATTAGAGAGCCTCACAAAATGAAGAATCTAAATCTGAAATCAAGGGCAAATTAAATGAAGATTGGGATGATTTATACATCACTTAGTTTCTGCTAACAGATCAGAGGGGCAGCAGTTCTACTTGCTTTGATAAGACAGCAGTTCTAGAAAGGAACATCTAAGGTTCTAGAAGGAAGGATAAGTACAAATAAATTCTCTATTCACCTTTAATTGAAATCAGAGCCCAGTGTTAGCCTCAGATCATCAGCCTAGATTATTTGGTGAGAATGTCTGAGGTTCCAGGTCTGGGCAGGCTCATTAAGGGGTTAATGGGCAAAATGGAAGGGAAGCCTCTGGGTTCTGCCCTTCAGGACAGTGTATAGGAGAGTGGGTTCCATTGGTTGGAAATCTTTTGCAGACCAAACAACAGGTGCGAACCTCAGAGTGTCTGCATGCCGGTTCTAGCTCCTGAATTAATAAAATGTTATTTATTTCAGTTCTGTTTCATCACGATTGCTAAGACATGACATTTCAATTCTTCACTGAACCTCTAGAAACTTTGCTTCCTTTGTAGTTGTTTCTTTGATGTTTACCTTTGTGTTTTCCGGATAGCTTCTGAGAGCCTGAGAGATCTAGCAAGTACTAGAATGGCTACTCACATATGCCCAGAACTACCACACAGGCTCTGTGTCCAGGATATGTTTAAAACAAAAAAATCAGTCAACAAAGAGAAATAACTGACATCTGTTGTGCACCAACTATGTGCCATGTAGGTAGTTCACTAAATAATATCACTTTATCCTTATTGAAAATAGAAGCAGTAAATACTTTTGTTAACTTCATTTGCAGAGTGGGAAACAGAGGCAAGGAAACTGGGGTTCAGACTGAGCCCTTGCTCCTAACCACTGGCTGCACTAATAGAGCACTGACTTCATGCTGGCCATTGTGATAGGCACTAGGAATATATAAGCCAACAATATTAAAATGTGTTATTCACATTTGACCTAGGAATTGAATGGATATCTTCCATCTATGTATCAGTTTTTCTGGATTGCTTGGAGGTTACCATAACAATATCGAATATCATTGGCTATTATAGTTAGCAAATATAATTACATAATTTGATTTCTATTGATAATGTAACTGCTGGTATTCTTTAGCTTTGAGTAATTATAACATTCTTGAATGATGTCACTATGATACTTTTATTAAGAAGCATACTCTTCTATTAGTTAGTATATATATATATATATACATTAAGCAAATATCAATCAGTTGTCATAAGAAACATGTATATTAACTTTTTAATTATTAAAATAGTCATATGTATCAGCTGACTTTTAGCTAACAAGCACCCCCAAACTCTATGTCATTTGTGTTACTTACAAATTCATGGGAAGCTGAATGGTTTTCCTGGTCTTAGCTGGGTTCTCCTATGAGTCTGTGGTCAGCTGCAGGTCAGAGAAGTTGACTCTGTTGATCTAGGATGGAAGTGTGGACAGGTGTAGGCTATAGTGACCCAACTAGGACAACTGCCCCTCCCCTTCTTTATCCAATTGCTTATCATCCAGCAGACTAGGAAAGGATTGTTCACATGGTGGCTTGAGGTGGTGGAGGGTTCCAAGAGCAAAAGAAGGAGCATGCATGGCTTTTTGGAGAGGCATAGGCTTGGAACTGGCATAATGTCACTTTTGGCTTCTCTGTGGTCAAAAGAAGTTCTGAGGCTAGCCTAGATTCAAGGAGGGGGGAAATAGATTTCATTTTTATTTTATCTTATTTTATTTTACATAGAGAGAGAGAGAGAGAGAGAGTGTGTATTTAGGAGGAGGGAAGGGAGAGAGAGAATCTCAAGCAGACTCTGCACTGAGTGCAAAGCCCAACATTGGGCCCAGTCTCACAACCCTGAGATCATGACCCGAGCCAAAATCAAGAGTTAGAGGCTTAACCAACTAAGCTGCCGAGGTGCTCCTAGACTCCACTTCTTGATGGGAGTAATTTAAGGTTATCTTGCAAAAGGACATGGATAATACAGGATGGGGAATAATGGAAATTGTTTTTGAAAACAGCCTACCACAGCATATGAAATTAAGTATTATAATGCACATTTTATAGATGAAAAAAATTGAGGCCCAGTGTTAAGTAATATGCCCTAAAAAAACAAACTGATAAATAGTAAGTTGCTAGCACTAATTCATAACTAGTAAGTGGTTGAATGACAAAATTAGGCAAACTTAGGCATATATAACTCCACAGCCCTTTCTTTGACCATGCCATTAGGTTTTCAAGGTCTTCAAGGATCACGATATTAAATGATCTTATCAAAAATGAAAATGGCACCTGAGGATAAGGAAATAGAGTATACAATTCAAAGATAATAATAACCCATTCATTTTCATTTACTTAAAGACATGAATAGTTTTAATCAAGGGGAATTTCTTTAATTAACTAAAACCATCCTAGTGATAGTTATGGATTATTAATTTTTATTAGCTGGCATTGACTCTTTCTCTGTAGTAATATTATACAGCCTGAGACAGATCAAGTGCAAATGCAATTCTTGTTTGCACAACTTGTCACCACATACTCCTCCAAATATTCAGGGTATGAACCCTCCTAGGGCAAAATTTCTCTCCATCATCAAAGTAAAGTGTTTTGTCCAGTGCTTTGCACATAGTCGATGTCCAAGAAATGTTAGCCACCATCGGAGTTATTCCCTTATTACATTAAGGATAGGGTCACACTTTGGCCCTACACTCTCCTAGCAGAGAGAAGACAAATTGTAAGATGATGATGGTGATGATAGTAACAAAAATAGTTGTCGTAGAAAGGACAGTAATAGTAAACTCGCATGGAGACTTTATCACGTAACAGAAGCTTTTCTAAGTGTTTTATATGTGTTAATCCTTATGAAACTCCTTTGAGAGAGAGCCTATAACCCCATGTTCAACTGACAAGACTGGCATAAAGAAGGTACATAATTTGTAAGTGGCTAAGCCATGATCTCTGTGCAACCTAATTAAAACCAGGTCCACACTACAGGTATCATCTGCTGGTGTGCCAGTCCTCTGGTAGTCTTGGGGTACATGAAATACAATTTTAAAGAATTGTTTCTCATTTCACCTTGGGTTTCTATTTTGTGTCACTGAAAGGAGTTAAGCCATTCTTTAATGAGTATCCCTAAATCTCTCCTGCTTTATCAGGAAGGGCTTTCTTTTCTCTTGAAGTTCTTTTGTTATTGTTTATTTTAGAAGTATAGAATCTCCTGTCCAAATTTTCATTTGAGAAGCTGGAAATTTTCTTGCAAGTTGAAAGATTGGAACACTTTTATATTCATCACTTTCCATTTGCCAGTTGTTAAACTTTTGCCACTTTGTCTCTATCTTTCCACATAAAAACATAGTTTTATTTTCCCTGGGTATTTTGAAAGTTGCAGTTGTCATGACACTTTACCCCCAAATACTTCAGTATGTGCCTCTTAAGAACAAGGAGTCTCCCCTTCCTACTTACATTATAAAAAGCCTAAGAAATTTTTATTTGATACAATAATATCAAATATAGAGTTCGTATTCAAAATTTTTCCCTAATTATCCCAATAATCTCTTTCCTAGCATTTTTTTCACAGTGTTTTGCATTCCTTTAGTTGTCATATGTCTTTTTTATTTAATCAGTGATAGTTCTACAGACTATTTTTGGGTTTGTTTGTTTTTTTTTGTGTGTGTGTGTATGTGTTTTTGTTGTTGTTGTTTTGATTCCTTTCAGTGACTGAAAAGTTCTGATCAGTCACCTTGCCAAAGTATCTCAAGTTCTGGATTGGTCAAATCTTTCCCTCTTGATTAGATGCAGGTTAAATATATTTTGACATAAATACTCTTATAGGTTATGTGAGAATCATATCCTAGTCTGTTATGCTTAGGAAAAAGACATGGATGTCTCTGGAAAAAGAATGATCTGATATTTTAGGAAAACAGCCAAATACTGAAACCCACAATAGAGTGTAATCTTTAAATGGCTATTGATAGTTCTGAAGCACATTTCAAATATTTTATTTTGTCCTCATAACTATGAGACCAATGAGGTGGATGTTATTGATTATTCTAGGACAATATAGGCTTAGAAGTATGTGTGATTTGCTAAATTCCCAGAATTCATTCCTCAGAAGCTGAGCTTTGAATCCAGTTTCTAGATCTTGGTTTGGATCTCCATCCTGTACTTTTCCCACCAAGTCAATGGATAAGGTTAAGCAAAACAAGGTTTTTTAAAAAATGGTTAACAGTCACCCATCCTATTCAGAAATGCAACTGAATTCACCATAAGTTAGTGTTTTCTAAAAGCAGCTTTCAGGTTGGCTCAGGACCCTGGTGAGTTTTAGGGAGCCTACATTTATGTAGATTATGTGTTAAGAGCTTGCAAAGCACTCACTGTTAAATGTCATAGGCACTTGCTGAGAAGTAATAATAGAGAATCGGAAAGAAACTGAGATGGATGGGTTCCCACTCAATCTCCCTATAAACTTGCAGCATGTTGAATAATAAATACAGATGTTTGCAAAGACATAGTCTCATCTTTCTTTATTCTGTGTTTAGTCCCACAGAGAAAGAGATACTAGGTCCAAGAAAAAAAAAAAGAAGTGGTTTTTGTTTGTGTATTTCTTTGTTTTTCTCTGTTTTTCCAATGGGTTTAAAGATAGGAAGAATTTTTTAAATCCAACCTGGAGATCCATGGGCATTAGATCATGTAGAAAGGAGGCAATGTGTTCATAAGAGTTGGCATTTTTTCTCCTTTTCCCCAATAAATTGAGGGTTTGCTTAAAGAAATTATTTTGTGAAAGAAATTCAAAAGAAGAAAAGCAGTGCCTGAACTACCGAGATCTGGGACAGATGGATATCATATCATTTTGATAAAAGTTTTGTATGAGTAGCCTTTAAGAGATTCTTATAGGAAAAGAAATTTCTCTTCTTGTTCTTGACTTTCCTAGAGTTTGTAGGAAGCTGTTAACAGAGGACTGATTTGGCATTTAAAACTCAGTACTTGTGTTTACAGACTCTCCAGATCAAAATGGGGCTGGCGAGTAGAGGAGATATAGAAACCAATGAGTGTTGACTGGGATCTACTATGCAGGCCATCTAGGATCCAAGTTCTGTCCTTCTGCTAACCAGCTGTGTCTCCATTCGTTGAGTTCCTCAATTGTGCTAAAATAGGACCAATGATGTTTATCATGTGTATCCAAAAGGGCTACTTAGAGTTAATTACATGAGAACATATCCATGGACTTGCCCCACAAGCATCTAATGTAATAGAGTTCACACATGCAAGGCAAATATAATTTTAGAGCTTTTGGTTTAGAATTATAGGGGGGGGGGTTCTCAATGCTTCTAGGTTCATTTGGCTGGTCTGTTAATTAAATTGGCAGAAGACAAATTAATAGAAAACCAAATTTAATTACATACAGCAAGCCCCACAAAGACAATGAGAGACCCCCTAACAGGCAGTGGAGGTGTGGTGTGCCATTCTGAGCTAAAATGAAGGGGATGGGGGTCTGAGGCTTCTAAGGGAAGGAAGACCATTCACAGAAAGATGGGAAGAATGAATGTTTAGTAAACCTAATTTGTGGTGCCATGCAGAGACAATGGGACAAAGGAAGGAAGTTGAACAAACAGGCCCTGTCCATCTCCACGAATCATCATTCTTTTTCCAGAGACATCCATGTCTTTTTCCTAAGCATAACAGACTAGGATATGATTCTCACATAACCTATAAGAGTATTTAATTCAATACTCAAAATATATTTAACCTGCATCTAATCAAGAGGGAAAGATTTGACCAATCCAGAACTTGAGATACTTTGCCAAGGTGACTGATCAGAACTTTTCAGTCACTGAAAGGAATCAAAACAACAACAACAAAAAGTACCCTTTGTACTTACCTCTGGTGGTAGCTCTCTTCCTAAACCAGGCCCTGGTAGCTCTCTTCCTAAACCTGGCCCATCTGAACTCTTAGAGGCAGTTGAGAGGGAAGTATAAAGCTCTTTCTGAGTCTTTTAGGACTGGATTGTCTTCAGCTCAAAATAATCATCATGCCAGAGTGGTGCTCTCTGGGGAGACTTGTTCTGAACCCCTTCAGAACGATATGTCAGCTTCTCTCCATCCCTCCTCTCATCCTGCTAGTCTTCCTTTTCAGTAATACTTCCCCAGTGTAAAATGCATTGTGGTCCTTGCTTCTCATCTTCATGGAATCAGTTGAGAAGGAGGGGAAAAAGTATGGTAGTTTATCTGTAAAGAGGTGTGTGGTGCCATGTTTGACTACATGAGCTCTGAAGGCCAAAGGACTTGAGTTCAGACTGTGCCTCTTCTACTCAACATCTGTAACAAGTAGTCAAGTTACATCACCTCTTTATGTTTCAACTTGCTCATCTGGGCAAGGGTTGTAATTGCTACCTGTCATGATGGTACTGAGGATTATATAAGGTGACATATGAATAAAATGCAACTCACTTTCTGCTTCCAACCATTCGTTTAATCTCTGTTTGGTACTGAGGATTATACAAGGTGACATATGAATAAAATGCAACTCACTTTCTGCTTCCAACCCTTCGTTTAATCTCTGTTTGTGCAGGTGACCATCTTCCTCTAGTCTCTCAAGAACACATCAGTCAGCCCCATGATTTTGTCCAATCTCAGATAATAGTCACAAACTCAATTAACTTAAATCAAAGTAAAAATTAAATATGAGAATGTAAATGTCTAGTTCAAGAGATTAGCCAATACTCTGAATTTCCTTTAATATTCAGCCATTCTCCCCTTTTCTGTGTTTCAGGCATACAGGAAAGGGAAAGAGTATGGTGGGTAGCTGGATTTCTCCTCTCTGCCCCTCTCCCCCACCCCTTTCCCAGGCCTTCAGCAGAACTGGGTTTCAGCTGCTCTTCTCAGAGGCTCACTAGAAGGTAGAGTGAGGCAAACCTGGTGCTTCTCTCTAAGGGCTCTTTCATGCCCCCTCCCCAACCATATGGCTCCCCTGACCCCTGTGGTGGATATATTCCAGATGATCACTCCCTGCAAATCTAAGCATCTACCTTTCAGTTTCTTGTTGCTTAGGTCCCCCTGCCCTACCAAGGAATCCCATGGGACCATGAACAGGAACCTGAGATGCTTTTCACTGGGGATCTCCTTCCTCAGGTGGCCATATCTGACTCATAGGAAATAGTTTTCTATCCCTTTTCTGGCAAACTCTGGGAGTGCAGGTTCACCCTCACATCAAAATATCACTTTGCCACCAAATAATGGGTCAACCTTGTTCTTATTCTAGTACATTCTGCACTATACCCCAGTTCCAGGAATCCTGTAATAACTCTCTCCTCTCTTTGGGGCAGTGATAGGATAGGTGCCTCCTGATGATAGGTGCCTTCTGATGCCTTTTACCCTCAAAGTGGGCAAAGACATACATGTTAGACTCACAGAACATTGTCAGCTAATCTCCACATGGCAACTTGACCCCTCACTTTGGAATTCTATGTCCATTTAATCAGGGATCTGGTCAGAACTTCAATTTTATCATCTATTATTCATGCTAGATGAGTTCATCTTTTAATAAATACCTGGCATGTAATAAATGCTGAGTAAACAATAGCTATTGTATGATGTAATGAGAATGGATCCTAATTATTTCAATAAATATTTATTAAATTCTACCCATGGGCAATAAGAGAATATAAAAATGGGTGAGACATTGATCCTACCCTCTGAAAACTCCTGGGCTGGTAGCAAAGATAAACAGATCTCTTTAATTACAAAAGCAATAGTTTCAGGATTTCAGGAGCTCCTGACTTTAAAAATTATGGGTCTGCAAGCAGATTAAACTCCTTCTAAATATAAGGATCCTCAGTTCCTCCTATATCCATCAGCCTTATCAGTTCATATCCTTAACTAAAGGATGATAGCACCTAAATGACTCCTGGGCCAGATCTTCATTGGCAGGAAAGCGATTCCAAGCTATAGAGGTCTTTAGCTGGGACCCCTTCTGATAAATCTCATATTTGTTGAACAAAGTGCTGTTCATCATCAACTTTGCAATTACTGATCCCTGTTTATTGAGCTCAGGTTTCTGTGCCTGTGTGAGGAAGTGCAGTGGGACAAAGGATTGGGAAAGGGGATTGTTATAAACAATCATTGTTTAGATCAATCATTGTTTAAATCATTAGAGCTTTTCAAGCAGTGGAAATCCATGGTCTGATGGTTACTTTAACCTGGCTTTGAAAGGAGGATAGAAGCCACACATGGGCAGTCCAGAAAGGATGCTTTTGCTTCCTTTTGGAGCAAGAGGCTGGAAGTTTGAACAGGAAAGAGGCAGTGGGGACCCAAAACACGAGAGCGGGGGAAGGAAGATGGAAATGGAAACTATTCTCAACAAATCAGGAGGGAACAGGTGGTTTATAGGAGAGGAGGAAGGTAGTTGGGTGGGGATGAAGGGTGAAAATGATTTTACTTTTAGGCATGCCCAGTTTGAAGCCTGGGTGGACTTTTTGTGGCAAGAGGTGGTTGTGAATGCAAAGGTAGAACAAAAGTTCATGAAGAACTCCATGCTAAACAGGCGAATTAAGATGTTGTCTCCATGAGCATGATTTCAAAGAGCAGCAGTAGAGAAAAGTGTCTATACAGTTCATTCACCTAAATTATTCAGATCCCAATGGCCTCTAATTTTTTTGGCCTGGAATTATACTCATGGATGTCTTATACAACCCATACTTAGTCTTTGGAAAACCTGGCAGATAAAGAAATCCTTATATCATTTCTATAATAGGTTATAAAGCTAATTTTAGGAATATTCCATTGAGAATATCATACAGTCAAACTGTAGTCTTTGCGGAAGTAAATGGAAATCCAAATGAGAACAAGCAAAGGCCATGTTCTCCAAGCTTTCTATAGTAAGGGAGCCAGCCACCATCCCTTGCATTTGGCAGAGGAGACTCACAGACAGGGGAGTGGAAAAGCTTGATGGTGGGGAAAATGAAAGGCTTCGGAAGTGCTGATTGGTGGCTCTTGGCTGGCTTGGGGAAAGCTGGAGTCAGGCTAGCTAGAGCCAGAGCATCATATGTGATTACTGAGGGAAGCAGATATGGCTTTCCCTGGTTAGTCCTAAATGGAAATTAGGAATGAAAATTAGGGAAGCTGGCAGTTATTGATCTGAGTTGGGACAATTGCCACAGAGGTTGTAGTTTGGCTCCCTGGACTGGTTGCAGCAAGTTGTGACTTTGAGTTCTATTTCAAGTTATATGGTCTCACTGTTGTCCCTCTACATATTGAGTCTCTCCAGTTGAAACACGTTCCACTTTTTAAAATGTATTGTCTTGTTATTTGCACAACCTTCTTGGCCACCATGGTCCAAATATCTTGTGCACTCAAAAGTTACCTTCTGGGACATTATGTTCAGATTGGTTTGTCGGTTAATCCCTGGTCCTCCTGTATTAACTTTTTAAAAAATGTTTATGTAAGCAAAAACACACAAAACACCTTTATACAATAGAAAGTTAAATTCATCAGAAGGGTATAAAATCAAAAGACAGTTTCTTCTCTCCCCCTATCAGCCCCCCAGTTCTGGTCCTTAGTTAACCACTATTAATAGTTTCTTATACATTTTCTTCCATATAGATCTTTTCAAAAGTGATCTATACAGGGCACCTGGGTGACTGAGTCAGTTAAGCATTTGCCTTCAGTTCAGGTCATGATCCTGGAGTCCCAGGATCGAGCCCCATGTCAGGCTCCCTGCCCCGTGGGGAGTCTACTTTTCCCTCTCCCTTTGCCCCTCTCTCTGCTCCTTCTCCCTCTCTCTCTTTCTTTCAAATAAGTAAAATCTAAAAAAAAAAAAAAAATGATCCATGCATATGTAAACATATAAATGCTATACCTGTACTTGCACATTTACTTCCCCCTTTTCAAAATTTTACACAAATAGGATAATGCTAGAAGAACTTCTTTTTCCAAGCTGCTTTTTGAGGTCATCTTTGGAGATCTTCACATCAGTATAATTCAGTCTCACTTATTCTTGTATTTTAAAATTTGAATAGATACTCCTAAATTGCTCATACAAAAAGAGTGCCCTAAGTATCTCCTCATCGGGTGTTTGAGAGTGCTTTGTTTTTATGCCTTCACTGAAAGTAGATATTCTTCCTCATTTTAACCAAGATGTTAGGTACTTTAACTTGAATCTATTTTACTGCCAGTGAGATCAAGGACCTTTTCATATGATTTATTGGTCATTTGTCTACATTATTTTTCTGTCCATTTTTCTGTTAGATCAGTTTCTTATCCCTTTGCAAGAATTTCTTGTATATTAAAGAAATCAATCCTTTATTTTATCATCAGTCCTTTTATTTTGTGTATTGTCTTACTTTTTTGCCATATGGAAGTTTTAATTTCAAGTCCTTAAAATTTATGAGGTTTGGTATTTTTCTCAGTGATTTGAATTTTACTTCCCAAATCGAAAGGCCTGTGTTGCAATGTTGTGCTTTTTAATCAAATCCTTTTTGGGAGCAGAGTTGCATGGAATGGAATCAGGACAAGTCGGTGTATCTGGTATTTCTTCCTGAGTTGGTGGACTCACTTATCTCAGAAGAGTTAATGAAAGCTTTGGGTTAGAAGCCCTGAGTGTCCCTGAGTGGCCCCTACTGATGAGAAGAAAGGAACAGGAAGCAAAGATAGAGTTGTTAATCAACCACTGAAAGATCTGTCTTCTCAGGCAGTCCACTGAATGCACTTTTTTTTTTTCTTTTGGAAAACAGCACTTGATAGTTGCCACCCAATCCAGGCATTAATTGCTATAACGCAGATACCTGTATAACAGGGAAATGTGAGCAAGTCATGGGTCTGGGGATAAAGTGACCCTCTTTGGGAGCACATCTCGTACCTAAATACCACAACGCAAATACTGTAGCTTCCTGCCCCAGACATATTTGAATGGAAGGAGGGAAAGAGGATAGGGTAGTGTAAGAGTTGAGAAGTACAGAGCGGGGAGTCAAGAGATAGAAAAAAGTGCTGTTTAATTTGCTTTGTCCCTTTTCTGGTATGGTTCCTTATTGGGAGGACAGGCAGTGGATGCTGCTTTTATTCTTACCATCACCAGTGTGATCCAGCCCTTCTTTGTGTTCTACATACCCTTTTGGAAGTTAGAAAGGAGGCACTTGATTTTTCCAACAGGATAGTTTGTTCACTACTTTGCATTTGTGGGCAGACCTGACTGAAACAGAACAGGAGGGAGTTTGGGGTTTAGAATGTTTGTTTCAGAGTTAGGTGCTATTTAGCTTTATACTATGCTGGGTGGTAACTGATGTCAGAAGAATACCACCATTTATCCTATGAGGCACGTCTCCTCATGTCTTTCTTTTCCAAGAACCTGTGTTGACCTAGCCCGCAGTTTTTTGTTTTTTGGCTTTTTTTTTTTTTAGATTTTATTTATTTATTCATGAAAGACAGAGAAAGAGAGAGGCAGAGACACAGGCAGAGGGAGAAACAGGCTCCATGCAGGGAGCCTGACATGGGACTCAATCCTGGGTCTCCA
Source organism: Canis lupus familiaris (assembly GCF_011100685.1). NCBI lineage: Eukaryota > Metazoa > Chordata > Mammalia > Carnivora > Canidae > Canis > Canis lupus. The sequence continues at coordinate 17,607,179 of NC_049244.1, read as the reverse complement.
GGATCACACCGTGGGCCAAAGGTGGCACTAAACCGCTAAACCACCCGGGCTCCCCTATCCCACAATTTAAGACAATATCAAGCTGGTAATCCCTTTGGAAAATAGTATTTCAGCATAATAGGGTGGAGAGGCAGTCCTTCCATCCTCCCAGCTGCAGATGACCTTGACTCAATAACTTTGGTTCTTGCTGTCTGCTTCCTAGACATCCAAGGGCTCAGTTCTCTACTTCTTGCATCTCTTCTTACTTCGTCCTGGCTGAGTATGGAGGCTCTGGAGGCTGAGTCATAGCAGCCCAATCATCTAGCCAGTCCCAGAGCTTTTATTTCTCTTTTAATCAAATACCATAGAAAGAAAATGATATGCTTAGTTTGAGTCCAACTTCTCTGAATGCAAGATATTTTGCATTTGTGTTCCTAACAGGCATTCTCCTCAGTGTATAGGTGGATCATTTGGGCATGAAGGATCCCATCTCAAAAAGAGAACTCAAGATGTATCCTAATCATTTCTTGGCTTGAGCCAAATCCATGACCATGGACTGATCATTCTGGAGAAACCAAGGTTATGTCTATGTCTCAAGGAGCCTACCAAAGAAAAGTTCCATTCTTTCTTCCATCAACTAAGAGCCTACCTTCATTATTTTTTCCAAAGACCACATGTCAACATGTAAAACCAATGAACATTGGATGAGCCAATGTTTATATTAAAAATAAAAATAATCACCATAGGGAAGAAAAAGCACAGCTAGATTCTTCAATATTTTATTAGGTCATTCATACAATAGATATTTATTTAGCCCTTACTACATGCCAAGAACTATGGTAGCATTTAAAAATGCATCTAGTATAATAATAATAACTGAAGCCAACAAGTATTGAACTCTTACTACGTTTTAGGCATTGGAATAAATGCTTTATGTGGATCATCTCATATAATTTTCAAATCAACTCTGTAATTGGGTTCTTTTATAATTTCTATACAAAGATAAGGAAAAGGAGGTTCAGAGAGGTTAAATGACTTGCCCAGGAGCCTATTACTAACAAGGATTAAAGCTGGGAGGCAAAACAGTGTACTTTTCACTTTTTAATTGTTTGCTGTTGTTTCTACATGAGGCAGAAGCAAGACCCTGCCCTCTTGAAACTTGTAGTCTAAATTGGTGAACACTTTTCATCAGATAGACTCTGAATCCATCTCTGGAGGAATGTGGAGTATCCTCCAGAGAAGGCTTACCACTTTTCAGAAGGATCTAGGCTGGTGGTACATACCCAATTGATGGGAGTTGATTGATTACATAGACTCTTTATTTTCTCCAATTATATCCATGACTCCCATTTCCTGTGTCCTTCTCGTGTTCTCATCCTAGCATCCTTTGCCTTATCCTTCTGCCACCCTCTTTCTTCTCTGAGTGTCTTCACCTCCACACCTGTTTATTTTTCCTCTCTTCCATCTAGACAGTCACTAGAGTCCCCAAATGTCATGCAATGCAGTTTTGAAGGAAAACATGGAAGGGAGGGAAACTCACTGCAAATGAAATGAGCTATTGATGCATGACTTAAGAAGCCTAGGGGTCCTTCTTTAGCATTCTCTGGCATTTAAGGGACTCAGGATTCCAAAAGCACATCCACTCCATTCTGCTGGTGCTAATCTCATTTTTTCCATGATTAACAACCCCGTTCATTATGTTTTCAGCTCACATTAATCTTCTCTTCTGTGAGTTTGGTAACATTTGGAGTCATTTCCCTCTGTATTTATCCATCTGGGATCTTTAGAAAAGATAAGTTTGCAGAGAGTCATTTGTTGCTCATGCAGAAAGTCATTTGTTGCTCACTGAAATGAGAGGAAGGTACATTCTCCTTGTTTCTCAAATCCTGAGAGAGGACCCTCTGAAGTCAGACATGGAGCCCCATTGAAGTCCATAGGGTACTCCATTTGGGTTTGAGCTGCAATGTAACAGCATCAGAAATCACAACAAGCAATGCTTCCTGGATTCTGACTGACTGTTCTCACAGAGCGGATGATATGGGGAGAGATCTGTGGGGGTAGTGGAGAGAATTAGGAGATTAATAAATCAGAACAAAGCCTTTGACCTGAATCCTGTCTCTACACTTACAAGCTATTTGACCTCAGACGAATGACATAATCTGTTCAAAATCTACTCACTTCCTCAGTGAACTGGTCCTAATTTTTGCCATTTTGGAAGCTCTGTCCAACAATATATTATATATATTTATAATTATGTAAATTATAAATAATTTACTATTTATATATACGATTGGAGAGAAAAAAATAGGCTATTGGGAAGGTCTTAGAGGCCAATATATTTAAGTTCTTATATCTTATAAAGTCTTGAAGGGGTGCCTGAGTGGCTCAGTCAGTTCAGCATCAGACTCTTCCTTTCAGCAGTCATGGTCTCAAGGTTGTGAGATCAAGTCCCATGTTGGGCTCTGTGCTCAGCACAGTCTTCTTGGTATTCTCTTCCTTTTCCTCCCCCTTCCTCTCTGCTCCTCTTCCCTCTTGCTCTCTCTCTTTCTCTCAAATAAAAGATTTTATCTCAATATTTCAAAAAATCTCAAATATCATATTTATTTATTTTACAGAGATAGAGAGAGAGAGAGCACATGAGCACCAGAGAACACAAGCAAGGGGAACAGCAGAAGGAGAGGGAGAGGGAGAAGCAGACTCCCCACTGAGCAGGAAGCTGATGTGGGGCTTGATCCCAGGACCCTGAGACTATGACCTGAGCTGAAGGCAGATGTTTAACCAACTGAGCCACCCAGGCACCCCTAAATAAAATCTTAAAAATGAATAAATAAATGAGTAAAAATAAAAAGTCCTGGAGGTGTGTATCATATCTAAAGATCTACTGGGGAGAATATAATTTGTTTAGAAAACAGAGAATCAGGGAGACAGCTCTTTTGGAGATTCTGTTCTCTCAGTCCCTAACAATAGTCTGTTGTGAAAGTTGGAATGCATTTATTCATTTCTTAATTCAAGTAAGATGTTTCTTTAGAGAAAATATTCCAACTGGACATCCATTCAAAAGCCATGACAATTATTGCTATCTATGGTCATTAACCATGAAATATTGGTGTTATTTCTCATTGCTGCTCAAGAGCAGGTCTAAATTGCATTAATGCATCTGTTACTGTAGAAAGAAGGGAAGGTCTAATTAGACTTTATTGCTGTCTAATTTAGAAGGGGTTCAGGATGTTGAAAGGACCAGTAGAGATGAGAGAAATCTGGACTGTTTGCTGTAATTCTGTACAACTAAAACCAAGGCAACATAATTCGGAAATGTTGTCATATACTGACAGTCCTTTTGCCCAACACCTGGGATTTGAGCATGAGACTCCCATTATGCAGATAACTCCCAGTGCTGTTGGTGAAAATTAACTACACAACCAACTCTCCTACCCACGTAGAATGCCAGATGCCTGAGAGCACTTTTAATTGCAATGTACCTCCCTCTGCAAAAGAGCTAATTGCATCTGTTTCCCTTTCCTTTAGGTACCCAAGCAAGGACAGGAATAATGAAGAGACACGTGTGTTAGTTGCAACCTTCTGAACCAAGCAAGAAGGAAATCAACAGTGTGGACAGGGCTGGAACCGTTGGCACGCTTGCTTGTTGGAGTGAATGAGGAATGGGCTTGTGATTATGCTGACATTCCAGCATGAATCTGGTAGACCTGTGGTTAACCCGTTCCCTCTCCATGTGTCTCCTCCTACAAAGTTTTGTTCTTATGATACTGTGCTTTCATTCTGCCAGTATGTGTCCCAAGGGCTGTCTCTGTTCTTCCTCTGGGGGTTTAAATGTCACCTGTAGCAATGCAAATCTCAAGGAAATACCTAGAGATCTTCCTCCTGAAACAGTCTTATTGTATCTGGACTCCAATCAGATCACATCTATCCCCAATGAGATTTTTAAGGACCTCCATCAACTAAGAGTTCTCAACTTGTCCAAAAATGGCATTGAGTTTATCGATGAGCATGCCTTCAAAGGAGTAGCTGAAACCTTGCAGACTCTGGACTTGTCTGACAACCGGATTCAAAGCGTGCACAAAAATGCCTTCAATAACCTGAAGGCCAGGGCCAGAATTGCCAACAATCCCTGGCACTGCGACTGTACTCTCCAGCAAGTTCTGAGGAGCATGGCATCCAACCATGAGACAGCCCATAATGTGATCTGTAAGACTTCTGTGTTGGATGAACACGCCGGGAGACCATTCCTCAATGCTGCCAATGATGCTGACCTTTGTAACCTCCCGAAAAAGACTACCGATTATGCCATGCTGGTCACCATGTTTGGCTGGTTCACCATGGTGATCTCCTATGTGGTGTATTATGTGAGGCAAAACCAGGAGGATGCCCGGAGACACCTTGAATACTTGAAATCCCTGCCAAGCAGGCAGAAGAAAGCGGATGAGCCCGATGACATTAGCACTGTGGTATAGCGTCTGGACAGACTGACACCGAGAAACAGATTCGTTTGCCGTTGCAATAGAATAAGTGGTTTACTTCTCCCATCCATTGTAAACATTTAAAACTTTGTATCTCCATTTCTTTTGAATTATGCCACTGTTGAACTTTTAACAAACATGATGACGTAACAACTCATTTTAGTTTAGGTGACCCACCCCTGAAATGTACCCCCAGTGGTATAACCTGAGTAAGCTACTATCTGAACATAAGTTAGATCCATCTCACTATTTAATAATGAAATTTATTTTTTTAATTTAAAACCAAATAAAAGCTTAACTTTGAACCATGAAAAACAGAGTGACTCATTGGTTCAGAAAACGGTACGGCCATTCCATTGCTTTCGAGAGAAATAGGCAACCTTTATGAACCTAAAGAACTATCATAATGAAAGATGTGTTATTAAGCCCTACTGTACACTGGGGAGCCATAGCTGAATTATCAACCAAGGAAAGTATCTATCAGACTTTAAAGTACTGAGCCTTAGCAAACCTGAGCAATAATACACAGTGTGGCATCCTGCAGAGGCTTCAGTTGAGATGCTGCTAGGTGTTTGCTGTCCAAAAGTTGGTGTGTTTAGCTATTGTGTTATAAATACTTAAATATAAATATATTTATAAGATAACAGCAAAGCACACTACTTTTATTCTACACTGGAAAAATGGAAAAAAAAACCCAAAACATATTCTATCCTCAAGGTTGCCTTTTGGTGGGCAGGGGTATGTGGCGAACATAGAAATAGTTATGCTGAAAAAGAAGGTCCTAACAGTAGTGTAGCATCAACTGTGTGGAAGGCATTTTATAAAATTATTATGTCTTTCAACCCTCACTATGAAAGGAGAACGTGACAACTGGCCGATTTAGAGGAAACTACAGGTGGAAGGAGTTCAATGGCCTACCAAGTAGAAAGTACTAGAACTTGAATTTGAACCAAGACTTTCTTTCTCCGAAGGCTGAGATCTTCTCATTATGTACCTACTGGGTTGGTCTATAGAGGTATGATTTAGATGCTAAAAAATGTCACCATGTTAAGTGTACAGTTTCATAAGTTTTGACAAATGTATATACCTATATATCAAGATATCGTGTCCCTGCTACTGTTCGGAGATAGGAGAAAGCTCATTTCGTTCTTGGAGTAAGGAATTGTGGGGTTTTTGTTTGTTTGTTTGTTTTTGAGGTGACATTACAGATAACCCTTGGAACTTGGATGAGATCTCATCAGAGAGTGATATAGGCAAGGAAGGTAGATGGAGCAAAGACGGAAAAGCATAGGGTGGTATGTAGGATGATTCTATAGAAGTTTGTGTAGAGGAGCAATGAGAGACCAAGCTGGAGCCATATTAAGGGGAATCTCAATTCTTGGGAGTAAAGATAATTAATAGAATTTATAGAGCACTCACAAAACACCAAGTATTTTCTTTGGGTTGTATTAATAAATACACCTATTAATTAATAATTAATTATTAGTGAATGAGGGATCAGAGACACAGGAATTTCAGTAATTAATTCAGGATCCTAGACCATATAAAGGAGTACAGTAGGTACTGAAATCCAGTCGGTCAATTTTAGAACTTACGCAACTCTTAACCACTATACAGCACTGCTTTACAATCAAATACTTTAATACAAAAGTTGCTAGTTCCCAGACCAGGAGGTTTTCAGATTCCTAAGTGATGGTCTCTAACAACGTAACAGCAAAAGTAGTCCTTTGCAGGGCTTAAGTAGGAAGGATGGGTCCTTCGCAATTTTGACCCACAGAGCCTTCTCCAACCCGTGTTGGGTTGTCTTTCGGCCTCCAGGAATCATATTTCTGCCCTTGGAAAGCACAATGGTATCCATCCATATCAATGGTCTCTTAAAAGGTTATTGGCATGGACCATGAGGGTCGGCCAATCCAAGACCTGCAGTAGAACATTCAGCAACGTGGCCAGCCTACACTTGGCAAATACCCCAGGGCAACGGGATTGGCCTCGTCAGCAAGTCAGAGATGTGAAATTCAGAATATGGGCTCTAGCACTTCTGCATCCCAGTGAGAAAGAAGCCAGACTGTCTGATTTTGCTAACTGGGTTTGAACGCCTTCCAGAGAAATTGGAGCTTTGCTGAAGATTTAACGCCCCCTGGAGGACAACATTTTAATATATCTCTGTAAGTATTGCCACAGAGAGATGCCTAACTGAATGTATCTTTTTATTCGCCTAAAGAATAGGAAAGTCCAGGCATTGCTAAAATAATCCTTTAAAAAATCAATTGCGTTTATTTCAGTGTATGAGTCATATTCATTCTAGAAAAGCGTTCGCAAATCACATAATCCATTTCAGGTTGCTTCTTCCAAAGTAGCCTTTATATTCATACTAATAAGAGTTGTTTTTGTTTTTGTTTTTGTTTTCCTAATGGCCAATTGCATTAGTCAAGTGAAAGCACCTATAAAAAAATCTCTGAAGAGTGTTGTGTTATGGTCACATACTGGTTCAGAGGTGGCAATGTCAATTTCCCATTTTTGAGTTTGTAACTCTCTGCATACAAAGAGGTAAGAAGTGCATCCTAGGGTAATAATCATTCTCCTGCCTACATTCTATGTGTAGATTTTCTGTTAATAGTGCTGTGAGTGCGAGTGCTTTAAAAAAACAACAACTTGGGCAGCCCCGGTGGCCCAGTGGTTTAGAGCAGCCTTCGGCCAGGGGTGTGATCCTGGAGACTCGGGATCGAGTCTCGCATCGGGCTCCCTGCATGGAGCCTGTTTCTCCCTCTGCCTGTGTCTCTGCCTCTCTCTCTCTCTCTCTCTCTCTCTGTGTGTGTGTGTCTGTCATGAATAAATAAATAAAATCTTAAAAAAAAAACAACCCGACAACTTTAAGTTAGGTTGCCATGAATTGGAGTGGTTAGGCCATTGGAGGAGAAAATTAATTCTTTAACAAACAAACAAATAACAGCCTATCAGGCTCCTTCATGACCAGAAGTGGAAGGAAACACACTTCTCATCAGCTTGTAGGGATGTTCTGCCTACTGGACCAACAGCACACAATGCCAAGAAGTGGCTTCCTAAGGCCCACAGCTGGCTATTCAGAAAAAGCCCCAAAATACCCACAGTGGTTTTGATCCAGTATGCTATTTAAGTTTCTGACCCTGCTACGTATCTATATACTTGGAGAGCCACCTATTTTGGAACTGTAAGATTTTTTAGATTCACTATCATCCTATTATCCGAGGCGTGTATGTGCCATTTTGCCTTTTAAATATTTTAAATAACAGCTTCTCTGTTCAACCCCCTCCTTTGGCATCCCTCTGCCAACCTCAGCCTCTTCCGTTCAAAAACACCTGGGAAATTTGGTCTAATCATTGACAATGTGCTTATCTCTGAAACAAGACAAATCATAAAACATGCCAGCCCAACTGGAACATTTTTAAGAAAGTGATAAAAAGTTATGTAATGGAAGCTTTGACTTTCAAGAACACTTTGGCAGATCGTAATGCACTGACATACAAATTCTGCTAGGTACGTGTTGTTCTTTTTTACGTCCTTTGATGATTACCCACAATGATTCTTGTTCTGACATCAACAAGCATAAGGCAGTATGAGATGTGGGTAGGTTTTCCTTATTGGCTCGAGACTCAATTCATTCAGTAAGTTCTCTCATCTATCTGGCACAGCTAGAGAATGGAAAATTCTGCCTAATGAAATGTCCAGGTTACTAGAAATAGGCGAACTCCTAAAATCTCGGGGCTGGAAGAGTCCTAGAGATGATCTCACCCATTGATTTCACAGGTGCTGAAATGGAAACCTGTCAGCCCTGGACATTTGCGTGCATGTGCCCATATTCTCCACCCAACGTCCTTCACAGGACGCCACCTGCCTCTCCTGCTGCGTTGTTCCCCAGTCTTCAAAGAAACAGGCAGTGTAACAATAGATGCCATGAAAATGTCCCGGCTATCAGCAGCAGTGTCTTTGAGGATTCAGAAGGCACTTGAGGTTCTTACGTTGTCACAGAGTTGTCATGAAGAATATCTGTGATTCTAAAAAGCTTCTTGCTCCCTCAATATAGGATGAGATCATCTGTTTTCCTTTCACAAACAGCCCCCAGATAACATGCTCAACACTCTGCAAGATCTGGCTTCTCAGGGGAAAGATGGAGAAAATGATTTGGTGCAGCTTCCTGGGGAGGGAAGGTTGATTAGCATATTTCCTTGAGTAACAGCATAACCCCCCAAGAGCAGTCAAGTGCAGACCTGCTGTCAGGAGCATAAGTCTTTACCTTTACCTGATATTCTTCTCCAATTCCAGAGCTCTCATCAACCTGACTTCCCAAAGTGATGTCATTGATTCCTCAGGTTGGTTGATCTGACCCAGACAAAGCAGACTAAAGGCAAACTCATTTACCACACATTTGTAAACGCCTTCCCCAACCCTTTTCCAAATCCAAATAGGTGAATCAGGACTTAGGAAAAAGGAAGACCTGAATTTATCATTTGCCCACACACTCTTATGGATGGTCCCAGATGCACCAAATGAATTAGTGGGTCATGTGGATCTGGCAGGCAGCAATTCTTAAAGTCTAGGACTTCTTTCTACCAGCTCAGGGAAATCATTATCTTGAGGCCACAAAACAGACATAGAGTCTAACAGTATCACGGGGAAGGGGGGGGGGATACAGTAAAAGAAAACCCACCCCTACTTTATGCTTCTAACTTATTTAACATTAAAAGAACCAGAAGCTAAAATGAATTATTTAAGTGTGTGTGTGTGTGTGTGTGTGTGTGCGTGCGCACATCCATGTGTGCATTGAGATAATATGGTGGGGAACTGGGTCTTGAAAGCATCAGGAAAACAGGTAGTGAGAGCACTAAAAACAAAATCTTTCAGTAATCTAATCTAGTAATGCCCAAGGTTTGGGATTTCCAGAGAAATTATCAGATGTATTTTGAAGGCTGTCCCCAGGTCCAGAGAAAACATGCACACTTGTCACTAATGGCAACTGAGTTGATCAGGTTTGAGAGCTGTGCTCAAATGTTCTGCATTTTGCTCACTATTTTCAAAAAAGAATCAATGTATTTACTTTCTTTGCCTATAGATATATGATCAACTAACTGACCAAAGTTTGCTGAATCTGACCTTAAAAGCTAGGCCTGAATACACTGTGGGTCGGTCTGGGTTGGGACCAAAATTCTTTTTTTTTTTTCCCTCTTATATTACATTTACTTTTTTCTTCCAAGAAGAGTTTGCAAAATGGAAGGCAATTTAAAATCTGGCTGTTGGTCTAAAGATTAACAAGCCATCTGTTGAGCTAATGGCATTGATTGTTGAAGAGATTTTAAAATAAAATGGCCCACAGGGACTGGGATGGGGCCAGGCTAATTTACACAAATCCAGCTTCCTTGGGCTTGTCTACATTCCTTCTGGAAGAAAGATATATGAAAGATGCTGGTTGCTCTCAAAGTCTTTCATCCTCACAGACTGTCTTGCCAATTCCCTGGCTGCAGTGACAAGGGGAGAATGTAAAATGAAGAACGAAAGAGAAAAACCAGGGAGAGCACTACCTGAATGAAGGACCTGGGGGAGCAAACAGAACTGACCTAAACTGACATTCTCAGCACTTAGCCATTCACAAGACCTCCTAGCTTCCCCTTAAAACCTGAACTGAAGAATCCCTGCACACATAAGTCACAGATAAAGAGCCTTTTATCAAATAAACCCCCTTTCCCTAACAACAGTTATCATTTACCTGGCATGGGACCAGGCTTCATTTCTACCTTCCCTTCGTCTTACGACAGCCCTGCCAAGTAGGTATTATCATTGTTCCCATTTTACTGATGAAGAAACTGAGATTCTGAATGTATTCCTCCCAAATCCCCACAGCAAACACCCAGTATCAAGCAAGGTCCAGCTATCTGCAAAGTCCTTTGCTTCACCTAAGCCACACCACCTGGTTACGTATCATCCTTTAGTTTTATGAAGTCTTGTCTTAAGCCCCATGGTACTACATGAGGAAAAGAGAGGGCAAGTCATTTTTCTTAATTTGCACAGGAGAGAAAGGCGCCAAAGAAGCGGCAGGCCTTAGCTCACTCAGCCAGGTAGCAGCAGCGGCTAGTGTCTGGGGACTGCAATGGCTTGTCACCATTTTCCACCCATCCCTCTGTGCCAGCTCTGAAATCCCGTGTATGTGTAAAGTAAGCCATGCTCCTGGGCAGGGCAGATGTGACTATAGCTCTGGGTCATGGGGATGGTGACCAGTTCCACAGTTGCTACCAGGAGGGTAATGAGGTCAGTGTCTCAGGCATTGCTTTGTGGCCACTATATTTGACCTCAATCCTACCATATTTGTGTCCATCCACCAAATTTCGACTGGCACTTCCTGCATGCAGTTATGTGAGGGTTTACCTTGGCTACCACAGCACACAGCCACTCATATAGAAAGTTGGGGATACCAGGGAGTCGCCACCCTCAACCCATGACTAATGGGCACTTGATGCAGAAACACCCAACTCCCTTGCTCTTGGAAGCATGTGTCCCACTCCGTGCCCAGGAGGATGAAGAAGCTCCACTGGCCCACTGTGCCAACGGGCTTCATGACACACTTCCTTTGCTATTGTTCCTCCCTTGTCTTATTTCTCCACTACCCTGTTTGAATTTCCTTCATCTTCTAAATAAACACTTTGTACTCAAAACCTTGTCTCACTGTCTGCTCACTGGGAAAACCTTAACTGAGATCCCCGAGTATACCCTACACCAATGCTTTCCAAACCCAGCTAATGATCGGATGGATTGACACAGCTTTTGAACAATATAAATAACTGCCTTACTCAGACCTGCTGAGCTGGAATCCTTGAAGGATGGGCTCTGGCCTCTGAATTTTTTGGTGGCTCCTCTGTTCCTGAGATCTAGGGTGACCTGTCAGGTAACTCCAACATAGAGAACATTTTGCTCTGGAAATTTCTTCTCAGATGTTATGCTTGGCAAAACTTTGCTGCCATACAAAAGTGAACAGCTGTCCCCTCACGGATAATGAATGTCATCTGAACCCTTAAAAGTTGCTGTCTTTTGCCTCACATGCCAGAAAATTAAGGAAAAACAAAAAAGGCTGAACTTTTAATTTAGTAACCGTATCTGATGTCCTGGTCCATCCAGCTGCAGTTTAATTCCCCTGCTTTTCACCTGTTGTCACATGTAAGTAATCGGTTATTCTGATTGTTTCAAATGCATTATTTTCATGCTTCTATTTTACTATAAGCATTTCTTCAAGACCCCTCAAACGCTTCATACAATGGCACAAGGAAAACGGTTATGTTTATTTGCTGCCTTTTACATTCTCCTCAAATTTAGAAATTGTTTCTGACTCATTACCCATTCAGTACTGTTGAAGTTCTTATTTTTTTTCTTAAATAATTTGTTTCTCCTTGCTTTTGTGTGCCCAAAATGTTTGATACCCAATTATCTTTTGCTATGGAACTGATGCCTTAATCAATAAGATTCAGGATCAAATGCAAGGTCAAGCCTCAGAATCCCATAGCCCCCAAGTGGCTTTTACTCATGTGACCCCATCACCCACCACAGAAAGAAAGAATGTGGGATGCATGATAGAGAGCATCATTTTCCAAATATGGGTACCAGGACCCAGAGATGCTAAGTGACCGGCCAGGCATCTCTGTGTAATAACTGAAAGAGCTCAGACTTGCAAGAAGTTCTCTTGACACCAAAGCCCGTGCTCTATCCATTTCTCATTTATGAGGCATGAACACTTTTGGAGAGAGGTCTTGGATAATTTTAAGAAAAAGGGTAATTATCTGGTTCCAGGGGACATTTGTTTTTTTTAGAGTTAAAAAAATCCCATATTCATCTGTACTCAAAGTTGGCAGATAATATTATCACTATTGCTGACATTATAAAACCACAAGCAGTATTTTAGTGCTTTATTTTTTTTCTCCATTTACTCTTTTCAATTGATGCCATATGCTATTGGCTGAATATGTCCACCTCAAAAATTGTATGTTGAAGTCCTAATCCTGATATCTTAGAAGGTGACTGTGTTGGAGGTAGGGACTTTAAAGAAATAATTAAGTGAACATGAGGCCTTTAGAGTGGGTCCTAATCCAATCTGACTGGTGTTCTTATAAGAAGAGATTAGGACACAGAGAGACACCAGAGCTGCATGTGTCCAGGGGAAAGGCCATGTGAGGACACAGCAACAAGGTGGCCATCTGCAAACCAAGGGGAGAGGCCTCAGAAGAAGCCAAACCTGATGACGCCTTGATCTTGGACGTCCAAAACTGAGAGAAAATACATTTCTGTTGTTTAAGATATCCAGTCTCTGGACTGGTGTTATGGTGTCCCTAGATGTCTAATACATTATATTAACCCTTGACTTCTAGGAAGCATTTTGGAAGGTTTCCTTTGGAGGCAATGTAAGAAAATTTTATAAAATGCCATTAATTAATGTCACCCCATATCTGGATCTTTCTGTATTGCCTTCAGTGTTTGGGGACACTTTTGCTTTTGAAAGGGACTTATGTACCTCTTTGCTCTGGAAATGCCCCATGCTGAAAATTCAGTGTAATAACTGAGAAATGAGGACTTTTCAATGTAGATATATGAGAACAAAAGAGACAAAATGAATAAATGATCAGACAGTGCTTCATTTCCAACTATTTTAAAGAGCAAATTGGCCATAGGTAATAAAACATCTTAATTGGAAGAGTGATATAATTATTTGGGTGCCCTGTATGTAATAACAGCCCAATCCCTACTCCATCTCCTGCCCCAGCTTCCTGAGGAATTTCCTCAGAGCCACAATCTCAATTGCTCTATTACATTATTGTCCTTAAGAATGGGTCCTAAAAATGGGAAGCTTTATCAATTTCTTTCCAGTAATTTCACAGTAGATGAGCTCAGTTTACAATCCAATGATCACTTCTCTGATTAGGGGCACTGAAAACTCTGACCAGCCCGGTAAATGAGGACTCTTGCCTCTCACCTTTCAGAGAGCAATAAAAACACTGTAATTAGAATGGGCTTGCCATTTGGTAGCTGCTGCACACAGCTGGCTCCCCTCAGCCAGCAGGAAGGGGTTTAGCTAGTAAGAGGCTCAAAAGACTTCTGTAGGCAAGAAACTTCGAAGCCACCGACTGTGGGAGGCCTATTAGGAAACAGTTTGTGGTTCTACAGATTCAGCTACTGTGAGCAAGAGCCTACCATGTAGAGAGGCCCAATTAACCCAGGGTTTTAATTGACCTTGAGATGAGGTTGGAAAAAAAAGCAAAAACAAAAACAAAAACAAAAAACAAGACTTGCTTTATTTTGCTTGCAAGATAAAAATAATATCGATGTTTAAAAACTTGGGAATACAGAATCATGTAGAAAATGAGTAATTTAAATGACATGAAGAAGAAATATATAAATTCCTCCAAATCTCACCACTTAGAAGTTATGGCTCAACATTTTGACCTTTCTTCTGGACATCTCTCTCTCTGCACATACACATACAAAATTCCACATAAAAGGGACATTGTATGCATTTCGTTCAGACACATTTAATAGCTCCCTATTTCCCCCCCTCTATAATGCCTTGACCAATCCTGTCCAGTTTTCCAGAATGATCTCTTGCTCCCTACCCCCCACCTTCTCCTGACCCCTGACTCCACTAGGTTCCCACCTATCCTATCATGAATACTTGAAAACTTCCCCTGCCTCTTATGAGATTCTTTGAAGAGTTCCAAGCTGGTATGAGACCCTTGCATTTCTGAGAGCTGATTGGCCGATGAGGTCAGGAGAAGCTGCAGTGGGGCCAAGGGATGATCAGAGATGAGGAACTCAAGTATTTGTTGCACTAAATTCATGTGGAGAAAGCTAGTGGCCTGGACAGGGATTGGGGCAGTTGAACCAGAAAGAGGTGGATTTGAGAGATGTTTGGGAGATGTGTTCAGGTATGTACTACATGCTGTTCTCCTCATCATCATACTTTTCTTCCTCCTCTTCCTTCTCCTCCTCCTCCTCATCCTCACCACTGTCAAGGTAGCTGTTAATCGCTTTTGTTCTCTGTGCCTAACGTTTAAGGATTATATATGAAAATAATGGACTCAATGAAAATACATGGAATTAACGAAGCTTCAAAAAACCTAGCCAAATTGTTCTGGCCGGGCCACATGGTTTCACTGTGGGTTGAACGTGTTGTAGCCCAAAATAGGTTTGCTTTCAACTGCATCACAGATTAAGTGATCTCATATCTTTTCTTCTGGTAGTCAGAAAAGGATGAATTTCATTTTATTTGAAGACCTCTTTTAATGACAGCTTTAAATCAAAAACTGCAACCGCTTATCAACCTTGCAGGGAAATAACTCAGTTCACGTTAATGTGGCTTATTAAATTTCTTGTCTAATCCTTGACCTGAAAAGTAATCACCTGGTATCTCTCTGTTCTTCTAGCTCCTCCCACATCTCTGCATATGTGGAGAACTGTTTTGTAGGAGGCTGGGCAATCTCTCACTTTTATTCAGGAGATTAGGGCATGAGGTGCTTGTGCCTTGAGCTCACAAAAGGAGATATTCTTTCAGGGTGGATGGAAACAACTGGAATATGCTTTCCCATGCCACTCAAATGTCACATCATGAAGTCCAAAAGGTCAATCAAAAATGTTATATTATTAAAGACTTATTGTCTAGTTGTCAAAAATAAGATGAAGTATATTGTCTTTAAGACTCAGTGGCACAAAATATTCTCTGGGACCCTTTTGTGTTGCAGAAACTTAACACATAATACCACAAAATAATGAAAACAATCACTTCAGCTGATAACATGTATTTTTTAAAGATTTTATTTATTTATTCATGAGAGACATAGAGACATAGGCAGAGGGAGAAGCAGGCTCCCTGTAGGGAGCCTGATGTGGACTCTATCCCAGGACCCTGGGATCACGACCTGAGACGAAACCAGATGCTCAACCGCCGAGCCACCCAGGTGCCCTGATAACATGTATTGAGCGATTACTATGTGCCTGGGATCATACTTAAGCACCTATCATGACTTCATTGGTTACTCTTCAGAGCGATTTTCTGAAGTAGATACAGTTATGATTCATGTACAAATGAGTGAACTGAAATAAGGAGGGACAATAACTCACATGAGGTCATGCCTTCTCCAATGTACAGCAGGGATGTCAGTGCAAGCAATCCCACACCAGAGGCCACATAGCCACGAGGTAGCTTCACAATGCTGCTCTATGCCAGGAGGACACGGTCCATGTGTTTCCATCATCATGATAATTAACACTTGGCTTACTTCATCTAATCCTGAGAACATTATGTATCATTATTATCTTCATTCTACAAGTCAGAATGTATGCCAAAAGAACCTTCAGTGAGTGACCAGGGTCCCTGAGTCAGTAAGACAGAACAGAGACCATGACTTCAGTATGCATCAATATCCCATATCCCATTCCAAGCCATAAGTGCCATCATGCCTGATGTTAGCTTCCACCCGGCATGGGAAAGTGAAGCTGGAATTTTTTTAAATTAAGGGACATTGAATTTTAAACGTAGATTTTTCTTCCTCAGGCTGTCACTTATTTCCCTTAATCTATCCTCATGATCTTTTAAATGTTTGTCTCTTTTTTCCTCAGTTTCCCTCTTTGCCATCAACTTGTCTTCTATGTCACTCACTCGTTCTTCCACCTCGTTAACCCTCGTTGTTAGGACATCTAGTTTGGAGTGCATCTCATTCAATTGATTTTTAATTTCTGCCTGATTGAATTTTATCAAAGTTAAACATTTGTATGTCTTAACCTAGCTGCCATGATTTAATAACTCATGTTCATCATAAGTAACAGACTATGCAATTTAATAGTTACATGAATGTCTGGTTTTCACCTAGATTACAGTACTTTGCCAGTACTGAAAATCTACCAACCATTTTAAGCGTTAATAGCTATAGGGGTGCCTGGGTGGCTCAGTAGGTTAAACATCTGCCTTTGGTTAAGGTCATAATTTCAGGGTCCTGCATAGGGCTCCCTGCTCAGTGGGGAGTCTGCTTCTCCATCTCCCCCTGCCATCTCCCGGTTCATTTCCTCTCTCTCTCTCTGTCTCAAATAAATAAATAAAATATTTTTAAAAAGTTAATAGCTACAGTCAAGGTAAATGGCCTTATTTAAGACAATAAATTATAATGTATCACATCACATAATGGGTAGATGTTGAATCCAATTCATGAATGTTCCAGTTTCATTCATTTCTATGACAGGTTGGGCACTTTAGCCATAACATACACTCTTTTCTTTGAGAAAAAAGTATGCAGTAAATTTTTCCTAAACATGGGAGATGTCTCCCAAACACAATTTTGTGATTCATCTGAAAAAGAAAAATCAAAAGTAAGAAAAGTAGCAGCTTTGGGAATGAAGTAATCCTGTATTATTTTAGTCTTTTTTCTCCCCCTAGAGCTTTAGCCCTACCTAAATCAAATGACATATATATATAATGAATTAAAGGCATAATTTCAAAAGTCAATAGGGGAACAACAAATACTCTTATAACAAGGGCACCTGGGTGGCTTGGCAGTTGAGCATCTGGCTTCGTCTCAGGTCATGATCCCAGGGTCCCCTGTAGGGAGCCTGCTTCTCCTTCTGCCTATGTCTCTACCTCTTTCTCTCTCTCTGTGTGTCTTCCATGAATAAATAAATGAAATATTTTTTAAAAAAAATCAAGTGCTCCTGTAATAGACTGAACCATGCTCCCATCACATCTTATCTAGTGCCAAAGGACTTTCATACCTCTTTCTGGACAGAAGTAGCAGAGCCCAGGCCTCAAAGAGGCATCTACTGCTTCCACTCACCCTCCTATGCTTCTGCTACCTGCCATAAGAAAAACATATCTCAGCTACTGGGCTAAGGATCATGCTAGACCCATGAAATGGATTTCTGGAACTTCCTCAAACAGATTATCTGGTAGCTTGAAGCAGAGTCACCCCTGTTGACTTTCAGAACTGTGAGCCAGAAAAATAAGAATGTTTCCTCCTAGTCTCAGTCTATTCGGGCTGCTATAACAAAAATATCACAGAATGGTTGGCTTAAACAACAAATATTTCTCACAGTCCTGGAGTCTGAGAAGTCCAAGATCAGGGCACCAACAGATTGGATGTCTGGTAAGAGCCCACTTCCTGGTTCACAGATAGCCAGCTTCTGGTTGTATCCTCACATAGCAGAGAGCAAGAAGTACATTCTTTCAGGATTCTCATAATAGCACCAATCGCATCCATGAGGACTTTCCCTCATGACCTCATCTAATCTTAATTACCTCCCCCAAAGTCCTACCTCCCCAAACCAACACAGTGTGGGGAGAAGTGGACAGACTCTCAACACATGGATTTTAAGGAGACACAATTCAATCCATAGCACTCCTTTAAGCCACTGAGATGTTTAGTTTGTTCAGTATACAGTATGATGGCAGCCATAGCGACCATTACATTCCATAAGCAATAGCCTTAAAGTACATCTACAGGTAAAAGGATAAGCAAAAAAGTGCCCTCAAGGATTCTGCTGACTACTATAAGTGAATGGCCCTCAACAGTGATGGGGAGAAACAGACTAGGCCTACTGTGTTCTAAGCCTGGAGATCAGACTTTATTTTAAAAGGAAATGCACTATGTGTGTGATGTGCATAGAAACAATCCACACCTTTCCACTGTAAAAATTCTTTGATCAAACCCTTCATTGATAACAAAACACCATCCTCATGTGTCAATTTGATTCTCACATAAAAGCAAATGACTGTAGGCATGAGTATCAGTAAACATTTTGTTTAGCTCCCCAAATCACTATAATATTGATTAGAACCATGCCAAATCATGTGTCTATATTTTATTATAAAGTATCTTCCCAAGATTGGCTTGAGCAATTCATAAAACTCAAAGGACATATAATCCATGGGGAATGAAATGTGTTGAGATTTTGCAAGATAATTAGCACTTTGCTGAAGAATGAAGGTACTCACTGTACCCTAGAGCTTCCCATCAGTGGAGCTGCAGCTCATTGAGAGATAAGTATGTGGCAAGAGAATCAAGAATTTCCATCTCACTTTCTTATTCACATCCTGGTGTTAAAATTCATTGTTAATTGGATGTATGGCCTATTATGGTTTGCAAAGTGTCCCTCACAAGGTGAATCACTGCATATGCCACAGCTGTAGAGTAAGATAGAACCAGCTTTGAATCCTGGATTTTCCATTTCCTAGGAATCACCTAGAGTGACTTAAATACTATGATCTTCATTCTTTGGCTCTAAAGTGAGAAATAATAATAACTACCTCCTGGATGAAATGAGATCTATTGTGTCAAGTGCATGGTATGATATCTAGATATAAGACCTAAGATTAAGGTTCAATATTGTGTCCTGCTTCGACATCTGGTAAAATGAGGAAGGATACAAATGGCCTGAGTACTAGTTCCCCTCCCTAACACTCTGCTCCCATGGGCAAGATCACCTAGCCAACAAGGCTTCTTATCCTCCCCTAGAGCTTAACATTGGTCTAGGGGACCAGTTACAGTCCTTGCTTACCCTGAATAGTGAGCTACAGTTTTTTGCTGGCCCTCAGAATTATTCAAGCAAGCCATCACTTCCTCCCATGGGACTGAGGGGCACTTCAACCTCTTGATACTTCAAAACTTGCCTCCCACAGCTGCTGGTGTTTTGCCCTGTCCCTAAACACAACCCTGTGTAACCTTGCATGGCATGCAGTGTCCTCTTCCCCTAGGTGTGAGTATATGCAATTAGTAAGCGACTGTTGACCCTACCTGTTCAGTGTTGGCTGTCTCGTGTTTGGTCGACAATTTAGAAATGACCATAACAATGCCTAGTCCAGGAATCTCTCTTAGCAATGTGGTGAAGACATCATCAAAACAAATACCTAACACAATGCAAATAACAAATGGTAAATGATAGCATAATTTTCAAGAAAAATAAATCTTAACATTGTTCTCCAGCCTCTTAGAATCTCCTTGAATTTGTTTTTCCTCCAAGGAGAAAGGGGATCATCCTTTGTCTTTTATTACTGAGAGCTGACATTTGGACACTGAGACCAAGAGAGAGGAATGAGTACCACAGCTGGAAAGAAACCAAGGAGCCTTTGGCCTGTATGATTCCTGCTCAGTGTGGCCCATAAAATAAAGAAAACAGGAATGGAAAGTCAGGTTCCATAGTCACTATAATTCTCTCAACATTTCTAGGGTGTCTGGCCCCTCTGTGAACTCAGTGGGATGACGCACAGACTTACCCTAGGTGTTTGCCGTGTCTTAGAACCCTGGGAGCTTCCTGGACAGTGAGGAGCCTGAACACTCACATCTGGTGGGCGAGGAGAAGCTTGAATGCCAGAGAAGACTTCTGAGAGCTCTTAGGAAGCCAGAGATGAAGATCTCACATCCTCAGTTGCTGGCTACCACTGCTTCCTAAGAAACATTTCACCCGAGTGCTCTTCCATTTCACTAAATAAGATAGAGTGACTATTGTTCCTTGTTGCCTTCATAGCACTTGGTGTGATGCCTCACAGGTAGAGGGCTCACAACAAACATGAGTTAAATGAATTATGGATTGAATGAACGAATGTCAAAGTCGAATGAAGTTACTATGCACCTAGCACACGGTAATAGTGTAAGGGATTATAAAATAATCAATACAGTCCCTCAGCTTAAGGAGACTATGGTATATTTCAGGAGACAAAATCCAGAATCAAAGAGCAAGAAGGAACTCAATGTGGGAGGAAAGAGTTGGTGATGGCTCCGTGAAGGTGGGGGGGGGAGGGGGAGGGGGCGTGGGGGATAAGAGGAGTCTGAAAAGAGACTGGGACAAAAATAAGGAGTCAGCTGGGAGCAGAGGGGGGTGAACAGATGCCTGTGCTTTCTCTCTGTAGAATACCTTCCATGTTTCTTGCAACTTATTTTCAGAAGAAGCAAGTAAAAATGTAAATGAATAAGCACATGTTGTCCTACAGGAAATGCTTGTGAGCTTTTATGACAAATGGTCATACTCAAGTATGCAAATTCAATCAAAGGATTTCTTGTGAAAAGAGAGAGAAATTTTATCTCATTTAGCTTTCTTTTGAAGGGCAACATTATCAGTTTTGCACATTCTCGTCTGTGAAATTTAGTGTACTCAGTGTGATACTAAAATATCATTGATACAATGGAAATGAAGCCCTACCTCAGGATAAACTCATGAAAAGTGTCAGTTTTCCCTTGACATTCTTTTTCATTATGTGCAGAATAAAAAGGAAGCCATGGTGTAATGAAGACTTGACAAAGCAATGTTGAGGTGACAAATATCTGACGCACAGAAGTTGAAATGTGACATAAAATATGATCACTAAACGAAAATAATGGTACCTTTCAAACTGGCAAAAAAAAATCACATTATAGAAATAGGAAACCAAGAGTCATGCTTTTAGGAAAAGATTTGAAGCCAAATTCTTTCTCTCTTACTCTGGGGTGTGGTTTTATGTCAAAATATTAGAATTAGAAGTTGAAATGTAGTCTGAGAAGCCTGGATTAATGGACAAAATCACTTTAGCAACCTAAAAAGAGTCACTAACCTTCAGAATAAAATAAATTTTTATATTTTGGTGAAATTGTCCCCACTGCATTGTAGATAGGAAAGATACAAGCCACACATTGATATTTTTAAAATGTTTTATTATTGATGTAAATAGCTTCTGAGTACCAATTTTTTTTAATGACTTTTTTTTTAATTTTTATTTATTTATGATAGTCACAGAGAGAGAAAGAGAGAGAGGCAGAGACATAGGCAGAGGGAGAAGCAGGCTCCATGCACCGGGAGCCCGATGTGGGATTCGATTCTGGGTCTCCAGGATCGCACCCTGGGCCAAAGGCAGGCGCCAAACCGCTGCGCCACCCAGGGATCCCCTGAGTACCAATTTTTAACCTACATATACACAGACACACACACACACACACTGTTCCCTAGTTTTAATTTGAAATAGAGGCTTCATTTTTAAGCCAAACTGACAATATCTGTTTATGTGTGATGAATTTGCCTCAGTATCTCATAATTTTCAAATAGTCTGAAGTGTAAAATTCCTTTCTTCAGTGAAAAAAAACAAAATGACTAATATCGTGTGGCATTGACTGAGCCTTTTCAGGGTTTAGGGATTTGTGATTTGGGTTTAGAAAGTCTCATTGTCATGGTAATGTGAGATGATTTTATATATATATATATATAAAACTCAGGGAAAGCATTGAGTTTCTTGTCAGTCATTATAAAGCCAAGTTGTTAGTTTATAAAAAAGAAAGTAAAAGTGAAATTGATATGAAAAATAGGTTTTTTTCAAGTTGTCCATATTTGAGAATCCAAGAAGGAAATTCAACTTTGCAGTATTGCGACAGGTTTGGACTTGGATGTGTCTGGAGAGAACCATCCATTTCTTGGAATAAAACTCTCTCATCCTTCCCTTCCAGACTTCTCCATTTCCCCACCCTGAGTGCCTGGGAGCCAAGCTCGGCCCACTCCCTGCCAGGGCCTTGGACGCCAAAACCAGAGCAATGGCAACTAGGCAGAGGATAGAAAACATTATCAACTGATACCCGAGAACGTGAGCTGTACAGGACATGGGGAGAGACAGATGGAGACTCAGATTTGATTATACTCTTGGTAAATCTGGTGGTTCCCAAAAGAAAAAAAACATGGACAGTGGAGACACTTGAATGAAATAGTGTTAATGGGGAAAACTGGGAAGTGGGAAGAAAATTAAAATAAGTCACGAGAAGGTCCATCACTGGCACCTCCTTTCAGAGATGTACAGGGTATTTATTACCTGATCCATGTACATTACCTACAAGTGGCTGCAGGGCAGGCTGCCAAACACTCATCCTCCTACTTCAGTCTTCTACTTCTTTGGGGTAATCCCTCAAACCCCTTTAGTTTGGGACTTTTTAAGCCCTCCATTGAATGAAGAAGGTATTTCCTTCCTTCCTGATCATAGATGGGCAGAAATAGCATCCTCAACACCAGCACCGGGCAGGGAGGAGCTTCTATCTGAGGCCAAGTATCCAATGAAAACACAGGAATGTTGACTTCCTCCAACCTGCCAATGTCTCTTCCCACAAATCATAGTTAGAGGGCCAACCTGTGAGCAGAGAAAGGAGGAGGAAGGAGTTTCTTCTGTGGTTAATATTCCAGTTATGTTTTCAGTTACAGAACTGACTGGATCAATGTGAAAAAGTAAATAGAGGAAATTGGTTTGGGCCTGGAATGTAGGATGACCAATAAGTCAAGTTGCAAATGGAAAACCTTGTCCAAGCAATCAATGCCTTTAGCCAGGCCCCAGGAGTCTGAGGCCTAAACAACGGATGCTCATCTTACTCTAAAGGGAGAAAAGTCTTTGTACCAGGTCTGCCTTGTCAGCATCTAGAGAAATTCCATGGAAAGGAGGTGGGTAAGAGGGAGGAAGGGAAGAGGGACTCAGGCAAACTGTCCTGGGCTT
Organism: Canis lupus familiaris; assembly: GCF_011100685.1. NCBI lineage: Eukaryota > Metazoa > Chordata > Mammalia > Carnivora > Canidae > Canis > Canis lupus. The sequence goes on along the minus strand of NC_049244.1, from coordinate 17,584,244 downwards.
GGTGGCCTTTAGAAAGTCCAGGGAGTCTGGATCTTGGCTGCATGTTAGAATCACCTGAAGGAACTTTAGAAGTCTTGATGATTATGCAACATCCCGGACCAGACAACTCAACACTTTAATGGGTGGGACCCAGGCATCAGACCAGGTGATTCCAGTGTGAAATCAAGGCTGTGAACCACAGCACAGGTTCATTGTCATGTCAGGAAGCTCCTAGGAAGTGCAGATTCATTCCTTAGAAACTTGAGAGTTTGGGGGCAGCCCTTTGTCACACACAGAGTTAAGAAACTACACTATTGATGGCAATGATTCTCAAACTGAGCTACAGTCAGAATCACCTGGGACTTTTTTTTTTTTTCATCCCACCACTCAGATCACAGATCAGACTAATTAAATCAGAATGTTATAGGGATGGTATTTTTGAAGTTTCTTGTGTTATTACAAGTCTTATTCCTATAGCTGAAGAGCTTCTCACAGCTTATTATGCAGAAAACTCACCTGTAGATGCTGATAAAATGCAGACTCCAGCTCAGTCAGTCTGGGCTAGGGCTCATGATTCTGTGTTTCTAACAGGCTCCCAGGTAATGTTGATGCTGCCGGCCCACGGACAATACTCAAGAGTAGCAAGGCTTTCACACGCACATGAGAAAATGCTCTGCATCACTTGCCATCAGGGAAATACAAATCAAAACCACAATGAGATACCACCTCACACCAGTGAGAATGGGGAAAATTAACAAGGCAGGAAACCACAAATGTTGGAGAGGATGCGGAGAAAAGGGAACCCTCTTACACTGTTGGTGGGAATGTGAACTGGTGCAGCCACTCTGGAAAACTGTGTGGAGGTTCCTCAAAGAGTTAAAAATAGACCTGCCCTACGACCCAGCAATTGCACTGTTGGGGATTTACCCCAAAGATACAGATGCAATGAAACGCCGGGACACCTGCACCCCGATGTTTATAGCAGCAATGTCCACAATAGCCAAACTGTGGAAGGAGCCTTGGTGTCCATCGAAAGATGAATGGATAAAGAAGATGTGGTCTATGTATACAATGGAATATTCCTCAGCCATTAAAAACGACAAATACCCACCATTTGCTTCGACGTGGATGGAACTGGAGGATATTATGCTGAGTGAAATAAATCAATCGGAGAAGGACAAACATTATATGGTCTCATTCATTTGGGAAATATAAATAATAGTGAAAGGGAATAGAAAGGAAGGGAGAAGAAATGGGTAGGAAATATCAGAAAGGGAGACAGAACATAAAAACTCCTAACTCTGGGAAACGAACTAGGGGTGGTGGAAGGGGAGGAGGGCGGGGGGTGGGGGTGAATGGGTGATGGGCACTGAGGGGGGCACTTGATGGGATGAGCACTGGGTGTTATTCTGTCTGTATGTTGGCAAATTGAACACCAATAAAAAATAAATTTATTATTAAAAAAAAAAAAAGAGTAGCAAGGCTTTCATCTATTTTCTTGTCAGAAAGCCACCAGGGGGCATATATACTAGTCAGTAACTGCTTTAGAAATTTTGGAGAAGACCCTGTGCTCTTGCAGATGATGACAGAGAATGAAAGAGAGAGAGAGAGAGAAACAAAAACAAAAACTCACCATTTCACAATATATACATTATCAAATCATTATGTTGTGTCCTTTATTACAAAGTCATGTGTCAATTATAGCTCAATGAAACTGGAAAGAAAAAAAAAACTGTGCCCCTCTCAATACCACACTCTTTCTTTTCTTTTTAAAGATTTTATTTATTTATTCATGAGAGACACAGAAAGAGAGAGGCAGAGACATAGGCAGAGGGAGAAGCAGGCTCCGTGCAGGAAACCCAATGTAGAACTCGATCCTGGAACTCCAGGATCACGCCCTGAGCCAAAGGCAGATGCTCAACTGCTGAACCACCTAGGCGTCTCTCCCTCTCCCCTTATAATTTCCCCTGCTTGTTTTTTCTCTCTCGCGCTTTCTTTCTGTCGAATAAACAGATAAAATCTTTTAAAAACCCTCTAATATAATAAATAAAATATTCCACACCTTAGGTCCAAGAAAACTAATTGTGCAAGTTTAGGTTAGGGGAATTTGTTATAATAGGAGTAATAAATGTAAAACATTACATATCTTAGCTGAATGCAAATGCAAATTAAGTCAATAGGGTGCCATTGCTGCCATTTATTCATAATATTATTAAAAAAAACTTAGGTCAAGTCCAGTGCTAGACTCTATGCATACAGAAAATCAGACAGGGTCTCTGGCCTTAATGAATTTATAATCTAGCCTTGAGGAAGTTATAACTAATGTAATCAGCTACAAAACAAAATATAGACTCCAGAGCCAAAGCCATATTTGTCTACTTCTCCTTCACTGCTTGGTTTTCATCTGGAGCCTGTTCATCTCTGGGACAAAGTTCTCAAGAGGAACATTAACAAAACACAGATATTTAGGAGGGTGCCATTAGAACAAGTCTATAAATAAGATTAAATTTGAAAAAGAGGAGAACCTAGGGGAAACTGTGCTGTGATTTTCAAATATGGGCAGAGCGTTTATTCAGAAATGGATTGGAATTAATTTTGTAAAGCTGTGGTAAGATGGCTCAGGGCCATTGGGTGTCACTCATCAGGAGGCAGGTCTGGCTCAGAAAAGAGCAGCCCCAAAGGGGAATGCATTGCTCAGAAAACACCATAGTGCACACATTTTGAGAGTTCATTATATCTATTGAGTCCCTCACCTGCTAGAGACCTTCAGGTCAGTGCTAGATGACACTTTGTGAGGAAGGCTATAGGGAGGATCATGGCTATGAGTAGGAGCATGGAAAGATGCTCAGCAGAATACATAATTTTAAGATGAATTCAAGTTTCATAGATCCTCTTTTAGCTATAAACCTACACATCTAAAAAAAAAAAAAGCAGGGTCTAAATGGGCCCAAGGTCCCACCTAGACAGTGGGCTACAGTTGGTAGGAGTCACCAAGAGCCTTGGAAGTAGAACATCCCAGAGGACAGGTGGAGTAATTGACAGGCAGATACCGCAATCAGGTTTGAAGAATGACAGGTAAAACTAAAGGGAAAAAAATGAGACTGAGAAATAAAATATAAGAGGCAAAATAAAGCCTTGGAAACCTGGGTCATTTGACTGGGAGATAATGGCGTGTAGAAGACAGTTCAGGGTTAAAAATATTGGAATAGACCGTGGAATATCCTAGGGCTTCATAAGCTTCAGCATGTGCTGTGTGAGTGAAGCCACACAATCATTCTGGAAAATCAGCTGTATCACCTTACCCCAGACGATGGTACTACCTGGTGGGCCTCAGGACCATGAGATAGGGGTTGGAGTGAACTGCCTTTCCTGCTCTGCCGCCAGCAGAAAGGTGAGGGCACAGCTTGTGGAATGTGCCCCTTTCAGTTAATGACAGCCCTCATGGATCTCAACCAGATAACTAGAGCTGAACCTCCACCCTCAACCCAATGGGCTCCAGAGTGGACTAGGGTTTGTGCTGGCCTGGATGAGCAGGAGGAGCCAAGTCTTCTCAAATTTATGAAATATCTCATCTTATAAATAGCATCTTAGCTAAATCAAAAGGGAAAGGATTTTAAACTGAACATCCTTCTTGTCATTTTCATACTTCACTCATTCCATGCAAGGGAAGCTCAGGTTCAGTTTCTTAATGAGATCCTATTTCGTTTTATTTCTCATTATTATCACATGTGAGTTCCTAGTGATGCTAAGAACCATTTGTAAAAAGTTACTTTCCTTGAAATCACTGTCAGACAATTCTGGAAACAGTACCGTTTGCACTGGAATTAACAGTGAACCCTTCACCCAATCACCAGCCTTAAAAAAAAAAATTCTTACTGAAGCCCAGACTTGAGTCCAAGTCATTGAATTTTTCTCCTTTAAATCAACATTCAACAAATTCTACTTGAACGTTGTAGGGTTTGTGTTTAAACATTTTGTTTAAAAAAAATCAGGCTAGAAGAAGAAACCATTCCTAGGCTCAGCAAGTTGATCTGGCTAATCCAACTGCAAATCCTCCTGTTAGGAGCAGATTTGCAAAACCTCAATCAACACAAAAGGAACCTTTCATAAAAGCTTTTCTCTGTCACATAATGTTTTGCTGCCTTATTCTCAAAAAGCAGCTCTTTCCATCAAGATGCCTAACATGCTACACGATTAAAATCTTTTTAGCCTGTTTAAAAATGTTGCTGCACGAAAAAATAAGATCAAGGAAGAGTAGCCATCATTATAATAGTACATACAATTTGAAAAAAAATGTTTTATGCCTCTAATTGCCTATTTTACCCTATTACTTCCTTTCAGTATGTGTATCATTATCATTTTCTATTTTCAGCCTCCCGCTCTGTTATCTTTTACCAGCTATCTTTCCTTTTTCCCTTTTGCTTCTCTGCAAAGCCACCCTAGCACATATTCCATATGAAATTTCTAGAGAAATGTGTTCTCCTTTTTTTCTGAATTTTCAAAGAGACAGCTTCTTCTCATGCAATACTATCTCCTTTGCAATGGCATGTGGCATTGGGTTATAGGATGCTTCAAGACCTCTCAGCTTCTTTGGATCTGGAGATGAAGGGGGAGAATGGAAACCAGTGACTGGTGGGAATTTTCTATTTTTTTTCTGTGAAAGTTCTAGATGATTTTCATCACTTTAAAACTTTAGGGAGGACAAAGATTGATCCACTTTCTTTCGAAAGAAAAATATCTACGGCAATTATGATAATCTTGTAGAAATAATGCCCTCTCAGGGACAAATTGCTTTCATTTGAGAGGTTTCTGAAATTCTATTCTACAGCATTCTTCTGACAGGATGGCTAGGTGGTCAAAGGATAGAGATTGGTATAACTTAGCTGGAGGTCATCCACCAGGAAAAATAAGTGGTCAGCTCCAAAAAGATCCATCATGATGGAATTTGACACCCATAATCAACTTCCACCAAAAGTTATAGTTCAATTCAGGGTCAGTTACAGCCAATATCCCTCTATACCAAACCATTTTGGAAGGAATTATTCTTGTCAACTAAATATGTTGATTGTGTTACTCTAAATCCTCTTATTAATTTTATACCAGCACTTATCACATTGTACTGTCTCACTCTATGTTTTTTTCTCTCCTTTAAATCGCTGTTCATTATTTGAAGTCAAAGACTATTTTATGTTTATCTATGTGGTCCCATTCCCATTATGTAAGAGACATGAGCATGAGTTAGACTTTTTTTTTTAATTTGGCAAGTGGTGGAAAATGCAAGCCAAGTTGGTATAAATGTAAAGGAGATTTGAATAATCTAGGGATAAGTCTAGCTGCAGATGAAGCTTGATCCAGAGGCAAGGACATGGTCTTCAAGTACTTAGTTTCTTTCTGTCTGTTCACTCTGCCTCTCATGGTTTAGTTTTAATTCCAGCTATGGTTTAGAATGAGTACAATAATTCTACACCTCTTACTCTAACATATAGCATTCTGAAAAGGAGGGAATGTGCTCCAGGAAAGAGACAAAAGCATCTATGTCCAGAAGCCCCAATAATAGTCTCCTCTTCTGTTTCAGTCACTTGCCCATCTTTGAACCAATATGGTATGGAGAATGGAATGGGATATGCTATAGGGCTTAAGCCAATCAGAACCTTTCTTCTGGAGTTTGGTATGATCAAATTTGTCCAAATCACATTCCTCAGATTAGGAAAGGAGTGAACTCAAAGGAAAACTAGACTAACTACAGTAGACAAAAGAGAAAATTGATGCTTTACGGAAAAATTCAAAAAACATTCTCTGTAGTGCCTAAGAAGGGCTTGTTGAACAAGGAACTCATCATTTTTCAAGTTAAGAATTTTTCTTTTTCTAAGTATTAGAAACAACACAAACTGTTTATTAAAAACAAACCTGTGAATTTTGAAATAATGTTTAAAAATAACCCAAGTTTTCATGGCAAAATACCTGCACTTTATAGGTATAAAAAGCACAGTTTTCTTTTATTTTTTAAGATTTTATTTATTTATTCATAAGAGACACACAGAGAGATGCAGAGACAGGTGGAGGGAGAAGCAGGCTCCCTGTGGAGAGCCTAATGTGGGACTCAATCCCAGAACCCCAGGATCACGACCTGAGCCAAAGGCAGACACTCAACCACTGAGCCACCCAGGTGCCTCAAACACAGTTTTCTATTTGAGCTTTGTGCTTGCTTGATTTCTAGATAAACATACCAGTTTCAAAAAGCTTGAATACCAAAAAAGAAATAGGAGAAAAAATGTATGAAAAGTACTCAAAATTGTATGCAACAACAAACTAAAATCTTAACTACTAGGCTTGGATCCCAAACTATGTCAAAATTATTTAATAGTCTAAAAGCATTTCTTTCCCAGGTCCGTGTCCTGTGGTACCAGAGGAAAAATGACCAATTACTTATGTCATATGATTGAAAGACAACTTGACAGGATCTCAGTGCCTTGACACAGATGCTTTGTAACCTGAGCCTACTGGTTAAAAATACTTTAATAGTGGACAAAGTTGTCCCAAAGAGACAAGTCTTACAAAGCAAACATCTTTGGGAGAAAAAACAGAACACACCTTCCCCCTAAAAGTTTCTTCCCATAGTCAATCATGTTTCTGAATGATAGAGGGAAACTTTGCAAGAGAGAATGGTTGTATTCTGGTCCAAGTGGAAGTGGTGCTTGTAAAGAACTAAATATTGGTCTGGCCACTTCAAGATGTTTTCCCTTCTGTTCTCCTCATTAATTCCTGTTAATCCTATAAAACCTACTTTTATTTTTTTTTGGTCCTCAGTGCCAATCTCAGAGTCTGGCTTAAACTAGGCTCTGAGTCAATGTTTGTTTTAAAAATGAATAAATATTTGTTGAGAGAATGTTCCCTGGGCCTCATTCTCTTGTGAAGGAATAAGGAGGACATCATTCATGTAAATCCAAACTGTAGTCACTCCTATTGGCAGTGAAATTAACTATGGTGGTCTTAGGTCCATCAAGAGCAACTCTTTGAAGACACCCAAAGCCTTGGAAAGCAGGACTCCTAGCACCTTGCAAAATCTGTTTCTGATGTAGAGTACAAAGGTGGGACCTGGTCTCCAATATATGAACAAGGAGAGCAGTTATCTTCTGATGGCTTTTTAAAATAAATGCTTATGGGATCCCTGGGTGGCGCAGCGGTTTGGCGCCTGCCTTTGGCCCAGGGCGCGATCCCGGAGACCCAGGATCGAATCCCACGTCGGGCTCCCGGTGCATGGAGCCTGCTTCTCCCTCTGCCTGTGTCTCTGCCTCTTTCTCTCTCTCTCTCTCTCTCTGTGTGACTATCATAAATAAATAAAAATTAAAAAAAAATAGAGGCTTACTTAAAATTTGAATTGTATAAACACTCCAAGAGTTTAAAATACCGAGAAAACCTTTTGCTTTTTGTACCCAGAATTGTGGGGGAAATGTTATAAAGTACTAAAAGGGTTAAAGCTGTCAAAATAGTATGGACAGAAAATATGTACAACAACCACAGACCAACAACAAATGGTAAAACATTAGACAGAATTCTTGTTGGAACTACTTTCCCTGTATCTAGTCTATCAACATTTTCATACATGTCATGGTGCATTTGGAAGTGGGGGAGGAGAAAAAACAGTAGAAATAGAAATGTATGTTACACTGACCTCACTTATTCTTTTTAAGATTTATTTTATTTATTTGAGAGAGAGAGAGAGCACAAGCAGGGGGAGGGGCAGAAAGAAAGGCACAAGCAGGCTCCCCACCAAACACAGAGCCTGGTTTAGGGCTTAATCCCAGGACCCCAGGATCATGACCTGAACCAAAAGCAGATGCTTAACTGACTGAGCCACCCAAGGGCCCCTGTTCTCACTTTAAAAAGATAACTTGGACATTTAAATTCATGTGTTAAGTAAAGGAGGAGAGTTGAAATCCTCAGGTTTTAGCTTTATGTCATTCATTCATTCGTGTATTCATTTGTATCGTGTTTTGTTTCAGAGATGATCCCAAGGCAGCTTCAAAACATTGTTAAAATTACCTGCTTAATAATTTACTTTTGGGGTCAATCACTGCATAGAAGTGACTGAGTGAGGTCACTGACTATATCACAAAGAATGATCTTTCCTGACGATAGGGGAGAGATAATATGAACGCCTACATCAAATAAAATGAAGCCAATTTTTGGCTTTTTTTGTTTAAAAAGCCAGTTTCTTTGATTTTATATTGAGTATACCATCCTATTACTTATAGCCAGGCATGGCTGTGGACTCCATTATCTCCTGGGAAGGGAATCTCATAGGTGACAAGAGGCTAAGTAGGATACATGGAGGTTGGATGGACCAAGCATTCATCAGGCAGTGTCATGAGTTGGGGGGTATGAGATGGGCCCTCCTTCTCCTGGGATCTTAAAGAACTCTAATAAGCATAGGTGGCTTCCTCCAACAAGCCCTGAGGATGGCAGATGGTAGAACTGAAAAAGGAGCTAGAGTTAGGCAATGTCTAAATTGAACATAGTAGATCAAAGTGGAAGGTGCCAGAAGAAACTATGACTGGGAATCTGCAGAGATTCCAAGGAAAGCCACATTTTTCAAAATATCCAATGGAAGAAAGGGCCCAAGTGATACCCAGGTTCCATATGGCTGCAGAATCTATAGTAAGCCACCCTATGCTCTCCTTCCCATACTCCATATTTGCCCTACTCCTGTCAAGCTCTTTATCACCATTCCTGAGTGTTCTGGCCATGGATAGAACATGTTCCTCTGAAAGATTACTATGTGCTTCTTTCCATTTGGACTTCATTCATGGTCTCTCTACACTTGACTCACAGAAACTGACACCTACTCAAGTCTTGATTTTTACATCAGAATTCTTGTGCTGCTTTAAAAAGTGATTGACTTTTCTCTCCAGGGGAGAAGATTTTTTAATTGTGTTAAATTGTGCTAACTTGATAACTGGGTCTCATGGCTGTTTCTCAGTTCTGCCTGAAGGGCTTGGATTAGGATTTCAGCAAATTCTGCCTTTCAGTCATTCTTGAAGGGGATACACCACGAGATAGAGTGATCAATGGGACCAGAGCCCCCAGAGGAAGTGGAAGGGCCCAGCGTACCTCAGGCAACAAAATCCTCTTTTACGCCAGCAGAAATGTTTACAGCTGTGGGAAGTGTTCCTTCACCAAAAACCCAGCACACGTGCACCAAGGCATGTTCTTGCTCCCCCAATACGGAGCCATTTCTTTACATTAGTGACAAATAGCATCATCGAACACGCTATGCCCAACTGGGTCCCTTAGAATGCTGACCCAGCACACTGCCAACCAAAGGGTTCTCTGAGGCAAACAGAAGCTATGGGTTTGAGGTGGCACCATGTGGTGATGAGGGCTCCTCGGGAGCTCACTCATTTGTTATCTGTTTGTAGCCAATTGCTTTGATGGAAAAAAGAGAGTATATATAGACATGATGGCGAGAAGCTAAGGTCCAGCCGTGTCTAGAACACATTGCCCCTCAGCCAAATTTGGAAACAAACCATCAGGCATTTAAGGAATAATGTGAAGGGCATAATATAAGCAAGACCAGAAATCAGGGCACTTGGATCCTACTTATAGCTACTCATTAGTAGTGTGGTCCCAGACAAATGGTCTTCTCTGTCAGTGGATTCCCTCAATGAAACCAAGAAACAAGGCCTATCATTCTGGAGTCTTCTCCCTTAATGGAGATCATGGATTGTCTGTTCATAAGCCTTATATTTTTCTTGTAGTTTATGAAATAAAGTTCCATTTTATTACTTTGACTTTATATGCCCTCAACAATCCAACCGAAGCTTATATTCATGTTCTCTCCTCCCACCCACACTCAACACACAATCCATTCTAAAGAAGGCAAGAGGTAAATACTCTCACCCTGAGGTTCCTCAAACCAGTGATATATGTTGGTCTCTCTGTATAAGTCCCTGACATGAGATTTTTCCCCTCTTCTTCTTTGAGTGCCCAAGGAAGCCCAGAGCCTGGCATATTATAAGTGTTCCATAAATATTTGGAAAATGAAGGAATACAATGTGCTGCTTCTCCTAGGAAGAAATGGAAATGCATAAAACTTCAAATTGATTTTCAAGTACTAGTAGGCAGCAAGTGCATTTGTGAAGAGTAGGGAGTCTGTTGGCACACTTGAAGGTCTATTTCCTAGATGGCCATATGCTCTATGTCGCCCCCAAATGTTTTGGTCATCCTCAGTTTGAGTCTTTTTTTCAAGCATTTTCTGGGGCCTGGCATGGCTTTCTCTTCACCTTTCATTTTTCCAAGCCCTGTACCATTAAGCCTTCTCAATCTATAGGCCCATTTTTGTCTTTCCTCTTCTAAAGTTCTGTATCACTTAACATGCCTGCTTTTATTCACTTTATATTGATTAATATTTAACATTTCACAGGTAAAAGCACAGGGCATGGGATCAGGAGATTCAAATTCTTGTTCTAAGTCAGCACTGACCAGCTCTGAAATTATGAATAAGTCTATTAATGAATCTGACCCTCAGTTAAGTTTCAACATTTGTGCTTAGTGACTGATAGGTCTATCTGGATCAGGGCTCTATAAAGATTTCTACTATAGTCCTTGGAATCTGTGGGGAAGAGTCTAATTGGCAATGGTTTCTGTGGCCAGAGTAGGAGTTACATCTAACACCACACCTAGAACCAACCTCTAGGAGTCTGTGGGCACGTGCATCTCCCTTATGGCATCCCAACATTATCCTTGTCTTGTACTTCTTTGAATAATCTACAGCCCTTACCTCTATGTTCTGCACACAGTAGTTGCTCTAGGAAGATATTTTGGATGAATAAATGAATACTTAAGCCTTGAACAATTCTGAAAGCAAGCCATTTAAATTCAATCAAAACAAGCTGACAGAAATATACAGATTTCTTTTTCCAAAGCATATCTTATTAAGACTTTATTTTTACCTCACTATCCTAAGACACAGATTTCTTTTTCCAAAGCATATCTTATTAAGACTTTATTTTTACCTCACTATCCTAAGACTTAAAATATGGACTTCTCTGGAAAGAATTCTGTATATCCTATGTGATGATGACAAGCACTTAAATGCCACTAGAGGGTTATAGCCATATGCTTGATGAATTCCCTATGATTAGGCAACTGAGGAATTAGATATTTCTCTTTTTTTTGTATGCAACATTTTTTTTAAATAACAGCTTTATTGAGATATAATCACATACCATAAAGTTTACCTTTTTTAAGAGTGGAATTCAGTGGTTTTTAATATATTTATAGAGTTGTATATCCATCACCACTATATAATTCTAGAACATTTTATCACCCCCCAAATGAGCCTCATAATCAAGAGCAGTTATCCCCAACTTAGCATACCCCATTCCCCTAGCCTCTAGCAAACGCTAAACTACATTTGTCTCAATTGGTTTGCCTGTTTTGGACATTTCATATAAATGGAATCATACAATATGTGATTTTTTGTGTGTTGGGCTTCTTTCACTGGGCATGTTTTCAAGGCTCATCCATTTATAGTATGTCATATATCAGTACTTCATTTCTCGTTATGACTAAGTAACATTCCATTTCATGAATATACCACATATTGCTTGTCCATTCATCATTCAATGGACATTTTGGTTGTTTCTGATTTTTGGCTATTAGTAATAATGCTGCTATGAACATGTACAGGTTTTGTATAGACACTTGTTTTCAATTCTTCTCTTGGGTATATACACAAGAGGAGAATTGGGCCAGATAAGAAATATTTAACTTATGGAAGAAGTCCCCAAATTGAGGCATCAGAGAGATATACAAGTATCATCATATTTTAATAATATTGTTCCCAAATGGTAAGTTTAGCTTATCCCCCTCCTTTTATAATCAAGCAACTTAGTGACAAACCTGGTCAGTAGCAGGGAACTGTGAATAGAATGAACTAGCACAGATGGGAAAAGCCTCACCATAACTCAGTTCCCCACACATCTTGAGATCATGGTGCCAGCTTCCAGAAATCAGTGGGACAAGAAATGTCAGCAAAGAAAGCAGTTATCCCAGGCAATGAGTCCTGAGGCTGATATGCCCAGCACAGGCAGATACCAATCTTTGGATGATTTGTTAACAATTCTTCCTGTTTCTCTTCTTCTTTTGCATTTTCTTGGAATTTCTACTTTTCCTTCTCCATATCCTGGCCAAGTTATTTTTACTAGGAATCTGGGAGCAAATTTCTCAGTAGAGATCAAAATCTTTGGGTAAGACTGGCTGTGATACAGACTGTGGAATTTAGCATCTGTAGGATATTCTGAGTTGTGTCCTTACTGTAATAATACCCATTCTAGGTGTTTTGAGCAATGTAAGTTAATAAATGAAAAGCATCCAAGATGGTGCCTATCACATAGAAGATTCCAAGTGAGTGTTTCAGGTGCCTCCTTTTCTCTTTAATATGATGTAAATTTGGGTGGTCCAAAGAACATTAAGCTTGTAGTCAAAAGATACGGGTTTTAGTTTTAGTTTTGCTTTTTGCTAGTTTTATGAATTTCAGACAACTCAGTATAAGCCTGTTTCTCTGACTTTAAAAGGCAGACAATCATGCCTCCATTCCCTTTCAACTGCCTACCTCCTAAGACTCTTAAGAATTTATGAAGAAATGCTTTGTAAATGTATGAGTGTTCTTTAAATGTGTATTAATAGGATTTTTTTCTCCTTCATGCTCCTGACAGGTTTCAAGCCTGATTCATGTCCTCACTGGCAACAAGAGATCAGAGGGAAAAGGAACACACAGACTTCAAATATGTGCACTGCCACAAACTACTAGCCTCACTCACTCTATGACATAGATTCCACAATATTTGTAGACAAACCTTTCTCATGATTTCTGAAACTCAGGAGTGGGATAAATGTGATGTTGCACTGAGAAGAAGGCGAATATTCTGGTGTGGGGAAGTAGAAAGTGCCAAAGTTTCAGAGATGCCACAGAATCATTGTGGATCTGGCGGAGGTCAAGCTCCATGTAATTTTTACCATTGACCTGGCATTGAATGCCAATACACTCCCTTACATGTTCAGTGGATACTTAATTTTTTAGGGTAAAAAAACTTCCAAGAGGGAAGCCTATGGCACATACTATAGATTGTTTAAAACACAAATTCTAGCTTGCTTTCCTGAGCTATAGAATCTGTCAAAGTAAAATTATATTTTAAAACTGTCAGGAAGGTAGAAATCCACATGAGAGCTTAAATTTTATCACACAGATGCAACCCCACATGTCTTAGAAAAAAAGGAGAAAATTGAAGCAATACCTCATATTGGGAAGAGCCATTTTTTGGCAAGCCATTTTATGGTTATGTTGGACCATAGGGAACATTCTAAGGTCCAGGCCTTGGCATCATATTGCTGGTTGGTAGGTGATATCAGCATTGATATGTCTGGTAGATAGCTCCATGGTATGCTTTGTTCCATTTGACTCTGTTTTTCTTCAGAGTAGCATCTGGGCCTGAATCTCTGTGAACTGCTTAATACCATTTCATGCCTTTCTTATTAATAGCTATAGAGGATTCTGTTGTTGGTGATTAACAACCTTGACCAAGAGAACTCCATCATGGCATCTTTATGAGAGTGAAAAGAACAACTGGTTCAGATTTAGCCAAACATTTGGAAAAAAGTAAAAAGAGGTATCATTTTTTGAAATTAGTTTTATATAACCTTTATGTTATGAAGTTAAAAGAGAACTGGAATTCTTTTTTTTCCCCTACAATTATAGTCAATTTAGTGTTATCTGTATACAATGTTCATATAGTCATAAAATTGTTTGGGGAGGGTATTGTCTATTTTTTAAAATATTTTCAGATCTTTCTTCTAAATCTGTTTTCTTCAAATTAAGAACAGTAGTTAACCGCCACAGCTAATAAGGATATTTTAATTAGTGTTAGGAAAGCCTCTTAATTTGCAAACACAGATATTTTTAAATTATGCTTTATAAAATTAACACAGTGTTAACCATATTTTGCTTTTCTGGGGACTTTCTGCTGGAAGACTTTTAGTTTTTCCAGGCCTAGGCTCTTCAGGCACTACATTTAAATCATGGTTTTAGTCTTAGATGAAATGTGAGAGGCAGACACTTGTATTTATTTTAGTCAAGATAGCCAGCCAAAGGTCATCCTAACAACTAGTTACTGCCTTATGCTTGTGAAAAAAAGAAAAAAATATAAAGGAAGGAAGAAGGAAGGAAGGAAGGAAGGAAGGAAGGAAGGAAGGAAGGAAGGAAGAAAATGCTTTCCCTGAAGAAAAAAGGAAGGAAGGAAGGAAGGAAGGAAGGAAGGAAGGAAGGAAGGCATAAGAAAGAAGGAAAGGAAGGAATGAAATAAAGAAGGAAGGAAAAAGGAAGGAGGATGTAGAAAGAGAAACGGCTGAGGAAGAGAGAAGAGGAAAGGAAGGAAAAAAGTCCTTCGGAGGAGGCCTTCGTAACCATGGAATACTTCTTTCCGTCCTTCCCCGACGCCTGCCGTGTCTGGCAGTTCCGTCCTTCCTTATTCCCGGACTCTTCCGGAGGAGAAGGAAGGAAGGAAGGAAGGAATCATTACAGTACTCTCCATTTCCAGTTCTGACACTTGTGCCATCTCTTCTAAATTGGAGTCCTGTTTACTTTTATTTAATTTCTAGACTTCAGTCTTTCTTTCAATTTGATTACTTTGCTAAGGAATTGTAATCTGTTGAAGAACATCAAAGATGATCTTCCTGTTCCAATGCTTGTTATGTTCTCTAGTTAATTAATTCATCTCTGGTAGAGACGACTGCCTACTTAACCACAAACCGTTTCCCCTTTGTGGCTAAAAGAGTAAGACCCACTCTCAACTCCCCAACCGTGACCCCACCATGCAAAGATATCCAAGATGTTTGCATCCTAATTTCTAGAACCTGTGAATATATGCCAATATGTAGAAAGGAAATTTTCAGATGTGATTAAGCTAAGGATCTTGAGATAGGAAGATTATCCTAGATTACCTGACTGGGCCAAATGCAATCACCAGGGTCCATACTGGAAGTAAACAGTAGGGTCAGGGTAAGAGAAGATGTGGTGACAGAAGTAAGTTCAGAGAGAAAGATAGAGACTGAAGAGGATGAGCTGCTGGTTTTGAAAGTGCAGGAAGCTGTCATGAACCCAGGAATGCAGGCCACCTCTAAAAATTGGGACATGCCAGGGAACAGATTCTCCTCTAGAACCTCCATCAGGAATGCAACCCTGCCAACACTTTGATTTTAGACTTCTGACAACCAGAATTTAAGAATAAGGTGTGGGGTTTTTTCTACTAAATTTATGGTAATTTATTAGAACAGCAATAGGACACTGATACATTCCTCTTGGGTGCACAGTTGGACTACATTTCTCACCTTCCTCTGAGGCTAAATGTGTCCATGTGAATGAATTCTGGCTAATGGAATATAGCAGAATAAGATACATCACTTCCAGACAAGGACAATAAAAAAAAATCCTTTCTCATAATCTTCCATGATCTCCTTTTGCAAAATACATGAGAATAATGCAGCAGAGGATTCTAAGACTCTGTGAGAGGCTAGAGCCAGAATGTGGAAAGATCCTTCTTCCCTGAATCTCCACATAGAAAGTAGCCCACCAAAGAACCAATCTGAGGCAATCTGAGGTTCACCACTCCGTCCCTCATCTTTGGGATATGGGTTCTACCTGCATTTCCTGCTCTCAGACATAGAGGTTCTACCTTCCTGCTGCAAGGACATAGCCTTGAGATGGGGATGTGATGTTGAAAGTATCTGGACGGTATACGTGACTAAACCCAGTTGAGGCTTCTATAAACTTTTAAGATTTTGCAGGTAGGTGAGGGGATCCATTTGTCTTGCTGTTGCCCAAGACCAGACTCATATGTAAGTTCCGTTATTCATTAAGTCTGCCATCTACCCACCTGGGATAGCCCGCCTCTTTGGCCTCTCCCTGCCCTGCAAGTATGGGGGGCTGGTCTCAGATTATACCCAGGAACCTCCCAACCAAAATCATTAAGCAATATTTTAATAAATATTTATTAAAAACCTAAACTACACTACCTCATAAACATGATTTCTGCCCTCATAATATTTATGGTGTTCTCAGACATCTTTCTGCTTACTTAATGAAAATCCTCCTGGTGGCTCTTATTAACACTAAATTATGTGAAAGCCTATCATCTCTGTGGTAGTGACGGTGGTGTATAAAGAAAAATGTGAAATAATGCCCATGCCTGGGCTAATAATAGATTAGTGGCTCCACTGAATAATAATAATAACTCCTAATAATCAGGCTATGCTAACTTTATAACAAATAATCTAAAAATCTCCTTGTTTTACGGCAATGGAAGTTTTTTGTTGTTGTTGTTTATTTGGTTTTTGGGTGTGTTTTTTTTTGTGGGTTTTTTGTTGTTGTTGTTGTTGTTGTTGTTTTTCTCTCCTGCAAAGTCTTCTTCTTAAGTGAGACTTCTTTGGGTACGTATCATGCCAAAGTTGACTCAGGGACACATTTATTTCCATCTTAAAGCTCCAAGCTTCCTTGGTCATGTACCTGTCAAAGATAGAGTTAAGAAAGTAGGACAAAAAAAAAAAAAAAAGAAAGAAAGAAAGTGGGACAGCTGGGGTAGCTCAGGGATTTAGCACCGCCTTCGGCCCAGGGCCTGATCCTGGAGTCCTGGGATCGAGTCCTGCATCGGGCTCCCTGCATGGATCCTGCTTCTCCCTCTATCTCTGTCTCTGTCTCTCTCTCTCTCTCATGAATAAATAAATAAAATCTTAAAAAAAAAAGTAGGAGAAAAAGTATGCTTGGATGGTTAACCAGCTGAGACCAAGGATGGTACAAATTGCTTCCACTTACGTACCATTAGCCAGAACTGGTCATTTCATTTTCTTTAGATGCAAGGGAGCTGGTAAATGTAGTTCCTGATGATAATTTTCCATCAGCTCCTATGGAAAGGGGAGTATAAACCACAGATGGCCACTGAGCCATCTCTGCCACATAATCATAGTCAACCATTTCATAGAGATTTTCTCATTTTGAAGAAACTCCTTCAGACATTATTATAATTTCTCCTAATTTACAGATGAGGAAGTAAGTCTCAGAAAGATTAACTAATAGTTGTGCAGACACGGTAGGGAGCAAAACCAGGATTCAAGGAAGTTTGAAGAGAAGTTTATGTATCCTGAAAACAGTCCTACATAGCAAAACCTAAAAATGAAGGAAATAGGCAAAAAATTGAAGCAGAACAGAGATGAGCACCTAAATATTGTGTTGCAGAGATGGCACCTCACTTTCAGAAAGCATCATTTACAGTTTTACGGAATGGGAAGAACTTGGAGTGTGCCTGCCTTGATGATTTGTTTGCGGTAGTGGGAACATTTCTTCCTTCACCTTTATTACCCAGGAGCTTGTCCAGCCCTCACAACAGAACTACTCACTGTTATCTGTAAATATAACCGCCCACCATAGTCTTTACATTGTCTATAGTCTCCCTTGGAATATCAAAACATGAGACAGTTTTAACGCTGAAAAATAAAGATTAATCCAGATGTGAGCAGTTCCTTAGCATTTTGCCTTGGGATCCCACCCCCTCATAGCAATATGGGAGGGTCACTTGGCTTCCAATAGGCTGCCCCCCCCCCCCATCTCCACCCCGTTCCTGCCCTGGAGGAGAAGCCAAAATAATCCAACATTTTGCTTTTGGGTATCCTGCACAGGGGGATTAGCTTGACTCTTACCTTTGAGCCAAAGGAAACTGGATGCACTTTTGTGATGCTCAGTGTCTAGCTGCAGAGAAGGGGAGGTTTTTCCTTTCCCAAAAGCGCTATCTCTGGGATTCCTTCATTAGTCCTGCCAGACGGAGATCACTATAGCTGGAGCTTGTATCTGATTGCACTGGACCCCTCAAGCCACAATGTTAAGCAGAGCTAGGGTGGTTAAGGGAAATTTCATATCCCAGCTCAATAGAAACTCTTACATAACAGCATTTTCCATCTTCCCTGCTTTAACTGCTGTCTGTAGTGACTATATACTATGTGGTCAGTATAATGAGAAAAGGAGAAAAAAAAAAACTGATAGAAAGAAGGATTCAGGGATAGAAGAGTAAAAAGGAGGAGCCTGTCCCATTTAGAAAAACACATTGATATGGCCAAAGCCAGGAGAGCAAAGTTCTCCATGTCATTTGCTATAAGGGTTTCCCTCTGTGGGAATGAAAGGTTGTTTCTCAGGTCCAAAATGTTTTACTGTTTCTGAGAGTGTTCAAAACACTAACAGAAGGACATTTTATTGAATGGGGCAGGAACTTGGACTTGAGGGAGAGAGGAACTCAGAGAGCGGTCTGTTCTGAATGTTGGTTGCCCTTCAGGATTTCATATGAGAGACAAAGCCTGTGTTAGGATTCTTCAGAGAGAGAGAGAGAGAGAGAGTGTGTGTGTGCATGTATGTGTGTGGGCAGAGAGGGGAGTAGTTTAAAGAATTGGCTTACTTGATTGTAGAGGCTGGCAAGTCCGTAATCTGACAGGTAGACCGGCAGGCTGGAGATCTGGAGAGGCATGAGTGCTACAGCTCAAATCTTAAGTCAGTCTCTTGGCAAATAGAAGTCCCTGTGGTCATGGGAGGATAGTCTTTTCTCAACTGGTTAAATGAGGCCTACCCAAATCAGTAGACTCAAAGTCTATTAATTTAAATGATAATCTCATCCAAAAATACCTTCCCAGAAATTCTAAAATAATGCTTGACCAAATATCTGGGTCTCATGACCCAGCCAAGTTAAAACAAAATTTATCATCTCAAAGTGTTTCTGTGAGGTTCATCCAAAAGATTGCTGGTATTCCAGGGGCTCTGTTCCCCCTCCTCTACTTTTCTTCCCATAGTGTAGGAGTCTAGGGTATTGGATCTGACTCTACCACCTTAAAAGGAGAGGCCAGGTTTTGTAGGGTTTAATATTTATATAATCTGAGTGGCCCTCTTTAAAAAAAGGAATAGAAACATATAAAAGTAGTCTATATTTTATCTCAGACATTGCAGGTAGAAGAGAAGAAGTGTGTAAACACTTTGGAAATCAGCTAGGCAGTTTTTTTTTTAACCAAAGTAACCATTCATCTACTCTATGACAAAGCATTTCTAAAGGAAGTGAAAACTTATGTCCACAAAGAGACTAAACAAGTGTTTTATAGCAGCATTATTTAAAATAGACCCAAACTGAAAACAACTCAAAAGTCTATCAAGGTGAAAGAATTAAAAACAACAGTACATTCACACAATGGAATACTCCCCAGCAATGGAGGAGAATGGATTAATGGTACACACAAAAACACGGTGAAACCACAACAACAAAAATTCCATTCTAAAAACATTGTGTATCATTTTACTTCCATGAGGTTCTAGAACAGTTAAAAAACTGATTTATAATGGGGACAGAAAAGTAGTTTGCCTGTGGCTGCTGTAGAAGATGACTGACCACAAAGAGGGCACAAGGAACCTTCTGGAATGATGGAAATTTCCTAAATCTTAACTATAAAGGAGGCTACTCTTATCCAAATTTGCCAAACTCATTAAATTGTACATTTTAGATGGATGCATTTTGTGTAAATTATCCCTGAAGAAAGTTAACTTAAGCTATTTAAAATGTAATAAAGTGATATTTATTAGAATTAAGAAATCTCAGCAAATTAAATTTTTTAATTAAATTTTTTAAGATGAAAATTAGAAATATTTTTATTGATGCTCGCTCCTTGTTGCCTTCACATTCCTACCTACTTTTGCCTGTCGTAGATAAGGTTTTTGGTCCTCTGAACTGATGTCTGTCTTTAACCAATTTCCCTTTCTCTCAACAGCCTTCTGGTATCTCTCTCTCTCCTCTACCATTGTATCCTCTCCTGTTAGAGCACATCCAGGATAAAGTGTTCAGCCCTTAGTTCATCACACAGAATCTACTAGATAGGCCAGGAGACATTTCCATGGTTCTACTTCCTTCTACTCTCTGATACACTCTTCCCTCTAACATCATGGAACATTTGAAATTCTCTCAACAGATATTTACTGATTAAAAGAAAATTCTGTGACTTCAGTGGATGTCACGTTTATAAATATATGCACACACATCTTCCTGCCTTTTCATGACAGGGCTCTGGCTCCTTTTCCTTCAGAGCTCAATATGTACAACATTTTCCTCTGACCAAATTATTCTCCCTATGTCATTTATCAGTATGCCTGGCCTCGTGTTCCTATAACTCTCTCATAATAGAACCATTAAGATGTTCATTACACTGTTCTCTGCTTGCTGAGTTTCTCATTTCTTTAATGTCTCCTACACTTTACTGTATTGAGTAAAGAAAATACTTCATTTAAATTCTTTATTCAGGGACGTCTGGGTGGCTCAGCACTCAGCAGTTAGGCATCTGCCTTCGGCTCAGGGTGTGATCCTGGAGGCACGGGATCGAGTCCCACATCAGGCTCCCTGCATGGAGCCTGCTTCTCCCTCTGACTATGTTTCTGCTCTCTCTCTTCATGTGTCTTTCATGAATAAATAAGTAAAATCTTTTTAAAAAATAAATTCTTTATTTAAATTTCTGTCCCAGGACTTGGCATTAGGCCTGGCACATTGTAGGTCCTCAATAAATTTTTTGAGCCTACAAAGCGAAACCAGAAAGAGCAACCCTGAGTCCTATTTAGTTTGTTTTTATCAATAAAACCTAACGTTCATATTTTAAAAGGTGAAATAAGTCATTTCCTCCAATATTTAGCAAAAAGATGTTTCCCATTTGCATTTGAGAAGGTTAACTAATAAACTGTAGAAAAGCTTTTAAAATCTTTTCAGAAACCACACTATAAACACAAGGCATCTCAAAAGATAAATAAGCATTTACATTAAAAAAAACTGACAATACTATATTTATGTGGGAGTATTCAGGGCTCCAAAGGATTCCAGCCAAGAAGAATACTAGCTGTGTTCTTATCCTGGATCTTGTTATTTTAATAAAAAGTTTTACTTTTAAATCAGTTTTGTACATGTTGCATGAATAGCAATGTGACCAGGAGTGTTCCTCTTTTAGCCAACTGATTTATACAAAGTCTGATTCATTAAAAAAATCACATAGAGGTATTCACTTTATGAAAAGATTCACCTTACCGTGTCTCTCCATTTAGGACTCACTACATGTTTAATGTGATTTGCTTTCTTAAAATTTATATGCATAAGATTTTTCAGAAGTAGTAACATTTTAAATTATTTCAATATTTAAAAATGCTTTGCAAAAATGCTAGACTCTCATTGTATTTTCACATCATTTTCTGAAGTTGGTAAGGCCGTGATGATTATCTAAGCCAGGATGGCAATAACAACAATAAATAACAATAACAAATACTGATGATTGCTAATGCTTTTTCACCATTTACCATATGACAGATACTATTCTTAATGTTTTTTATATAATGAACTCTTTAATCCTCCCAATGACTGGCTGGGTAGGTGACTGCTGATGTCCCCTTCTAACGGGTGAGGTCCCGAGTCCCGCTCTACTGAATTGCTTTCAGTTTCTCATATTGCATGTGGATTGAACAGTGTCCTCAACAACAATATGTCTAGGTCCTAACCCTCGGCACCTGTGAATGCAACCTTATTTGAAACTAGTGTTTGCAGCTATGACTAGGTTAATGATTCCAGGATGAAATAATCCTGGATTTAAGGTGGGCCCTAAATCCAATAACTGATATCTTTATAAGAGGAAAAAAAGAGATTTGAGACAAAGAGACATGGGAAAGAAGCCCATGTGAAGATGGAGGCAGAGTTTGGAGTTTTATGTTGCCATAGCCAAAGAAGGCCAACCACCACCAGAAGCTAGAATTTGTAAAAAGAGATCCTTCCCTAGAGCATTGGAAGAGCATGGCTCTGCTGACAACCTAATTTGGGATTTCCGGTCTTCAGGACTATGAGATCATTAATTTCTGTTGTTTTAAATCACCCTGTTGTGGAAATTTAGTGTGGCAGCCCTTAGAAATTAATATATTGGCCATCCTCCTTTTTGCTGTAGATTTTTATATGTGCTTTTCCCTCAAATTCTGTCTAGAATGGTGGAAAGAACAAGGAAAGTTCCTGCATCAGTGCACTCTTATTTTAATAATGCTGCATAACAAACAATCACAAAATCTCAGTGACATCCAAGATAAGCCTCTATTTTTCATACATCTGCAAGTTGGCTAGGACAGCTCATTCATGCATTGACAGGTTGGCTAAGGGTCAGTGGATATAAATCCAATTGGTTGGGAAGCTCTGCTTCAAATTGTGGGTCCAGGACACTTGGCTATAGTGAATTGAGTTCAGGTCATTTCCACCTGCCACTCACATTCCTTAGACCACCACCCTAGCTGGAGTGGATTTTTCTTACTTAAGAAATGGTAAGTAGAACTGTGTGGTTCCTCCCTGGACTTAGGCCCTGAATTGTCACTTTGTCATTTCTACCCATATTCCACTGGTCAATGAAAGTCATATAGAATGAAGGGGAAGGAGCATACACTCCATCTGTATAGGCGGGAGTGGGAGAAGAGAAGAAGTAAATACTTTTGACCAATATTTAACCTACTACAGATACTTTTCTGCCTTGTCTCACTCCCTGCCCCCATGTCTACCATCTTCTACCCTGCATTTCAAGGAGCAATCTAGATATTACCTCCTCTAGATATTATTACCTCTCCAGGAGACCTTCCCCACAATCCAAATCTGAGTTAGGTATTTTTCTCAACTTATACTTTCCCCTTTATATTGCTATGGCATTGAATATAATTCATATTTAATTATTTGCTATTTAGGTAGACTGCAGGCTTTCAGGGGGCAGGACTCAAGTCTTTCTATTTTATTGGTTTCCCAGAATCTTGAACCAGGTCCATATGAGTGCTGAATGGAGAACAGATTCTTAAGCTGTTCATCTATAGGATTCTTCTTAGTCTCACAAAATGTTCACAGGATATAAGATTTTGGGTTTTCAGTAGTTTTCCTATAGATGACTCAGAAAAGGTCTTGTTTCTGATAGAACAGGTGACCTGAGAGATCCCCTAATTGAACTCTCTCATTTCATGAATGGAAATCTGGAAGTCTAGGGAGATGACCTGATTCTCTGTAGGTTATCTAACTAGAGAATGTACCAGGCTTGCTGTATCTGAGTAACAGCCTTTACTTAGCAGCCTTTTTGTGTGTTCTCACCCATTTCCATTACTAGCTAGGTGGTGGATCAAGGTCAGAAAGTAAAACACAACTTAATAAATCAAGACTAAATAATAAGAATCATGTGGTAGATCACGCTGATGACAGTTACTTCTTAATCTAGAGGACGGGAAGGATTTTTTTGAATTTTACTGTCCTTTTAGATCACCACGTACATCAGTCAGAGTCCAAAGAGGAAACAGGATTCTTCTCAGATAGTATGAGTGGACTTTAAAGAGGTGATACCAGAGTTAAGGAAAAAACATCAGAGACCAGCAGTGATGGGGAGCCATCCCATGGTAGCTTTATTGCAATATTGGCCTCAGTTAATTTGCCCTATAACATTCCATGTGGGATAGTTAATTTTATGTGTCAACTTGACTGGGCCATAGGCTAGCCAGATATTTGGTCAGGCATTATTCTGGGTGTTTCTGTGATGATGTTTTGGGATAAGATTAACATTTGAACCCATAGACTAAATGAAGCAGATGGTCCTCCCTAATGTGAGTGGCCTTCATCTAATCAGTTGAAGTCCTGAATAGAACAAAACGGCTGATCCTCCCTTGAATTACAGGGACCCCCTCCTGCTTGATTGCTTGATCTGAAACATTGGTCTTTCCCTGGCTTCGGACTCAAACTGAAATATTAGTTCTTCTGGGGTCTCAAATCTGTCAGCCTTTGGATTTATACTGATGGCTCTCCTGGTTCTCGGACCTTCAGACTGGGACTGGAACTACACCATTGGCTCTCTTGGGTCTCCAGTTGGCATACTGCAAATATTTGGACTTCTCAGCCTTCTTAATAACAAAAGCCAATTCTTTATAATAAATCTTATAAATACATACATACATACGTATCTCTTATTACTTCCCCAGAGAACCAAGCTAATACACTCTGACTCTGACTCTCATGCCTCACTCTCATAAAAATCTAATTACATTGGACCTACTCAGATAATCCAAGATAATCTCCCCCCAGGAGCCTTAATTTCATCACATCTGCAGAGTTCCTTTTGCTATAAAAGGTAACATACAGGTTTTGGGAATTAGATAATGGACATATTGAGGGGGTGGGTATTCGTCTACCATAGGCTCTCACTGGTCCAGAGAGGACCATTTCTTTATCTCTGACTAAAATCTGTGGTTAGAAAGATGAATTGCTCTGACTGGCCATCTCTGAGACATATGTTCATATCTATACCTTGAAGGAGAGGAAAGTAGCTCCAGCCATACCATGTGACTTGAAAGTGGAGATAGTTTGCTTCTCCACAGGCAACTTGGATGTTATTTCCAAGTTAAGGGGGACTTAATGCTGGGAAGGCAGCAATGAAAGATCCTCTACAATTTCCAATCCCAAGGTTCTCCCAAAGCTCCTCAGACTATTGAACTCAGAATGCTCTGGCTTTGAAGTCAACACAATCCTGCTGTAAGTTGTAGCTTACCACTTCAGAGATGTTTGACCTTGAGTGAGTTACTGAATGTCTTTAAGCCTTAATTTTCTCCCTCCTAAAAATAGACATAAAAATAGCTCCCTTGGTTAGCTATCATGTTGACTGAAGAAAATTAAATATATAAAGTTTTAGAAAATGAGTGCTATTCAGTAAATGTAAGCTCCCTCTCCTTTCCATTTCTTTTCTATGACATTCTGAATTTCAAATCTCACAAAGTGGATTTATAGAACACAATTCCTGGGAGCTCTGTTGAACTGAGGTCATGGTGATTTCCCACCTGGCTCATAACATGACAATTTGGAGATGCTGACTTAATGGATGGATTTGAGAAACCAAAATTAAAATGCAAAGAGTTCATACTTCAAATTTCTGACTGACCAGAACGGATTAAAAGTAGCAGTTGGTACCATTAGCTTCTAGATAATTTAGGAGAAGAGAATATGAAGAGCAAAATGAACATCAGAAAGTGGGAGAGATAGTCCAGAATAGTTTCAATACAGGCCTTTCAGATTGCAGTCCACTCTTATTATTATCAAAATCTATTACTTAAGTCCTGGAAATAAATGGCCTGGCTACCTTCCAACTGGGCTGATAATGAAGAGTTAATTAGTATGTAAGTGTTATGTAAATATACAGTATTCTGCAAAGGTTAAGTAATAATATTAGGGAAGAATTGTCTTAAAATTTTTGCTACTTTTCATCAGTGTTTATGCATAATTAATTAAAACATCAGGAAGAAAAAGAGTTAATTGCCAAAGCAGATTTGGCATATCAATAAAAATGTGGGAAAGGAAAGCAATGTATAGTGTGATAAACATATAGAGGTAGGGACTGAATATTATTTATCTTTGGATTTTTAAAAAGCTAGCAGAGGGAGTTACTGGGCCATGATTATTCGTTTTTGAGACATGATCAAAAACAGGTCAGAGTCTATATGTTAAGTAAAACTCAAGGACACACCAGGCCTTATTTCCTAGATCTTATCTGATCTGGAAAGCAGATCAAGGTCAGGATGGTCAGTACTTGGTTAGGAAATGGCCTTGGAACTTGAAGATGTTGCAATATTTGGGGACCCCACAGTGTAAAAGAAGGAGCCCACACCTAAGAGTCAGAATTCTAGCAAGTCTTGGCTCAAACACTAACTGTGAAATCTGGAAAGAGAAACATTGCTCTCTGAGCTTGTTTCCTTATCTGGGAAGCCCAGTGGTTAAGATTAAATGATCTGAAATGGCCCTTCTAGTACAAGCATCCTATAATCCTAAGAGAAAAGCAGTTCATGAGACACTATCTATTCATTGCCCATGTCTCAACTCAAATGTCACCTTCTCCAATGGTTTCACCACTTGGAATTCTTTTGTTAATCTCCTGTAGCAAACTGTGCCTTCTAGAAAGGGATCAATCATATTTCACTTTCATTAGGGCTATTTTAGCATTTCTTATTTTCCCAACAAAATTAGCTATTCCTTCAGAATACAAACTGATACAAATCTGAACTACAGTCCAGTATAATACCCAGCACATAATAAATGTTTAGAAGGTATTACAGAAAACTAAGTAGGACATGTCCTGTAGTCTCAGAGCTAACAATCAGTTCTCAAAGCTGGAGACAAAGAAACTCCAAGTACTAAACATTCTGCTATCTTTGATCAAAAATGAGCATCAATCCTCCTTCAGATAATGAGTAGAAGACTATGAAAAGAGAAGAGAAATGGGAGAAAATCATGATTCAAGTCAGGAATTGGCAACATGGGAGTTGTGACAATAGTCCCCCTGCCTTGAAAGCAAGTAGATGCAAACAAAAACAAACAAATCTTGCATAAAAGAAGATGGATAACTGCTTGAAAGAGTAGATTTTTATCTCCAGTTAGAGCTACCATTAAGATTGGGACACTGGGTGGGTCGGTTGGTTATGCATCCAACTCTTGATTTTGGCTCAGGTCATAATCTCAAGGTCATGGAATTGAGCCCCGAGTTGGGTTTCATGCTGGACATGGAGCCTACTTAGGATTTTGTCTCAGTCCCTCCCCCCCACTCTCTCTCTCTCTCTTTCTCTCCAAAATATAACAAAACAAAAACAAAACAAAAAGAATTATTGTTAGGATTAAATTGTTGATCACCTCCCCAATCATCTCAATTAGTCTTTTTGAACAATGAGAGAAAAGACTGGAGAAGTGTCAAATCTATTATGTGATATGACAAAGATGTGTGAGTGTCCCTGGAGCCAAGTGGACAGCAAAGAAGTTTGCTAAGTTTGAACCAAACTATAGAGACCCTCATCAAGACAATGCACAGAGTATCATTTCTTTTTTTTAAGATTTTATTTATTTATTCCTGAAAGACACAGAGAGAGGCAGAGACATTGGCAGAGGGAGAAGCAGGCTCCCTGTGAAGAGCCTGATGTGGGACTCAATCCTAGGACCTCGGGATCACAACCTGAGTCAATGGCAGTACCCAACCACTGAGCTACCCAGGTGCCCCAGAGTATCATTTCTTATTGCTGATTTCTTATTTCTTATTCATCTTTAACATAAGAATTATGAATTCTAACTTCTACAATAAAGTAGTTATGATCCAGGAACCACCAAGATGTTGGAAAGATCACTTTCAAAATGTGTGCAACACTTGGTAGAAATATGGGTATATGTTAGTAGTTTTCCTCTTCTAATCCTAGATATCTTACAAAAGTAACAAAGGAAAAAAATATAAAAATTTTGGCAAAGCTACAAGTATAATCTGCAGACTGCAAAAGACTTGCAGGAGAAAGAAGCAGTTCAGGGAGTGGTGAGCAGACCTGGTGAAGGGCAGAAATCAGAACATACAATAGAAACAAACTCCCTGAAGATGAGGGACTCAATCGGAGTTGTAAAAGCAATATTCTTTGTAGCATCCAGTATCAGAACTGAAGTGAGCAGAGCTAGTGGCAGAAATCTTCACCCTCCCCCACCCCCAACCCCACCATATTGAGAAAAGGAAGCTTGTCTTTGTAGCAGTGAAGAAGAGATCTTTGGGTGTGATATCAGAAAGTTTCTTCCTTAAAGAAACTTCCTCCAGTTCCTCAAACATTGAGTAATAAGACAAGATGGGTCAAACATTGAAACTGTGTGTGTATGTGTGTCTGTGTGTACAGAGAGAGAGAGAGAGAGAAAGAATCAAAAGAAGTATTAGCTCTACATACTGAGAGCTCCTGCTATAAGGAAATTGGCCAATAATGGTAAATACCAAGACATGGCCTGGTGATGTTACTGTACTTAATTAAGGAAGGATACATTTTAAAAAGTAAGAGCAAAGCTTTTGCTTGTCACAAAGTCTAGAGGATGCAGCCCTGGAATTTAATGGAAGGGGAAAGCTAAATATCTTTCATGGTGTAAAGATTTCTCACAATGAATTGTCTCCATAAAAATCCCAATAAACACAGACATAATTCGTGATATTAATACAGTGAAAGACTAATTTTGCAAGACTAGAGTTGAGGAATTTTTAAATCAGATATTAGCAAAAGATTACAGCAATGGATTAAAAAAGAAAAATAGAGTATAAACAAAAAGAGGTTATCTTGGAAACTCTATCAACACAATCTATCATATTATAAAATGAAACAAAAATTAAAGAAAAAAGACAAGACACTTAATAAAATTCATTATCTGCTCTAAGAGAATTCTAAATAAAATAAGAGTAGACATAAACACTTAAACTTAGCAAACGTTTTTACCCAAACCCAAAGTCATATTATTTTAAATGATGAATCACCAAAAAGTATTGATTAAAAACAGAAATAAGACAGCAAAGCCAATGTCCGCATTATTATTCAGTAGAATTCTGGAAACTCTAATGAAAACAATAAGATAATAAAATGACATAGCATATAACTTAATAACACATATATAAATGCTTTTAAATTCTTATATTGTTTATAATGAGAATATATCTGGATTGAAGGTCAATTTACAAAACTCAATAGCTTTGCTCTATCCCAGTTAAAGGCATTAGAAAAGGAAATGTGAAAATATTACATTTGTGATATTGACAAGAACTGTGTAAGTGTTGAGGAAGCAAGCACTGCTATTGACAAGAACTGAAGAATATTTAGGATAATTTATTAAAAGAAAGGGATGGACTTCCATGAATATAATGCAAGAACTTATTAAAGAATAGGATATTTAAGCTGATGGAAATATCCACTATGTTCTTGAATAAGATAGCTTAATATGATAAAAATAAAAATTCCACAGAATCAGAGAGGCTATGAAAAGATATGTACAGGGATCCCTGGGTGGCTCAGTGGTTTAGTGCCTGCCTTTGGCCCAGGGCGCGATCCTGGAGTCCCTGGATCCAGTCCCACGTCGGGCTCCCTGCATGGAGCCTGCTTCTCCCTCCTCCTGTGTCTCTGCCTCTCTCTCTCTCTCTCTCTCTCTCTCTCTCTCTGTCTATCATAAATAAATAAATAAATCTTAAAAAAAAAGATATGTACATGCCTGACTACAAAAACTTCACATTTTAAATGGCAAAAGATACCATAAACAACACCAGCAGAAACATAATATAGTCAGAAACAATATTTTGGATGCAGAGGACATCTGAGGGTTCACATGTAACTTATTAATATACAAACTGTTCTTCCACACAGAAAGGAGACACAAAGCAATCCAAAGGGAAAGTAGACAAAGGGTGCCATGAGCAAGTTCATATCACTGAAGAGAAACTCCAAAGGGTCAACAGAAGCACGGAAAGACTCCCAAGTCAGCACTACTAAGAAAAATGCAAAGTAAACACATACCATTTATATCCATCAGACTAGCTCAGAATGAAAGTGAGAAACTCCCTTCTATGCAGCCATTAAGAATGAATTTGCTCCATTTCCATTAATAGGGGCTATTTCCTGTTGTGAACTAAAAATGTTCATGTCCCCTCCAAATTCATATGTTGAAACCTTCCCTCCAATGTGATGCAGCTTTTGTGAGGTGATTGAGGCTAGGGGAGCAAGGCTGGAGCCCTCATGAGCGGGATTAGTTCCATGTAAGAGTTATCACGGAGCTGCTTTCCTGTCTGCTTTCTGCCATGGGAAGATATGGGAAAAGTCAGCAATCTACAACCCAGAAGAGGGCTCTCACCGGAAGCAACAGTCCTGGTCCAGATTCCAAAACTGTGAGAAAGATGTTTTGCAGCGTGGAGCCAACCAGTCTGTGGTACTTTGTTATAGCAATGTCAACTCACTAAGACATTTCGTTGAGGTATTTTTGAATGAGGAAAGCAAGATACAGAGAAGTACACATTTTTGAACTCCAATTTATTTTATTTTATTTTATTTTATTTTATTTTATTTTATTTATTTTATTTTATTTTTTCATGCGATACATACAGAGGGAGGAAGAGACATAGGCAGAGGGAGAAGCAGGCTCCACACCCCCGACTCCAAGCCTGGTGCATGATTTGATCCCAGGACCCAGAATCACACCCTGAGTCAAAGGCTCAATCACTGACCCACCCAGGTGGATGAACCCCATTTTATAAAAGCAAACCATGATAGCCTGTATATGCATATTTACAAATAGGTGTATAGGTTTGAACATAGTAATGAACATGGAGGAAATGTGGATGGCTACTTACTAGGTTGTTAGTTAGAATGGATACCTGGATGGGGGTGGGGAGGGGAGCCAAAAGGGAAGTGAGGAAGGGCACAGGACTTTGGGAAGGATGGCAACTGAGGGCTGAGGGCTTAGGCACATGGATTCTGGAATCAGTCTCTGGGTTGGAATTCCAGTTCCGGCAAGTTACTTGACAGTTCTCTATCTGTGTAACAGAGATAGTAACAGTGCTTACCTCATAAAGCTGTTGTGAAATTAGTCACTATATATGAAATGCTTAGAATAAGGTTTGAACCATTGAAACCATCAAATAAATGTCTAATATTATTATAATATGTATACAAAGATACATTTTAAATGAAATATATAATTTTAATTTTATCTTATTATTAAATCATAGTTTATTATTAAAAATTAAATAAAGTAAAACCTCTTCAGTGCTTCTCAAGTCCGAAAGATATTATCTGGGCTTGAATCCTAATTCAGTAACTTACTGAAATCGCATTCACAGCCAACATATTTCCTGTAGGAACATTGCTGCATATAACTAACCACTGATCATCTCTGTTAGTGGCAAAGAATGGAGTGTCTATTTTGGAAATTCCATATAGTTCAGTGGTGCTGTTCATAAAGAAGACAAGATGGCACAGTGGACAGAACTTGGGAAAGAGATAAAAGAGATTCTAACTTTAGTTCTGCCCCCATGTTATCTGTGAAACTCTGGGCCAGTTGCTTAACCCTCTGGACCTCCACATCCTCCGATTGACAATGAGATAATGATACCTACATTGTACTATATTAGTGAAGAATAAAAGGGAAAAAATTTCATATAAAGCACCAAATACAGTGATTGGCTGATGGCAACCCTCATGAGGGTTAGTTTTTCTTACAGTAATACAGTACAGTAATACAGTAATAACTATATTTAGAAGTAATGGAAAAGAGAGAAAAGCAGACAGATTTGGACCAAGGAAGAGAGAATGCTGCTTAGCAGTAAACTGAGAGCTTGAATTGGGTTTTCTAAGACACTGGACTGAGACAGTGGCTCCAGATCTGGCCCAAGTGCAGAGAGCTGTGAGCATGAGAGAGCCCTTTGGGAGTGTGTGGGAGTAACAGGAAACCACCCCCCTTGGAGGAAGATAGAATGCCAGAGGTGGGAGCAGGTGAGAGGAAGAGAGAGAAGATGTATAAGGAGATGCAGCAGCCCAAGTCCAAACTAATTCCTGAAAGACTGTGCTGGAAGCATTGCTTAAGCATCATC
Source organism: Canis lupus familiaris (assembly GCF_011100685.1). Taxonomy (NCBI): domain Eukaryota; kingdom Metazoa; phylum Chordata; class Mammalia; order Carnivora; family Canidae; genus Canis; species Canis lupus. Next base: position 17,552,765 of record NC_049244.1, on the reverse strand, counting down.
AGTATTAGTTTTCCTGTCCCCTCTCTCCAGGTTTCCAGAAATATAAGGATTGGTATGTTTTAGAGGCTCCTCTTTGCCCTGTTCTCAAGAACCTTGGGAGGTATAAAAACACTCATAATGAAAAGCATAACAACAAATAGGAAGCCATAAAAAGTGCCCCCACATCCTAGCAAACCAGGCTGCCAGAATGCTGGGCTGTATCCTCTTGAGGTCTGCTCTGGCTGGGCTCCTTGGTGACATGCAGGCCAGGACATATGTCACAATATTGTTGGCCTCCAGAGTTAGTGAGGATCCACCAGCAAGGGGCTTCTGATGCCCTCCCTGGGATCCGGAATGACTGCACCAAATGACCCTACCTTCCATTCAGCTTCCCTGACCACTTAGTGAGGACACCTGGTAGCCCACTGTGTCCCAGGCTTTCATGTACACTGAACAACCTGTAAAGTTAATATGAACCTTCTACTTCATGGATAAGCCTCTAAGAAGTTATGAACTTGTCCAAGGACATTTATCATCTAAATATGGATCTGAAACTGGAGCCCAGACCAATTGAAACACTGTTCCATTTTTCAGTTGCAAATGGGTGATGGATGCTGCAAGGATAAGGTGGGGTCTGGGGATAAGGAGGAAGGACAAGGCCTCAGCCAAACTGAAGTTTAGGTCTTTATGGTAGAAGAACCCACAGAGACCATCTCTCTTCCTATTTAAAAGGATCCCCCTAATTTATTCTGGAAAGGCCAGACGATTCTCTTTAAGACTTTCAGAAGTCAGTTTTCTTCACTTGCTTGTACCTCAGTCTCATCTTCCAGAAAATAGTTTTCAACATCACTGTAAGAGCAGGAAGGGAATGAGAAAATGTCGGAAGAGCCATCAGAGAACTTTGTGAGGTTAAAATGGGACAATATATGTGAAAATACTTTGGTAAACTGCAACTTCTTACACATGTTTTTCCCTCTCATTTAATTCCCATTGTCAGCCTAGCACAAATATTCTTTAATTATAGTATGTATTAGAACCACCTGTAAGGCTTGCTAACTATAGGCATCAATTGCTAGGTCTCACTCCCAGAATTTTGGATTGTGGTAGATTTGGGATTTGCATTTCTGAACTTAGAATTTAATGCTGGTATGCGACCACATTTTGAGGACCATTTGCCCATCAGAAAGGTGCCTAGCTCGTGCTTGAGACACAATTTCTCTCCTTTCAAGCCTTCACTTGGAAATCTACTTAACCCATAGTGTGGATGTCATAAGAGAAAGCCAGTGGGGTAATTGCTTGGCCCATAAATTTCCCCTCATTTTCAAGAATGGTTCCCAATTATGCAGGGCTGAGGTCCTACTGGACCTATTCTTGCTGTGTACCCATGATCCTTGGCCACAGTTGATTCTTGTTGTCCTTCCAATTATAACACCCAATTGTAACTTTGGAACCCTCCTAAAACAGGTCATCCTATTATATATATTTTAATAGAACCATATGCCTCTCCTTGAAATTTGAATAATGGTATTTAGGCTCTTTTTGTGTAATTACTTTATTAATATCCATATTCTTCATAGGGCTATAAATCCCAGGAGGTTAGGGACTATTTGTTTTGTTCATTGAATCCTTATTGCCTATCAGGGCATTGAGCATATAGTAGGTACTCAATTAATATTTGTTTAATGGAAGGAAGGAAGGAAGGAAGGAAGGAAGGAAGGAAGGAAGGAAGGACGGACCAGTGAAGCTGGGGTTTTTTGCTAATAGTGACATTCCAGAGAGAAGTTCTTGGTTCTCATGCTATTGAGTTCCTTCCTTTTCTGACTCTTAGGTGGTCAACTCTTTCTTCTCGAGATTTCTGACATCTTTTAATATATTTTCCCTGGAAACTTAAATTGAATAGAGATACTTTATATTACTTTCTAACAAAATAATTCAATGTTTTTTATCTTTAGTGTATATGAATACTTGGGGATTTGGTGAAGATCTAGATTCTGATGTAGTAGGCCCTTGGGGAAAGGAAGAGTGGAGCCCTGCCATCCTAACAAGTCCTCAGAGGATTCTATTGTTACTCACTCATGGACCACATTTTGAATACCAAGACCTGCCATATTCCCAGGATCCAGCAGGATGATAGTTCAAAGAATTTGTCCTGGAGTATAGAAGAGTCTTTGGCACTTGATTAATGGAAAAAGGAGTGAAGTATTCCCACTTACCTTACCTTCCCTACTAAGACTTGATTTAGTCCATTTGATTTCAAGTCATCATCCTCTAGCTACTGATGTCACCCTCAGCATACCCATGCTCATTGTCAGATTTGACTACCTGCCTCCTAACCCAATGCTAATTTTAAATCTCATATCACCTAGCCAGTTCATTGAAATATGTGAATATTTACTGCCAGCATTTAATTGCCTGAGACATAAAAATAACTATCAAAATGCCAACCCCAGCAGATACAGCCTATTGTCTGTAAATGGCATTTTCACCAGTTATTTTAAAGGGCTGAGCAGTTATATCATCCCCTGAACACTCGCTGGCCTATTGTTTTGGAAAATACCAACTCCTCTCAAGATAGAAACACATTCTGGGGACTATCAATACCTCTCTCTGGAAAAAGTAATCTAGTTCTTTATTTTTTGAAAGTTCTTCAAACCTTACAAACCTACCAATAGGTTATTTCATTTCAATATTGTTATTTCATTCTATCATCTCATGTCTTAAAATTAGTTTTTATTAATCCATTTTATATAAAAGGAAAATCGTGATTGTTTGAATTATTTGTCAAATATTTAACCTCTTAGTAATTTTCCTCATTCTTAGTGATCTTGGGGTTCGTCAGGTGATAATTTCTTTAGCTGTTGGAATAGTTAGTGTCTGTGATGCAGCAATGGCATGAATCAAGATTGTGATGTTGATTCTTCCTCCAACATCCCAAGATTGGGATGTTGAAACTTCCCTTGTCTCTTCCACTGTCATGTGAAGACATTTTCTTGAAACAGCTGCTTTACCTTCAGTCTAGGTCCCAGAATTGACCCATGTAGAGAAATTCTGAGTCTCCTAATCCACAGCAAAGAGACAAGCTCAGCTCACAACTCAAAGCAGAACCACTCAACTAAGCCTGGCCAAGATCAACCAACCTGCAGTGAGCCTACAGACTATAAACATGAAAAGAAATACCTGTATTGTAAATGACTTTTGTTACCAAGCATAGATTTGAATAGCTGACTGAAATAGAACCTGAAGTTTAGAAACGTTAGAAAATGTTCCCTACATTACACAACTGGTAACTGCTTACATTGAGATTCACAACTAGATCTGTCACACTCTGAATAGATTACTTCTCCCTGTTGTATAGATCAGTAGGGTGTGAATAAGAAAAAAAATGTCCTTTAATGCACTAATTTTTTTTTAAGGTCTTTTAGAAGCACTCTCTCTATAGCCCCATGTCCAGTGAAATGGTTTTGCAGAGACAGAACAAAGAAATATATCTTTATCTTCTGGTTCTCTACATGAGAGCAGATTCTAGATGAGTCAGAGAGTCCTCTCCTTTATGGCAGACTTGAAACCATGACTCCAGAGGTCTAGAGATTACAAAGGGAACACCTCATTGTGATTAAAAGTTCAAACTTTGGAATCAGATAGATTTAAGTTTCAATCTTGATTCAGTTCTACCTCTATAGTATTTGAATATGTATTCAATTTCCTAGAGTTTCCTAAAGTATATATTAAGTATGGTAATATGGACCTTAGAAGATTGTCCTGAAGATGAATGGGATGATATAAAAACAGGATCTGACACTTACTAGTAATAAAACATGGGTTTCATGGAGTTATGCCGCCTAGGTTTATATGCTTGATATTTCATTTATATGTGAACTTAGGTAAATTCATAAACTCTCTGTTCTTTAGATTTTTTTGTATAAAATGAGAAGAAGATAGTAATTATAAGGTTATTTCATAGTTTATATATGTTAATAAAGGATCTAACATACAGTATGTATTCAATATATATTAGCTCTATTTTTCTTAATAAGTACAAAATAAATAGCTGCTTTATAAAAAAGTTTTACTATGATTATTCTACTCTAAATGCTATAAAGGGTTGAAAAATTCTAGTAAATCTTAAGTCTCTTTGCAGGGATATTCTTTTGGGTATAAATCCAGTGCTGAGCATGAAAAGGATACTTCCAAGGAACAAGTTATAAAAACATAGACTCTCAGAACTAGAACCTTGATAAAATGTCACATGAACAATTTCATTTTATTTATTTATTTATTTATTTATTTATTTATTTATTTATTTATTTACAATTTCATTTTATAGAGTGAGATAATGCAGCAAAAGACCCCATAGACTTATTGCTGAGGAAAAAGCATGGAGTGTGTTTGTGGTGCAGGAAGACTCAAAGGTATCCAAGGGCCAGACAGATAACATAAATGCACATGGAATAAGGCAATGGTGAATTGTGAGTATTGGTAAAAAAAAAAATGTAAAAATGAAGCCCTGCTTTAAGAAATTCAGTTTCTAATTTTTTTTACACATTATGTTGATAAAACAAGACATGTTTATTGGCTACATCCGGCTGTGGGTTGCTAGCTAAGATGTCTATTCTGGTGGCAGGAAGAGGGCATATGTGGCATCACCCTTACTGGTAGTAGAGGGTGGTGAGATATTTCTGTCTGTTGATGCACTGGGGATGTCAGATGTCCTTGAGTATCTATTTGTATGGGCTAATTTCTACTCAGAAGAGAACATTCTACTGTGGACAGGTAACCAGGATGGAACTTGGAAAGAAGAGATGAGCCTGCTGTCCATCTCCCCTGCACAGGAGCACTCTGCAGAGTTGAGTAGGTCATCCCACAACCCAACAGGGTCCTTTCACATCATCCCCTATGAGTAGCACCTCCTAGCCCTGTCCATTAGATCTATGTGTGTGTAGTGGCCCAGCAGGGATCACAGATTTATGTATGACACTTTTACAGAGATGGCTGATTTCTGAGAAGCCCTGTGACCCAAGCAGCACTATGTGAGGCTCTGTCTGAAAGTGTATAACACAGAACAGACATGTCTTCCCTTACCACAATACAACAGACAGGAGGTGATTCTAACCGGAGGCAGTGCCACCCCTTTAGGGAGCATAGCAGATGAGGAAAGGAGTATGTCAGTTTGTAAAACTATATTCCAAAATGAGTTGACTATTTGATTATTTTGCATTCATTCGAGCAACTTTGATGGGAGATGAGATATTATTTTTATCCATGTACGAAAGCTTGAGCCCTGTCATGTCATGTCAGCCATGGCATTCCAAGTGCTCTTGGGTCTGGTGTAGATGACGGATTCCAGAAAATGCCTGGGGGTGCAGACTTGTTCTGGAGTGCATAGCAGCCTTCCCCAGAGGGCTCTGAGAAATCCATACTTCTCAGGGCCTGAACAAAAGGGGCAAGAACTAGAGGAATTTGAATTTGAATGTCACTATTATTTTCCTCTCATGCACCCACAAGCTGAAAAGTTCTGTGGAGGTAAGGAGATATGGCCCAGATTTTGAAGAAATGCTGGTGAATATTATATAGCATTACCATAAGCTATTTATTAAATTTAAGAAAAATATAGATATCACCAATATATACACACATATGTGTATATATATACATATACACATATTTTCTAAGATTTTATTTATTCATTTAAGAGAGAGAGACAGAGATAGTGAGAGAGAGAGAGAGAGCAGGAGCAAGGAGGAGAGGAAGAAGAAGGCTCCCTGCTGAGCATAGAGTCTGACCAGGGGCTCAATCTCAGGACTCTGGAATCATGACCTGAGCCAAAGGCAGACACTTAACTGACTGAGCCACCCAGGTGCCCCTGTTATCTACATTTTAAAAATGAGGAAACAGAGGCTAAGAAAGAAAAGCAACTTGCCAAATCCAATGCTGACTGACACCAAAGCCTGCTAATAGGTATTAAGTGATCTGTTTCAGGGGTCTTTGGACCTGCACCATTTTGACCATAATGTTGGCACTACAAACGTTTATAGAGAAGAGAAAGCTTGTTGCTCCATTACTATCTCCTTTACTAACCATGCTGAAATCATCTAGAACCTGCTTGGCCTTCTGGTTCACTGCCTGTATGCCCCCAGTTTCTTCACATTTCCACTAAATTTTAGATTGAATCTGTATCAAGTCTCTTGGTCTTTGGCAAACTCTGAGTCTCACTGGCCCACTAAAGGGATCCTCAGGCTTTGGTACCCATTTGTCCCTTCATCAGATAACCAAGTTTTTGCATCTGTATCCAAATCTGACATTATTATAAGTGGAAGAAGTCTCATGTCTTGATTTTACAAATACAAAATATACTCACATTTATAAATATGCACCCTTGTGAGGAGGATTTTACCATTCACATCTAAGAGGGCCAGAAATACAATGTCTCTTTTTAACTGAGAAGAGACTCCTGACGGTGGATTTCTGCTTTGTCTCATTGTTTTGAGACTCTCTTCTAAAAACAACTTTATTGAGATAAATTGGTATACAAAAAAGCACATTTTGAATAGATATGATTTGATGTTAGTGTATATTTGATTTAATGTACATAGTTTGGACATCTACACTCACCCACCCATGAAACCATTTCTATAATCAAGTAATGGACATAATCATAGCCTCTACAATTTTCCTTATGTCCCTTTGACTTTGTTTTGTGTTATGGAGAAGGAGTGTTGAGGAAACTTCAGGAGCTCCACTCTTTTTTAAGTGTACAATATAGTATTAACTATAGCCACTATGTTGCCCAATAGATCCCTAGAACTTACCCATCTTGTATAACGGCAATTGTATGAGCACTGAACAACAATTCCCCATATGTTAGCCTTTGCAGACCTCCCATTTGCTCCAGATTGTTTGAAGGATACCCTCAGAGTCTATTATGGAGCTAAGGATCTATTTGTTGAGAAAGAAATTTCACGGGGCAGTTTACTATTCCTCATGCATCCCTCATCCCCAGAAATAGACAGAAGATATATGCAAGATAATCATGTAAGTTTGATATTTTAAAAATGAGTTATCAAGAATTTATTGTATGCCAAGGAAAAAATAGGTTTGGATATAAAAATTTTTCCAGGAAATAAAAATAATGTGAGAGAAATGGAAAGTATTGTAGGGACTATCTGTACTATATCATCAAGAGAGCTAGAAGCAAGAGGAAAGAGGTGTACACTGAGATTATTCCCATGCCTTTCAGTTTTATCAACTGATTGACATAGTGCAGAGGACCATGTTTTAGGTCAAAGGCCCGGATGAAGGTTTTAGCATCCCAGAGAGCTGAATAACTGAGAAATATGCAACCCCATGGTGGATGAGTATCTAATCACGGGAAGGAATCCATTAAAATATGTGTTTGTTTGTTTTGCACATCTCTACCTAGCAGCTAAAAATCCTTTTGGGTTAGAGCTATTAGCCACATTCTGCTTAGGTGGCAATTTTCAGTGTTTTAAAATGAATCTTTCAATGAATACTAATATTCTCATCAGAAACCACCCAGAGGCCAGCAAAACTTTGACAAGAAAAAATTTGCTTTGAAATGTGCCAAACATTTGGGATTGCATTCATCATGGGATATGCTGAGGCTATTGACAAATCTCAAAAGATGCTGTGAGGTATGTTTCCAGGAGTAAGGTTTCATCTTTTCATCTTACCACCTCAAGTCCTCTGAGGGGACCCAGATGTGGGGTCTGGAGTGAACGAGCTCACATTATTTCTGAAGAAGGAAAAGCTGTCAGGCTGAATAGGAGGTTACGAGTGTTTCACCTAACCCAGACTTCAGTGAAATCTTTCCATAGGATGAATGGAGACCACATCCCGTTCACACCTAATGGTCGCAGAAAGAAAGCATGCCAAGAGGGTGGTAAAAACTGGAAATTGTCTCCTAGGAGTTAGATATCACAAAAATGAGGGACTCTGGTGTCTTTTTGTTGCCAGTGGGATTCCAGAACTGTGTTCATGGCTTCAGGATGATAAAATACAGAAAACACTTGACTGGAAGTATGTGAAGTCAATCTCTAATCTCAGCTCTGCTTTGCACCAACTCTGGGACATTGGGCAAGTCACTTTGCCTCTCTCTGAACCTGAGCTTTTTTCTTCATAAGCAAAGAGTTCCGAGTCATCCAATATGGTAGCTTCTCGCCACATGTGAATTAAGTTAAATTCACTTTCTCAGTAACACTAGTCAAATTTAAAGTGTCACATGTGGCTAGTGGCTACCATATTGATAGCACAGAGTATAAACCATTTCATCATCAGAGAAAGTTCTTTTGTATAGCGCTGATAGAGATGATGTGTATGGTCTTTTCTAACTCAAAACTTCTGAATCCATGCCCACATACCATCTGTGTAAATCAAGATTACAAGGCATGGACTCCTGGCCCTAGAACAGTAGCCCTTGTCTGCTAAACATGATAATGAGGGTGGCATTTGTAACAGAGTGGGGAGGTGTTGGCTGGGATCAGCATTCACCCACTAAGCAGATGCAACAAAGAACACAATGGAAAACCCCACTAAAGAGGAATGAAAGAGAGCTGGTTGGCCAGATGGTACTTCTAGATTTCCATTCCCTAACCTCCCACTTGGTCAAACTTCAGAAAGGGGCAGAAATATTAGACCCAGTCCTCAGAGAACAAGGGCTTTTACTGTATACTCACCCATAACAAGCTGACACAAGATAATTCACAATTTAGAACCTGGTTAACACTAGGAGGGCTAAATTCCAAAGGAATCTGCCATCAGAGAAGCTTGCATCATAGATTCAACTTCACACTAAACTATGAAGAAAATACAACTCAGTAGTACCTCTCTGGGCCTCAGAACATGGCATCAACAGAACCAAATCAGGATATTTCTGCCCTCTGAGCCCCTATACTTTGGCCACTTGGCTCCTATTCATTCCTTGGACACAGCTTTTTGTTGCTATTCTGGTTGTTGGGTTTTTAAGTTTTGAATCAAAGAGAGCTCTGAGCATAAAAAAGGGGGTGCTGTTGGAAAGATAGGGGATCCAGGCCAAATGGAAATAATCCCTGCACATTTTTCATTCTAAAGCAATGCAACTAAATCCATAGCTGACTTTCATTTAATCATGGCCTCAGGGTCTAGAGAGCTGGGCCAATGGAAAACCCATTACAGCACCCATTCCACTGAAGTTTACATTCTGTACTCAACCTATGTCAACTCTTGCTTTTATTCTTTCTCTAGTAAAGTAAGACTGGCCATGAATACTTTTCTAGCACTCATTATACCCTTGCACACTTCCAAATACTTTAGATAGATTTGCTCACTTAATCCTCACAGTAAACTTATGAGGTCAGTACTATTTTTGTTTCCATTTGACAGTGTGAAACTGAGGCATGAAGTTTGAATGATTTCACAAGATCACATGAGCAGGAATTGATAAACATAGTTTCTGCACTCAGGGACTCTAGTTTTATGATTTCCACATTTAACCATGAGGCTACACATACCCTTTTCAAATAAAATAAATTTACCAGAAAGCCAGCTTGTAAATGGCAGGACTTCTGTAAGAGAGAGTGCAAGGTTGACATGTTAGAAAAGGAGACAGAAGGAGCAGAGTAAGTATAACAGGAGCTCAGAGGGGGGTGCACAGGCTTTTGGGGGCTGATACTGCTGAAACCAAATCAGTAACAACTTGCTTCTGCTAGTCTCTTCCAGACACAGATACCAGAGAAGACTGGAAGTTAATGCCCAGCCATATGCCTACTATGATCTGTCAATAAAATCACTCTATCCTATGAAGCGGTAATATGCAGTAGTTTGTTTTCCCTGAGACACCAAAGGACATGATAAGTAGCATCCTAAAGAACTAGTTTATTTGAGTGCCATGTGCCAACATGTTCTGTATTCACTTTGTATTGATCTTCTGTATTCACTTTGTAACCATTCTCAAGTTTGTTTCAAAGAATGAAACCTGCTCTAAGAAGTTTTTATCACTGTGTCTAGTTGCCCCATCCCCAACATCCCCATTTCCACACATATGCACACACACATGCATGCCCCTCAATCTGGATTCCAGTAGCAAGATCTCTAAGCATTTGAACTCTCCATTTTCCAGGCTCTGTTATTTCTGTTCATTTCCTTTAGTGCCTCCACTGCTACCTCCCATCCCCTAAATGAGAGCTCCTCTCTGGAGGCAAAGTCTGTACATTTTAGATCCAGCCATTATCAGGTTGTACCTGGTCTGGATCACTTGCTAGCTTTGTCAAGATGGAAAATGGAAAAATTTCTTATCCACTGTGAGCCTTATTTTCTTCATCCATAAAATGAAACTGGTATTTCCTGCTTAATGCGGTTGTTGGATACAAATAAAATATCTGGTACCTAGCAGATGTTTAAGCATCTGCTTTTGCCTATTTCTTTCTTTCATAGATTCAAAGGCTAGACAATGATAGATATTAATAAGTGGTTATTGAATTTTTATATGAGTGAAAGAAGATGGATTTTCAGTGCATAGCAATGGTTCTGAGCTTGACTGTAAAACATCCTGGGTACACTAGCTAACTGGATTCCAATGCCTTACTCTCTTGAGTCTTTTTTCTGTATTTTTACAGAGTATGCATCCCAATTCCTTTTGCTCACACCATTATAACGACATGTCTGACTCTATAAATATGTGGAATCACTATGAGCTGTGTAGCCTAACAAGGTAGCTCAAATGATAAAAAATAATTCAGAATAGAACCAAGCAGTTGAATTCAATCATGTGGTAAGATAGCATGAGTTGCACATTTCCTTTAAAGATAAAACAAAAAGATACTCATAGGATTCACATTCAAGATAGTGGGCAATCTGCCCTGGATAAATTTTAGAATCTCTGCCACAGTGATCATAAAAAGCTTGCAAATAAATTTTAATCAAGGTCCTAGACAGTATCCCTATTCTTATGTAACCTTCACTAGTTGAGAGATAACCTCCAAATCATTTAACTGTTATAACTCTTGTTAGTGAATAAGACTCTTTTAACCTTGAGCAAATTTGGAAATAAAAGTAGACATGCTTAAGAGAATTATAGTATTAATTTTTGTATTAAATATGTGCTTGATATCTTCAGAGTTTGTAATATTTGAAAGTATTTTGCCTTTGAGACAAATATATCAGCTTTATGATTCCAGTGTGGAATGTGTAGCTGAGCAATTGATTTAGATGTGTGATTTGAGGTTGAACTTTTACTATACATATATACAATACAGGACTATTTAATACAAATTTAAAATTTCTATTTTTATAAGTTTAATTTCTAGATTGGAAATTGGAAAAAGTGATTTAGATGCTTAAAAAGGTTTTGGAAAAAGTGATTTAGGTGCTCAAAAAGGTTTTATTGGCGGGGGGAAGCCTGGGTGGCTCAGCTGTTCAGCGTCTGTCTTTGCTCAGCGTGTGATCCCGGGGTTCCGGGATCCAGTCCCACATCAGGCTCCCTGTGAGGAGCCTGCTTCTCCCTCTGCCTGTGTCTCTGCCTTCTCTCTCTTTCTGTGTGTCTCTCATGAATAAATAAATAAAATATTTTAAAAAAAATGAAATAGGACTGAATATTAGTTGAAGTCCCTTTAAACCTGTTAAATTTTGCTAAATTTAAAAGTCCATAAAACATTTAAAAGTAGAACTTAATACTAGAAAAAAATAGATTGAATTAATTTTAATAAATTAAATATTAATATTAAGAATTAAATAACATCTGGATAATCCTTTCTAAATTAACATTTCTGAAGGGACTCTTAAATCTGGCCTTGGTTCCTCATACCCAGTTTTTTCAACTTCCTTTGGGAGAATTTCTTGGGCATGAATTCAGGAGTTGGATGGTAGCCACCTAAGAAGTCAAATTATAGGGCTCAAAACTAGCATGGAATACACCAGGAAAATGACTCCTGGTAACCTAGGTTTCCACACACAATGTTGTCTAAAGGACCAAAAGTAAATGGAATCTCCTCCCTCAGAAGCCTACAATGCCCACCATCTTAGGGGAGGAATAAAGGAAGCTAAGAAGGGGAAAAAAATAAAAAAATAAAATAAAATAAAATAAATAAAATAAAATAAAATAAAATAAAATAAATAAAACAACATAAAGTAACAGCAACAGAAAAATGTAACACAATAAAAACAAAACAAAAATCACCATCCCTGAACTAAAGTCAGCCAGTTGGAAAAGTTGAGCCTGAGAGGTCAGTTCAGTCAAGCAGAAACCACATCATGACCAGGGAACAACCATTCCAGCATGACGGGGGAGTGGTTGATCCCACTAGCTAAATGTCAAGACATTTTATATGCATTGCAAAAAGGAAAACTGGAGTGAGAACAAGTACTGCAGAAAAGTGGCAAGCATTTAACCTACATGAAAGTATTTTGGAAGATATTTTGTTGCTTTATGCATGTAAGTCATATCCACCCGTAGTGGGTGAAAATGACTGTCTGTAATGGGTTAGGAGTGCCAAAATGTGGAGACAGAAAAGGTAAGTCAAACAAATCACAGCCTTGTATTATATTAATACATATAATAAATGCCTTATTTTGAACATGTGGAATGAGGTATACAGTTTTATTAATGGACACTTAGCTCCTCACTAACAAATAGTAGGGAAAAATAAATAATAATAATTTGAATGGTGTGCCAAATTTTGGCCTACTGGGGGGCCCGCATGTTTCAGCCTAGCCCTCTCATCTCTCCAGGTGAAAATGTTATGATTCAGGTAAATATGATATTCACTTAAGCATAATAGAGTAGGGACTATATTCCCCCAAACAAAATCAGAGTGTAGTTCAGTTTGGCAGCTACTGTGATGCCAGTAGCACCCTGCCTTATCTCCTCTCATTTCTCTGGTGGTTGAATCGGCATTTAGTAATCTAATTTGGTGCTGAAGATGATATTGTTTTAAGTTCTGTTTCAAAAGATTTTTATTTTAAATGAAGAAAAGTGTCAGAATGTTTCAAGGTGCTTTAGTATTTCCATTTTCTAAATTTTTCAAGTATATTTTGATCTACCTTGAGTGTAGCCATTTAAAGACATAGTTTGAGAGTCTTCTGTCCAACTTGGTTAAGGGTTTTTTGTTTTTGTTTTGTTTTGTTTTGTTTTGTTTTTGTTTTGTTTGTTTTTCCTGAGGAACAAATAATTTACATTTACTGTGTTCCTCCTCCCCTGTGCCAGACCAGCTGGAGCCATAGCGGTTGAGGATGGTGTTTTTGTCATCTCTCTCCCTTTGGTACCTGCTGCTAAATCATTTCTGGAAAGGGTTTGTGGAAATACACCAACTTACCAACCCCAATAGGTCCAAGTTGTGGTTATTCCACAGAGAAGTGAGGGCTGTAGTAGAAGCCTTCACAAAGTGCTTGCAAACAAAGCAGAGTAAACTATGACTTTTTTCTGAGATGGGATACTTAGGGCAGCTAGAATTCTAGAGACTTCAAGTACACCTAAGTCAAACTTCCATAAGCTTCAAGAGCACTAGCAATTTTCATTGGACATTTGTACTTAAATGGTATATTTTTGTGTCTAAGTCCAGTGGAAAGAAACGGAAATGCGAGTAGCAAGGAAAATCTGAAAGCAGAAAAGCAAGAATCAGAGAATTGAATAGGCCTTTTGATATTAATGGGTCATGTCAGGCTACTTCCACCAAAATGAGATTGCTCCAGAGAGAAACAATTTTAAAAATCAGCTAAGACTAAGTTAGACCATAACAATTACACCAAGAGTATGAGGCTCTAGAGATTCCTATTAGAGGTGGTACAGATGCCCAGATCCCTGGGAGACAGCAGACCAAGTTTAGTTTGGCTGAGCCTGGCCTTTTGCCAAAAAATACCATAGAATAAAATACTACCCAGCAAGAAGAATTAACAGATTACTAATATGTCAATAAAATGGATTAGTCTCAATATGCTGAGCTAAAGAAGCTAGACCTCAAAAGCATACTATATGTTTCCACTTGATAGATAGAACAGACAAGACTAATCTTTGTGTTAGAAATTATAAGAATGCCTTGGGAGAGGATAGTGAAAGTGGTGATCATTATATGAGTGGTGGTTATATAAGTGTTTACATTTGTAAAAATTCATTGAGCTTTACACTCTAAGTTGTGCAATTTCACTATATTTATATTTCATTAAGGTATTTCATCATAAAACACATGCAGAGACGATGAGAAACTACTATATCCACCATAGTGGAGCTCTGTAGCTAAATTGAAAATAATGCAAACTACCTGGTATTGGCAGGAATGTGAAGCAGCTGTGACTGTCATTCACTGCTGTAGAATATAAATTTGTAGAGTAATGTTGGGGAAAATGTTTGGCAGCTTCTCTAAAACTAAATATGCACCTATGTTATGGCCCAGTGAATCCACTCATATGTACATAACTTTTTTTTTCATATTTTTACAACAGCCTCAATGGGAAATTGTTAAAATAACCATCAAATGCAGGATGGATAAAGAAATTTTGGGCCAGCAACACAATGGAAAACTACATAGCAATAGAATAAATACTAATTTTACGCAACCATATGAATGAATTTCACTCATAGAAAGTCTAGCAAAATGAGCCAGACACAGAAGAGCACCTACTGGATGGTTCCATTACTATAAAGTTATAAAGTAACACTATTAATATAAAGTCATAAAGTAACAAAATGGACAAAATTAATTTATGATGTTAACAAATAAGAGGAGTGCCAGGCTGGCTCAGTCTGTAGAGCATGCAACTCTCGATTTTGGGGTTGTGAGTCTTAGCCTCAAGTGGACATAGAGCTTACTTTAAAAAATATAATAGTTGCTACCCCTGGGGGATTTGTGACAGGAAGAATAGGAAGGGGACTTCCAGGGTGCTGACCATATTCTTTCTTGATCTGGGTTCTGGTGACACAAACATATTCAGTTTGTGAAAATTCACAGAGCTCTATGATTATTATACATACTCCTTCTTACTTGTGGTGCATGCATATATGTTTTGATCATTTAAAAAGTAAAAGTGTCTAATAGATTGTACTTCTTATCATCTATAGGGACCAAGATGGGCTACCCCAAAATGTGCCGCTTTGACATGTTGATTATTCTAAAGAGTTACTTAAAAGACTGTTCCATGCATGAAGGACACAGACTCTCCTCTGTAGCCCTTCAAGCAGGAAATGAATCTCCATATGAAAGGCATCCTATCCTCCCTGTACCAGGATAGAGAGTCCTCCTTACCAGAGGGATAGGAAATCTAGAGCCAAGAAGGCTATATAAACAAACCTTGTGACTTTGCTAGTTCACTGCCCCAACCCAAACACTGTTTAGAATTCCTTACTAATTGAAGGTCCCAAAGTTATTTCCCTTGTCCTGTCAATTCCTCACATATTTATAATTTTAAATATAAAAACTGCCAGGCTTGGTCATTTCTTTAAGTCTCAATTGCATTACTGGGCCTCCATGGGCATGTAATAAAACTTTGATTTTTTCCTCATTGTTAATCTGTCTCATTAAATTTAATTCTTAGTCCAGCTAGAAGACCTTACAAGATAGAGGAAGCATTTGTTCCTTTCTTTCACATCCTTGCTCTTTTCATTAGTCTGTCTGCCTTTGACTTTGGACCTGCAACCACCTTCCTCTGTTTTCCTTGCAGCTGAATATTTGTCACCTTTTCATTTTTGGAGCCTTCTTTCAAGTGCCTTAGCTCTGGTGGCATTCCACTAGCCCTTACACTGTCCGGCGGTGCTTCAATCAGGTTGTAGCTAAGAAATGTCGTCAGCCATCTGGGCATCTCAATGCCCTAACCCAGTGTCTGGCTCAAAATGTGCTCCAAATATTTGTTTATTAAATAAATACATAAAGAAATAACATCACCAAATGCTCCCAACATTTGGTGTACTGTTGACAGTGGACTGTTCTCCACTGTCTTCATCTGGATATTTCTACCTTGATTCTAACAAGCCTTGGGTAGTAGAAGAAACTTTTGCCATAACTGATTGAGAGCCATCAGAGGTGAAGAATTCACACAAGCATTTCCAACACCAGTATCTGCTTCCTGAATTGCACAAGGAAAACCAACATGGAAACTTCATGGCAGCTGCTGCTGTGGTCATTGTTGGGGTCATAGTTGGTGACATTGCTATGCTAGAACCGGGCAGTCCGCAGTGGTGCAAGAGCAGTTATATATATAAAAAAAAATCATATGGCTTATCAAATTTCATTAATGAAGACGTACAGCTGCAAATAACAGAAAAGATAACTATAGTACTTTAAAAAATAAGAGATTAGAGGTACCTTGGTGGCTCAGTGGTTGAGCGTCTGCCTTTGGCTTGGGTAATGATCCCGGAGTCCTGGGATCAAGTCCGGCATGGAGCTCCCCGCAGGGAGCCTGCTTCTTCATCTGCCTGTGTCTTTGCCTCTCTCCCTGTCTTTCATGAATAAATAAATAAAATCTTTAAACAATAAAATAAAAGTAAGAGATTATTTGTCTTCATAATATCAAATCTAGAATTAGTGGTTCAGGGCCAGTGCAAGGAATCAACAATCCAAGCTCTTTTGTCATTCTGTTTTGCCAACCTTAGGGTAGTCCTCAATGCCTGTCGCCTCATGGTTGCAGGATGACTGCTCCAGCTTCCTCTTTGTGTCTCAGAGAGAAAACAAATAGAAAGAACAGAAAGAGAAAGAAATCACACCAAAAGACTTCCATTTACTTTTCACTAAGTCACATGATTACCATGGAATCCCAGCTTCAAGGAATCAAAAAACCAAAAAACAAAAAAACACAGAATCCCTCAGTAAGCACAGGTAATAGAGACAGTAAGTGGAAATGGAGGTGGTATAATGGAAAAGTCCTGTGACAGAAGGGAAGTAACTTTGCATATACATGAATATTGCAACTTTAAAGATAGATTTAGGCATAGAGACCAAGACTGGGAAGAGATTTTTAAAAAATATTCCCATATCCAAAGAGTGGGATTATAGATAATTATTTCACTTTTAAAGAAATCATTCTAAGGGTGCCTGGGTGGCTCAGTTGGTTGTGCATCTGACTCTTTGTTTCAGTACAGGTAGTGATCTCAGGGTCATGAGACTGAACCCTGTATCCAGCTCTGCACCCAGCAGGGGGTCTGCTTGAAATTGTCTCTTTCCCTCTTCCTTTGCTCCTCCCCCTACTCACACACTGTTTCTTTCTTCTTCTCTCTCTCTTTCTCTCTCTCTCTCCCTCCCTCTCTCTAAAATAAATGTCTTTTTAAATAAATAAATAAAATAAAAAGAAATCATTCTAGTCTTCTAATGTTGTTTTTACAAACACAAAGGGCTTTAAAATGCTTTTTTTATATTTAAAAAGTAACAAAAGCCATTTTCATAGATAATAAAAGACACTCCTGCTTTGTGAAGCATCATTTTGGTGAGGAAATGGCCCTTAAAAATGATGGTCAACATTCACTAAAAGGAACTGTGTGTTCTCCAATAACAGTAAGAGCAAAAGAGTCTCCGAGAACCTGTGGCATGTTATGTTAATCACATCTACTGATCATTCAGGTTCTCTAGAACAACTTCTTTGGTCCTTTGTGATTCTGGCTTTCTGAGAAAACTAACTTTCTGGCAGAATTGTATACAGAAGACACCAAGGGTGCAGACAGAAGATGAGTGGGTATGGATGGAAAGAAAAGATGCCAGGCCCCACATCCATTAAGAAGGGGTTAACTTGGGACAGAACAGGAAGAGCAGAGGTGCCTAAGGACTAACCACCTGGAAGGTATCATTTTGAGGGAAAAGGAAAAGATGTTTCCTAAGCCAATTCTAATGATGCACGGGCTGGATAGAGTGGCTGTTCACTTTTTTAGTCACTGGGGTTTTCTGTAAGGCATATTTCTTTCTGATAGTCAGTCCCAGGCTAGCGTGATGTTTCCTGAGTGGTGAGTGGAAAATTTCTTCATTGACCAGAAAAAATGTGAAAAATTGTGATAGCTGTTGGGTAGATCAAAATCTAGGGACGCCTGGGTGGCTCAGTGGTTGAGCGTCTTCCTTCAGCTCAGGTCATGGTCCTAGAGTCCCAGGGTTGAGTCCCTCTTCAGGCCCTCCTCGAGGAGCGTGCTTCTCCCTCTGCCTGTCTCTGCATCTCTCTCTGTGTTCTCATGAATAAATAAATAAAATATTTTTAAAAATCTAACATGAGTTAAATGGTTACTTTTCTTTTTTATGGGAAATGAAACAGGTAAAGAGATGGGGGATGGTTCATATGAGTGTGCACACAAATTTATTAGATATTTAAGAAGGAAATAGACTTATGGGTATGGAAAAATTGATATACTTGAGGATGGGAGCCTCAATTCATTGTGCCTTCTGTGTTAGTTAAATGTATTTTTTAATACATGGATAAGACAGTAATAAATTAACAATGGTTTGTAGAAAAGCCAGCTGCACCAAAACAGAGGTTGGATGAAGTTTTGGTATTAGCTACAACTGCTCAAGGGTGTCAAACAGTGTTTCCTGAAGCCATGTGGTCACTCTCTGCCTTCATTCTACTCATCAAAGTCAGGCTTGGAGCTCTTTAAAGAAGGAGCATCTCACTTATGTGAGTGAATTCTTCCCACATTCTTCTTTTTAATTCTTGTAGATATGTCTGCTATGTGCCTGTTCACTTTGGGGTCACCTTCAGAGAAGAATAAAGCTGCTAGCCAGCAGCCTCCAATTTAAAGTTATTATTATTCAAATTTATGGACAGGGTATAAAAGCACTTGAAGAATGAAAGGTACAGAATGAGAAGAATTCTAGCATGTACTACGATCATCTGCACAAAAAGAGGAGCAGTGTTCTATGGGGAGATGCTAATAAGTCAGTACTATATGGGATTTGGAGGAGGCTCCAGGGTACACTTTAACTATGCTGGTATCAGAATTAACCACTTCAAAGCTAAGAATGAAAGGAACTTGGTTGGAAAAAAGCAAAGTGTGATTGCAGAAGATTCAAGGAACAAGACAAATAGCATACATGACTAGGTACCTAGAGAAAGTTTGGCAAATGCATTTTGTAGAATTTTAGAAGTACAGACCTCTGAGGATAATGAAGTCTAAATCTTTAATTTCATGGATGAGGAGAGACTACAAGTTTTGGGCCAGTGACAGTGCCAGAACTAGAATGCTGGTCAACCAGCTTCCCAGGCCAATTTCCTTCCCATTGCACCAGGGTCATTTGGAAGATGATGCTTATTAGTGAGAGGCAATTATAGGCCTGAAGACTTGCTGGTCAGCTTGCCCACAGAATTCCCTACTCCTCTTCCTCCAGCCTTATGACCCATCTCCCTCAGAAATGGATAAGTCTCTTCTAATTAAATTTCACCGACAAAAACAGGAGGTTATGCCAAGAGCTATAATTTGCTGATTTGATTCTTTTAGAATTTTGCATTAAAATAGTATTTCTCTTGACGATAGAGTTTTTGGCACCCTCTTAAATTTTTCACCAGAAGCAAACATTTCATTGACTCCACCCTAGTCCCAGCCCCACTCAGGGTTAATGCTTCTTGATCAAGAAGAATTAGTAACTAAACTAGCTCTGACTGAACAATCTTCTGCCTGGTATCTGGTAAGGTACGGGAACTTAAATAACCACAGAAAATTTAAGTCACCTTCCTTTTGTTTTTTTAACAAATTTCCTTCATGAACTGAAATGATTTTATTCCCGAATTTTAATGCTTAAGATTCTCCAATGATAGTATAAGCCAGGAAAATATTGCCTTTTACTTTATTTAAGATTTAAAAATAGTTACAAATAGAGTAAAACTAATTTTAATAAGCCACAGGACAGAGGGTAGGGTTAGCCAGAGAGCAAAGATGGGAAGAGGATTTTCCTTAAATATCCATGAAAAGGTCCAATTACAGCCAAGAGATAATGAGGACTAACACTAGGTGGTAGAACTAGAGATGGGGAGAAGTCATCAGGCTTTGGATATATTTAGATATACAACCAAAAGAACATCCTAATGGATTAAATATAGGATATGAAGGAAAGAATAGAGTTGGTGCTGACTCCAAGCTTTTGGTTTGAACAACTGGAAAGATGGAATTGCCGTCAACTGAAATAGGGAATTCTGAGAGAGGGGCAGATTCAATAAGAAAGATCAAGAGTTCAGGGATCCCTGGGTGGCTCAGCAGTTTGGCCCCTGCCTTGGCCCAGGGCATGATCCTGAAGTCCCAGGATCAAGTCCTGCATCGGGCTTCCTGCATGGAGCCTGCTTCTCCCTGTGCCTGTGTCTCTGCTTCTCTCTCTCTCTCTCTGTATCTCTCATGAATAAATAAATAAAATCTTAAAAAAAAAAAAGAAAGATCAAGAGTTCAGTTTTGGATTTACTATATTTGAAATGTCAATCGGATTACAGTGCAAATGTTCATTAGGCAGCTGGATATAAAATTATATAGTAACAACAATAATGGTAATAGAATTTTTTGAGTCTCAGGTATGCTTCTAAGTAACTTATATGCATTTGTATTATCACATTATCCCTATTTTTGTTTTACATTATCCCTATTTTATAAGTGAGATCAGAGAGGCCAAGCACCTTAGTCTCTTGGGGCTGCTATCACAAAAATACTATACACTGTGTGACTTAAACATCAAACAATTATTTTTCACAGTTCCAGAGACTGAGAAGTCCCAGATAAAGGATCCAGCAGATTTGGTGTCTGGTGAAAACTTGCTTCCTGGATCATAGATGGCCATCTTTCTCCTTGTTTCCTCACATGGAAGAGGTGAGGGAGCTGTGGTCTCTTTTATTAGGGCACTAATTAAGCCATTAATAAGGACTCTGTCCTCATGAAGGACTCTATCCTTGGGATCCAAAAAGCCTCAGAAGTTCACCTCTAGATACCATCCTATTGGGATGAATTTTGGGGACACACACAATCAGCCCATAGCATTAAGTAGATTGTCATAGGTCAGGGGGTGGTAAATGATAGCCCATTAACTAAATCCAGCCCACATTTGTTTTGTTTTTGTTTTAATAAAGTTTTATTGAAACAAAGTCATGCTCATTTGTTTATGCAATGCTTGTGGCTACTCTCATGCTGCAGTGGTAGCTTTGAGTAGATATAATAAAGGCTGCATGGCCACAGAGCCAAACTATTTACTATTAACCCTTAATGGAAAAAAATTGCCAACCCCTTTCCTAGGTGAGCTAGCCAGTGGTGGAGTCTGGTCGCAGACTGAGAACCCACACTGCCTAGCCACTATGCTCCACTTTATCTCAGTAATATGCAACCTGTTCTAATTTTGAATATAAAACTCAATTTTATTATTTTCTTTCTCTGGAAGCCCTTGGGCCTACAGTTTTGCCACAAATCTCAAGCCCTTATTATTCTACCCTTGAGGTAGGATAACATTTGCTGTGAATAATAGTAAGAGGCCCGGATCTAGGAAAACTAAGCATTTCTAGATATCGTGTGTAATCTTTTGGGGGATAGGAGCTTGATGAGGGCTCCAGTGTAAAAGGTAGAAAGGAGACATTGGTGCAAGCCCAAGGAAGAGAAGTGCCAAACTGAGGGCATGGACATCTTGAGTCTCTAGAGGAGGATTGTCAATGTAGAAAGTGCCAGGTATATAGAACAGAGCAAAAAGTGCTACAATGGGCTACTGTTTTCCCACCTCCTAGTATGAGAGAGATCACCAATTCTGAGGTTCCAATTGGAGTAAAGTTTGCCAAAACTGGCTAGCTGCCTTTGTGTAAGTTACAATGTACCCATTCCATACCCAGAACCCCACAAGCCAGTTCTTTAGTCATAATGTAAGTAGGCCGACATCTTGCCCAAGCTTTGCATCATTGAAGACCATAGTTTTTGGAAGCTGTATGAGAGTTTCCTCCTTGACTCATGTCAAGGTATCTGAAAGCATAAAAGGGGCCCAGGAGGAGTATGGGTATAGAAATAGTTTCTCCTAAAATTTGGTCTTGAATTGAACAAGACAAAAACTCCCCAAACTGATGTTGGGATTGGAAATTTTTCATACAAGAGAATTAAATGAAATTAATGGATCATTTAAATAAACTGCACTTTAAAATGCATGGTATATGGTAGGTGCTTAATAAATGGTAGGTTGATAATGATGATAAGAGAGGGAAAAAGAAAAAACAGAAAAAGGACTGCTGCCTGGGCAGGGGAGAAAGGAGACAGGATACACAGGCTCTGGATTTTAGAGATTCTCTAGAAGGCTTTAACTGATAAATAAGAGATGGTAGCTATCACACACATATTGGAAATGCCAAGACATCTGCTAAAGAGATTGAAATTAAAATGTTTGCCTTTACCCTTAGGGCAGATAAACACTCCCATGTTTATTCTACCCATTTGTTCAGCAAACCCTTTGGTGCATGGATTTGGTCCATGGTGAAAAGATACATTTTAGCCCAGCCTTCTGGAAACAGTGAATTATAGATGAGAAGTTTCCACACCAAAATCGTCTGTCTATTATAGGATAAATCTTTGGTATCAGTGATAGTGTCACTTTTTAAGCCAGAAATAGAGTTTATGTTCAAAGCTGCACTGTTATTGGCAGCATTAAAAAGTGTCAAGACTAGACAATCCTGGCTCTTTATAGCTTGCATAGCACCTCAAGGCCAGTATTTCTTCTACAGCTGCCAGGGCAACTGGACTGCAGACTTCGGGGCTGGGTTTGTTACTAGTAAATCATTAGCAAGTATAAAATTGATGATCAGCAGCTCTACCACCAATGCCAAACAGATTGGTTGGGTTATTAAGGCTTTTAGGCAGGAAACAGCTGTCATGCCTCTGGAGAGACTACCAAGGGATAAATAAAAACCTCTCCTAACTACATCTCAAATCCAACCAGCATGTTTTTGTTTTTTGTTTTTTCTTCTGATCTCATTTTCCCATGGCACACCTGGTAGGAGTTCCTTTTCTCTGACCACCAGCTGAAGTAGAAATCAACAAAAAGAAATGCATTGCACTCTTCCCAAATCCCATCTATAATAGCAGGAATGATTTTTTTCAAGTTATCTTTCTTTGCAACTCAAATCCAAATTCAATTCAATTCAATTTGACAAGTATTTAGTAAAATTTTCCAGTGCTCCTTGAACTTCATTGGTCACTATAGGGGCCCAGGATTGTCCAAGTCATGGGAATTGCTGTGACAAATGCATAAAATGCTTCCCACTAAAGAAAAAATCAGATTTAAAGCCTCTTATTGCTCAAAATTGTGAGGAAGTGTGTAAGAGTTGCCCAGCAGTCTGTCTTCACTCAAGACTCCCAAGGGATGGCTATAATTGGTCAATATTTTCAAACATACTTGACATATGTAACTATGTCATTTCACTTAATGGTGAGCAGGCACTAGGATATTGATTCTCACTGATCTGACATTCTGTTTGTACTTCCATTATTGTTTTTACAATACTTCTTTGTGATTTTTTTCCCCTTCTGGACTTGGAGTATGGGAAATCTAGTAACCATCTTTATTACCCTTGATATATGACACAGAGGCTGGTCCACAGGAGGTGATTATTAAATGCTAATGAATTAAATTGAAAGACAAGTGAATAAGTAAATGCCAAAAGTAGAGGGCTGAAAATTTCTCCAGATTGGATAATTTGGGCAAAAATCTGTCTTTTTTGAGTGATTCCCCCGAAGATGTCCACCAAATATACTCAACATCCTAATCCCAGAAGCTGTGAATATAGTATCTTACATGGCAAGGATACTTTGTAGATGTGTTAAGGGTTTTTAGGTAGGAAGATTATCTTTGATTACCCGGGGAGAGGGGCTGATGTAATCACAAGCATCCTTGTAAGAAAGAAGCATGACATAAGGAAAGTAGTAAGAGAAATGACAATGGAAGTAAGAGGTTGGGATGATGGAAGAATGGTATCAGGGGCTAAGGAATGCAGGCAGCTTCTAGAAGCTGAAAAGGGCAAAGAAGCAGATTCTCCCCTCAAAGGCTCCAGAAGGAGTCAAACCGACTCCCAATTTGATTTTCATCTATTGGACTTCTCCAACCTTTCCAAATTATAAGAGAACATATCTATGCCATTTTAAGGCAACAAACTTGTGATAATTTGTTGCGGCAACGATAAGAAATGAATACACATTTTGGTGTCTGGTAATGCTGCTATAACAAACAAATACCTAAAAACGTGGATGTGACTTTGGAATTCAGGAATGGTTAAAGGATTGAGGAATTCTGAAGTGCATGAAAGAAAAGCCTAGATTCCTTCAGACAGACTATTGGTTCATATATGGGCACTATGGTGCTGCTTATAAGGGCTCAAAAGTAAGTAAGCCCCTATCATTTTAGAGAATGTTTAAATTATCGTAAAAAGATTGTTGATAGAAATATGGACATTAGAGAGGCTACTGCTAAAGGCTTAGAAATAAAAAATAACATGATATTGAAAGCAGAGAAAATAGGCACCTCTGCTATTCAGTGGCAGGAAGCACAGCTGAAATGTGTCTCGGAGTTGAACGAAGAGCAGAATTGATAGTGGACTTGGATATTTAGCTGAGGAGACTTCCAAGCAAAGCATTGCAGATGCAGCCTGGTCCTGTTACCTATGGTAAAACATGAGAGAGAAAAAAGGAGGTAATATGAGAGAGGAATCATGACGTAAAAGGACTTGTTGGAAATGTTTATTTAGCCTTGTCCAGATTGAAAAAGATAGCAAAATTAAGAGATGTACTGTCAGGAAGATAGGTATGCTCTGGAGAGAAACCCAAGAGTGATTCTCTGGAGCCTTTCCCTAGATTCTTGGAAGAGACAAAAGTTCACAATATTCATTCACACAGAAGGCCCTTTGAAGTGATGAGGCATGTGAATCATGGGTCGCCTAAGCTAACTCAGCAGGGGACAAAAATAGAGATATTATCTAGAAAAGACCCATGGAGAAACATTTTGTCTAATGGAATGAATCCCTGAGCCAGAACAGGAGACCCACTGGTGTTTGGACTCCCAAAAATATGTAGGCAGGAAACAGAATGATAAAGCTATTCAGATTCAAACTCATAGTACCTTTAATGAAAAAGGAAGGATGATTTTGTGAGGTAGAAGGACAGAACATTGAGCCAGAGGGTGGATCCATGGACCACAGAAGAATCGACTATTTCTGGGCTTTGAAACCTAATGGTGTTTACCCATTCGAATTTCAAAATTGCTTGGGACCTCCTTTTTTCTTTTCATTTTCTCGTTTAGGAGGGTGGGGATACATATAACTACTATCCAATGCTTGTACCATCATTTTATTTTTGGAGAAGATAACTTGAGTCTTCAGTGTTATAGGTACACAGATGGAGAAGAATTTTGTGCCAGGATGAAATATATCCAGAGTCTCATTCACACCCAATTTAGATGATTTAATGATGAGATTTGGGACTTTAGAGCTAATGAGATTTAGATCAGATTTTGAACCTGACTTGATATCCTAATGGTTTGGGACTTGTGGGGACCTAGGGATGGGATGAATTAATATTGTATGTGAGAAAGACACAAATCATTGTTACAGCTGCGATAGAAAACTAATATATTGAGTTATTAAGACATTTCTGAAAAGACTGTATTTTCTTGTTGGTTTGCTTTTTGCTGCATCCAGTAACAACTATTTGAAAGTTAATGTGGATAATTCAGGAAGAAATCCCTTTCCCTCAATTATCCTCTGAATTGAATGTTGGCTCTGGACTAAAGTATTCACAGAATTATGTTTTTTAGACCTTTATGTGTGTGTGTGTGTGTGTGTGTGTGTGCCTGTTTTTCTGTCTCTCTAAGAAGTCAGTTTTTTAATCTGACTTTTTTTCTAAAGATTCAGTTATATACTTTAGAGAGAGAGCTTGAGAGCGAGGGCAGAGGGAGAGAGAGAATCTCAAGCAGACTCTATGCTGATCACAGGACTCAATGCAGGGCCCAATCTCCGAACCCTTAGATCACAATCTGAGCTGAAACCAAGAGCCAGTTGCTTAACTGACTGCACCACCCAGATGTCCCTATTCTAACATTCTAACTGGATGTAAAAGTGTCAGGGAATCCATGCGTTTGTTTCCTCCCTTTGGGTTAAGATACAGTTCCTGACAAACCATTGCCAAGGTTCCATTATATACTATTTTGTTTGTTTTTTATCATTAAGTCACATTTCTCCTTAGCCTCTTGTTTTCTAGTCACACATACTGAATAATAGCTTCAAGTATTTTTTTGTTGACTAATTACCATATATCCTCATACATAGACCACGTCTCAACATAAAAGAACCTTCTAAGAAACGTCAATGTTGTTGATTTTATGCTGAGAAAATGAAACCCAATAGAGACTCCTCCTCTTGGTAACTAAGAGACAAGCCCTATTATTTCTTCAGGCTAGAGATATTACTATGTGTTTAAGCTGATAATTAATTAAACTTTTATTGTTTGGATACATTTATAAAAATATAAGGAAACCCATAAATAAATACTGAAAATTCCACACTCCATATTCCAAAGTAGCATTCATTATTCCATTAAAAAATATTGTAACTCTCTTACATAGAAAACTTTAGGGCCCTTCTGAGAGCCATAAAAATGACAATGACCACTTAATATTTAAATTCAAGATACTAGGCCTGGTCCAGTTTCCTTAACTAGCAGGGGAATTTAATGAAAATTTTCTGAATAATTAATTGTTGCTACAATCAATTCAATGAGAGAAAAAAATAATACATCAACCAATTTGTGTTAACTACCTGAAACAACAAACTAATGGCGTTTTATTTTTACTTCTCACTCAGGAGTTATGCTGTTTGTAGAGACAATATACCTCTGGTTAACCAAAAATTTAGAATGGGAACCTTGCCTTCAGATGCCCACAGGCCTCAGAACCTCACACCATTTCTGAATGGTTGGCTGGTGAATCAGTAACCCTCATGAGGTAATTACAGAGAAAAGAGGTAAGAGGAAGATCTTTCTCAGCCACTGAGGATCTTATTAGTTTGTGTAGAAGTAGAAAAGCATCTAAAGTTTATCTGATTATTATTTTTTAAGAATGTTCAGCTTTTTGAGAAAGCAGACTACTATCACCATTTTAAAAAAGGAGTTTAATATACTACGATATGTGTAGAATAATAATCTTTCAAGGAAGAGGAAAAGAAAGATTATTATGCCTCCTTTTGGAACATCTTGCTTGTATATCTTGTATGCCAAACTGTCAATCACAAAGAGATAAAAGAAGAGCTAATGGCCACAGCCTTCATCTCATCCATCGCTACTCATCCTTGCATGGGCATCCCATGCTGTTAAATATCCACAGACACAATCAGCTCCAAAATATAATCTCCAGCCCAAACTGTACTGAACACCAGGAACAGGCCCTCAGGTGTTTACTAACAAAATCCACCTGAATGTGGTACACATTTCTCAGATTTCACCAGCCCAAAATTGAAATTGACTTTTTTTCCCTACAAATCTACTTGCCTCTTGCATTTGCCATCTTCTTGACTAATACTACCATCTACACAGTCTCCAAAACCAGAAACCTGGACATCACAAAGCAAATTCCTTTTTCTCTCCCTTATCTCTTGCATCTGATCATGACTGAGATCTGTTCATTCCATATATTAAGTATATCTTGAATCCATACTATCTGCTCCATTCCCTTGGCTGCTGCTAATTGCAAGCCTGAAAATTTCTCCTTCTAACTAGCTCACTAGTACTGAAAGATTATGTTGAGAGGTATCCAGATGGCCCAGTCAGTTGAGCATCTCAATCTTGGTTTTGGCTCAGGTCATGATCTCAGGGTCTTGGGATGGGGCACTGCACTGGCTCTGTGCTCAGCGGAGAGTCTACTTGAAGATTTTCTACCTCTGCCCCTCCCTCCACGTGTGCTCTTTCTTGCTCTCTTTCAAATAAATAAATCTTAAAAAAATAAAGTGATTATATTGACCTTTGGGCTTTCTAGCTTTTCTGTGCCTTTCATACAGCCATCAAAATTGATTTTTAAAATTAGAATTTTGGGGATGGCAAGTCAAATTCAAATACAGTCTCATTACAAAGAAAAAAAAAAAGAAAACAAATCTAGAAGTACAAGAAGATGTGGCATATCTATATATGGTGGAATATTATTCAGCCATAAAAATGAAATCTTGCTGTTTGCAATGATGTGAACTAGAGAGATAAATCACGTTTCTGGAAGATTCAATTTTATAAAAAACAAACAAAAAATAGAATTCTCCGTAAATTGACCTACAGAATCAATATAGTTCCAATTGAAATCCTAACAAGTATGTGTATATGTATATGTGTGTCTCTGTAAATTGACACATTAATTTAATTTAATTTTTAAAGATTTACTTATTTATTTTATAGAGAGAAACAGAGAGTGCAAGTGTGGGGAGGGGCAGAGGGAGAGGGAGAGAGAGTATCCCAAGCAGACTCCCCACTGAGTGTGAGCCTAATGCAGGGGCTCATCTCACAATCCTAACATCATGACCCAAGCCAAAATCAAGAGTCAGACATTTAACTAACTGAGCCACCCATGTGTCCCAACACTATAATCTTAAAGTTTATATACAAATACAGAGAGCCAAGAGTACTGAAAACTACATTAAAGAAAGTCAGTGGCTAGAGAATCCCTACAAATCAAATATCAAATTTATTGTAAAAGAATAGTTATCAAAACAGATGTCACAGGATGCAGAGGTCAGCAACAGATCCACACTTCAACAGTCACTAGATTTATGAAAAGGGTGCCACTGCAGAGGAAGTGAGAAAGATGGCCTTTTCAATAAATGGTGTTAGAACAATAGAATACCCCATGAGAAAATGAAAACTTGACAGTATCTTATATCTTATACCACACACACATACACATACACACACACACCAATTGGAATACCTACATTAAAATAAGAAAAGTAAAACAATGAAGTTTCTAGAAGAAAACATAGGAGGATGTATTTAAAACCCTGTGTTAGGCAAGGATATTTTAAGTAAGTCACAAGAATAGCAAAAACCACAAAGGAGAAAAATAGATAAATTATTCTAAGTTAATTTGGAGATTCAAACTTCCCTAGAGACTTTCTATGTTCATATTTACATACATCTAGCTACTCCATTAATAGTTGGATAACTAATTTGCTTACACTTGAAGGGAGTGGTAGAGTTCCCTCTATGCAGGTAACCTCAATTGCTGGAGCTGCACTATATAGAAGTGTGTTTAAAAAAAAACAGTGTAGCTTTACATTTTTAAGGGGCATGGTGGAGAAGGTCAGGTGGTCAAGGAGAAATCCTTTGATAGGATGAAGAATGAGAGAAATGGGCCAAAAAGATGGAAGAAAACAAGAAAGTGTGTAATGGGATCCTTCCATATCATTTTCAACTTTTCATCAAAGTTTTTAAAGTTAGAAAATTCTGAGTATGATTCAGTTTGTCATGTGTAATGGCAACAGGACTTTCACTTGTCTACTGATTGGCAGAGGTCTGCAACAATACATGTGCACTGATGCATGAATGCAAAGTCAGAAAAGAAAACAAGGAAAGAAGTAATAGAAATTATTGGAAGGATTCTGAACTTAAATTGCAATGGTGACTAATCAGGTTTAACATGTGCAGGAGGCTAAGGCAGATGTTTGGGCTACATTTATATGCCTGATTCTTACCACATTAGTTGGCACAATGTGTATGTGTGTTAAATTGAATCATTGCGTGGAAACTGAGAGCATTCCACCCTCCCTTACAGCTATCAGTGGATTTTGGAAAAAATCCAAGAAAACATTGTTAGATCTCTGCTTTAAGCATGACACAGGCTTCTGATAAGCTGACCGAGCAACCCAAGACCTAGGTGGTATACCCTACCATCACATCAAGCTTCAAGGAAAGAAGAGACTCTGGGAGAAGGAACAATAAAGCAGAGAGATTTCTTATTAAGATGTAAGGATTCTTCCAAAGAGTAGATGAGTGTAGAAAGGAAATTCAGCTTGCATACCTAACTTTTCATCAGATATTTTTTTTTCTTTTTCTTTTTTTAAAGATGTATTCATTTATTTTTAGAGAAAGAGAGGGCAGTAGCAGGGGGAGGGACAGAGGGAGAGGGAATCTCAAACAGACTTCCTGCTTAGTGCAGAGCCCAACATTGGGCGCAATCTTATGATCCTGACTAAGATCATGACTTGAGTCGAAATCAAGAGTCAGCCACTTAACCAACTGAGCCACCTAGGCATCCATCACCAAACACTTTTTTAAGATGTCTTCTTCCCTCTCTTTTCTTCAACTTGAATATTTGTGTGTCTGCTCATTTTTCTAGCTAATTTCAAATGTGGTAGAATGTAATTAAACATTAAGTCAGTCATATAAATATGATGAAATGTGTATTTGTAACCTCATTCTTTGGGTTACTCCAGAGATAGGGCCGTGGAAAATGATTCTCTAAACTCTTGGGCCTAATTTCTTTCTTTCAATAAAACAAGCTTCCCATCACACGAGTTTTGGGTAAAAAAAAAAAAAAATAAATGTGTTCATTACTTCAGCCTCCACTTTGGATGCCAAAACTAAATACTTTTCTCCAAAAAAGAGTTATGGGCTAATCTATCTGATTTTGAAGTCAAAATCAATAATTTGATTTGTCCCCCCCACCTTAAGCATTTCAAATTATCTATAGAACACCTCACTTAACATTGAATATGTTTATATGTAGTCTAAGTATTTATTTCTACAAGGAAAATAATCTCCACCTTGTTCTTATTGTTACCTGGAGATAGAATAGAAAGGGAAAAGCTTATAGGTGTGGACCAGGAAGGCTAACAAGACAGGGCTGTCAGTGACTCCTGGTGGTGTCAGTAGCACTTTTAGAAGTCACAAGTTATGGTAGGTGGTTCCTGCCCATCATTCTTAGGAACTCTCCTGTAATCACATATTTACAAACCATGCTAGAAAGGGCTTCATATTATATTCAGTACAGATATATTTAGGTAAAGTCTCCCAAGTGGTATGCAAGTGTTGGTATATAACAGCAATGACATTTTATTTCTGAAGAGAACAATCAGGTTTCAAAATACGGTCCATCCAGATGGCCATATTTGAAGCAACCAATATACTGAGAACTCTGTCAATCACACTTGAATCTAAGTACAGATCATGAATATACAGAATGATTAAAAATTGTACTAGCTGGCTACTATTGAGTAAGTAAAACTCTAGGGAAGGAGGATAGATAAATAAAGGTTAAAGATAGGAAAAATTGAAAATGACTGGTAATTGACAAATAAATAGCTCAAGGTCATATTAACACAAGTATTCTTATATTAAAAATGACTTAAGGGATCCCTGGGTGGCGCACCGGTTTGGCGCCTGCCTTTGGCCCAGGGCGCGATCCTGGAGACCCGGGATCGAATCCCACGTCGGGCTCCCGATGCATGGAGCCTGCTTCTCCCTCTGCCTGTGTCTCTGCCTCTCTCTCTCTCTCTGTATGACTATCATAAAAAAAAATAAAAAAATAAAAATAAAAAATAAATTAAAAATAAATAAATAAATAAATAAATAAATAAAATGACTTGACAACCTTGTTTTCATCAAGAAGTGTTATATATTGCATATTCATTTGTTGAATGAAATAGAATAACCAACTTTTTACTCATGAAGTTTTAAGGAAATTCAGCAACCTTCCAAATTTTTATAATACCAATCACCCCTTAAAAATGTCAAGTAATGGTAGAACAAGATGCCACAGAATCACAAAAAGAGGCAAACATCTCCCATGACATCTGATGTCTAAGAATGAGGAAAAAAGCTGCAGTGCCTTCTCTTATATGTACTTTTATGTGTCTCCATCCATAAAAATTTGAGTTTTTAGTGTATTTGAAAGGATGTTAAAATTGCAGTAAGTGTGGGGCACCTGGGTAGCTCAGTCAGTTAAGCGTCTGCCTTCTGCTCAGGTCATGATCCCAGGGTTCTGGGATGGAGCCCCACATCAGGCTTCCTGCTCAGTGGGGAGTCTGCTCCTCCCTCTTCCTGCCGCTCCCCCTGCTTGTGCTCTCTCTCTCTCTTTGTCTATATCTATAAATAGAAAAAAACTTTTTAAAAAATGGGATAAGTATGAAATCTTGTTAAGTATATTTTCTATTTGTTATATGATTCTTATTGAGACTATCTGCCAGATGCCAGGCTGGACCTACCACCTCGAATGTCAATGAAGGCAACATTAAATCAATAAATCTTGAAAAATACCCACCATTTGCTTCAACGTGGATGGAACTGGAGGGTGTTATGCTGAGTGAAATAAGTCAATCGGAGAAGGACAAACATTATATGGTCTCATTCATTTGGGGAATATAAATAATAGTGAAAGGGAATAGAGGGGAAGGGAGAAGAAATGGGTAGGAAATATCAGAAAGGGAGACAGAACATGAAGACTCCTAACTCTGGGAAACGAACTAGGGGTGGTGGAAGGGGAGGAGGGCGGGGGGTGGGGGTGAATGGGTGACGGGACTGAGGGGGGCACTTGATGGGATGAGCACTGGGTGTTATTCTGTATGTTGGCAAATTGAACACCAATAAAAATAAATTTATTATTTAAAAAAATAAAATAAAATAAATCAATAAATCTAAGATTCTATAAGCCAGATAAGGACTTTTCATCTTTAACTTGACTCAACATTGCAAAAGACTACTGAAAAGTGAGTTGGGTTACTGATATTGCATCTATGAAAAACATCACATAAAATTATTGACCAAAAAGAGATGAACATGAAGGAATACTGGACAGGATAATGTAATCAATCTAAGTCAATGACTATATTTTGCTCACTATTGTATCAAATGTCAAGCATATGCAGAGTACACGGTGGGTGTCCAATTACTATTTGTTAAAAGATACATGAATTAATGAGTGAATTAATAAAATGATTATGATGTCCATCAGCACATTCATTATGTGATGCAGGCAATGAAACTTGTACAACTCCAGTACCCGATGGGAAGGGTGGCTGGAGTAAGACCGGAACAGGAAATACATGTATCACTCTACAATAAAATTAAGCATGACTTTTCTTAAATAAATTCCAATAAATGCAGATTATTTTTCTTAAATGAAATTTAAAAGGAAATAGATGCCAACTTATAAAAACCAGTATAAACATGAGCAATAGAGGTAAATATGTACAAATGAAATTATAAAGAAAATAGTTAAAACAGTAAGATGCTGACAGTTCATCCAAGGATAATGGAAGGACTTCAGTGAAAAAATCCTAGTAGGTCAAGAACCAGTCGAGAGCTTATTACATAAAGAAGCAATAATTTTAAGTACGTGGTAGGCTGGACTAACCCAAAGTCTATGTTCCAGTAAATGAATCATTATTGAAAGTAGAATCATTATCTACAAATTTGTCAATCATCAGAATATATTAGTCAGTTGATGGATGTTAATCAAACATAAAACGATGTACTGTGCAGCTAGCAAGTTATTGTTAGCAAATTCCACTGTGGATCTCTCATTTTAGAGAGCAATGTAAAGTAAAAAATATCTTCAAATTGCACTCTTAAAATGTTAGGGATTTCCACCTTCACAGAAGATGAGGAAAATGATCTTATTGTTTCTTCTACCTTAACAAAAACAAGGTAGGTGAGCCATAAAATCAAAGTGGCTGAAGTGGTGGTTGTTTTTATATGTCAGAGATCCAAGGGCGCAAAGAAACTTAAATCAACTAATTTCCAGAATATGACAATTTATTCCTAGGAACGAAGCAATTCATGATCATTGTTATGCCTTCCAAAGAGGCCAGCTGATTTTATTTCTGGTGAGAGCTCTCTTCCTGGCTTGCAGATGGTTGCCTTCTCACGGTGTCCTCACATGGTGGAAACAGAAAGACTGGGCTCTCTGCTATCTTTTCTTATAAGGACACAAATCCTATTTGATCAGAGCACCACCCATATCACCTTATTTAAACTTAGTGACTTTCATAAAGGTCCTATCTCCAAATATACTCACATTGGGGTTAGGGCTTCAATATATGAATGAGGGTAGGGTGGGGCTGGAGACAGAAACAGTCAATCCATTACAAGTAATACTAAATATTTTCTTGAAACAAAAAAGAAGACTTGAGTTTATTGGAGAGGAACTGCCGATTTTCTTGGCTTTGTTGTATTTTTAGTTTATTTTAGAAGTACTCTCCCATGGGATATGAAATTAGATGAAACAAATGGAAAAAAAAACAGTAATTCTGCACCTGGAAAAGTACCTCGAATGTGCTGACAGAAGTTATTTATTTTTTTAAGTAATTTTCCCAATGCAAAACAAACAACAATTAGGGTAGCAAATGGCAAAGTTTATGCACCAGCCCTTAAGTTATAAGTATGTGAGTAATTCCAAACATTTGTAGCACTTCGAACGATTTCATGAAATAATGTTTCAACGTCTTGCCTCAAAATACAGGAGCAAAACAGGCCACACAACAACTAAACCAAATAATAAATCTCATTTTGAGAAATATGGAAAAACTGCATGGCCATAATGAAAAACAATGACTTAATCAGGTATTGCATTGAAACAATTCAGAGAAAGAATTCTATGGGAAGAATGTTTTGGAAGAAAAATTAATCTGAAGACACATCCAGGCTGCTCGTTACTCCTAAAATAGATCTCAATTTCAAGAAGAAAATAGCTTCTTTTTCTAGTATTGTATTTAAGATATTCAGGGCACATACTATGTGCTGAAAATATGAAAAAGGAACTTGGTTCTTGACCTTTCGTGCTTTCCCCAGGAAATGGTTTTTCTGCTGGTAGCCAACAAAAATAAAGGCTACTTGTATACCTTGGATGTAATTAATGACAAGAAATAGATACAGGCATATGTGCTGAAAACAGTATTGCTGTCAGCTAAAAATTTGATGGGCATTTTGTATGTATGGGCCATAAGAAATCAGTGTCTTTTAAGGTATATTGTTCGCTTCTCAGTCTTAAAAACAGAAAGGAAAAAAAGGGTTTTTTGCATGAGCACAGTGACCTCTGAGTGTCCATATTTATCTGCCAGTGAACAGGTTGGGTTTTCTTTCATGAATAAGGAGATGCATGCAGGACATACAGGCTTTGCTGCCATGCTTTTCATGTTTCTGTCCAGCAGGGTTTAGGGGTTTTTGAGATTTCTCTTTACCTTTGAAGCCTAGAGTGAGCTGCAGATAGGAATATACTTTAGTTTCCACAAGTAGCAGAGATTCTTTTTTCTTTAAGATTTTATTTATTTATTCATGAGAGAGAGAGAGAAACAGAGAGGCAGAGACACAGGCATAGGGGAAGCAGGCTCCATGCAGGGAGCCCGACGTGGGATTCGATCCCAGGACTCCAACATCACGCCCTGGGCTGAAGGCAGGCGCCAAACCGCTGAGCCACCCAGGGATCCCCAGTAGCAGAGATTCTTAACTGGTCCTTCCTCTGTGTACTTTCTTGGCCCAATATTAGTGATGTTCCTTTTTCCCTCTAGTTTTACTTGACCCTTAGAGCCTACCTCAGTTTGTAAGAGTTTAACCACCTTTGATCTTAAGTATTGTTTTTCTGGAAATAAAAATGGTATCCACATAAGAGAAAAGAAAGTTTACCATCAGGTTGTTTAAAATATACCTTCAAATATTCTTGGGGAAAATATTATGAAAAACAATTAGAGACAGTTTTTTTTTTCCATGAAACTTGGGTAGACTCAGAATTCCTATTAAAAAATTATCTACTTATTTTTAAAAAACAAACAAATAATATAAAGAAGTCTCCCATGTATTGCTAATTATGTGGGGCCCAAATACATTATAATCCATATAGCAAATTTTTAAAAATCAGTAATCTATTATGCATAGTAGATGCTGTTGATGCCTCATCCAAATTCCCTAGCCCTTTCCACTCAGTGCGTACCTTCTAGAGTTCGAACTGCACCCTTGCTTCTCTTGAAGTCTTTCCTTGGCTCTTGGAGCCCACTTTGCTGCCTATGTGGCAGTCTAGAAATGCCTAGGAGTTAATCCTTCCCTGGAGCAGTCCTCCATCAATGCAATATTGAAATCATTGTATGAATATCCCAGCTCGCTCACACCTCAGAAGGGATAACTCTGAGGTGTATTCTCCACTGGCTCCCATGCTCCACAGAAAGATTAAGCCCCATGTACGGACAGCATAACTTGATTGAAATTAAACACTTTAGTGGCTCCCTTCCTCCTCTATCTGACTTCCTTACTCCCCTTCTAGTATTCTCTGGGATCACCTCCCAGGTAGGCTTTTTGTTCCTTAATCTCTGTCTCAGGATTTGCTTCTAGGGCACCTGAATGAAGACCTTATGAAAACATTGCTCATCCACTCCGCAATTATTCAGACATTTTTAATTTTCCCAAATGGAACGAATCAGCACTTCTTGACTTCAGTGATGAAACCAACACTTTTAGACACTTTTAGTGGCTGAGCCAAAAAGCCTTAAACAGTGAGAGTATGTTGCCTAAGGTCTACTACAGAGCAGACTGCATACAAATGTCAGCCTGCCATACAGAGATAGCCTTTTTATTATGGCACTCCAAATATCATTATCTGTAGGTCTTTATTGGAAAATGACCCATTAGTTTCTAGAGAAGAATTCTATAATCTCCTCCTGGGGAATTGTAAGGGAGGAAGGATCACTGAGAATCTCATAGTATAACACAATTTCCTTGTTTTGGTTTTGATTTTTTACCTTTGACTTTACCTATACTGGGTGTCTCAGAGGCCCCAAGACTCCCTGTTTCCATTTTTCCTGTCAATAAACTTTCATTTTTTTCCCCTCAGGGATGGGGAGAGAAGCTAGCAGGAAGTGAGCATGGTAAACACCTTCAACATTAATATGGCTAATATCCCCCTTTTCATGCCATGCCTACGTCTACAATGCATTGGGACTTTCTAGGATGGAGCACAGGACATTGACTTCTCCTTTGTATCCTACTGTGTGCTTTTAGGTCGCAGTTTTCTCCACCATGTTAGTTATCACTCTTCTAGCTGGGGCCAGGTTCCCCCTACTGCTGTTCTCTCCAATTCTCTTTGCACTTGTACTCTTAGTCCTTGTTTGTTTATTCCTTTTATGTAATTTAGTGCAATTTCAAGATGGAATAGAGAGAAACAATTGGATTAAGACCACTATGTTTAACAGAAGCTAGATTTTTTTTTTTTCAGGAAGTGTTGTCTAGGCCATCCTGAGTCCTGCAGCCACTCGAGTTTTTCTAAGTGTGTGATCATAGGGGCACTGTCAGTGCTGTGTGGCTCCTCTGTAAAGAAATTTCATTTTTATATGAAGGAAGAATAAATAACTGGAGGAAAGATGCTGATTTCTGCTGCAAAATCATGTTCAAGATGTAAAAGCCCTTCCCATTTCTGTAGATGCTGTTTTGTTTTGTTTCTTTTTAATCAGTAACATATTGTTTTGTTGAATCTTCATGAACCTGGCATATTTGGTGCCAAAATGGTATTTTTTGCCTTAAGGAAAAAATAAGAACACTAATAATTTGAACAACTACTCCAGCCATGAGCCTTAGAAACAGTTACACAAAGTAGTGGACTAGATCAACTATTCCATCTTAAAAATCAATGATTTAAGAAACATTACGGGTTAAGAAGAGGCACTCAAACAGAGATTTATAAAAACTGTTCTTGTTTACAAAAATTAGCATGTACCTAATGAAGCATGAGCCTAGAATGTAGAAGAGAAAAAGAAAATCATTACCTTGTAAATAGTGTGACCATATGTATGTATATACCTATATCTTTAGTATAGCTTGCAATCAATGGCAACCAAGACACAGCTCAGAAGCAATGCTTTGAAGTGCTTCTTTTCTACTAAAGTCAAAAGTCTGCCATGTGTTCAACCAGGAATCTCAATAAAAGAATGTGATTTTAGGGGATGCTTGGGTGACTCAGTGGTTGAGCATTTCTGCCTTTGGCTCAGGGCATGATCCCGGGGTTCTGGGATTGAGTCCCACATTGGTCTGCCTGCAAGGAGCCTGCTTCTCCCTCTGCCTATGTCTCTGCCTCTCTCTGTGTATTGCTCATAAATAAATAAATAAAATATTTTTAAATGTGATTTTATTTTATAGCAAACAAAGGGAGACACTGAATGTTTTAAATTTAATTTGGATTTGGTGTCTCAAAAGGATAAAGAAATTGTTTCATCTGAGGGAATTATAAAGGATTTGTGAGAGGTATAACTATTAAAACAAATTAATATTGAAAACTCAGTTGTACTTATAAGGATTATCTAAATCACCAAATATATAAATATTCAGTTTTTTCATCAATAGGGTTGCAACTGAAATAACAACAAATCACTAACTGTCAAGGTTTTTAGCAGGTATATGGTCTTTCACCATGACATGGATATACTAAGGCTACATTAACAGTAGCTGATGGCATCATGCATTTTATATGCCAGGGGAAGGTGGTTAATCTTAGTATGCTTATTTTCCTTTTGATTTCTAATTTCTTTCTGTCATTGAACTACTTGTAGAGTATGGTAAGGGAAATAATATAAAGTGGCTACTGTATTTTTAAAGGTTTCAGATAGTATATTCTTTATGTTTTATCAGCAACACAGATAAAGTATGCAATAAAATATTAGAATAAGCTTTATCTAGCTTCTCCCTTTAATTGCCCATGCTTGAACTGCAAAATTAGGGAAGCAAAAGGAAGATCTATGGTTTACATTTTATATAAAAAGAGTCTCAGAGGTTGAGCAAATATCTGTTGTTTCACTGCAATACTAAGTTATGGAGTAAAATGAGTTTTTGTGAAAAGGAGGGACAGATTCATAAGAAATAGATGGATTTAAAAATGTACAAAAGGAGAGAGGATGAGAAAAAGAGAGGGGGGGGATGGAGAGAGAGAGAATGTCTCTTGCAATTTATAAATAAATGCTCTTAATAAATCTCAGAATTTAAACAGATAACTTGTTTAAGGAAAGTAGGGGGAAAAAACTTCCTGTTATGCTCAATTTGCTTCATTATTTAAAAATAAACTAAATTCTGCCTAGGATTCAGTAATTTTAAATGACAGAGTTTTATTAAGTAAGAAGTTTTGGTATAAGTGATATGTACCCTTAAATTCTTCCATCAGTTCTTTTGGAGAAAATAATTAGAGTTGCCAAGTATGGATAAGGGCCATCTGGTACTTAAACAAGCCAATGGAAAGAACATATGCCAAGGGAAGACAATCACCATCACTGTGACCTGTTAGGAGGTATGCGGGCTCTAATAAGGCCACATGGCAATATGGGGAGTCTTACAGCAGATGTATGTGCGTTGTGTAGAGTTTCAAAAGAAGTTTTCCCTATGGAAGCCCTCAAAGTTTATCTGGCAGGTATAATGTATCCATGCTACAAAGACTAAACACCACCTAAAACCCATGGCAGAGAACAAATTTAGCCAGTCAAATTTAGGAAATGTAGCAGATTCATGAGCTTAAATTAAAAAAACAATAATAATAATTCTGTTAAGCCACTAGATTTTAGCGTGATTGGTTACACAGCAAGAGATAATCAGAGCAACTACTAATTATGTATCCATGACAATCAATTAGTTTAATATACAATGATATACAATAAAAGCTTGGGATCAGAAATTTATCTTTCAAAATTATCAGCAACTTGTTAAAAAATGACCAAAGGCTACATCTCCTCCATAAGTAATTTTTAATCACATACATTGAGAAAGCCATTGAAATTCCACCTTCAAGTCCACCAAGTTTTCTTGATTATTACGGTCTTGATATGCACTCTCATTCCCACAGACACATGGCTCTAAATCTATTTTTCATGAATTTAAGAATAAAAATTTAAATAACAAATAGAAGATTTGAATCACAAAAACAACCTTCAGTATACGAAATGGAACAGAGGGGGTAGAAGTTGATTATAGAGAAATCTTTAGGCAAGCAGAGGATAGGAAAGAAGAAAAGGAAAAGCAAACAGAAAAGATGATAACAAAAATAAAGATGTGGAATAGTCTGCTATGTGAAAAAATAAAGAACTGCGAGAGGAAAACTGATTTAAATTATTTTTTCAGATGTCTGGAAAGAGTTAAGATTCTAATCTAATCACTTTGCTTCTCCTGTAATCATCAGTGGATCCTTGCTGGTTACATCTTTCAAAGGTATAGGTTTCCCAACTTGGACATTATTGCTCCTTGTATCCTTTACTTTATATTAGAGATAACTCCTTAGGACAAATAATCAACTCATTTCATACAGGTCACTGAACAATTGGCCCATAGTAATGATCTTGCATTCCAGCTGCCCTGCACTAAATTTCCTCTTATGAGAGGTAGAAAAAACACCTGCTATGGTCCCTCTTCATCTCAACCTCCCTTCCACCTGAAGAAGGTTGGTATGCCTAATAAAGAACCATTTAGATGTTATTTCTTTTTAAGAATTCTATTGTGGATTTCTTCTTTGACCATTTTTTTTTACCTTTTATAGATTTCTAAGGATATATTTTAATGCGTTTTGCTTATCTTAGATTTTAACTCAGAAAAATTGGAAGTTGGAATTACAATTTCAGGGACTTTGTAGGGTCTATGAGATTATCCCAAAAATGAGCCCACTGCAGCCAAAAGTGTCAAAAG
Source organism: Canis lupus familiaris (assembly GCF_011100685.1). Classification (NCBI taxonomy): domain Eukaryota; kingdom Metazoa; phylum Chordata; class Mammalia; order Carnivora; family Canidae; genus Canis; species Canis lupus. Next base: position 17,512,243 of record NC_049244.1, on the reverse strand, counting down.
ACACACAACTACTTGCCGGTGGAAGTAAAACTAGAGGCCAAGCCTCATAGACTGTATTAGAATGGTTCATACATTTTTATAGGTTTATCTACATAATATTAGAGAAGTTGGTTGAAAAGTAGAAAGACTGCTTTTTATTAACTACCACTTTTGTCCTTCCCTTCTATAAGCAATATGGCTGGAAGTTACAGTATTATCTGGGTAGATGAAATGCAAGTTGCAGAAGTCATCTGTGAAGTCTAGTTGTCTCCTTTGGGCAGAAGATGGTGGGGGGATTTATAGCTATCTCTTGTTCTGATACTTAAACATTTGTAAGAAACTCTTATGACATAAACCTACAGCAAAGTTCAGAGGTTGCAGGAATAGCTAATCTGTCCATTAACTTCAATCTCACATAAAACTTTCACCATTTTTTTTACTTAGAAATTGTGAGATATTTTAATTTAGGACCAGAATATACAACATCCACAGGTAATGTTTTTACTGAATTATAATTGACTTATAACATCATATTAGTTTCAAGTGTAAGACAGTATAATAGTATAGTTAATATGTATTATTAACTATAGTCACCATGCTGTGCATTATTGTATCCCTATGACTTATTTATTTTATAACTGGAAGTTTGTACTTTTTGACCACCTTCACTCATTTTGTCCAACCCGCATCCTCCACCTCTGGCAACCACCAATCTGTTATCTTTGTGAGTTTTGGTTTTTTTTGTTTGTTTGTTTGTTTGTTTTCTGATTTTTTTTTTAATTTTAGATTCCACATATAAGTGAAATCATACAGATTCTGCCTTTCTCCATCTGACTTATTTCACTTCCTTCAAGTTTCATCCATGTTGTCATGCAAAATTTATAAACATCCACTATGATATCAGACTGCTAAGTTCCAACATTTGCATCAAAAATGTTATTAAGGAGTAGAAAACATCTTAGAAATCATCTACTTCCTCACTGGTGCATGAAGAAACAGGCATGGAGAGATGAAGTGGCTTGCCTGAGGGGTAACAGATAATTCATATGGGATCATTGACTAGAATCCAGATCCTGGGACACCTGGGTGGCTCAGTGGTTGAGCGTCTTCCTTGGCCCAGGGCATGATCCTAGAGACCTGAGATCTAGTTCCACATCGGGCTTCCTGCATGGAGCCTGTGTCTCCCTCTGTCTGTGTCTCTGTCTGTGTCTGTGTCTCTGTCTCTGTCTGTCTCTCTCTCTCTGTGTGTCTCCCATGAATAAATAAATAAAATATTTTTTAAAAAAATCCAGATCCTTTGATTCTTATTCCAGAGCCCATTTATCACTGCTGGGATGGAGAGGGCAACTTTGAGGTAGCTACTTGTTTTTTCATCCGTCCACTAAGCTATTTTTGATTTATATGTTTATGAACCAGTTCTTCTGAAGACAGAACCACCAGCAGGAATGTTTACAACAGAGATAAATTCATTCATTTTATTCATTCATTAAGTGGCATGTGCTGCTCCACATAGGAGAAATGGATCGCCTCCCTTTATGGAACTTGTGTTTAGTGTGGAGAGAGAGGAGCAGAGACAGATGGTCTAAAGAAAATAAATAGTATGAATAAGTTCATATAGTGATCCATCCTAAGAAGAAAATAAAATGGAAGGAAATAGAGGGTGACTACTTCAGGTTGAAGATGGTCCTTTTGAGGCTTAAATCCTTGCACTAAAAAATGAATGACTGTAAAGAGCCGGCCACGCAGGACTCTGTGGAAGCCCACTCTAGATCAGAGGCAAAAAGCTGAGGCCAAGGCTGATGGCATAATACAGGAGGAGAAAGGCCAACGTGGTTAGAGCACAGCGATGGAAGGAGAAAGTGGGAGGTGATGAGGTCAGCGGGAGGTAGGAGCCTTACCACATCTATGATAAGAAGCATGAATTTCATTCTTAGTGTAAGGGGATCCATTTGAAGGTTTTATAGAGAGAAACATTATTCCTCAATTGATTTTAATTGTTTCAGATCACTGTGACTCCAGATGTGGGAAAATGATAACAGTGAGGCCACCATATTTTGGTCTATACTTTGTGATCTGCAGTGGAGAGTAAAATACGCTCCTCAAATAAGACATGGCAGGAATACAACTGGAGCTATTTAGCATTATTTTGTCAAATCGGTTGGAGAAAGCAAGTTAAAGAAAGGACAGCTGAAACCTGGAAACCCATATATCTGACTGATGACAAGGGGAGGAACTTGCCATCCAGTGATATTCAATACAATTTAAGAATCTAAGAACTTTGACAATGGTCATTAATACTCATGATACAAATTATGATGACAGATCAGTTTTGCAAAAGTCACCATAATGAATCTCAACGAGAACATTAATGTGTTATATTCTCAATCTATCTTATTTTCACATTCTTTGCTACTGACTTTGATCATTCTACTTTCTTCATGACCTGTCTTTGAAGAAATGAAGATGCTCCCCAAGCCATTTGCCTTGTCCTCCAGGGACTCACTTGTTGAAGCAACTTTAATGAGTGTTAGGCCTGACCCTTATAATATATGTGAAAAGACTCAATAAGAGGTAAATATGCATCATTTGTTAGGTACTATGTTAATATTTTATATCTGCCATCCCTTTTATCTTAACTTCAAAATCATAAGATAGATATTCTTCTTTCCATTTTCCAGGAAAGTTGAGACTCAAATGTTTGGCAGGTTGTCCTAGGCCATACAGCCAGTAAATGGCAGAGCTGAGATTTTAACCTAGGAGAGTAAGCCCAAATCATAGATCTTCTTCTTGGGGTATTCAATAAAAAATCTTCCTTGTCAAGAACCTCAGGTAGAGTCCTGCCTGCCTTGAGTAGACCTTGTGAGACCTGGAATATGTACCAATTTTTGGTTGTTATTAATCATCTCCTCATCACTAACAGAAATATTCTCACATATTTTTTAAAACATGGCTAATAATTGGGGTGCCTGGGTGGCTCAACTGGTTAAGTGCCAAGTCCTGATTTCAGCTCAGGTCATAATCTCAGAGTCGAGAGATTGAGCCCTGAATCAGGCTACACACATGCTAGGTGCGAAGTTGGTTTAAGATTCTCTCTCCTTCTATTCTCACATCCCACCACCACCTGCTCTTGCACACACACGCACATGTTCTCTCTCTCTCTCTCCTAAAAGAAAAAAATGACTGATAATTAATCAGATCAGATATTAATGGTGATCCAGGAAACTAGGATTAATATAACATGATAACAGCTCTAAAGTTGTCTTTTATAAAACAATTTTTCAAAAGGCTGCATGTCATGTAAAATCCTCCCCCACTCCTATTACAGTTCAATGATGACAATTATTTTCCTTTTTGTGGTAAGTTAATGCTCCCCTTAACTGGCCCCATGATTTCAGAGGTTGGCTTCTGAGCAGTCATGCTCACATGTACAGATTCCCACAATGAGTAATTCATTTTCTGCTTGACTTTGTAAGTGAAATTATACTCTGACACCATTCCTGTTTGCTGCCAATGAAAGACATTAATGAAACGTGCCATCAGAAGTTTATTTGCAAGGTTGTCTTCTATAATATCCATTGGTCTGAAAATACCGGCTTAGATACTTATGACAAGAATGTGTATTGGGGGTGGATAGGAGGTGGTTACTCCCAATGCGGGCAGGAAATCAAACATATTGTTGGGTCTCCAGACTGAAAAGTCATAATTTTCAGAAAGATCTTAACAAGTATAAAAGAGAACTATTCTCCAATAAAAACTATGTTGATGTTTACATTCTGCCATTGCCTCAGGTCTATGTTCAATAAGTCAGAAATTACTGGAAAGCCTAACATCCTTTTCCAAGGGAAAGTGTCTACATAATGAAACCCATTACTCAGGGTATGGTTGCGGAAGTAAGATGTTCAACATCATGATGAAGTATTTTGGGTACTTCTCTGTTGACTGTCTCTTTGTTCTCCATGCTCTTAGAAAACAAAACCAACCATATTTAAGGAGCAGCCTGTTCAGATGTCCTAATTCAAATACAACTCACCCAAGACTTTTCCAACCTCTTGTGTTCCTATCCTTGCCAATAAACTATGATTTATTAATCACACTAACCTAACCATGGTCAGCCAGTTTCCTATCCAATCCAATCTGCACTCAAGGGTCACCTACACAAGTCCCCGACTTATCCCCCAGTGTCTTACTTCCCGAAGTAAACAACTTACACCTATCATTATGTTAATACAATATGGTGAGTGGTTTGGTATCCTAGATAACCTTGGTTGTTATTACGCATACCCTTCTTGACTACTGCTGTATTCCCAGCAAAAGCATCTAGCACATAATAGAGATACAAAAGATTTATTGAGTAAGTAAATGAACACATCACCATAGGGTAGTTGTTTTTCTTCCAAAGTCATGCAAACCATGTTAAGTTTCTAGACTCAAAATTGGGGAAAGAACCAGTTTTAATTTCCATAATATTTCCTAAGTACTGCTGGGTTTTGAATTAATCTGTTTTCCACTGTTCTTGCACTTTTGGTTTTCCTATCTGGTGGTTGCATTTTTTTTCTCACAAATTGTTGACTACTTATTTTTTAAATGTGATCTGAACTTGAACATGGGCTACTGTTTGGTTCTCTGTGGTCTTGATACATTTTTAGCTTTAATTTTACCAATGGCTAACCTATGACAGTTCATTAAAAGACATATTTTTCTGGGATCTTTCAGAAGTCATTGTCTTCCCTGTAGCTCTAACATAACTTCTTCCAATTAACTTTATTTATCCCCAAGACTGAGTTAGATGGTCTTCCCCTGGTTTCCATCACTTATCACTGAACGATTACCTTCTATTATAAGTGACGATCAATTCTTCCCACTCTGAGCTGTGTGTGTGCTAAGAACTTGTAATCCAGTCATTTATTTTTCTTTTTCTTCAAAACTTAGCACAGTGCTTAACATAGAGTAAAATCGGGGATCCCTGGGTGGCGCAGCGGTTTGGCGCCTGCCTTTGGCCCAGGGCGCGATCCTGGAGACCCGGGATCGAATCCCACGTCGGGCTCCTAGTGCATGGAGCCTGCTTCTCCCTCTGCCTGTGTCTCTGCCTCTCTCTTTCTCTCTCTCTGTGACTATCATAAATAAATAAAAATTAAAAAAAAAACATAGAGTAAAATCTTAATGTAAGCTTGGTAAATAAATGGGTAAACAAATAAAGAATAGCTAGATGATAGACAGACAGAGGTAGATAAAATTTGATTCTGGGAAAATAGGCAGGACTCCCTTTGGAGTCTGACATAAACCCAAAGCAAAATTTGTCCACAGTCAATTGATTTTGGAGTCTACATCAAAAACTGATATCATCAATCAAAGGTAGTATGAGATAGAAAGTAGGAGTCCTGAGGACATCTTACCATTTGCTAAGACATTTTTCCCTTAAGATCTACAATTTCACATACTTTTTGTTTGTTTGTTTAAGTTTTAGAGGTGAGGAAACATCCTAGTTATCAGGAATTCCTTGATGTGGAATTTGAAGAGTCTGATGGAATTCATAAGTTTGCCTGCATTTTCTGAAACACCCTTGGCATGGGAATCTGTAGGCAACAATTATCAAGTTCCTCCCTCCTGCTCCTAACAGACCAGTTCTGTGCTATAACAGAAAGAGAGTCAATTATTGTGTGAATTATTGCAAGATACAATGGGGAAATGGTCATTTTTTTTTCTATCCCAAGTGTCCAATCTTGGTTCTCAGGGCCTGAAGATCATTATTATTAATAATTCCAGACCCTAGGCTAAGTAAGACTGGTATACATTAGCATATTTAATGCTCATGACAGCCCAGTGAGATCCAGAGCTAGTCACATTTTATGAAAATTGGAGTCATGCGATTTCAATTATGCAAATCTGAAATCATTTAATATAAAAATATAAACACAGTCTCACTTTATTTACAAAATTTCAAATACAGCAAATGTCTCTCAATTTTTAAAAGTATGAAGAATTATTGAATTTAAAAGACAAGCCTAGAGAGTTTTAAATAGTATTTATGTTTTGGTCACATGTGGGTGTACCACTTTTGCTGGAAAATCATAATTGTTAGAATGATAGCTAAGAGTTATTGAACACTGACTAAGTATTTCACAGGTAATATCTCCTTTATTTTTCTCAAAAAAATCCTATGTGGTAGGACTATTACTACCCCCATTTTGCAGATAAAGAATAACAGAAGTAGAATTTAAATCCAGGCATTCTGGCTCCAGGCTTAATCAATGCCTTGCCTCATTTTTCAGGATTAGTTTTGAATTCTGTGCATTCTGAATTAAATATAATCTTTAGGAATTCTCCTGTCACATCAAATAAACTTTCCTTGTAAGTACTATATTCTCACCTTTGAAACTGCAGCAGAGTAGTAGAGTGAGTTGTCCAAGGCCCCAAAGCTAATAGAAGTCAAATTAATCTGTCAGGAACATTGGCTATTATGTCTAGATAAGGACACAGACATACCTGGCAGAGCGATCTAAGACTTCGAGTACTCCTGTTTTGTGCTTTCATGGACTCTCAGCTACTCGAACAACGTAGGGTAAGCTTAGCCCACACAATCTCTCATATTCCATCTCTAAGCCTCGTTTTCCTCCCCAGGATCATCCAGATACTAACCGTGTCCTAAATAAAATACACATGCCCTGATTTCCTAGTACCCTATCATATCTTCCAATTAAAGTTCAGACAAAAGAACCCTCTGGGCACTTTCTCTAAGTACCTACATTCTGAACAATGTCTACTCTGCAATTATAATACCATCCTGTCAAACGGCAACCAGAATCAATACAAGTTTGACCCAGGCAAATATCAGGGGGAGCAGGAGTCAGTTTGTAACTAATAACCCTACCGCATTCTTGTTATCAAATTCAGATAGATTTTTGCAGTGCATGTCCTGCCCCATAGAATATATAAAATACATTCTGTCCAGGTTGGCATCAGAATCGACAAAAACTATGCTTTGACTTGTAGAAGCTGAAAATTGAGGATATGGCCTTTTTCTATTTTCCAAACAGAGCTTCACAGCAAGTAAAGCTTTTGTGTGAGGACAATCAAAATGATGGTTGTGCTGGATAACAATAAGCAGTTTTTGCATAGAAGGTGCCGAAACTTTTTGCCTTTTTATACTGATGATATAGATTTAGCATTAATTGACCAGTGTGTGTGTGGTGTGTGTGTGTGTACTTGTGTGCACACACGTGCAACAGAATTATGAGATATAAAAACAGGCTTCTCAAGCCAGATGACCACAGCCTACTAATTATAAATTCCCTTTGGTGAAAAATAAGTTCCTTTTCTTTGAAGAACAAACGATCCATAAATAGGAAAGTTCCTAGCAACCCACAATTCTGTGTCCTATCTCCTGAGTGAATATGGGCACTGAACACCGATTCAAAAAAGCATTTGCTTCTAGGCCATCTGAAGTGGCTACTAGAACTAAGACAAACAAGCAAAAACTCTTCAATCCAAATGCACAGCTCAGTTTCTTCTTTCTTATCCTTTCCATCATCATCATTATTCAACATTGTCAAATTTCTGGTGTAAAAAATTCTGATATATACAAAGGACTTAAGTTAGAACACTCTTAATTGTTTAACACAATAAACTTAGGAATCCCATCTACGTTGTGACCCAAAGAGGTTAAATGACTTGTCCGAGGTCATACAGTGATGGATCTAAGGCTGGAACCAGGAGCCCACTGGTTGCTCTGTCCTATCCACAGCCTTCTTTCTCTGATAGAATGCTTGACACACCAAGTTAGTTCCTGATTTCCCTTGACCTCTTCTTCTAAGAGATCTTTCTCTTCTTGGGCACTCTGAGAAGGCACACAATGAGAAGGGGCACGGGACCACATTCAGAGGAGCCCATGAAGTATAAAGAGATGAAGTCAAGTTAAGTCAGCCAGCAGTGTGACGGGTGGCAGAGGAGCAGCCCTCCCTGTCCTGCTCAGACCACCTGAGGCCTACAGGGAACATGGCTCTTTGAGGGCATATCAAGGAAGTGAGCTGTTTGTTAAAGGTCAACGATGAATCATTTCAGTTTCATGTAAAGGAGAGTAGTTGCAACTGCGTAACTGAAAAAAAGAGAGAGAGAGAGAATGAAGCTCGGAAATTCGAAAGTACTGGAGCAACTGCACAGGCTGAGGGCAATGCCATGACCTTGGGACAGACAGATCCCATTCCTGACCCTGCATCAGAATGGAAACCTGACCACAGAAATTCTCCTGCCTTCCAGCAAACGACCTTCTGCGTGGCCTGGTTTAGGTCACATGTGGAAATGAGGTCTGGCCTCCTGCTTAAGAGTCCCAAGATGAAATAGATGGTGGACAGTTAAAAATAACAAATAGCACACTTTTTAAAATACTTGAATTTTCACCCATATTCTCAAAGACCACACCTATTACAGTTTCAATGTATTCTAAAAACTATGTATTTTTTATTCCAACACATAAACTTAGATTAAAAGAACAAGCAAACATTGGTATTCTTATTTTTAGCATGGGAAAAGTGAGGCTCCAGGATGCTTAGAGGGCCATGGGGGTGGAAGGTGGTAGTCTCTACAATTAAAGCCAAATGCTCTGACTTCCATTTTAGACATACCACCTCTCTCAACTCCATTAGATTATATTGATGGTGGTTGACCATGTCAGAGAATTAAAAATGGAAGTAGGTCACTCCCAGATCAACTAAGAATGTCTAGGGAAAGGATCCAGGTACCAGTCTTTTTATTTTTTTAAGAGCCCCAAGTAACTTAAAAATGCAAACAGTTGAGAACTACTGTTCTAAAAACAAAAACAAAAACACCATCTGAGTGTCAAGCAAAAAATAATTCTTAAACTTGAAATGTTAAAAGTATGCTTATAATTTTTTTTTATGTTTTCCATCTAAATGCTGGCCTATTTCAATATGAACTTGGATTTATACCTGCCGACTCTGCAAGAGACAACAGTTTCTGAAGTTGGGGTTGCTGGGGGCAATCCAATTTACCAAGGAAACCAGCTGAGCCAGGGAACAACATGGAGTGGGGTAGCCCATGGCGAGAATACTATCTACGGAAGGGCATGCTCTCCTGGTTTCCTTAGGAAAGGAATAGCATGCCAGGAGAGCATGCCCTGGTTTCCTTAGGCAGAAATAGGAACCTTATTCCTTTACCATTGGAAAAAGAGCAATTCACTCTTTGCTGGAACATGCACTTATGTAACCAAGACCTCCGTTTTCTGTCTCTGCCACCAAGAAAAGTGTGATCCCTCTAGTTGGGTAGGAGCCAGAAATCAGAGGTCATTCTTTTTTACTTCTCCCTGGTGTCCCTTGCTACCCAAAACATTCTAGTTCTTTTTTACTTAAGAAAAGAAGTATGTGTCAACTGGGCAGTTCCTCAGGGAACTGAGCTAATCTGAGACTCAGATAACAGATTGGCTCTCAATGTTGATGGAAGATGCCATTCCCAGTTCGGTGCTGAAATAAGCAAGAGCAGAACCAGTATTTTCTATCTAACATGCAAAATAATCAGTAACAGTAAATTCTTTTTTGCCACCTAATTTTTCTTGTTTTCACAATACTGCTCTAATTGTGTATCAGCCTTTGCGATATACTTGTTGTTTTAGTGTTGAATTCATTGTTTAATAAAAATAGTTAATACTAAGTGGTTTAAAACAGAAAGATTTAGGAAATTGATGGTTTTGCTCAGAATCTCAGATTCTAACACATGCTTCAGATCACACACCAGATAACACAAGTTATAGTCTGTGAGAGAACTAGGACATTCTTGAGGGATAGACAGGAGATTCTAAACCAAGTAAAAGCGATTTTATAAACTAATATCCCAGAAATGAGCTCATGTCAGTATCTCATCTATCACGATTTAAGCAATTTAAATATGATGATGTCTCGTGATAACTCAAAGGTGTTTTTAGTTATTTATTTTTATTTTTTTGGATATATACTTGTCAAAGCTATTACTCTGGCTGTGTACAATGAGCAGTAATGCCTTCCTTAATGGCCAGGGTCAAATCTAAGGCAAATTTTTGCAATTTAGCCAGTAGCCTTTTTTTGCCTAATTCCTAGTCAGTATTTGGATACTAGCTTAGCAGCGTCTCTTCCCACCAGGCTTCCCTGACACCCATTCCCACTGTGAGTTTCAAACTCTTCCTCTGTACTCCATTACATCCTATGTTCACCTCTTCATGACACTGATCACATTGAACAGAAATTTCCAGTTAAAACTGCAAGTTCTTTGATGCAGGGATTAATTTCATTAATTTATCTGCTTGAAATACATTAGTGCCGTCTATGTGTCAGGAACTGCCCTAGGTCTTAAAGGTACAGTTAAGCAAAAATCCCTGCCCCTATAAAGCTTATATTTTAGGAAAGACAGAGAGGGATATGAAATGTTTGTGCTATGGTAGTGGGGGATGGGGATGGAATTTTGGGTGGGAAAGCCAGAGTACGCCTTGCTGCAAAGGTGGTATTTGAGGAACATCTAAAGAATGTAAGAAAATGAGTCATAAAATTCTAGAGAAAGAGGGTTCAGACAGGAGAAACAGTATATACTAAGGCTAAGCTCTGGGGAGTAGGCATGCCTCCCGGAACAGTAAAGTGGCCAGAAACTTTAGAGTGGAAAGAGAGAGCAAGAGTAGAATATGTCCATTTTAGTGCTGAGTCTCCCATTTAGAAGGTATTAAGTACTATTTGTTGGGTGATTAAAAATAATAAAATTAATAATAAATTTGGCAGGAAACGATGTGATTTATAAGCTGTTATTCTCCCATAGTTAATTTAGTATACTTTCTGGTAAGAAATACTCATTTGCTCCCTCTGCAAAATGAAGATACAATCACAAACCTACTTATATTTTTGGGAAATTGGAGTGTTTTACGAATCAGACTGTCTGAGAGTAGATGGGCTATATTCAAAGATAACCCAACTTTACTCATGAAATTTAACTTCTTTTGAGATAACCTTGACTAATAAGGTGAGTATCACTTTTACTGTTTTAATTTTCTCCCCATAAACTGATCTCTTAAGCACATTACGGTTTTTGGGTGAACACTAATTACTCTTGATTCTCCCTGTTGAAATCCCTCAATACTCCAAAGGCCTTCTCCTGAAGGTCCATTCTCCTATAGATTCTTCCTTTCTGTAGACCTCTGCCCAAAGCAATGAGTTAAAGAGAGTGTTAGTGGCCACAGCATGATGGGATTAATAACGAGGAAAATGCTCCATCTCAGTATGTTAGTAGCTCTGACAAGTCAAAGTAAAAGAGAAAAACATATTTCTCGAGCCTGCCTCCACAGAACCAGTGGGCATAGATAGTAAGGCAGGTTGATATACTTCTAAACAACTACCAGTAAAAGGGAAACATGGAGACCCAGTTCATCTTATCCCTTTCTCATGCTCAACTGGGCTATACTACAGAAAAACCAACCTGATGAGTCAGGCTTTGAATTCCAATTTATTGCTTTACTAGGTAGGCAGTCTTGGGTGATTCCCTTTAACCTATCTTAAGTTCAGTTGTTTGGGGTTTTTTTTGTTTGTTTTAAGATTTTATTTATTTACTTGGCACAGAGGGGGAGGGAGAGAGAGACAGAGAGAGAGAGAACAAGCAGGGGAGTGGCAGGCAGAGGGAGAAGCAGGCTCCCCACTGAGCAGGGAGCCCAAGTTGGGGCTGGATCCTAGGATCCTGACATCATGACCTGGGCCAAAGGCAAACGTTCAACTGATTTAACCACCCAGGTGCCCCTGAGCTCAGTTTCTTTATAAAAACCGGAAAAAGAGAATCTGCATTGCTTGTCTTCCAGGATAGGAATAAGGACCAAATGAAATAATAATATATATGAAAGCATTGGGAAAATAATGAAAGGATTATTAAAAGAAGAAAAACATTCTATAGATTGAAACAGAAATGTGATACAGAAAAAAAAATTGGTGGAGAAAACAGGCAAGTATTTTCCTTGAAAGATTCATTTAACATTATCTGAAAAATAAAAGGTGGATATTATTCTTAGCTAACAGCCAGCTCTCTGGATACCAGATGCTGTCAGCTCCACCTTCAAAATACATCTTCCATCTGTTGCTGTTTCCCTTTTCCAGGGCTATGCAAGCCAGCATGACAGAGCTCTGCAATTGTCCTGAACTGCCACTTTCAAATTTCATTTTCCTCTCCCCCTTTTAATCCTTCCCCCACAAAGCAGCTAGCATGATCTTTCATAAATCAGATTATGACATACTTCTGTTTAAAATCCTCTGGTGGTTTATGATCACACCTAAAGTCCTAAATCTTTATCAGGCTAAAGATCCTACAAGCTCTGGCCTCCACTCACCACTCCAATTTTATTCATTATTTGGGTCTTTGTCTGCCAATATACTTCTACCCTATGGGCTTCTTTCAAGTTTCTTTCTTTTCGAACATACGAAAATTGTACCTGCTGTAGGATTTGTGCACCACTGTCTCCTCTGCCTGCAATTTTTTTTCCTATTTGTGTTTGAATTGCTTCTTCCTATATTCTTGGTTTCAGCCAGAATCCATCTCCTTGTGGAGGCCTCTAGCCACCTCATCCAATGGTACTTCCCTTCCCTAGCCTTTCTCCATCACTCTCTATTTGTAACACTTAAAGTCTGTGAAGTGATTTTATCTGTTCACATTTTATTGTCTGTGCTCCTCAATTAAGTATGAGATCCATGGAAGCAATGGATCCCTTTTCATCACGGAATCTTCTGCTTACGAAATTTTTAGCCCTTTTCATCACGGAATCTTCTGCCTACGAAATTTTTACCTGAAATGTAATAGGTAGTCACTAAATATTTACTGAATGAATGAATGAATGAGAGTAACTGGAAGGCTAATGAATGGTTATGAAGTGCCATTCAAAACTATGAGGTTTCAAATCTTTTAGATGAAATGATCATTCAGCATGAACATATTTCCTGATCTCCTAGGAAGGGAGAACTAGGGGATGTGCTAAGGATGATGATGGCTTGTTTTTAGCATGTATGTGGCATAACAGTTGGAAGCCAGCCAGACACTTGTAGTCAGCTCTTTACAAGTCTGAAATGTCTATCCTGACTTGTCACAAGTCAAGTCATAATGAAACCTGACAACAAAATTGGAAGCCTGTTATTACAACTCACATTTCAGAGAAAATACAAATCCATCTACCAGCTGTGGGCTGGTACAGTGAGGACCCAACCAATCATAAAAATATAAAAAATACATTTTTTTTCTTAAAAAAGCTTTATCAGGGGACCACAGTAACTACTCTGTTGCAGCACCTGAAAAAGAATTAGAGTTGTTTTCAATCATTCTATGAATAACACGACATTTAAAGAACAAGAAAAGAAAGGAAAATGGTTAAATACTTTAAAAGCAGTTTCAGACCTTGGGGATCTTGAAAGCAGAAATCAATTCATCCTCTTGCGCCTGCCTATTGAAATATACATGAATAATAAAAGGACCTGAAAGTAAAAATATAGGTCTATAATTGGACAGATGTCGAGATCAGTCCTAATGTAGTCCTAATCAAATGTAGACAGGGACTACAGTAATTTCATACAGTACAAATAACTTCAAAATATCTAGAAATTGCTAAAGTGCCAGAATTTTACAATTTAATGAACAAAGAAGGAATTTTCTTGACCGAGTAGAGCCACTACAGACTGCCAAAACCAAAAATTCATTCGGGATACTAACAACAACCACCTCTTTAACCCAAGATATTAGGAAGAAATCTGATGAAAACAAGCTAAATAATATGGGAGACCAGGAAAACAACAACAACAACAAAAAACCTGATCCACTCTGGTTTTTTTTTTTTTTTTTTTTTTTTCAGACATCAGGCATAAAGGAATCTTATTCACTCAAGATTGAATTAATTACCTCCCAGAGAACATGTAAGTCCAGGGCTCAGGATACTGCTATTGCTTTTTTTACTACAAAGATTCTGTAGCTATTATTGATATTAAATTTTAAAAACATCAACAAAAACAATGAATGAAAATATTCTGAACAATGAATGAAAGATCCATATTCAAGATGAGAAAATAATGTTTAAAAATACTGTAGGAGGGCACCTGGGTAGCTTAGTTTAGTGTCTACCTTCAGCTCAAGGTCATGATCTGGGGTCCTGGGATAGGAACCCCATATTGGGCTCCCTGCTCAGTGGGGAGTCTATGTCTCCCTCTACCCCTCCTCCCTGCTTATGATCTCTCTCTCTCTCATGCTCTTTCTCTCAAATAAATAGCATTTTTTAAAGTACTATATGAAACTAAAGTAAAAATTTAAGCTACTAGCTTTATAATTCCAATAAAATTTGATAAGTTATAAGATGTATAAGATATGAGGTGAAAAGGAGCTAACAGAGGTGTAGGAAGAGACCAAAAATATAGGCAAGAAAAGAAAAAACTTCCTACTTTTGATACAAATTTCAATTTTGCTTTAGAAGTAATAGAAAGAGGGGCACCTGGGTGGCTCAGAACATCTGCCTTCAGCTCAGGTCATGATCCCGGGGTCCTGGGAATGATTCCCACATCGGGCTCCCCCTGGGGAGTCTGCTTCTTTCTCTGCCTATCTGTGCCTCTCTCATGAATGAATAAATACAATCTTAAAAAAAAAATACGTAGGGCAGCCTGGGTGGCTCAGCGGTTTAGCGCTGCCTTTGACCCAGGAGATGATCCTGGAGCCCCGGATCGAGTCCCGCATCTCGCTCCCTGCATGGAGCCTGCTCCTCCCTCTGCCTGTGTCTCTGCCTCTCTCTCTCTCTCTCTCTCTCTCTGTGTCTTTCTTGAATAAGTAAATAAAATCTTTAAAAAAATAAATAATAAAAAGAAAACTGATATTGTAGGAAATCAAATCAAGGTGCTGAGAACAAGGAGAATTAGTAAAAGAAAGTATTAATTGCAAAGATGACAGAGAACAGAAAATAAAGATTTAATTAATAATTAATAGATAACTATAGTTCCCAGAGAGAATAATATAACAAGTAGAGTGGGCATCAACAATAAAACAAAGAAACAAAAAATAGAACTCAAACTGTGGAAAGTCTTAAAATCAAAAGTGCCCACTTAATACCAAAATTAACTGAAAGAAGGTCCAAATCTAGACATTTCATGATTAATATTATTAATGAGGAAAAAAGTTATTCTATGAATCTACTTGAGGAAAGTATTGCCTATAAGGGTTCAATACTCAGATTATCCTTATGTTTTTTTCTTTTTCAACACCAGGAAGCATGAGGGATATATTATAGACTTCTGAAACCAAGTGTATGTGCCCCAAATGTTTTACTAAAGTATGTTTCATATGAGAAGACAAATGTATGATTCTGGAATGTCTCAGAAAATACATCACCTATGTATTTGAATGTTTAAAGCTGTAGTGCAAGAAAGCAACAAGTGAATAATAATAAGGCTCAAAAGTTGACAAGTTATAGAATCAAGATTTACTCATAAGCATAAGAAGTTAAAATAGTAAGCCTAAATATCTGTAGAAATAGCATTAAAAATTGAATGTAAACTAACTATTCAATAATAATACACTATCTAAAATCCTGGATTTTGTCAACTCTAAAAGCAAATTAATTAAAGTTTACTTATTAAATCTTAAACAGGAGATGTCAGGAACACTATTTTATTGTTTAAGAAATAATATTATTTAGAGAAAATCAAAATGCAATAAATTTCACATATTTAAGGAATAGAAATTAGTTAAGTTCTAACATTTGAATATGACTCTGTAATTATCACCACAATCAAGATAATGAGCCATTATCCCTGAAAATTTCCTCTTGTGCATTTGTATTTCTAACCTCAGCCCCTTTAATCCTCCTGCTTACTATAACTATAGATTAGTTCAAATTATGTTGATGTTTATATAAATAGAATTATACCATATATATTGTTTTCGAGATTCATTCATGCTATAGTGTGCATTAATAATTTGTTTGTTTTTGCTTGGTTGTATTCCATTGGTATGAATATACCACAATTTATGTACCTATTTATCTGTTGATAAATATTTGGGTTGTTTGCCAGTCTTTGGTTTTACAAACAAAGCTACCATAAACATTGTTGTACAGGTCTTTTTTTCTTATAGGTATATTTTATTTATTTTTTAATGATTGATTGATTGATTGATTCAAGAGACACAGAGAGAGGCAGAGACATAGGCAGAGGGAGAAGCAGGCTCCCTGCAGTGAGCATGATGTGGGACTCTATCCCAGGACCCCAGGACCACAACCTGAGCCAAAGGCAGACACTCAACCACTGAGCCACTTAGGTGCCCCAGATTATTTTATTTTAGAGGGAGAGAAAATGAGAGAGAGAGCATGAGTGGGGAGAGGGGTAGAGGGAGAGAGAGAGAATCCTTAAGCAGGCTGCATGCTGAGCTCAGAGCCCATCATGGGGCTTGGTCTCATGACCCTGAGATCATGACCTGAGCTGAAATCAAGAGTTAGAAGCTCAACCAACTGAGCCACCCAGATACTTCATGCAAATCTTTATGTAGATATTTGCTTTTATTTTTTCTTGGGTAAATACCAAGACACAGAAGGACTGATCATATGGTAGGTGTGCTTAACTTTATTAGAAACTTCCAAACTGGGGATCCCTGGGTGGCTCAGCGGTTTGGCCCCTGCCTTCGGCCCAGGTCGTGATCCTGGAAACCCGGGATCGAGTCCTGCATCGGGCTCCTGGTATGGAGCCTGCTTCTCCCTCCACCTGTGTCTCTGCCTCTCTATCTCTATGTGTGTGTGTATCATGAATGAATAAATAAAATCTTAAAAAAAAAAAAAACCTTCCAAATTGTTTTCTAAATTGGTGGTGCCATTTGACATTCTTATCTTAGCAATATATGAGAGTTCCAGTCCCTCCACATCCTCATCAGGGAGGTCTTTCATTTTAATTTTTACCATTCTAATAGGTGGGTAGTGAAATAGTGTATACTCCATTTAATTTCCCCTGATTAATGACACTGAGCATCTTTTAATGTGATTTTTTGTGTCATGGGTATATCATTTTGATTAAGTGAAATATTTTTAAAATATTTTCAAAATATTGGAATACTTTACTCATATTATTTTTTGTTGTCCTTTTATTAAATTTAGAGGGTGCTTTATATTGTCTACATAAATCTTTTTAATATCTTTTCAATATCTTTTGTATCTCTCCTTAATTTGTTCAGTGTAGGTAATGAAGTAACTATTTTGATGCCCTTGTCTACTAGTTCTAACCTCTCTGTCAGTTCTGGTTAGGTTTGAATCAGTAGTCGTTTTTCCACATTATAGACAATGACATCTGTCTGTAGACTTGGTATCTTCTTATTTGATGCCAAATAATTTTTATTGGATATGACTTTGTTGGATAATGGATATTTTGGTATTCTCATAAATATTCTTAAGCTTTGTTCTGGGACAAAGTTTAATTCCTTGGATGTAGTTTGAACCTTTCTATCTTGCTTTGAAGATTGTTAGATGGCACCAGAAAAGCAGTGAGCCTAGGGCTAATTTTCCTGCATTGTGGAGGCAAGAACTTCTGAGTGGTCTACCCAATATTCAAATGAATTATGAGATTTTCCAGTCTGGGCAATATAAAAATAGGCACTGTTCTTTGCCCTATATGAGCATCAAGTACTGTTTCTTCTATTTCTTACGTTTGTTTGTCTTTTGGTGTGACAAAACTGGATTTTTTTCCAACTTCATTAAGATATAAGTAACAAATAAAAATTATATACATTTAAGGCATACAATGTGATATCTTGATATACATATACATTGTGAAGTTATTGCCATAATCAATCAAGCTAATTGATTTATCCATCACTTCACATAGTTACCTGTGTGTTTGTGTGTGTGTGTGTGTGTGTGTGTGTGTGTATATGGTGAGAATATTTAAGCTCTACTCCATTAGCAAATTTCAAGTGTACAATACATTATTATTAATTATAGCCAACTTGTTATAGATAACAAGGTTGGTAAGTATGTATAGATAACATATGTTGGCAAGGATATGGGATAATACACTGTGGTGGGAATGTAAATTGGTATAATCATTATGGAAAAAAAAAACATGATAGCTCCTCAAGAAGTTAAAAATAGAGCAACTATGTGATCCAGCAATTATGCTTCTGGGTATATATCCAAAGGAAATAAAATCACTATCCCAAAGAAATATCTGTGCACCTATGTCAACTGCAGCATTATTCACAATAGCTAAGATTTAGAAACAACCTAAATGTCCATTAATGGATGCATATATAAAAAAAATTTATGTATATATACAATAGAAACTATCGAGCCTCAAAAAAATGAGGAAATCCTGTTTTTGTGACAATATGAATGAACCTAACAGATATTATGGTAAGTGAAATAAACCAAACACAGGAAGACAAATAATGCATGACTCACTTATATGTGGAACCTGAAATTATTGAACTCATTCATGGAAAAAGAGAGTAGAATGGTGGTTACTAGGGGATGGTGGTGGCAGAAATGGAGAGATGTTGGTTAAAGGACAAATTTTCAGTTATAAGATGAATAAATTCTGGAAACAGAATGTACAGTATTGGTAATTATAGTTAATAATGTATTGCTTTCTTTTGCCCCATAAAATGATTATTTCCACAGCCTCTAGTAGTTTTCCTCACATGCACTCATCAATAGTCTACAGAAAACTTGAGGCATCTCTTTACAGATCTCACTCCATGCAACTCTCTCCTATCCTGTAGTCTGTCCTCTGAAATATAGTTGTCTTGTCTCCCCCATTTCCCAACTCTGTCTTCTCAACAAGTGAAATCTCCTGGACTCTGACTAGGATCTCCTACCCTGTCCCACAGCTTGGAAACTCTAAGGGCACTATCAATCAAAAGGCTAATAATAGTTTTTTTCCCATATCTCCTTCTAGAGTTACTATCCCTTATTATTACATACCCATTGCCTTGAAAACTATTCTTTTATATATTTGTCTAGTTCTTTTTTTCTTTTATTATTGCAGCCAAGGGATTAACTATTATTTCATATTAGCTGAAAGAAAAAGTCTTAAAACTCACTTATACTTGATGACAATAAACAAATACATACATAAGATTCAGTAATACCTTTTGAAATTATAAATAAAACCATTTGCAAAATTTCGATAACTAAAAAAAGTCATTTGAGAAAAAAAGAAACCCATAAAGCATTAGACAAAACAAAAATCAAATGTAAACATAAGACAAAGAGAAAAATAAGTTTTACTTAAGACAAATGTAAAAAGGTTAAATATTCTGTTAAAGGAAACATTTCTTGCGATGCCTGGGTGGATCAGTTGGTTAAGTGGCTGCCTTCAGCTCCATTCATGATCCCAGGGTCCTGGGTTCGAATCCTAAATTGGGCTCCCTGCTCCAGGGTTGTCTGCTTCTCCCTTGGCTTCTCCACCCTTACCCTCCCACTGCTATCCCCTCTCTCTCTCTCTCTCTCTCTCTCTAATGAATAAATAAAAATCTTTTAAATAAATAAATAAAAGAATCACTTCTTAATTACCTACTATTTATAAAAGACAGAGCTAAAAATAAAGTGACTCTGAAAGGTAAAACCAAAAGATGGGCATAGATATATAAAATGAAAAGAAGCCAAAGGCAAGCATGAGTGATAGACATATTAGCCTAATTTAATGAAAGATAAACTTTGCTAAACAGAGCAAAGAGAATCATATCCATTAGAAAAAAAGAATAATCCACAATCCAGAATATACATGGAATTTTGTACCACGCAGACCAAAATAGAAATCTGAACATGGATTTCTGCTTTCTTTACATTAAATTAGATCCCAAAGTGCAACTGAAACACTCACTCTTTACTTTGAAATTAAACCCAAAAAGGATCAAATTGTTCAATGTCATAGAACTATTAAAAACAAATTTGAAAAAGGCAATATATCTGAATAATACATCTCAGATTTGGAAAAGGCCTTCTAAGCATTAAAGATAATGAAAAAAGATGTAATGTCAATAATTCTACAATAAGAAGACTTTTTTGGGAAACAATTTGGCAATCTGCCTCATTAACTACCTAAAAACATATAGCATTTGGCTTTGTGGTTTAACTTCTAAGAATGTCTCCTTAGGCAATGATTAAAGGGTTATGTGCATAAATATTCATGATAGCAGAAAAAAATGAATAGAGCTAAGTGTATAGCAAGACATAAATATTTAATTGAAATTTAGTGTATAAATAGAATGCTTTTTAACACAAATATTTATAAATGTGCATTTGAGTTGACATAGGACATTGCTTATAAAATTTTAAGTGGAAAAGGAAGTATACAGAATGGTATATAAATAGAGTTAGATATAATTTTTCACTATATATATTTGCATGTATAGATAGATGATAGATAGCTGATAGGTGATAGGTAAATATCAGATGTGCAGAGATGGGGGAGAAAAAGAGAATGAGAAGATATTCATCATTTACTGCCATCATCAGCTGGCAGTAAATATATTTGGGAAGGTAATATTCCTTCTTTACAATTTTCTGAAATTTATAAATCTTAGATTTCATAATAAGAATTGAACACATATCATTTAATTAGAAAACATCTCTATATAGTTTCTCCCTCCATGTTCCCCTTGTATTTTCTTTTGTCCATTTGGTTCATGTTATCTATTGAATTACCACTGTTCACCTTAAAACCTTGCCTGCTATTTTCTGCTGGGCATTTCTAAGGTTAGATACATTTAAAATGGAAATACCTAATAAAGAGAAACTACATATTTAAGAAAAAGTGTAAACTCCAAACTATGTGGGTTTAGGAAACAGAAAGGAAATGAAAGAACCCTAAAGATGTCAATTCTAGTCAATTTTCTTTGGGTCAGTAGTTAAGGGAAGCCAAAAACAACTCAATAATCAAGAACAATACTACTTTAATGTAATATTTTTTAAAAAATATTATTGATCTTGACTAATAAGTTTTTGGAGCCCCCTAAAATTCTGTACATGAAGCAAGTACCTCACTCACCTTTGTCCTAGCTCTTCCACCCAATGCCAGAGAGAAACATGGGCTGATCATTCATTTACAAAAGGGTTATCCGATGTTAAAAAAAGGGAGAATGGGATGGGGAGGCTTTTCTGCTTACAATCCATAGAGAGCAAAGAATTGTTCACAGATGACCATGACATTTGTATAGACCATGACATTTGTACACTGTACAAATGTCATAACCTGGCATGACCAGAAAGCAGGTCCCTTGCATGCCATCTTCTTCAATGTAATCACTGCCAGCAGCCATTATAACTTAAACCCTACCAACCTAAGGGAACCTGGTTAACAAAACGTAGCCTGTGTTAATGTCGAGAGCCAAATGGGAGAGAGTAACCTGAAAATTTCTTTCCATTTCAACCTGATCTTTGGTGATCGAGGGCTATGTATGAAGAGTCCATGGAGAAATGTGATCTCATAATTTTTATTTCCTTTGTCCATGAGAAATGTATGAGTCTAGACCCTGATGAGTAATTCTTCAAGAATGAGAGGAAATCAGGATGCAGAAAACCATGCAACCTTCATCAGAATACATATTCGATTTCAAGTCTCTTAACTCTCAGTCCAAGTAGTATTTCCGTGGTGCTATTTTTCGACTCTATCTTGGTTGAGAAAATGACCACCCAGCATAGGCTTACTTCTAGTCATATGTATTTTATTCATCATCTGTGACTAAAGAAAAGAACAAGAGAAAAAGCAGATGTGAAGATAAATGAAACTAGACAAGAAAGTCATGTTAAGGGCTCTTATAACTAAATAAATAGTGTTAAATGAACCATTTACTAAAGACCATTAACAATAACCATGATTTTAACATATTATTATTATTTTAACAATATTTTATTTTAATAATACATAGCAAATTCATAGAGCCTTAAGTATTATGGGACTTCATGGAGTACTTAAAACTGTAATAACCAGTGAGATGGTCAACACAGGTGTGACATGTTGTCCCTGTTTACTGGAGCTATCACTGACTGATTACTACAATCACACCCACCAAGATTGGATACAATCACAGAATTCTTCTTTATTTAGTCCCAGAAGCAATCACCAGACAAATCTGCATGAGAAGAAATCCCCTGCTATCTCTGATTTGGGCTGTAGAGAAAATAGAAATAAAGAAAATCAAAAGTTTTTTATTAAAGTATAATGTATATCTAGAAAAATACACACATTATAAATGTACTGCTGGAAGAATTTCCACAATTCAGGTCCCTAAATCAAGGAACAGGGTACTGTTCCAGAAGTTCCCTTCATGTTTCTTTCAGGTCTGTGATGGTTAGTGTTATATGTTCATTTGGCTAGGCTACTCAGTCAAATGCTGATTTAGGTGTTTTAAAGTTATTTCATGACCTGGTTAACATCTACAATCACTTGCCTTTATATAAGGGAAATTATTCTCAATGATGTGGGTAGGCCCCATTCAATCAGCTAAAAGTCCTTTAAAACTGAGATTTCATCTGTCCCAGGACTATAGCATTGAGTCCTGCCCAGAAATTTCTAGCCTACTAGCTATCCGACACTTGTTAGACTTACCTGCTTCCACAGCTGTGTACGCCAATTCCTCAAACTAAATCTCTTTGTGTGTGTGTGTGTGTGTGTGTGTGTGTGTGTGTAAACACACATATACTGTATACATACGCATATACATTTCCTACTGGTTCCATTTCTCTGGAGAAGCTAACTAATTTACAGTCACTGCTTTTCTGAGGGCAACCTCTTTTCTGACTTTTAACAACATCAATTCATTTTATTAAACACATATTCGGGATCCCTGGGTGGCGCAGCGGTTTGGTGCCTGCCTTTGGCCCAGGGCGCGATCCTGGAGACCCGGGATCGAATCCCACGTCGGGCTCCCAGTGTATGGAGCCTGCTTCTCCCTCTGCCTATGTCTCTGCCCCTCTCTCTCTCTCTCTCTGTGTGTGACTATCATAAATAAATAAAGAATTTTTAAAAAAGCACCTTTAAAAGGAAATTTGTTAACTTAAAAGATGATGATGATTATAAGGATCATTTATTTATTGTACCATCCCGGCAGAAATTGTTTAAGTCCTTCATTTTCCTTATTCAGTGATCATATTTCATGTTTTCCCTTCCTTCCTTCCTTCCTTTCTGCCTGCCTGCCTGCCTTCCTTCCTCTTCTCAATTTTGCAGGTCAGAAAATGGAGGAACTGAGAGATTAAGAATTTCTCCAAGATTCTCACAGAATGTCGCTTAGCTTCATTGCCTCTTTTTTCCATTTCGCACGGTGGTATCCAGCTTCATGACAAATGACAAATGGCTTTCATAACTAACAAAGTAAATGGGTGCAAACATTGCATTGAACTCCACTTTACTCATAAGTACAAAATTTAACTTAAAGAGAAATTGTTTCTACTATTCCCATAGATCATGTTAAGGTTTAACATTTAAAAATGAGGCAAGGATTGCATAATGCATCTTATATATATTTTTAAAGACTTTATTTTTTTATTTGAGAGACAGAGAGGGAGAGCACCAGTGGGGGAGAGGCAGAGAGAGAGAGGGAGAAACAGGCTCCTCACTGAGCAGGGATCTCAGAACCCCAGCATCATTACCTGAGCTGAAGGCAGACATTCAACCAACTGAACTACCCAGGCTCCCCATTATATTTTATAATAAAAATGGGTAAAGTAAAAAAAAAAGAGGGGAGAGAGAGAAAAAGGAACCTCTATCAGTGGTTGATAGTTGTCCTAAAGTCCTTGGAATTTTTAAGGTAATAAAATGCAAACAAAGTGACACAAATTATCATGAAAGTATAAAAATATGAGATTTGGAAAGTACTTTGCAAACTACTTTACCTGATTCTGTATCTGTACTTCATTTTCAGGGCATTATTGCATTATAAGAGGGAGAAAAAGTAATCAACATGCTGCATGCCCGGCAGTACACTAGGACATTTTTCGATGTTTACAAAATTCAATGTTCCCATAGGCCCTGGCATCTTCCATAATGTACAGATGAAGAACTCAAAGCTTGCAGACTTCCGTGTAACCTGTCTACCAAGACTTAAAATGCTTGCTAATCTCAATGACTCCTTCTAAGATGCCTTCACAGCATAGTCACAACTAAGTGGTTCATTTGGTAGAGGTGGTTCCAGTCCCAGAATCTAAATCTCAAACTTAACCTAGTTAACCAGCTCAGAATTATATTCTTTTCTGAAACATTGATGGTGCTCAGAGCAATGGAATGTGCTGATAGGCTGAAATCAACCATCTGGACAGGACTAAGGGAGCATGTGGTGTCGAAATGGTAGCCAGTCATCCAGTGTCTTTGGTTGAGAGATGGGATGGAATTTGAGTGTTAATATCATTGTTGAGCTACTGAATCAAACCAACCATGAAACACAGCCAGGTCCTGGACTTCCATCTAAAATCAATTAATCTCCCTCACTCTGTAAACAATCTAAAGTTGAATTTTCTGTCAGTACTAGCTGGTACAGCAATCACTTTTGGATCTAGTAGGAGAGAGTCCCAGCTGTCTGTTTCCAATGCCCACGTAACTTTCACAACAAAATCCTGCCTTAAGGTGTATTGTAAGTGGAAGGAAGTGTCCATCTTATACTACTATTCGGCCCATTGGAATCCATGAAACATGTGTATGTGGGGTACACACTACCCCATAGGGACTTTTAGGTACAATGTTGTGACTCTGTACCTCCCTGAATAATTCCTCTCATCCCACTTTATCTTGTCTCTTCACCTCGTCTAATCCCTAAATCTACAAATCTTGAATTTCCTCCCTCTATGACCTTTGAACCAGTTGAATTAAGGCACAGAGAAATGGGGGGCCAGACTTGGAATGCAAGGACAGGCCATTCAGAGTATCCAAGACTGACACACTCGGTGGATTCTTTGCAGGGTGGGAAATAGATGACAAAGTGCAGCACTGCCGTGGCTGCTGACCCAAGGATGACACCACAGATGTTACTAATGAGGTCCTCAAGAGTTTATAGTCCATTTGGTGAGGAGGCAACTACTTCTTTGAATCTTGCTGTGTTTTTCGTGCTCACTTGTAACTCCTATGATCTAAAATATTACATTGAAAAGAATAACATTAACCACATGGAGAGTCTAGTTCTCAGATTTTAGAGAAGAGAAGGAGGAACTGAGAATGCTATTTTGAAGCAATAATTGACCTTCAGAAGTACCTGTTCAGAGATGGTTTTATTCCTGTCTGAGCCTGTGGCCCTGTCCTTATCTTGGATGCTCTGAATTAGGTCTTGGTGACTCTGTCCTCTGCCACCACTTATATTTTCCTCATGTCCCAACTGACACTGCTCCGTCTTTTCTCCAAAGATGGTTTTGCCCCTCATGTCACAGATTATGTCAGATGCAAATATCACCAGCTTCCCAATCCAACTCACATAGGTAACCATCTAGAAACTCTTTCTCCCCAGTCTCTAAGGAACACGTGACCTCTTTTTTTTGCAATTCCTTTCAATTCACCTCTTAAATGAATCCCAAAGTTACTTCACCACCTTAAGTTTCACCGATATTATCTTTAAAAAGAGTATAATTAAGCTTACTCAGCTTAGCTTAACTTAGTTAAGCATAAAAAAATGAACTTATGTGTGGAAAACATTTCTGGCCACATTAGTCAAGTGATACACAAATGTTACTCTTACTACATGAAACCAGAATATGTTTACCATAACCCAAGAAAAAAAGTCCAAGTAGAATATTTCAAAAAACTTCTCAAAGAAATATTCTATTTTGACATTGACTTTATATCATTTTTCCTGTTTTCAATGAGGTCTATTATAAGTTTCTTGGCCTGAAAAGTATTAAAAACAACATTACCCTCGTCCTAATCATCTTACAGGCATTTCATTCCTTTTTTAAGCTCTTCATGTGAGGGCTCCCAAAGGGTGAGAGATAATTATTTTATGTCAGTAGAATGCTTGGATCTCCAGCATGACTCCTCTGAGAAACATAATTGTCTAATAATCGTTTGGGACTATAAGGCTCTCATAGTAAAAAGAATGACATCATTTCTAATTTGAAGATTTGGGGCCTTATAAGGAGAAAAATAGGTTAGTTTTCCTAAAAACTTATCTAATTGATTAGCCTCAAAAATGAATATATGTATATATGAATACTATTTGCATTAGTGACAATTATAGAACATTGAATTGGTAGGATTTTTTCCCTTCAGCAATTTATATACAGAATTTATTTCACAATAGATTTTAAGGCTATTAAATTATTTGGAACATCTCCCATAGGATCCCCTATTAATTAGTAGGATGAGGTGAAAAGTATTTAGGTTTAAAACCATGATGCTTAGCAAGAGATACCAAGATGTGATGAAAGGAACAGTGAGGATGGTGAGCATGGGTGAGAAGTGGGGTAGAGTTTTCATCTATCCAGATTTCATTGTGTGACCTTGACAAGCCATGCTTCTTTGTGAGCACCTCCACAAGCCTGGAGACAGTAGTGATAAACAGACCACTGGTCCCAGACAGCCTAACCTTGCAGATGTTTTCCAGAATGGGTCATAATTGTATCTACCATATGTTGAATAAATATTTGTTGAGCACCCTCCTAGCCAGGGATTTAACATGTTTTTGTGATTTAACACTCCCAATTACATAGAGTGGTTAAAATTATTCCCATCTCACTGATGAGGAAATCAAGGCTCAGAGATATTAAGTCACATTGACATTGCCAGAAGAGGAAGCAGTCAAATGGTTTATTTTAAGCAAATGTTTCCTGTGTTCCATGAGACATTTCTCAAGGAGGAAAGTAAAAACTTAAAGACAGAGTAATTGCATGGCAAAGAGGTGCAATAATATAAAATAGATATGACACATCGACCAAATGGACCCACATAGATACTGTGAGTTGAGAACTCATGTTCTATCATAAAACACAAGTGTGCAATGAATGTACACATCTGAGAATATTTCAACAGAGTGGCAGGTGCCCAATCACAGGACATCAATGTCCCATTTCCTGTTAGTCCTTTCCCATCCTTTAGCAACATTACAGAGAGTAACTTGAAAATCTGATACTAATCTAGTTAGAAGAAATTAAAACACTCTAACTTGGCAAAGCATTAATAAATACTAGGATGTGTCAAGAGGGCCTCAGGCGAGATATTTCGGAAAAATCTGTCAACGAAGAACTCCCTGAACAGTCACAAAATTGCTAAAAAGGCCCTCCAAAGGTAAATTCAGTGTTGGCAGGGAGATAAAGGTTCCAAGAAATTTCTGGGGCCTCCAGTGCTGCCTCTGTTATAATGAGTACTGAGCGTATTCCTCTGTGGGGGAAAACTAGAAAAACTTTGGGGTCTAGAAACAAATCTGAGGCCCACCTGACCTCATTAGCAGCAGCATTTGTCTTGGGAAAGGAGGGTCGCTGATTTACTCTGCCATTGAGAAAAGGAAACATAAATCATCTCAATTGGATATAGACTATAAGGAATTATTGAGTCTGACAAAGTTTTGCTTTGCTGTATTTTAGGGGGGTGAGGCAGACAGAATTAAATACAACTTTCCCCCTACCCACACTAAGGAGGTTTATCATAGTCAAGGGACATCTAGGGACTGGGAAACATTAAATTAACATTTATATAATATAACTCAGCTCAGGCTGGAATGAGGGAAATCAATGGGTGGTACTTGCCTTGAGTGAGAACCAACTAGGTAACTGATCTCTAAGGAATATATACAATTTATTATTATTTAGAGAGAGAGTTGGTCTGAATCTTACACTCACATACTAATAAAAGGGGTTATGGAATGTTCTAACCCTATGCTTTGTTGAGGGACCATTAGGGTGATCCTGGGAGAGCTTAGTATGTTTATTTGCAGTTGGGGAATAGAGGGAATTAAGCCTGAGAAGATGAGGATATCAGCTGATTTTAGGGGTGCACCTGACAACTAGGTGTACATCCATCTGTCCACAGATCACATGTTCCTGATACCCAGACATCATTTATAGAACACCATGAAAGAACATAGGGTTGGAGTTGTAATAAAAAGGATCTTAAAAAAAAAAAAAAAAAAAAAAAAGGATCTTGATCTTGGGAACTCTGTGTTTCCTTCTGGTGCTTACCCTTTCCAACGTCCCATTTAATATTTACCTCTTACTTCTCAACATAATTTTCTAAAAAGCTAGGTCTCATCCAAAGCCTTCCACCAAGAGCTGTAAACCCCAGTGGCCTCACAATCCTAAACTCAGGCAGTGAACAAGAGGAACCAGGAACCAAGCTAACTGATTAGAAAAGAGAAATCATGAGCAGGAAGGGAGATCACCTAACGATAAGTTCTGTGTTGTGATTATTATTTGGAAAAGACCATTTTTAATTGCTAACATGAGATGACAATTGCGATTTACAGTGACCATGAGACTTACTATCTAAGAATGACTAGAAAAATCCTGGAGTGTTTTTTCCTCAGTTTTGCGTACATTTCCATATAACAGCAAGGGAAGGATCTTTCCCACTGAATAAAATTTAAAAGTAAAGTGGGAAACAAAACGAAATGCATTTTCTGATCACTTATAAATCTTTGTTGCTTAATACACTGGCTACCATGATTTCCAGGCCTGATTTATCTGGTTGTCACCAACTAAAACATTTGTCCCCTTTCTTTGCACTTAGATTGGTTTGGACTTATGAATTGTTGACATGGGAGTCAATTGTTGACTTCATTTGAAAAGTATCTCATGTTGATTCTTTTAAGTTTATTTTAACAGAGTATAAATTTGGCCCTTCATGAATACACAGAATGCTCTGCAGCTGGTGAATGTTATGGGAGTTTCCTCAAAATGTTTCTGCCCACACAGCTTGGCCTGCAAAGAAGCCCCCTCCCACCAGCCCCCTTCCCTCCTGCCAAACACAATGTGTACACATGCTTCCAGGAACAGAGAATTTCATTTACTCACCTGCCCACAGCTTGGACTCTCAGTTTTGTAGACATAATTATTTGTGTACTTTCCCACTCATTCCCTAGGACATTGTTAACTACAAAATCTGCATAAACTGTGTCAAAACTCAAATGAAATTTTGGTTCACTTTTGTTCATTTCAATCATCTTTTTACACATTTGGGGCTTCATTTAAAAAAAAAAAAAAAAAAGTCCTTATGCTCCATTAGGCCTTAAAACCCTCTACTCTTCTCTTCCCTAACATGGACATAGCTTGTTCCAGGGAGAGGCAATTCTGAGATAAGGGCAAAATGTAGGCTCAAGGTCACAAAATGGGATTACTAGAAAAAAGAATATGTTATTGTAATCTGTTGTTGCTGTTTGTTTTGTGTGTATGGAAGAAATAAAGAGATTCTGAAGAAAACAACATATAACCACAACCCTCCTTTCTCGGAACTCTTTGATTTCTACACTTTTTCCCTCTCTCTTGTGAAATTGATTGGAGGAAGGCTACCAGTGGCAGATGTGTCTACCCACTTCCTGCTTCTCAGAGGCCAAAAATAATAAAATAAAATAAAATAAAATAATAAAATAAAATAAAATAAAATAAAATAACAAGAATATTCCAAAAAAGGACCACAAACTTTCTAGTGCCAAATAGAGTGTTTTGAGTTTTGCCATACTCAAACTCAGATCAGGTTACATACAGATTTTGGACTGTGGCAATAAGGAAAATTTTCCTAGAGTATTCTTTTTTCATGTGTTCCCTAGCTAGGGCAGTGGTGACCTTCGTGGATCCTGGTCCATCATTCAAAGTCAGAATGTTAGCTGTGTATTTATCCATAACACAGCTTATCTATATTGTTAGAGGGCTGGCCCATTTAATTATCAAAGCAAAATGTTTCCACATAATTGATGCCCAGTGATTGTTAGTGGTTATTTTGAGAGGAAAGGAATGGTCAGCTGGGTAAATTTCATGGCAGAAAATAGAATGAACATATAACATACAGCCACTATATGGTGCCATGGTGAAAATAGATGTGAAAATGACTCTCACTTAATTCTTAACAACTCTAACCATGATCCTGTGCCATTAATGTCTTAATACCTGAAAAACTAAACATATCAATATGCAAATTGGCTATTTTTACTCTCATTTATCAGATAAAATGAAAATTCAAAAAGGATGAGTGATTTGTATGAGGTTATGCTTTAACATTTTCATGAACTTGGCTAGTTACATCTGTGCTCTCTGAAAAACTCAGTCAAAATTCGTTCTATTCAGGTATTGTTTCCTCAACAATTTGTCCGTGAATTGGCCCAGGTGTAGAGGCTAGAGCCAACTGACAGATTAAATGTTTCTTTATGTAATCTTTTATTGTAGTATTACATACACAAATAATGCCTGATATACATCAGATAATAAATATGTAATTATTATATTATTAATAACAATTAGATAACATCTCTACAAATAGCTGTCTGGATTTGTCTGATAAGTTATAAGTCCTCCAACAAATACAATAGTCTTATGATTTCTAGGTTTTACTATGCATTCTTTACTATGAAAACTTAGACCATTTTCTCCAATGCATGAACTCTAAGGTAGTTCAAAGCCTGTCAATTATACAAAGAAAAATATGAGTAAAATGCTAGAGTTAGATGCTTTTATGTTACAAGATAGTGAGATTTTTTCATTAATTTTCTGGATGATATATTACTTTATTTGTATTTACTTTTTCATGGTTTTTAAAACTTTTTCTTCTTAATCATACTTCATCTTAGTTTGAAGTGTATTTATCTTTGGGGTTCAAGAGAGAAATAACTAGGTCAATGGACTTTGTTGGGTTTTTTGTTGTTTTGTTTGTTTTTAAATATTTTATTTATTTATTTGAAACAGAGAGCACAACCAGGAAGAGGGGTGGAGGAAGAGGGAGAAGCAGACTCCATGCAGAGCAGGGAGCATGATTCAGGGCTTGATCCCAGGACCCTGGGATCATGACCTGAGCTGAAGGCAGATGCTTAACCGACTGAGCCACCCAGGCTCCCCTGGTCAATGGACTTTGAATAGATGGACATTGAGATTAACATTTTCCATGAATAGAGATGGAACTTTGTGCTTTACTTTCTCCTTTCTTTGAACTCCCTCATGTTTGTATATAAATTCTAGTTTTGGGCCACAAACCAGAGTGGAAGTATGTGCACACTGAGATGCTTAATGGCAATGGATTCGATTCAAGGTAAAAACAAGGTACATGTTGGCCAAGACATTCTTCCTCCAACTTTTATCTCATAGTGTGTTTCTGCAAATTACTAATACCTGGTTGTATTTTTTTTGTACTCTACAATTTACATGACTGTTTCATATATAGTTACTGAATTTGATCCTTAAAATATCTACTGAAATATTGATTACATTTTTATTCCCATTCTATAGATGAAGGCACTAAGACTCAAACAAGTAAAATGATCTGTCCAGTGACTGCAGTCAGGAAATGTTGTAAAATGATTTCAGTCAGGAAAAGCTCTGAAGCTAGGACACAGTTTTAGGTCCTGACAGGCTGATGACCTGTCCAGGAAAGCAACAGTCAAATATGGTTCATACAAGAGATTCTATCTCTTCTCTTTACCTGTAGCAAACTCCAGTGCCCACATCAATAAGTTCACAAAGACAATACCCATTCATTAAACTTCCACTGTACAGTGTAAGACCCGTTTCTAAGGGGTCTGACACACAGTAAATGGAAAAATGTGGCATGTGTCCTTAAGAAACTTATCCATAAAGAAGAGTAATTTGGGGCATCTGAGTGGTGGCATCTGCCTTTGGCTCAGGTTATGATCTCAAGTTCCTGGGATGAGCCCCAGGGGGCTCCCTGCTCAGCAGGAAGTCTACTTCTCCCTCTCTCTCTGCCCCTCCCCCCCCATACCACTTGTGCACACGCACTCTCTCTCTCTCTCTCTGTCTCAAATAAATAAAATCTTAAAAAAAAAAGAAGATGAAGAGTAATTCTACCTGAAAGTCTCTTCTAGTACGCAGTAACCTCTGAAAGTCCCAAAGAGATGGTCATTAGATCAATTTACTACTCCTAACTCTTACAGTGAATGGTCAGGCATTACAGGGCTCAGGTATTCAGGTATAGAACACACATTACTTCTAAAATGTCTTTTTAAAAGAGTCACATTCTTATATTTAAAATATCAGCTATGGCTAAACTTTAGCTATTATATTATATTATATTTATATTATTATATTATAATTAATTTGCATTACCTTTTTTGTATTTAAGGACTATAGAAGGCTTTTCTGATGACCAAATGGAGAAAAGCATATTCCAATGTGATAAACATAAAGAGTGTGACCCTGGAAAGCAGGTCAGAATGCTCTAGGAAGGCTTAGCAAATGAGAGTCAGAGAGATAATCACTGATGATGCCTTCCATGCTCTTCACTAGGATGATGGCTTCAGAAAGGCTAAGGGGATAGGGAAAAAAGAGAGGAGTGCTTCATTCATACACAAATGCTGTTAATAAGGTTTCAGCAAGACAAAAAATAAGGAAAATGTATTTTTAGTTGAAGTGGCAAGGAAGTTGATATTTACCAAGAACCTATTATGCTAAACACTTTATATAAACTTTCTGTTATCATTTTTCCTTAGTTCAGCACAAATAATGAGAACCCTTCTGCATTAATAACTACTTTCAGTTTCAAGTAATTTAACTCTAACTGCATTTAATGTATCCATTATGTTATGGGTAAAAGGTGAGCACGGGATTGCCTTGAAGAATGGATCATAAAGATGTAACTAAAAAGAGTGTGCTCACAAACACAGAATTCAAGCGATTTACTCACTTAAGCATCTTCCAATTGACTTAATTAAGTATTTGTGACACATGAAACAATGAATGCTTTATCTGATATGTCATTTGCAAATATCTTCTCCCATTTTGTAGGTTGCCTTTTAGTTTTGTTGACTGTTTCTTGTGTTGTGCAGAAGCTTTTCATCTTGATGAAGTCCCAATAGTTCATTTAGTTTCCCTTGTCTTTGGAGACATGTCTAGCAAGGAGTTGCTGCAGCCAAGGTCAAAAAGGTTGCTGCCTATGTTCTCTAGGATTTTGATGGATTCCTGTCTCACATTTAGATATTTCATCCATTTTGAGTTTATCTTTGTGTATAGTATAAAAAATGGTCCAGTTTCATTCGTTTACTTGTGGCTGTCCAATTTTCCCAACACCATTTATTGAAAAGACTGTCTTTTTTCCATTGGATATTATTTCCTGCTTTTTCAAAGATTAGTTGACCATAGAGCTGAAAATTCATTTCGGTTTTCCATTCTGTTTCATTGATCTATGTGCCTGTTTTGGTGCCTACCTTACTGCCTTGATGATTACAGTTTTGTAATATAGCTTGAAGTCTGGCATTGTGATGCCACCAACTTTGGTTTTCTTTTTCAACATTCTTATGGCTGTTTGGAGTCCTTTCTGGTTCCATACAAATTTTAGGAATATTTGTTCCAGCCCTGTGAAAAAAGTCCATGGTATTTTGATAGGGATTGTACTGAATGTGATCCAAAGGGATTCCTGCACCCCAATATTTATGGCAGCAATGTCCACAATAGCCAAATTATAGAAAAAGCCCAGATGCCCATCACCAGGGGAATGGATAAAGAAAATGTAATATATATATATATATATATATATATATATATATATATATAATTTATAATATTATACACACACAATGGAATACTACTCAGCCATCAAAAAAAGAAATTTTGCCATTTACAATGACATGGATGGAACTAGAGGGTATTATGCTAAGCAAAATAAGTCAATCAGAGAAAGACAATTATATGATCTCACTCATATGTGGAATTTAAGAAACAAAACAGAGGATCATAGGGGAAAGGAGGGAAAAATAAAGCAAGATGAAATCATAAAGGGAGACAAACCATAAGAGATTCTTAATCATAGGAACAAACAGGATTGCTGGAGGGGTGGTGGGGAGGTATTGGGTGATGGACATTAAGGAGGGCATGTGATTAGCACTGGTATTATATGCAACTGATGAATTATTGAACACTATATCTGAAACTAATGAACTTATATATTTTTTTTACATACAATGCATAGAACAGTAAAGAAAAAAAGAAACAATGAAAGCTTTGATATCATAAGTAGTGAGAAGTGTTTCTTCCTATAAGCAATATAGTACTAGCAGTAATTCTTGAAGACCTTACTATAACCCACCAAATTTCTGTCTCCCTTTTTCAACAAAGAGAAGGAAAGCTCTGAGGTCTTACAGATGACTTCATAATTTTTCTTCTAGTCTCTGCTGCAAACATAGCCAGGAAGGAATATGAGTTTAGCTAACACAATGTTACCTCCTTTATTATTCCCACCTGAGGAATTCTGAAACTAAAGAATTTTTCCCCTGTGGGATTTCCAAGAGAAAATAAGAGCTAGCCTGAAGGATAATTGTTATATTATATTTCATTTTGGCTACCCAGAGAAGGTC
Organism: Canis lupus familiaris; assembly: GCF_011100685.1. Taxonomy (NCBI): domain Eukaryota; kingdom Metazoa; phylum Chordata; class Mammalia; order Carnivora; family Canidae; genus Canis; species Canis lupus. Next base: position 17,477,833 of record NC_049244.1, on the reverse strand, counting down.
TGTACTAATCAGGGTCCAATTAGAAAAAGAGAAATGGTTAAATGTTTTAAACAGAGAGAATTTAATCCATGGAATTAGTGATAGAACAGCTGGGTGAAAAGAAGAGATGATGAGGATACCATAGATTAAGAAAATCAAGAAGCCACATGCTACCCATAGGGTCAAAGGGGATGGTGGGAGCACCAATAACCAAGGGCTAGGTCCTCCAAGGCAAATGGGGCTAACGTGGGTTTACCCAGCTTGAGTTAGAGCCATGGAGGAGCTAAACCTGAGACTGGAAGAAAGATAAAGAAATAGCCTGACATCCCTCCCCACCAAAACCAGTTAGCTCTGATTCTAGAGCTCTTCTGAAAATTTCTGATCAAACTGGCTTTAACATTATTCTCAGCATGACTAAACTTTAGGGAAGTTTGTTTCTGATTATTTGTCCCTACTTCTTTTTTTGTAGAGAATTTAGAGAATTGGTATTTGCAAATTCTTTCTCTGCTTTGAAACATATATGTCTCCTAAGAAGCTTCTTATCAGTGTCAGGACCCAAGAAATGTCTTTCTCAAGGACCTAGAAATCATCTTTCCTCAAAATCCAAGGAGAAAGTTTACTATCTTCCAGTCTCAGTGGGAAAGTAGGAGCCTACCATCAGAGGATGCCTTGTTTCCCCTTGTAAAACTACTGTCATGAAGATAGGAGGAAGTTTACTTTTCCTTTGGGTAAAGCCAATTACCAAACAGAAGTGGCAATAATTCCCCCATCCCAGTTCTTAAAAACTTTCTGTTAAGAAACATCTATGAACTCGTTTTTGATACCTGCAATACTCCTCTCTCCCATTGAAGTCACTATCTCTCCCCTAGTGCAATTGTCTTGCATGAAATCTCCTGTTTGATTTTTTCCAGCCAATTCTTACTTTGACACCTCCCTGCTCTCTCTTCAGCTCATCCTATTCCCTAATGATCTTTTCAACAAGGAGGGATGGGATTCTCAACTGACTTACTCATGTTCCGGGAAGTTGAGGGAGATTACTTAGATGTGTGCTCAAATGGCTCTAGCCTAAAGCAAGTTGCAATTTGTAAATCAAGTTGGCTTCACTCCCAAAGGGCCACCAATTAAGAAAATGAGGTTAGGTTCCAGTCTGTCCTCTCTCTCTCTTTTGTCTCTTCTCTCTATATACACCATGCACACCCATTGGTCTCATTTAAAAGAAGGGTGTATCCTTATGTTTTTAAGAAAAAAAATGACCAAACCTGATATATGCAACAACAACCAGATCCTTCTATGGTGAAAGGCTTGACACCTGGCTGCTGGTAGGGCTGTTGCCCTCAGCTGCCATCTCCTTCAGTGACACCTCACTGTAGAGAGAGCTCTTGTCCAGCAGACACTGGGAACTCTAACTGAATGACTGGCTCAAGACAGGACAATTCTTCTTCAGCTAATTTTCCAGCTCCACAGCTCCCATGGAATCGGCCAAGGCTGTCACTGGGCTGAGTCATAGCTCAACTTCTCCCTCTGCCCCGTCCGGCATCCTCCCTGCTCTTCCTTCCATGCTGATCCCAAGAATATTCCACAACTTCCTGCCCATGAAACCATCTCAGATCTGCTTCTCAGAAAGTACAGTCTGCATTGGGGTTGTGATGAGAATCAAGTGAAGGGTATGTGAAATTCCTACAGAATCTCCGAAGTGCTAGCCAGCAGAAAAGTGAAAATCATGATGGCCATTTAATGAACACCATGTTGGGCACTTGAATAAATATTGTTGAATTTTCACAAAAGGAAGAAGATAGTTCTTCCTTTATTTTCAGGTGAGAAGCCTGAAGCTCAGAGAGGTCACAGTTTTGACCCAGGTCATCCAGCTAAGTGGCAGTGATGGGTTTTGGCCTAAGGTCTTTGTAGCCTCTCTTCCTCCTGCCATCTTGGAACCCACTACAACATCATACTGGTTAAGACAGCTTCTCAGTTATGTGCCATCTATGGACTAGAAAGCTCTGACTTTAAGAAATAAGAATCTTAAGACAGACTATAGAAATGCCTGCGGGTGGGGAGAGCGTATTTGAGAACAGCCAGTGAAGAGCTCAGCTGCCTCCTCCCCAGCAGTTCCAGGCTGTGCTCCCTGCTGAGAACAGAGGAAGGCTGTCAGGTCTATTAACCTCAGCAAATGTAAATGGGGACCCAGATGCTCTCATCTAAAATAAAATCCTCCCCAACAGATGGTCAGGTTTAACAAGTTGGTATTGAGAACGAAGCTCCCAAATAGCTCATCTGTATAAGAGCAAAATCAAATGAAACCAAAACACCAGCCAACCCATTTTCTGGGCCTTAGATTTTGGCCGTGAGAATGACCTGCAGCTAAAAGTTACACGGTATCTCTCATCAAGGCAGCATCCTCATGGCAGAGAAGATTATTTTCTTCTCTGATCAAAGAAGCCCTGATTTGGTGACCAGGAGATTGTATAATGTGGGGGGTAGTCCTGTAGGAAGAAATGACTGATCCCTTTGAACAATGTTTACTGAGCAACTATCATGCACCAAGCACTCATCCTGTAGCTGAGGGTGCTAGGTAGTGCTTTCCATGAAAAAGTGAGGACATACAGTCTAAGAAGTGGGCAATTTTAATTCATGTGATTAAAAAATGGGTACTGGAGTTGAATAATGAGTTCAGTAAAAAATCAGAGAGGACATCTCCTAGGTAGCTTTTCTCAGTCAAGGCCCATTTCCCAAAGATGAGGCTGAAACATTAAGACTTGAATGAAGAGTAGAAGTTAGTCAGGAACTGTTTGGAAGGAGAGAAGAAGTCATTATAGGCAGAGGTGATTGATTTGTGAAGGCTCAAAGAGGAATAGCATAACTAGGGCAGTCTGGGTTCATTTGGGACAAAATTTTTGAATATTCTTTAAAGACAGTAGAATGCTATAAGACTATAATTCTTTATTTTATATACTTTATGAAGCATGACAAATCTATATAACACCTACTCATTCACAGATATTTACTGAAGGCCTACTGAATACCAGGTACTGTATTAGGCCCTGTATGGTTATAATAACCAGTAAGAGCTACCTGTCCTCACTAACAAGGTCTGTATCAAGTGCCTGCTATAAGCCAGAACCCTAAATATTAGGACAAAGTCTTGGTTCTCACTAGAATGGAACATTTGGGTCCCCTGGGAAGCTTTCAAAATTGTCAAGGCCAAAATCACGCCCTGCCAACTAAATCTAAATTTCAGGAGGAGAGACACAAGCCCCAGGATTTTTAAAAACCCAGGCAATTCCAATGCGTAGCCAAGTTAAAGAACCAGTTGACTATCACAGTAGTCAGATTTAAGTGTGCATTAAAGTCACAGAAGAATAATTTAGTAGATCTGGGAAGGGGGGCTCAAGAATCTGCATTTCAAACAAGTTCATAGGTGACACTAATGCTGTTGGTTCAGAGAAGAGACTTTGCGAATTAGTGCATGAGCCTATGAAAATTATCTGTAGTTATTTATCTCACCAGTAAGATACCTCCCTAGTAAACTTACATGTTAATGATACATTGATGATACCTGTCTACTTCAGTGACAGATTCCACTTTTTAATGCACTTTCTTCCAAGACAGGGTAAGAACAAGAACTTGAAAAGGACTGTTGATTGTTACAGTAAACCTTTGCTTGGTGAGTTTCCACAAAGGAAAGCACAGTGATGAGATGTTGGAGATGGGGCTCTCCTTGTTTTGGCAGCATGATGTGAAGGAAATGAGCAAAGATTCCAGAACTACGTGGGTCCAGAGCACATCTCTGCAACCTACCAGTTCTGTGATCTCCAACAAGTTACATGTACTTCTGTGTCTCAATTTGTCCTTAAACTGTGAAGGTTGAAGATTCCAATAAAGGTCTTAGAACAGAGCCTGGCACATGGCAAGATTTATATAAGGGTTGAGTATTACTACTCTCTTGAAATCAGCCCACTACTCTTCTTGATTAGTTTATAATGTTGCAAACTACAAATATCATCCTTTCTTTATGCTCCATGTTTCCGATATCTAGCACATCTTCTAAAAATTGTACCAATGTGAAGGCATAGCCTATGAAGAGACAAAGCCATTATGAGATCCAGGTTACGAGTACTAATAAATTTTCTATGGGTTCAGTAGGAGTTACATGGATAAATAAGACATAAAATCTAGTCTCAAGGAACTTAATCCTGGTGGAAAAGAGAAGGCTTGTTTGCAAATAACTCTACCTCAAAGCAGACTTTAAAAAACAGTCAAAAAAATGAAAGTAAAGTTCCGGGGGCCAAAGAGAAGAAAACAGATACCTGATTGAAAAGATAATGACCCACAGCTATGACTTCAGGGAGAAGAATGACAGTTGATTTGGGTCATGAAGGATGAATAAGATCTCCTTCTACAGAGACAGTGATGGGAAGGGCACTCCAAGGGGAAGGAATGGTATATGCAAAAGAATTAAGGCAAAAATACAACAGTCAGTGTAGTTCAGGAAAACAGCACGTGCATTAAGGGCTAGAATCCATGTCACTGTGTGCATTTCTCCCCTACAGTTTGCAGGACTAACCCTGCCTTGGCTCTTACTTTGGCACGTGAAAAAATTCCTTTAACAATAAGGTATTAATGTACATCAGTGGATAAATTTCTATTCTCGTAATTAAAAGTCAAAGGACTTATATATATATGTGTATATACATGTATATGACATTTTGATATATATCAAGTATACAGATATACATATCATATATATACATAAAATATGTATTTAAAAATGTCCAATTGAAATATTCTGGAAGTCAGCCTCAAGGTATTTAATTTTTGTAAACAGGTCCTGATACTTTTCCAAAGCAAATCTTTATTGGTTTTCACCTCTCCTGATTGTATATTTAACACCTTGTCAGAAAACATTTAGGCTGGTTGAATCCAATCATAAGGCTTTAGAATTATTGGCCATGTAGAAATTCTCACATGGTGCAGATAAAGATACTGACTAGCCCATGTACTACTTTTTCTGGTACTACGCAACCCAGCTGCACTGTCCTACTGTGTGAAAGAAAGAGAGGGGATAGGATATCAAGAAACTTTCATAACTCTGCCTGGAATCTGGATCAGAGAGTTTCACAGAGCCTTGCAACAGGCCACTATTTGTAGCAGAGCTGGTAGGTGGGAGTGGTCCAGAAAAAGCTCTGGGAAATGTCGAGAAGAGCAGGGAATTGTATATCCAATCCTGACCAAAAGTCAGGATCTCCCACACTATTTATTTCTGATTCTTCTGATTCTCCCTTTTGTCCTCTCTTCTGTCTCTTATCACCTGCACACTGTCACTTCTGCTTTAATCTATGTGTTAAAAGAGAGTCCCTATGTCTAGCCTACACTCAAGGTAAGAGGAATTAGGCTCGATTTCTTGAAAAGAGTATCAAAGAATTTGTGGACACTTTAAAACAGCCACACAAGGGATCCCTGGGTGGTGCAGCGGTTTGGCGCCTGCCTTTGGCCCAGGGCGCGATCCTGGAGACCCGGGATCGAATCCCACATCGGGCTCCCGTTGCATGGAGCCTGCTTCTCCTTCTGCCTGTGTCTCTGCCGTCTCTCTCTCTCTCTCTCTGTGACTATCATAAATAAATAAAAATTAAAAAAAATAAAAAAATAAAACAGCCACACCAAGTTTATCTTCTTAGATATTTCATATAAGTGGAATCATACCACATGTTATCTTTTCTATCTGGCTTCTCTCACTTAGCATGATGTTTTGAGGTTCGTCGTGTTGTCGCAAATGTCAGTGATTTCTAGTTTTTTATTATTAAATAGCATTCTATTATACAAATATGCCACACTTTGTTTATCCATTTGCCAAAATGTGCTTGTATTTTCAGGCACATTTTAGGAGACACATGTTTTGAGTTTGTTTTGCTTGTTTTGAATCTGCAAAAACTTTCAAACTGCACATTGTCAAATATTAGCTAGGGTAAAAAAGACTTTCTGTGTTATGTAACAAGCAATGAAATGTATAAAACACAACTTTGCTGTGAAGGCAAACCCCTCAGTTTTCATATTGTAGGATGGGTAACATGACTGATGGTGAGTAATAAGATGACAAACATCACTTAATTAAATGTGTAGCTCTTTTATTATATATTGATCACATACACAGAGTTTGCCTCAAGTAACAGAAGTTTCTAATTTCATATTCAACAAAATGAACTGAAGTAGAAAGGAGAGCTTTTGAGGTACATATTTTCTTTTTTAAAAGATTTTATTTAATTAAGAGAAGGGGTGAGTGAGAGCATGAGTAGGGAGAGGGGCAAGGGAGAGGGAGAAGCAGACTCCCCACTGAGCAGGGAGCCCCACTCACAGCTCTATCCCAGGACCCTGACATCATGAGAACTGAAGACAGATGCTTAACAAAATGAACCACCCAGGTGCCCTGAGGTACACATTTTCATAGTATGCAGGGTCAGGAGCAACTCAGAATATGTTAGACATTAAATGTCTATCATTAAATGTCTGGAGGTTTGCTGAATGAATGAACTTTCTTTGCAAACCAAATTTCTACCCAGAATTTAGCGTTAAATCATATCTCTAAGGAACTTAAAACATGAAGCTTTTCACAAGGAACTTGGATGGAGTTTACAAAATTGCTTTCTATGTAGGAAATACTTTTATTTCTTCTTGCATCTGCCAGAGAAAGGAATCAACTATTCAAAGACCTTCACGGATCTGTAAAAGCTGAATCTCGCACCTCGGTTTAGACTCCCTTCTGTGTGATCTTTGTCAGTCAGTGGTGGCCACCATAAAGCTGCCACGGTTTCAATTCTGACAGTGTGAGTGATAGGGCAAGGGCTCAGTCCTGGTCTTGGGAGAACAGTCCTAAACTGGGTCCCAGTGGTCCTTGAATCTCCCAGGATTTAGCATGGGTCAAAACTTAGCAGCTGCAGAATAAATAAATGATGATCTTAGCAATTCTATTCATTAAGCACACATCACAAAGATGAATAACTTACCAGTTCTGAATGTCGTGCAGAAGACTTGGGAAAGTTACCCTAATGCATTTTTAAACAGTCAGCCTCCAGACCATGACACTCAAATTCAACAATGAGAGGAAAAGGCTGCAAGCCTGGTTGCTCCTCCAATAGAGTACATGGGCTCAGAGTCATTTGGTGGCCTCTTATGAACTACACAGGATTATCCAGCCCCAAATTCATGTGACCCCCTAGCGGGATGAGGATCACTGCCATATGGAGTCACTTTTATCTATAGGAACATGTTCTACATTTTTAAAAAAGATATTATCTATTTTTTTTGAGAGAGAGTGAGAGAGCATGAGCAGAGGGGATAGGCAGAGGCAGAGGCAGAAGCAGGTTCCCCACTAAACAGGGAGCCTGACATGGGGTTCCCTCCCCAGACTTGGGATCATAACCTGAGCCAAAGGTAGACACTTAATCAACTGAACCACCCAGGTGCCCCAGGAATATATTTTACATTTTACATGCAATGAGATATAGGCAAAAAAAGGAATCCTTATTAATTTAATTTTAAATGTCAATTAATATTGAATGAAAAAGATTGAGAAGTATAGTGTTTACTAGCACATCAACTACGGGAGGAGATAGAGAAGTTTAAAATTATTAACCAGAATGGCTGGCAAATCATCAAATAGGGAGAAATTCCCAGTTGTAGATACCAATCCAGAAATTAGCCTTCCTTCCATACGAATTATAAGACATCGCTCCACCTCTCCCCAACACATACATGTGTGCATGCTCCTTCTTGTTGTGTCTTTTAAATTTCACTTGGGGTAGGACCTTTGTTCTTATAAAGCCTTCCCTTTATAAATACCTATGCATGTGCTGCTCTCCAAATTTCCAGAACTCTCCTTCCCAGAAAACTATCTTCCTGCCCCTTGTGTCAGACTCCCCATCTGTGTGAGCAATAAATATTTATTTGCTCCTCCCAGAAGACTGGTAGCATCCATTTGACATCTGAACTCAGACCCAGGAGGGAGCTTCTTCCAGTCATGGGCAGGTTGCTGTAATGCCTCTCCAGCAGTTGTTATATTGAGGAAGGAATTGATTGAACAAATATTTGTTGAGTGCCTTCTATGTGATCAAGCATAGTCCTAAGCACTGGGATGGCAGCATAAACACAAAAGGCAAGGCCCCTGGCCTCACAGAGCTCACATTAGGTAGGTCTGTATCAATGCTTGAAGTATATGGAACCCACCTGAACAACACAGCCAACCTATGAGGTTGGCATACATTATTTGGACCTCACTTACTGAGTGAGTGGAAACTCACTGGCCAGGTCTGATCCACATGTTCAGATCAAGAATCAACACTGCCAGAGGGCAGTTTTCTATGACCTGTGCTATAGACATCTGTCCCAGTGGGGATTCTCTGGAGCCAGCTGCAGAATCTTCCAATAGTATTGGAACTCAGTGAAGTTCCTTTCTCTTTTTTTGTAATCACACTCAAATTTCAGTATATGTGAGAATCAATAGTCAAGGTGTCTTTTCCATATTTGCACCTTTAAGGGAAGTTCTATCAAAGATACAAGAAACACAGTTGAGATTAAGAGGCTTCCTACTGGAGGTAGTTGGAAGCACAGTAATCCAAGAGGGATGACTAAACAGTGGGGGGATTTTAAGATGTAGACACTGAAATATGGGGTCTATTTTCTTGAGCCAGGATGCAGACAGAAGAAGCAAGGTAAGAATCAGAAAGTTAGAAAGAACGAAGTGGTGGGGGTAGGGTGCTTAAGTGAGAGGAGACTGATGAGAAGGAAGCATGGCTGGGACTCCAAGGGCATTCCCTTAAGCACTGGGGGATTCATAATCTACTGCACATACTGGAGGAAGTAATCTTTTAAAAGACCAAGGTAGAAAAGACACCAGATCAAAATGAGTGCTTTCCCAGCTTAGTCCCTTTATGTTCCTGCTTGTTGTCACCAAGACTGCTATAACTTTGACTTTTGAGCTTTCTATAGCTACATTACCTATCCACACTTTGGAACCCAAGAACCCCAACAAATAGCACAATCGGGAATGAGAAGTACAGAAATGTCCTCAGATGAGCCAAACAGACCTGTTTGAGCAAGAAATGTCCTCGAAGCTTCTTGTGTGATGAGGAGAGGTGGGATGAGAGTTTCTAGACCTCAACAAAGTCAGGCTACCAGAAATGTTGTTGTTACAGTACAACCTAGTAATCCTTGAAAGAGTGACAGGATACTTAATAGTATGAGATGCAATAAATGGTTTACATTAAACACTCAATTTGTCAATATTGGACTCAGTAACACATGAGTCCCTGGGAGAATGTGTGCATTCATTCATTGTACTCACATCTGCTACTGTATCTTGTGACTGCATTCTCTATACAAAGAAACAGGATGATTGAATGGACATATATTTATATGCATGCAGTAATTCAGTTCACTGAAATTAGCACCCACCCGAAGGGTACATACAGTTGAATCCTATCACAGAGAAACAGAGATGAGAGAGAAGCAAATGCTTGTTGACATCTAAAAGGCAAAACAAAAACAAAAACAAAAAAACCACCTCTAACAGATGCTTGAGAGCAGGTTTGTCTCTGCAAACCACTAACTCTATAGATACTTTTTTCCAAAGCATGAATAAAGCATAGGAAGTAATTCTGTCTCCTTTTCCAAAAGGAAATCAATAGCCACAAATAGTCCAAAACCAAGATTGTGTTTGAGTGCCTTAAATCAAGCTGGTATGCAATGCTGCGTTTATTAATATCTTACAGGTATATGGTCCTTTCTAGTTTAGCAAATACCCCACACAACCAGTGAGTAAAGGTTCATATTTTATCTTTATTTGCCATACAAGAAAATTGAACCTGAGATACATTATGGGACATCACCAACTATTCATTAGCAGACTCAATCCCTATCTTTTAATTTCACATTGACTATTATTTTCATTATTTTAGTCTAGATTTTAATCCAAAATTTTAGTGTATTATGTATGTATTAAACATTGTATATAAAAAAAAAATAAACATTGTATATGAAAATAGCTACTTAAAGAAAACCATCCTCAATGTGTCTGTTAAAGACACATTATGAAATTTGAGTTCCCAGAGCATATGGAATGATCTACGTTGTTTCATATAGCTCAATAATAATGCCTTCACTATGCTTATATGGGCTCTTTCAAGGCATGGGATGAAAACGTGGACACCCACACAGATCCAAATCCAAGCCCTTGATGTTAATTAAGGGCTTGACATATAATTTGTCATTATTTATCTTGATTATTTTTTTTCAGGTTTATTAATTCTATACTTTTAAAAATGACCAGATAATTTATTTACTCTATTTGTATTTCATGTCAAGTAATAAATATAATTATGGAATGAACCTGGGACATATGCAATAACTTGAGTGAATTTCACAAATCTGATACTGAGAAAATGAGGCAAGACTCCAATAAATGTACACTGTTATTCTTCTTTGTGTGAAGTTCTAGACAGGGCAAAACCAATCTACATTGACTAAGAGAAAAATCAGTGGTTATTTGAAGTAGGATTGGGGTTAGGGGATGACATATAAGTGGCAAAAGGAACTTTCTGATGTGATGGAAATGTTCTAAATCTTGATTCCGGTGATGGTTACACAATTATATAATATATATTTGTCAAAATCCATCACATTGTAACTTTAAATTGGTGATTATACATATAAATTACACCTCACTAGCTTTAATCTACTAAAAAAAAGGGACATAAGTATAATTTTCAATAATAATATTTATATTGAACTTTTGATATTGTATTTGTAATATATTTTTACATAAAGATCCTTATTCATGCCTCATAATAATTCTATGAGGTAGACATCTTTATTATTACTATCCTTATTTCACAAGTGATAGAACTGAATTTTGAAGAGTTTAAATAATCTGCTAATAATCAGTAAAACATAAACTAAGATTTGAATCCAGGTTTTTTTAATCCAAATTCTCAAATGGTTCTCTCAACACAAAATTGAATCCCTTTCTAAATCTTTCCCAAATAGAGCTTTTCATGCAACCCCAGTAAGGATGGATAGCACAATAAGAAGCTAATTTTTCAATAAAGTTATTCATAAGTAGAAACAATATAAAAGCATTTAGCTAGCTTTTTCAAGTAGTATTGAAAATATTTTTGAAAACAAATTAGTTCCTTTTTAACTTCCAAGTGCTGTGGATTTGCAGTCTTACATATCATGTTTTGAGACTAGTAAAAGCATAGTATGCCTTAACAGCATCCTTTTTTTTTTTTTTGCATCCCTCATTCTGTAAATGCCCATAGTTCCCCATGCCCTCTAGACTTCCACTGCTCTGTCATTCCATGTCACTTGTCTCAAATTAACTCTGTTATTCTGCTTCAAAATATCCATTACCCTCAAGAGCTAATCCAAACTAGTTAATATCAAAGGATGAGCAATATAATGTAACCCATCCATCCTAAGGCCTTAATTGCTGATGGTCTATTTTATTCTCCAGGGAACTTAACATTTTCAAGAAGACTACATTAAACATAATGAATCTGTAATTGATATGATTTTAAGGAATGTGTTTGAGTTAAATGATTTGATTTTTGTACTCACTAATATGGTAGCCATGACTTATATTCACCAACAGCAGGTCATTCTACTTCTGGGCCAAGAGGAGGGTTGTACCCCTTTTAACCCTTAAACTTGGACAACATAGTCCATTCGACTGACTCACTTGGTCATTGAAATATGAATGGAAGTGATGGGCCAATTCTGGCCTTTAATTGCCAGTGCTGCCATGATCATGAAGTTCTGGATAATGAACTTTCCATACACTGGATATCTGAGTGAGGTGATATAAAGCAAAGTCCCCACTAATACCCAAAGCAAATATGACCTGCACACAAATTAAACCCCTTGTTGTGTGACTGCTTTAAACCCATTAGATTTTGGTGAGATTGTTTGTTTTGAAAGCATAATCAAACCTATCCTAAACAATACAATTAAATTCCAATATGTATGTTTCTTTTTCTTTATAATTTATTTAATATTTTCTAAGTTGCAACAGGTACTAAAAGTGATATAAACATATCTTTTAGAGTTTTGTACCCACCTACCCACCCACTCATCAAGGCAGTTGCTAAATTGATGGTGTATCCTAGAACCCATAATGTCTGAAAGGAAAGTAAGAAATTACACAATATTTCCTTTATTTGGGAGGCTCTTTCCTTCCAGTACATTCTCCTTGCATGCTGTAAGATCCCAAGAGAATTTTTCTTCTTCCACTTTCCACATCCTGGAATAAATCCCTCAAGAATTTCAGACCATCACCATATCCTTTCTGCCTCATAATATCCCTACTCTGGCCCTCTAATATTTAAAGATACAAGTAATATACATAAAGACTGTTTATTTTTCCTTTTATTCTCTTCTGCACTCTACATATTTCCATTATTAAATGCTACACTCAGTTTAAAGAAAATAATCTTCCCGCAAAAAGAAGGAAGTGAATATTTGGTCAAGGAAAGCCCTGTAAGTAAGCTTCTTTTTTTGACTTTGATTGAATGGCATTTCCCCATGTTTATTTCAAATGCCCACATCTACTGCCTCTACTCCAAGACCAGAATCACCCCCATGCTTCCAACAATTTCCTAAGGTTCTTTTATCCTGATTAAATAAAATCATTCCAGTCAACATTTTGAGAGCTACTTCTTGTGCAGAGTGGCTTTCTTATAAAGGAACCACTGGTCTTGTCAACTTTTCTTACCTCTTTGTCCCTTCTTTGACCCTTTTTTTTTTTTATTATTTCTTTGCTCATGTCTATCCTTTCAGCTCACAGGCAACAAACAAAAAAACTTTAATTTCACCTTGTTTCTGATTTGAAGTCTTATTATCAGCCTGTCCCATTTGAGAAGCTATCTCTTTCACCGCTCATGCAAATGTCTATCTTTGAGTAATAATCCCCACGAAGGAGGGGACCCTATCTAGAAACTAAATATAGCTTTGAAGGTAGCTTTTATATTCACATGACTCTGGACCCCAGGGGCACTCATTAGATATTTATTGTGGTGGTGGGCACTCTTTCCCCTGTCACCTGTCAGGCTGAGCAAAGCCTGCCTCGTCATCTGACACTGCTATTTCCTGCCTCTTTCTCATGAGAGGCTGGCCACACTCTTCACCTCTCTTCCTTGCATTGCCAGCTCATAGCAGCTCACTTGTAAATATTCGTTAAGGGTATTCACAGTGAGTTGCCTATGACACCAACTCTGAATAACTCTGTGAAGGAAGTAAAGAAAATTACATCAAATGAGACCAATTTTAATTGTTCATATGACAAAGAGTGGGGACTAGGGAAGAAATGACATTCTGAGGATATAGTTTTTCTTTCATTTCAAATTCTTCAATGATATTGCACATAGGTTGTAAGTCTGTATAGTTGGTATAAACATGCAGAAAAGAAATACCCTCCATAATGAAGAGAAGGAACAATTTCAGCCTAAAATATAAATTCAAGCCATATAGACTTTGGTTGGAATCCCAGTTCCCTTACCAGTTTTATGGCTTTAGTAAGACATAATCCTCTGACCTCACAGTCCTTATCAGTAAAATGAGACTCATTCCTATTTACTTGTAGAGAAATAATGCATTTAATACATTGTCCTGGCACAGGACAATTCTTCGGTCAATGGCATATATGAGTGTTATGGTACTAGATTTATAACACAAGATAATAATAACAACTATCCTCCAAGCTAAGCACTTTGCTCACATTATGTTATTTAATTCTGTCAAGGGCGCTATAAAGAAATGCTATTAACATCATTTTATAGATGTAAAAACCCAGTTTTACAGTGTGCAGTAACTTACCAAATGTCACAGAAATAAAGACTGGTACACTCAAGCAGGTTTTTCTGGTGAGTGTCTTAAAACAGTGTTTGTCAGGGATGGCCCCATGGCTTAGCGGTTTAGCGCCGCCTTCAGCCCAGGGTGTGATCCTGGAGACCCGGGATCGAGTCCCACGTCAGGTTCCCTGCATGGAGTCTGCTTCTCCCTCTGTCTGTGTCTGTGCCTCTCTCTCTGTTTCTAATAAATAAAGAAATCTTAAAAAAAAAAAAAAACAACACAGTGTTTGTCAAATATTAAGTGCACAAGAATCACCTGAAGATTTTGTTAAAATGCTAATTCTGATTCAGCAGGCCCAGGGTGGGGTTTGACATTCTAAACCTCTAGCAACAACCCAGGTGCTGCCAAAGCTGCCCAACTGCCAACAGCAGGAGGGAATTAAGCCCAGCCAGAGTCTTAATCTAGATGCTGCACTATGGATGTAATAAGGCATCAAATGTACAGTGTTAGGTAAAAGGACAAAAATAATCAGATTTTATTGAACAAAACTTTTTAACTATATAAAGATAAAAATGAATATTATAAACTATTTTTCTCTGGGGACAGAAATATTAGTGTTATGAATTTCTCTTTTGTACCTGCTTATTTTTCCTAGCATACATGAATTCTATGACCCCTGGATCAATCGCCCACTTATTGAACTAATTGTAATTAAAAACAGGGATTTTCAAAATAAATAAATAAATAAATAAATATAAATAAATAAATAAAAACAGGGATTTTCCCACTGAAAGAAAGGATTACTTATATATATGTACTCTCACTGACTTCTGGTGACTTCATCATCAAGTTTAAAGCAATAACGGCAAGTCCCATGAGCTATGACTGCTTGTAGCAAACAAGAAGGAAGGGTTGGCAGATAATGATGTGCAGAGGAAGTATGAAATTGGTACGGTGGATTGGCCTGAGTAAATTTCCAGCGGGTCTAGGTTATGTGATATGGACACTGCAAACATCTACTTGAATGGCTGTACATTGAAGAAAGGGGCATGCCCAGAAAGACCCAGATTAGGGGGGATTAGTAATAATTGCCTCTGAACTCATGTTAACTTCTGGTGACCTAGAAAAGACCACCACTGTGGCTCCCTAGTCAGAGAGAGTGGGAGTTTTTGGCGATCATGCCATAGATGGGAGTTTTGACCTGAGTTTGTCTCCTGGTGGAACCAATTGCTCTATAAATCAACCTTGTGATTTTTTTTCCCAGTTTTTGAGCACATAGTTGAACAGATATAATCAGAAATGGGCAGACTCCACACTGGCTTTCTGACCTGTGAACTGGGGGTTCTTATGTAGGAAGTACCATGCATCTGTCCACCAAAAGGGAAAACCAAGATCAATACTGCATACAGGAGGATCTTAAAGATTAGTGCCACCACAAAAAAATTTAAAGATGCAAGAGTATTAATCCTTACAACATCCCTATCGTTACTACCTTCAGGTGATCAAGGTTAATACCAACAATAGTAAGTCATACTGCGAGTAAGAGCTTTAATATGATGTGATGAGAATGGCACTTCTCTTCTGTGCTTTTCCTCTCCAAAACCCATAACCTTAGCCTAAGCATGAAAAAAATCAGACACATCCAAGTTGAGGGATTCTAAAAATGCCTAACCAATATGCTTCAAATTGTCAATGTTATAAAAAACGGAAAGGCTGAGAAACTGTCATGGCAAAGAAGAGCCTAAGGAGACATGATGACTAGATGTAATGTGGTATCTTGGATGAGATCCTGGAATGGAAGAAGGGCACTGGATAATAAAGTAAGGAAATTTAAATAAATGTGGAATTTAGTTAATAATAACATAAAAATATTGGTTCACTAATAGTCATGTATTACCATAACAATGTAAAATGCTAATAATGGGGCCCCCCATTTTTTGCTGAGTAATTGGGAACTCTCTATATATACTATTTGCACAGTTCTCTGTAATTTTAAGACTATTCTAAAACAAAATGTTATTTTTTAATGAGTCTATGAAAATGATTTAAAGCTTAATTAGGTGAAGACTCCAGTTACCTCTGCTATTCCAAGTACAGTAAGCTTAATGTAGAAAATCAGCATTCCTGACATCTGTAAATAAGAATTTTTATCTCAATAAGCAATTGTTGTTTTTGTTGTTTTGAAGTTTTCATATGGAAAGAAAGGCATATGTAGATCAAATCAGAAAGTGGATGAACTCAATATTTTTTTCTGAAATACAGGAACCATGTGTTCATTTTTTAAGTAAAAAATACTATGTTATATTAAATTATATTTTAAATGGCATCAATTTAACAATAAAAATAAAGTTATGAAAACTCCAAATACAAAATAAAATTGCATTTTTTAAAAAAAAAATCTGTATTTCACGGAATCTCTTGAGGTTGGGGTTTCCAAGTATTTTTCAAGTTTCACTGATAAGATGGCCCAAGGAACTTCATGAATCTGAATTCAGAAATGTCTTAAGTGGAGAGGGGACAGGGACATGGGAGATATCTGTTTTGCTGATAATGATCTAATAGACATGGCTTGGCTCTGAACTGGTAGCTGCAACCTTCTTCTCTGGATTTCAGCTAAAATAATGTGGAGCTGCAGCAGACTGACCAGGGCTTCCTGAACCCTAGATCCCAGTGAGGACTACCACAGGTGTCTCCTGAGTGTAGCGAAGGTACAGCTGGTTCCCTATGGATTCAGCTCTGTGATGTTGGCTGAAAGTCATCCCTAAAGACCTGGTCTTTCATACTGAGTATGATTTTGTCAACATCCAATTCCCTGTATTAAATCATTTCCTTCTCAAAATGCTAGGGTTTTTGTTGTGTTCAACTGAGCAACGATTCTATAAGAGGCCAGGAAAGGAGTCATAAATAAGTGATTAGGACTTCATGCTGCATGTTAAATATTTAAGAATATTTTCCACTTTTACAGAAAATGTTATTTACCATCTTATTTTAAATAGAATTTAGTCTTGGTTTACCTTTTGTTTCTCCTCTTTAATGGATATACTGTAGAACTGTCTCTCTCTACTATAAGAATAAAGAACACTCTGCAAAAATGGTGGTACTAATTAGCACCTGACAATTGGCCTCAGCTTGGGGGTTATATGGGGGAATGGTGTGGACTGTGCTTCCACAATGGAACCATGAGATTAGATGCTGTGACAGGTAGAGAATAAGGCAACAGAAGAGGAAGTGGGCAAGTTGACCAGAATAGTGTTGCAGACTGTGTCACACATAGCGTGACATCCTTCCTAGTCCTGGTGTGTTTTCTTGTGCACAGAAGACCCTGCCATGTCACGAGTGAGTATGGCATTGCATTGCATGAGACAGTAGAGCAAAATTCATAAATTCCTACATTGTAGGCCAGATTCTTCAAAATCATTTAGTTTGGCCAAAATCATGTTCAAGAAACTTGAGCCTACATTGCAAAATGAGAGAGTACAATCAAAAATAGGGATTTCTAGTTTTGCTTGAAAAATGAGATCTGACAATTCTGGGAATACCTTCCAAGTATTCTAAGACTACCAACTCTGGCAATGAACAGTAGAGCTGAGTTCAAATTCCCTCTCATAACCACGCATACTCATCTTTATCACACAAATTACACTGAGCTGTGATTTCCTTTTTACTCACTTAACTTTCCCAGTGCATTGTGGAGTGATACAGTTCCTTTTACCCCTGTACCTCTCCCACCCTGACTTATATAGTATATTCCTATTAAAATATTAATGTGTTTTTTAATTATGGAGTCAACTTATCCACTATTAATTATGTTAACATTTATTGAGTTCCCAGGCACTGATCTGGGAGCTTCTCATTTAGGCAGTGAACACATTAGCATTGGTACAAAATCAAGGACATCAGAGGAAACAAAGTTAACACTGATGAGACTTCTTTGAGATTTCTTTAAAAGAAGGGTGGTATTTCAAAAAATAAGGTAGGTACAGGACAGGGTACTATTCTAGGGAGAAAAATAAAACCCTGGTATAAGGCACACCTAAAGAGTGAAGAATAGACCTGTTGCTATAACAAAGAACCCAAAGGAAATAAAGATGGAGAAGAATATAAGGGCCAAATGTCAGAACAAATAAAGGCCTGATTCTAAGGTTCAGACCTGATCCTATCCACACTGGATGCTATTTAAGTAGATGTGATGAAAAGTGGGGTAGAAATATTTAGGTGACAACAAATTGTAGAAAGCTTTACAGGTGGGAAAACCATGGCTTATAAAAGCAGGTGGTTTACAAAGTGTATATATATATATATGTCAAAACTCGTTAAGTTTTATACTTTAAATATGTGCAATTTATTATACCTCAGTTAAACTTCAATAAAACTGAACAGAGAACAGATAGGCCTTCATAAATATCCAATTTATATTCTCAAGGGCAGCGATGTTGCAGGGAAGGAAGTAAGCTAATCTTTATTAAAATCCTACTAAGGACAAAGCAACACCAACTTTGGATAAGGACTTTATCCAAACTATTCCAATTAGTCAGCTCTGCAACTCTCCACATGAGACATTATCAACACTATTTAGAGAAACTGAAATTCAAATATCAGCTCTAAAGGTCATAGAATTAGTGAGGGATTAGGTTTAGACTTGAACTCATGTCTACTTATTTTAAAGCCCTGAGATTCCAAGTGATTCTACACATAGTGAATATTAACATTGAACCTAGAACCAGCTTCATGCTCTAGTCTCATGACAAGTACCAAGGAAAATGGGTGGGAGCACACACATAATCCAAATTAAGGACTTTGATTTATGCGCATTGAGGTTATTATCTCACAATTTTCTTTTCTTGTAGTGGTCTCGTCTGGCCTTGGCATCAGGGTAATGCTGGCCTCAAAAAATGAGTTGTAGAGTATTCCCTCTTCTCCATGTTTTTGGAAGAGTTTGAAAAAGGTTGGCAAAATCCACTTCTTTAATTTAACTTCTTTTATTTATTTATTTATTTTAATTTAACTTCTTTAAATATGTGATAGAATTCACCATTGAAGCCATCTGATTCTGGGTTTTCTTTGCTGGGAGATGTTTGCTTCCTGACTCAATATTCTTACTCTTCTTACCTTTTATCGGTCTTTTCAGATTTTCTATTTCTTCACGACTCAGTTTTAGCAGGGGCTGAAGAGTGAGGAAATGAGATGTTGGTCAAAGAGTGCAAAGTTTCATTTATAAGATAAAAAATGCAGACCTAATATACAGCATGATAACTATAGTTAATAACACAGTATTTCATCCTTGAAATTTGCTAAAAAAGTAGATGTTAGGGCAGCCTTGGTGGCTCAGTGGTTTAGCGCCACCTTCAGCCTAGGGCGTGATCCTGGAGACCTGGGATCGAGTTCCAAGTCGGGCTCCCTTCATGGAGTCTGCTTCTCCCTCTGCCTGTGTCTCTGCCTCTGTGTGTGTGTGTGTGTGTGTGTGTGTGTGTGTGTGTGTGTCTCATGAATAAATAAATAAAATCTTTAATAAAAGGGAAAAAGAAAAAGAAAAAGAAAGAAAGAAAAGAAAGAAAGAAAGAAAGAAGAAGAAGAAAAAGAAAGAAAGAAAGAAAGAAAGAAAGAAAGAAAGAAAGAAAGAAAGAAGAAAGAAAGAAAGAAAGAGAAAGAAAGAAGAAAGAAAGAAAGAAAGAAAGAAAGAAAGAAAGAAAGAAAGAAAGAAGAAAGTAGACCTTAAGTGTTTTCACTAGAGAAAAAAAAAATGCACCTATGTAAGGTGATGGATATGCTAATTAGCTCAATTATGGAAATCACTTCACAGTGTATAGATATATCAAAGCATCACATTATACATCTTAAATATATATAATTTTTATCTGTCAGTTAAATCTCAATAAAGCTGGAGGTGGAAAAAAAAACAAATTAAAGACAGCAAAATTTACTTCAAACACTACTTTTACATTTTTCAGAGACCTTTCACATCTGAGATAAGATTTTATTTATTTATTTGAGAGAGAGAGAGAGAAACAGAGATAGTGAGAGAGAACATGAGTGGGAAGGAGAGGGTGAAGCAGGCTTCCTACTCAGCAGGGAGCTGGATTTGGGGCTTGATTCCAGGACACTCAGATTATGACCAAAGGCAGATGCTTAACCAACTGAGCCACCCAGGTGTCCCATCCTAAGACATTCTTAAACTGACTGGATATTTAGTGAAATTGAGAGACAGGAGAGAACAGAAAGATAAAAAGAGAGAGAGAGAGGAGAAGAAGACAGGAAGAAAGAAAGGAAGAAAAACAGTATAGATAGATGAAGACCATGTCTCTTGGTTTTTGTGCCCAATTCATACAATGTGAGCCTTCTTTTTTTTTAAGATATTTATTTATTTATTTATTTATTTATTTATTTATTTATTTATTCATGAGAGACATACCAAGAGAGAGAGGCAGAGACATAGCAGTAAGCCTGCTATGGGACTTGATCTCAGATCGCGGGATCATGCCCTGGGCCAATGGCAGATGCTCAACCACTGAGCCACCCATTTAAGCCTTCTGTTAAATGTCTAATTCAATCCAATCCATTTACCATGAATAGCATCAATTTCACCAATGAAAGCTTATTTCCAACACCAATTATGTCAATAAGTAAGCCAGTAATTTCACCAGTGGAAATCCATATGTTAGTTAACAACACATGTGGTTGTTGATCAGAAATAAGGATAGCAGAACTCCTAAGTGTGAACTTTCTGATACTAGCACTCTTCTTGGAGTAGAAATTCTCATTAGGGAAATGACAACACTAATAATATAACTAAACTGTATACAGAATATTTGATGCCTATCTTGAAGCATTTTAGAGTAATAAAAAGTGTTCTGTACAAATTTTGGTTTATCTAAATTAAAAGGTGCCATAATAAAAATGTAAAACACATTAGATAACTCTGAGTTTCAACACGTTGTTGAGTTACAGAAGTTAATTTAGGCAGAATGTCATTTTAATTATAAAGCAATGTTGGGTCACAACCTGGGTATGGTTTGCTGTCATTGCTGAATTTTAGGAAGCTTATTCTTTCATTCTGTTCATTTGCCCTCAAGTGGTTCAAACTGTTATAGTTCATTGTGGTTGATTTGCCTTCAATTATTGACTTCTTCAGTCATTTGGGAATTTTTGTTGATTTTCAATTTGGGACTATTCTAGAACTTTTCTTTACCAAACTTCAATTTCTTTGGAACAAATAAGAAATGTGTAATGGTCTCGAACATATTTCTTAATTTCTCTGTTCTTATGCTATCATTAATCAAGTATTATGTGCTTCAAAATCATCGTTTATTTGTCAATTACCTCTTTAAATCGACATGAATTCCTTCCTATGATAGAAAAGATAGTCATTGCTGTTTCACCATTAAGGAAAACAAGGTGCAGATATATTGATTCCATTTTCTTCACTGCAAATGGAGGAATGTACATTGTGGTCCAATATGGAATGACATATAAGTTGTGCAGTTTTGTCAAACATTAGGACAAAGATTAAGAATATATTTTTAGTCATTTTAATACATAGAATTTTGTTC
This sequence comes from Canis lupus familiaris, assembly GCF_011100685.1. Taxonomy (NCBI): domain Eukaryota; kingdom Metazoa; phylum Chordata; class Mammalia; order Carnivora; family Canidae; genus Canis; species Canis lupus. The sequence continues at coordinate 17,456,474 of NC_049244.1, read as the reverse complement.
CCCATTTCCCATGTTTAGTGTTCTGTGTCCTAAAAGTCCTTAAAAGTCTAGAAAATGCATCAGAAAAGCTAATGATAATTAATCTCAAAGAATCCCACATCTAGTCCATGTGACTATATCACTTTCTTGGGGTGGGGGAGAGTGAGTCATAACTGACCAAATTGTACTAACAACAAAATAATAGTAATTCTCATTTACAGTGGGTTTATCATTTTAGTTCTCATTTAAAAAAATACATATATATCTTACAGTATCCTTAAACAGAAGGGAAATGACACATTTTCAAATTTATACTTTAGTCTCTCTTGAGACACTATTTTAGAGGCCTAAGGCTACCATAAGATTGCAAATAATTTGCATGTTTTCTTTTAAATGAGTATCTTTTCAAGAAAGAAGAGATGTCAGTTTCCATCGTAAGCACTGGAAATGAGATCTGAAGAGTGAAGATGAGTTGCACAAAAGTTGATAAAAGAGTTGAACAATGGTCTAATTCTGGAACTGCTAAATAATTGACCATGGTACGTCCTCGTTGAAGGCCAGTTGCCAAAAATAACTTCTAGAAATGGGATGAGAATCTTGGTCAGAATTGAATTAATTTCCCAAAGAAAGAAGAACCCTATTTTGTCAATGCACAGTAATTTTATCTTCTCATAAAACTTTTACCACAGTCAAAAGCATGTGTATCATTGCTAATTTCCAACTTTTGCCCAAGAGCTGAATAGATATTTCCCATCTTATGGAGTTGTTCCTATGCAGGATGTCCTAGGAGCCTTGTTGATGTTTTGTAATTCTCTTACATTTTTTTTTTACCAGAGTGTCAAGTATGTGTATTATGGCTAATGTTCACTATTTGACTGAGACTGCATAAATATTTCCCAAATTATACAACTGTTTCATTTCAGAAGGTTATTTATAACTCATATTGGTCAAGGTCAAAAAATAAATATGCTGTATTTCCTCAAAGTAAATTATTATGGGGTACATAATGGAAGTGAAAAGAAAGATAGACTCTAGAGACCTTAGGAATCTCAAGAGAACTTTAGGGAGAAGCCCGAGGCCTGACTACCCCATGTTCTTTTAATAAGTGGGGGGAATCTTTCAGGAACATGAGGGAAGCTACAGGATTTATAAACCATGCACATACAATATTCCTGACTTCTCTTCACTTGAAGCTACGCATCATCTCCACAGGCCTGAATTTCAAAAAATACCAATGATTGGGAATAAAATGCCTTCTGGTATTATCTGAACATAACTTGCAATCTTACCTTAAGGCCTTGATTCATGCACCTGACAACTTCGATTTTCTGTTTATAATGCAGTATTGAAAAAAAAATAATGCAGTATTGTCTGCCTCCAAAAAATAATAGGCTTTATGGAATACATTGTGCATAATTTAATTCTTATATGCCAGGGAATTCATGACCCAGGAACATCCTATTTAATTTCTAGAATAAGTATAGCTCAACACACACACACACACACACACACACACACACCAATATAACATGAGCACACTTTTAGCTTTAAATTTGATTTTAATAATTGTATTAGGTGAATTTTTTAAATCACTCTGTGCAAAACATGAAGGGAAAAGCATATTTTGAAAACCATGTTGATAATTTAAACTGTTGGACCTTGGCAATGATAGATAAAATAATGTTTAGTGTTTGGCAAATATTTATCAAGAAAATATCTATTAAATGATAGATCAGCTAAAATTATATGTATTAAAAATTATTTTCCTCTGCCACGTTAATCAAGAAAAAGATAGTCAATGAATTAAATACATTCATATCTCAATTGGGTGTTTTACTTTATTGCAAACAGTAGAATTATCCAGTCGTTCTTGCTAACTGCACTAATATTCATGAAAATATAACAATAACTGAACAACCATTTTCCTTTGTATTTTTAGATCTGTACATTAGGGATATATACATCTATCAGAATTTTATATGACTTTGACCTCATTTTTGTTGAATAATGCCTTACCTTGTACTGTTGACTCCCTATCTAGTATGAATCAGTATATCAGGCTTCACTCTGTATCTATAATTCCTCTGGGGCAATACAGATAAATGTAGATCTCCACTTTCCTGAAAATTTTTAGAAAAACAGTTGAGAAAAATGAATGCTCATAATATGAACACTAACGCCAACTCTAGTACCCAATTTAATATCCACACTGATTCTAATTCTAATACCAACACTTACCGTGTATCAAGCAACCAGGTATCTTGAAGCTACCTGAAGTAGCTTCTTCCTTGTGGTGGAAATAGCTCTTATTAAATTCATTTTTCAGATAAGGAAATTAAAATAAAGAAGCCAAGTTCCCATAACCAGTAGGAGTGGAAGTTGATTTTGAGTCCAGATCTGTCTGAATCTAGAAGACATACACTTTCCACCTTACCTCAGACAAAACTAAGCAATGTGTCACTTGACATTTTTTACTGTGTAATATTGGAAATAGCATCATTCTTCTCATTTTAAAATCATTCCTTAGACTCTTCATTTTTTCTTGCAGTATATTCTTTTTACATCAAGGATTTCTAGTGTAAAATAGTTCTACCTTTAAAAAAAAAAAACTTCACAATGTTTCATTATATTCTGGAAAACTTGACTGGTTTATATTCTCTGTTGTCATTTCCTAGTCTTTCATTTGAGATTTTTCTCGTCACACTTCCACCTTGCTAGCTGCTTTTCATCAGTTGCAGACTGTCACAGGCCTGGGCATCTTCCACACCACCTTGACTCCTCTTCATCCCTCTAATCATTACTGCAGTACACTTAGTGAAGCTTATGGAAGAACAGAGCAAACAACACTCCTTCTTATTCTGCACTTTTATTTTTTTTAAGATTTTATTTATTATTTATTTATTTATTTATTTATTTATTTATTTATTTATCAGAGCAAGAGAGAGGGAGAAAAATCACATATAGGGGATAAGGGCAGAGGGAGAAGCAGACTCTCCGTTGAGCAGAGAGCCTGATGTGGGGTTTGATACCAAGACTCCAGGATCATGACCTGAGCCAAAGACTGATGCTTAACCACTTAACTGACTGAGCCACCCCGGAGCCCCACCATTCTGCACTGTTAGGCCCCACAAGCATATTTGGGCATATGAAAATCTCCCTACTGACAGGGTTAAACAATTTCAGAAATAGTTAATAATGTACAAGGTTCTAAGTAAAAAGCTGAACCAATTTGGATCTTCTCTTAGGTCTCACAAAGTGAGGGCTTACAAAAAGAGGTCTTCTGGTGGGTGGGGGCCAACCTGAGTCATAATCTCAAGTCTGAGCCCTTTTTCCAAGTATCTCATACTGAAAACTCCTCTCCCTTTCATCAAGAAAAGCCCCGTGTCGAAAGATGTTCCCCCATTCATCAATAGGAAAGAGCAAATTTAAACAACGAGATACCACTATACCTCTATTAGAATAGCCAAAATGAGGAACAACACCAACTCCTGACAAGGATATGAAGCAACAGGTACTCTCTAACACTGCTGGTGGGAATACAAAATGGTACGGCCACTCTGGATGACATTTTGACAGTTTCTAACGAAACAAAGCATGCTCTTACCATACAATCCAGCATTACAATTCTTGGTATTTACCCAAAGGCATCGAAAACATCGACACAAAAACCTGCACATAGATGTGCATAGCAACTTTATTCATAATTGCCAAAATTTGGAAGCAACCACCATGTCCTTCAGCAGATGAATGGATAAATAAATTATGGTGCATCCAGACAAAAAATAGTATCCAGTGCTAAAAAAAGTGAACTATCAAGCCATGAAAAGTCATGAGGAACCTTAAATGTATACTACTAAGGGGAAGAAGCCCATCTGGAAAAAGCTACATACTTATAGCAGCAATGGAAAAATCAATGGAACAATTATAGCGACAATGGAAAGATCAACGGTTGCCAGGGGTTAGGGAGAGGGTTGGGATGGATAAGCGGAGCATAGAGGATGTTTTAGGGCAGTGAAAATATTCCATATGATATTATAATGATGGCCACATGTCATTAGACATTCACCAAACCCATAGAATGTACAAAACTAAGAGTCAGTCAGGTAAATTATGGACTTTGGGTGATCATGCTATATCAATGTAGGTTTATCAACTGTAACAAATGTTGGGATGTTGACAGTAGGGGAAGCTTACATGTACAGGGGTGGAGGTGTATGAGAACTTCTGTACTTTCTTCTCAGCCTTGTTATGAACTTCAAAGAGTTGTAAAAAAATAAAGTCTATTTAAAAGGAAAAATTATCAGGAAAGTCTTTTCTTTTTATTCTTAAAATTATATTCTTTTCAGATTCCTACCAATGCTAACTGAACCTAAGAATCCCTTAAGCACAAAATCTCTAAGGAAGAAGTAGCATTCAAGGACAAACATTTTAGCTTGCTGGGTTTTTTTTTGTTTTGTTTTGTTTTTCAGACACACTCCAAAAGAAGCACTTTTAGATGGAACATGGTTTTCTCCATTAGCAAGTACATACCTGCCCTTGGAGTCAAAGGGCTTCCATTGTTACGCTTTTTAGAACTTCTGGTTTCTTTTCTTCTCTACTTGAGGTGTCAACTAAAGTCTCAAAAAGTTCTGTTAGTCTTGAATAATGGAAATGAGAATATAAATATGGGTTAAATTCTTTTTCATTTTGAAGTCTTCTTGAGATAAAGGTTGGTCAACAATGCTTCCTGCCCTGACTACCTTGTTAAACTAGATGTAATACCCTCTGTCCAGTTAAGTGTTGCTTAATTGTATTCCTCTCTAATTTAAAACTACAACCTTGAAAAAAAGGATGCAAGCAATTAATCTAATTTTCAAACATTTTCTTTACACCACAAGATCAGTTTTATGAAAAATCAGTATTTTTTAGAATACATGCGAACATTATTCAGTAAGTTTACAAAAGAATTGTATTAAAAATTATAAGGAAGAAATAATAAATAAGCTGAATCTAAGAGGTGTAAGGCTGAAAAAAAGGATTATTTCTTGTTTGATATCAATACCTACTAGGCAGTTTTAATAGAAATCAGATTTCATTTATCAGAATTTGGTTTTTCAATAAAAACATGATTGCTAGCAATGGCTGGGAGTGTTCGTAATAAAGGAAGGTCAAGAACCCAATTTAGACGACAGAGAAGAGAAGAAAAAGAGAATCCAGAAGAAAAGATAAATTTATAGTTTATAGTTCACAGTTAGTGTCTGGATGCAAAATGCCTCTGGAGACTGAATGCAAGATCATTTGTTCATCTCGATCAGATACTAGGAATTATTTAGGTATGTGTGTGTATTAGTCTTTCATTTATTCAGTTAATTATTACTTGTGGGATCTACTGGGTGGGATGGGATACAAAGGCCCACTCAGTGGCATTTTCAATGATTTATTCAATAGGTAACATGAGACATGTATACATATAATTCAGTCAATGATGTATCAATGGTAGAGTATGCTAATCTAAAGCATTGCTGGGACACCTGAGTGGCTCAACAGTTGAGTGTCTGCCTTTGGCTCAGAGTGTGATCCTGGAGTCTTGAGATCGAGTCCCACATCAGGCTCCCTGCATGGAGCCTGCTTCTCCTTCTGCCTATGTCTCTGCCTCTGTGTGTGTGTGTGTCTTTCATGAATAAATAGATATTTTTTTAATTTTCTTAAAAAAATTAAGCATTGCTTACTCAAATTGTGTTCTGCAGACCTAGGGCAATCTAGGAAGTGTTTGTCACCTCTCCATGATAAGCAAAGCACAGAATTTGAGAGTAACTGTGTAGAAAATCTGGTAACATTTGATGTTGCTGCAGCATTCCATATGATCAGTGCTCATGAACGTTGCATCCAACAGTAAAAATCGGGGAATGATGTTTTGTATAGGTTTTTATTTTTCTTGTACTTAATTTTTATAGTAATTTATAAATATATCAGTCTGCAATGGATTAAGGATGGGGGGGAATACTGTCCTTTAATTGATATTTTTAAAAACATTGTGAAAAAAATCCAATCTTAAAGTTCAGAAGCTAGGAGGAGGGGCTCTACCCCAAGGTAAAAATGAAGGCTTAATGAAGAATCTGGTATTTTGAAGAGGTCTTAGAGCATGGCTAGGGCTTTAAAAGGTGGAATAGGATTACGCGTTATATTTTGGGAAGAAAAAATAGCCTGAATTTAAAGTGTGCTTGAAAAGCAAGTAAATGACTTTGGCAACAATGGAACAACCACAAAGACAACTGGGGTGGTGGGTAGGGGCTGGAGGCTAGAATGAATAGAATGTCCAGAAAGGAACATGGATGCATTATTTGGCTTTGTAATAAGTGAGATATCTAGATAGTAGAATATTATAAGAGTTGTATCTTTTAGTGGGCTGCAAAAAAGATTGAAAATGATAATCTTAGAAACCAGAAGACCAGTTAGAGAACTATTGTGATAGAAGGGAAGCAGGTAAACAGGGCTTGACCTGGGTGCTGGAAGAGAGAACATGGCAAGAGTGGATTAATACAGGCTTTCAGGAAAACCCAAATTCTATTCCTGTTCAGCACCATGCACAGAACCTGACCCACAGGAGACATCCACTGCTGTCACTTTGTGGAGCTAGAGAGATTTAGAAAAGGGCCCAAAGGACTACCAAAAATCTGAAAATGTGTAGTCTAAAATGAGGACAAGATAGGCTCTATTTTAGGCATGGTCAAAGTTACACCTATTTTAAATGTGGCATTAAGAGAAGAGATGGGGTGGAAATACCAAGAGTCAGTCAGCTGTTGAGGTTTCAAAGGTAAGGACATAACATGTCTAAGAGAAAGAATGTAGGGAAAGGATAATGCTGAGAAGGCTAGAATGCCAACTGAGAGGTAAGAGGAGGGCAATTGTACCTTTCAGACTCATCAGCAGGGAGTCGGAAAGGTACAATGGCAAAGACACAGCTTCAGGATTCCAGAAAGGAAGATTTTTCAGAAGACACATCAACCACACTCTGTGGGATCATGAGATCTCTGGCTGGGGAGGCTAGAAGATTTTTGGCATGTTTAGAGAGAGACATTTTCTCATTGTGGCAAAGTTCATAGTGAGTTGGAGCAGTTTGGGGCAAGATTAAATAGTGAGAAACAATAATCAGGGGTGAAAAGTATCTCTTAGAAAGAGTTCAATATAGTTTCAAATTATGAAAAACGTGATAGAAATCTACCTGGGGTGAAGGTGATAGAACTGAATGAAGGCTGAGGGTGGAAGTGGGGAAGCAGGTATGGAGGAGAGCTGTGTGGAAAGGAAAGCTCACTAAGGGCACAAGTGTTTGGAAGAAGCAAGAAGGCTGAAGACTTGAGAAAACAAGTAGCACCTAGGAAGTGAGAATTCGGAATGTGTATTCTGAGGAAGGAAGTGGGCAGAAGAGACAGGTGACCTTCTATAACCTGGAAAACAGAGGCACTGGTAATTTTTAAGAGAAAGTGGCTTAAGTGACTCAGCTAAGTTTTATCTTGGTTCAGCTGATCCACATCAGGCTGCACCTACTGATCAGGACTTTCTCCAACAGGACCCCAGTCAGGTTTTACGGGGTGGGAAGTGAAAATTGAGTAGCTGTCCCTACAATGGAGGCATAGGCAGCAGTTTGTTTACTTTCACCAAAATTTAAGATGAATTCCTGTTTTCCTGTTTTCGTGCTCCTTGCTCAAGTTCCTATAAAACATGAGAACAGTATTTTCTAAGAACTATTTTTGCACACCTTATGGTTTATCAGCTAGTCAAAGTTCATGGAGCTGGGAACAAGACAAAATCAGAAAGAGAATAGGGTAAAATGAAGGGGAAAAGAGTGTGCCACCCCAAAGTATGCCTCTTTGGCATATTGATTATTTTGAATTGGTCAATTTTTTTTTTTTTTAGATTTTATTTATTTGTTTAACAGAGAGCACATAAGCAGGGGAAGAGGCAGGCATTCAGAGAGGGAGAAGCAGACTCCCCACTGAGCAGGGAGCCTGATGTGAGTCTCAATTCCATGACCCTAGGATCATGACCTGAGCTGAAGGTAGATGCTTAACCCACTAATCCACCTACACACCCCTGAATTGGTTATTTGTAAGAAACAGACACAGGTAAGCTCTGAGAACTGGGTAGAAGTTATCCTTTTGTGAGAGATATTTACATCCAAAGGGAACTCTCTATGTGTAAAATTGTGTTCCAGTCTGTATCAGGAAGAGAAAGATGACTCTAAGCCTCTAGAACTCTTATCAATGGAAAAGAAAATAACTTAAATCTGCATAACAACCCCACTGTGTGTTTCCTGTGTTGTTTCCTAGGCATTTTGTAAACAGCCATGACTGGCCTCCTCACCAACTCAAAATCTTCTCTTGTATGTAGCTGAAGATGGTATTGAAGTGGTATCTTGGAGTATATGGGGGAGTTGCTTAGTCTTCCTGGGTGTCCCTCATTTATACACGAAATATACATGTTATTAAACTTTTGCCTTTCTCCTGTTCATCTGCTTTTTATTACAAGGGATTCTCAGGGAAGAACCTAGAAGGGTAGAGTAAAAAATTACTTTTCCTTCCCCACAGAAGATAGAAAGCAGAGAGAGAATCAGGGACCCTCCATCTTGTTTATTGTAGTCTTTCTACATCTTTATTTCTTGTCCTTCTTTCTTATTCTCTCAGCCACTGACTTTATCCTGAATGACTGGCACAGGATAAGTTGAAATCATTCTTTCCTTGAACAGTCTTTCTTCTCACCTAATTCTTAGTTCTCTCTCTGCTGGTCAAGCAGCATACATCCTGGGGGGATTTCCTGGACTCCTAGGCTCAATTGATCTTTTTCTCTCTCAGCTCTTCCTTTTCAATAACTGAAGATTTCATCCATTCCCAGCTTTGCCACAACCTGTAGCTAGGGTAGCATCATAAAAAAGCATTCATTAGGGGATCCCTGGGTGGCGCAGTGGTTTGGCGCCTGCCTTTGGCCCGGGGCGCGATCCTGGAGACCTGGGATCGAATCCCACATCAGGCTCCCGGTGCATGGAGCCTGCTTCTCCCTCTGCCTGTGTCTCTGCTCTCTCTCTCTCTCTCTCTCTCTCTCTGTGACTATCATAAATAAATAAAATTAAAAAAAAAAAAGCATTCATTACTCAGTGCCTTTGGAATCAAGCAAAAACTTAACACTTGGCTCTGCCATTTCTAGGTTGTGTAACTTTTGGCTACCCAGTAAGTTAATTTCACCTATGCAGCTTTTTCATCTTCAAAGTGAGGAAAATAACATATTGCAAAGATTACATTAATTGAAATAACAGTGGTAAATTCCCTGTTACATTGTCAAGAACACTGAAGAAATGATAGTTTTTATTAATACCGTGGGTATAGGGCTCATATTTACACCTGTCATTCTCTGCCTGCTGCATCTCTGCCATAGCTATAATATTCACTGGACATGTGCAGACACAGTTCTGGCTAGCCTTTGAATTAACTAGAGACAAACCTAAAAGGAGTAGCCTCCTTCACTAGGAGGTGGAATCTGGAAAGAGTTGACCACTGTCCTCTCAGTATCCTGGAAGTAAGCAGACATAAGAGTGTCCCATTATTCATAGACATCCCTTCCAATACCCTTTTTTCTCCTAAGACACAGCTACCTGACTTTTTAGTTAGTTTTACCTCTTCCCGGGGCAGATGCTGTTTTTTACCCCCTGCAAATACCTTCCCTTTTAAATTTTTCTCTTTTTTGAGATGTATGCTCCTGCTTCCAGAACTACATGGAAGGCTTTAACATCACCCACATTTCTGGGGTTGAACTTAGTAGCGGCCCCTCAAGGACAATAAGCATCTATCAAGCACCTACTACATGCTCAGGGTACCCTTCTATTAGCATATCAAGGCTTTCTTTTGGAAAGTTGAGATCACTGTTAGCCACTCATACCATATCCTCCAGTTCTTTCTATTATTCCTCTGCATTATACAAACATGTTTTGTTTCCTCTGGGGGATCCTGCTGTATATGTGGACATACACAGACACACACTACAAAGCAGTATACACAAATAAGTATCATCAATGAGAAACCCTACAGGTGGAGATTCACAAGCATCCCTCTTATTTCCTCCCAAGGGCCTCAAGTCAGTATGGTTAAGTCCAGATGCAGAGAACAAAAATTTTCTCTGACATGAATACTTGACATAGAGCAAGAATGGCTGCACATAGGGTGCTCCTGATGGGTAGGCTGAAACAATAAATCTTTGGTGCCCAATGGCATGGAAGCTCTAACTTCCATCCCTCTGCTCTTTATAAATGTCCCCTATCCACATGATTGAATCCAGAGGTTGCAAATTAAACTAGTATCTCAGATGTTAAATCTAGCCAGCAGATGGCCAAAGGGTATCATAATCTGTTTTGGATTAGTTGCTAAAAAGAGAAAGATTAAATGTGAAACTCTGAAATTCCAGATTCCCTCCTCAGTCATTTCAACCCACCTAGCCCTGGGATGCATTGCACCTTGAAACCCCCATGTCACACAAGGATGCTTCTTAAAGAGAGTTGTTCTTTTTCATACACCCTCATATGGGGTGCCAGGAATCCCCAAACAAAGCCCCTTCCCAGCAGACATCTCAATGGCAGAGCTTTCCTGTGACTGACAACTCACTGCAAAATAGTTCTCACACACAATTCCCACTTTCTCCAAGGCCTATAAATCCATCTGTGCCTTTTGTTGGAGCATGACAAAGAGAGTAGGAAGCAGCCACCTGGGCTTTTACAGGAAGCAGGAACCAGAGGGAGCCAGGTCTCCCTGCTCCAAACTGTTTCATTAAATAATCACTTAACAACTTCTGCCAAGACCCTGTTCCTGCTTAATTACTTGCTTGCTTTCTTCTTTCTCTTTTCAACTTTTTTAAATTGAAAATCCAAACCAGGCCTGTCACAATCTAAGAAGTCAGATTGCTTGAAGACATCTTCTGACTCTGTCTCATTAGGTGTCCAGCCACTGAAAAATGTATGATGGTTGAAGAAAAAGATGTAGGAGCAAACAAATGCAAAAAAATAAAAATAAAAAAGCAAATTTACCAACAAGGTCTAGTGAGGGAAACAACACTTTGAAATACAACTTGCTTTTCTATTTAATAAGGATAGCAATAAACTGCAGTCGCACAAATGAAGTGGAAGCCTAAGTATGATTTCTGGTAAATGATGGTTGCAGTCATTAATAGGGAAAACAAACATCAGGGAGTGGACACAGCTAGTGAGTCCCTATTGTCTTAAAGGGATGTGAAACCAGGTGGAGAGTCTCAAATCTGTGCCTAAAGAACAGGGAAAGACCACCTGAGCAATTAAATCAGAAATAGGGACTCAGTACTTTGGTCATGTAAAAAATGCTTTGCATTATTACCAAAATCAAACTTTAGATCCCACAGACTTATATCATACTTCTTATATTGAGTGCCATGAATGAATTTCTTCAAAATATTTTATTTAATATTAATGGTATTTTATTACTAATAAATATTAAATATCAGCAATATTTGATTTAATAATAGATTTCATTTATGTTTAAACATTAAACTATTATTTCAAAATTTGATCAGTATAAAAATATGACAGATACTTTACATTCTGTATTTGTATTAGGTCTTCAAAATCTGGTGTGTATTTTTTTAAGATTTATTTATTTATTTGAAAGAGAGAGAGAGAGTGGAGGAGGTAGGGCTTCTGCCACTGGAGAAGGAGAAAGAAACACAAGCAGACTCGAAGGAGCCTGATGCGGGGTTCAATCCCATGACCTTGAGATCACAATCTGAGCCAAAAACAAAGTTGGATGCTTACCTGACTGCACCAGCCAGGTGCCCCTCTGGTATGTAATAATTGACAGCACCTTGGACTAGCCACAGTTAAGCACTCAACAGCTACATGTAGCTAATGGCTCCCATATTCTATGACTACCAGTATTTAGTATCTTTTGTTTCATATTTTCTTTATATTATGTCAAAGCACCTCAATTTTACCTCCCAACCCTCATACAGAATATTTTATTCCTGCAAACTATTAGAGCATCTCAGAACTTTTTTGTTCTCTTACCATTTTTAATAGAACTATCTAGTTCTTGTGTAATAAATCCAATAACTGCTCACAGCCATACACTATAATTAAAGATTTAGTTATTTAGTTATTTTGTTTTGTATTAGGGCTCTTCTATTCCAGTTTTCTTTCCCCTGGATTCAGTTTTGTATTTGTTTACTTTGGCAAGGTGATCTTTGTATGATCATATTTAAATGTAGGCAGGAGATGTGGTTTTCTTCAGATTGCATGCACACATGAGCAGAAAGCTGGCTGTTAGGCTAGGGAACAAGGCGGGTCCTTATGGGGGTCCTACCATGGCATTGACAATCCTAACTCTTCCCAACTAATCTTCATTAGTTTAAGAAAAGCTCTTGTGGTCTTTGGTGGGGAGGGCCGGTGGAACACAAAAGAGCTACACAAGCCAGCTCTATGATGGAGGATATATGTTGGGTTAGGGGAGGCACTAATGGCTTTTCCAAATTAGAACTTTCTATTAACCAGTCCCCCTTCATATACTTCCCACTTCTCTACTGGCAATGTTGAGCACCGCAGTTTCTTTCTACCTGGATAATGTCTGTCCTGTTTTATTTATCAATAAGCTTTTGGTTTCTAAGTACATTAGAAACTCTCACTAATGACCTCGACAGCCATGCCCCTCACACAGTTTCCTTCACTATTAGGGCTTGTCTTGGTTTGGGGTCCCTAGAAGGAGTACTTGAGAAGGAAAATCTTATTGCAAGTGATTTAGCAAATTTCAGTAATGGCATTAGAAGAAGAGCAGACAGACATTGACTCAAATCTGTTGATGTGTTAAGTGCAATTTGATCTAATTGAGAGATTACCACTCTCTGTATCCAGGGAGTTCAGAAATTGGTGTGGCTCTACATTTAAGTAGCAGAACTTAGTAATGACTAAACTGAGAGATGTTTAGGGATCTCCAAAGAGTCCTGTTGTCATTTTCTTTCATAAGAAAATTCCAAAGATAAATATAAGGAATGTTAATGAGCATACTGAGGGGAAAAACCATCAGAGGCAAACTGTCACAGAATAGTACAATCACAAAGTGCTATTTTCAGGAAGTGTCCTACCACTTTCTGCAGGAACTTCTTCTACAGCTATGCACACATCATATATTAAAAGTAAGGCCTAGCTAACAGTAAGAGAAGCAATAGCTAAAACCATTACATACACAATACTGGAGTTGAATAGACATGCAAACCTAACTCTGTAGTAAACGATACTGGAATCAAGCAAAAAAAAAACAAAAACAAGGGGATCCCTGGGTGGCGCAGTGGTTTAGCGCCTGCCTTTGGCCCAGGGCGCGATCCTGGAGACCCGGGATCGAATCCCACGTCGGGCTCCCGGTGCATGGAGCCTGCTTCTCCCTCTGCCTATGTCTCTGCCTCTCTCTCTCTCTCTCTGTGTGACTATCATAAATAAATAAATTAATTAAAACAAAACAACAACAAAAAAAAAACCTTAGCTGCTACACAATAAAGTAACTACACCTAGAAGTTATGGCTGTTGGCCAACCAAATAGCTAAGTCATCAAAACTAATGGCTTGCTCAATAAGACCTACACCAAGACCTTAATCTCATTGTTACCACTAATCTAAAGCTACTATGTCATACCCTATGCTTGGCCCTAAGTAATTTCTTGCCTGCAAAACCTACTTTAAAGTCACTCCCCTCAAGGCCTAACACCCTATAAATACCTTGTCTTAATTTCCCACAGCTCCCTCAATGTGCTGGTCTCTCTTGATGCAGTAAATCTGATCAATTTAGTTTTGCTAAATTAAAACCATAGTGAGAGATCACTTTGCCTGTTAAAGTGGCACAAAAACAAGTGATAACAAATGCTGAGGAGGATGTGAAGAACAGGGAACCCTTGTGCACTGTTGGTGGGATTGTAAATTGGTGCAGCTACTATGGAAGACAGCAGCTAGGAGCCTCATGAAATTAAAAATAAAACTACTATACAATATAGCATTTCCACTTTGGGGTTATATCTGAAGGAAATGAAAATACTAACTCAAAGAATATTTGTACCCTATGTTCATAGTAGCAGTATTTACAATAGCTGAAGCATGGACACAACCTAAGTGTCTATCAACAGATATGAATGGATAAAGAAGTTGTGAGATGATAGTTAGATAGTTAGATAGATAGATAGGAATACTTTTCAGCCATAAAAAATGAGGAAATCCTACCATTTGCAACAACTTGGATGGACCTTAATGATACTATCATAAATGAAAGAAGTCATACAAAGAAAGACAAATGCTATATGATCTCACCTATATATGGAATCTTAAAACAAGAAAACAAAACACCAAACTCATAGAAAAAGAAATTATATTTGTGGTTGCCAGAGGCAGAGACAGGGAAGGAAGAATTGGAGGGAGGTGGTTGAAAGGGGCAAACTTCCAAAAAGAGAAAAAAAAAAAAAAAAAAAGAACGAACTTCCAGGTTTAAGATAAATAAGCAGTGGAGAGGCGATGTACAATATGACTACAGATAACACTGCTGTGTGATATGTAGGAAAATTGTTAAGAGAGTAAATCCTAAGAGTTCTCATAACAAGGATAATTTTTTTCTTTTTAATTGAATTCACATGAGATGATGAATTTAATCAAACCTAGTATAAAGGGCAGCCCCGGTGGCTTAGCGGTTTAGTGCCGCCTTGAGCCCAGGGTGTGATCCTGGAATCCCAGGATCAAGACCCACATCGGGTTCCCTGCATGGAGCTTGCTTCCCCCTCTGCCTGTGTCTCTGCCTCTCTCTCTCTCTCTCTCTCTCTCTCTCTCTCTCTGTCTCTCATGAATAAATAAATAAAATCTTTAAAAAAAACCTAGTATAGTAATCATTTTATAATATATATAAATCAGACTCATTCTGTATACCTTAAACATGGACAGTGATATACGTAAATTATTTCTCAATAAAACTAGAAAAAAAATTAAATAAATTTTGCTGATCAAAGGCTATTCCACTCGTCAATAGTCAAGAACTGTTTTTGCCTTGTTGATTGGGAGCCTATGATGTACCAGATACCATGCTCAATGCCTTATATACATTGTATCGAATCTTTACAACTCTGCAAGGTAATGTTGCTGTTCCCAATGTACAAAGAAGAAATTGAGACTCAAGGAGGTGCCCTTCCCTTCCCCTCTACACAGGTAAGAAGTGGTAGATCCAACATCTATCTGCCTCTAAAAACTTTTGGCATGCCATGTAAGCCATTAGTCATTTGAAAATACAGCATAGAAACTTACATCTCTAGCTCATTCTCTACACTAAAATTGATTTTGAATGCATCAATGATTACAATGTAGGCTACCTTTATAAATTCCTACAAGAACACTAAGGGAATCTTCAATTCTATCAAAGCAACTCTGGATGGGCTCCTGAATGGGAGCTGGTGACCACAAAGACCAAGCCATGATTAGAGGATTGGAACTTTCAGCCCCACCTCCCATCCTCCAGAGAGGCAGGAGGTAGAAATAAAGTGAATATTTGGGGATCCCTGGGTGGCACAGCGGCTTGGCGCCTGCCTTTGGCCCAGGGCGCGATCCTGGAGACCCAGGATCGAATCCCACGTCGGGCTCCCAGTGCATGGAGCCTGCTTCTCCCTCTGCCTATGTCTCTGCCTCTCTCTCTCTCTCTCTCTCTCTCTCTCTGTGACTGTCATAAATAAATTTAAAAAAAATTAAAGTGAATATTTGATCATCTCTGTATGAATAAACCTCTATGAATTCCTAATAGTAAGGGGTTCCATGAACTTCCAGATGGACAAACACATCCATGTTGGGTAGTGACACACGCCGACTCCCCAGGGACAAAAGTTCCTGCACTCGGGACCCTCCCAGAGGGCAAATATACCTTGCCCTTGGTATATTTCCATCTGCCTGTCTATATTCTTTATCACATCCTTCAATAAATTGGTAACCGTAAGTTTTTCCTTGAGTTCTATAAACAGTCCTAGCAAATTAATCAAACTTTGGAATGGATTGTGTGAATCTCTGATTTATAATCAAATTGGACAGAAGTTATGGGTGATCTAGGGATTTAACACTTGCAATTGGCATCTGAAGTGTGGTAGGAGCAGTCTCGTGGGACTGAACCCTTAATCTGTGGGATCTGATGCTGTCTCCAGGAAGATACTACAGAATTGAGTTAAGATAGCACAGAGAATTGCTTGATGTGGGGAAAAAGCTTCACACATTTGGTGACCAGAAGTTTGAGAAGTGCTGTGTGTGTAGTAAAGAAAACTCACAGAAAGGAAAGACGCAGTAGGGAAGACTGGGTTTTTCCCTATGAAAGAAGGAAAACTGAAGTTTCTTTTTTTATTCGGAAATAATATGAGTGGGGGTGTGCTGAGGTGGCTCAGTCGGTTGAACATCTGACTTTTGGTTTCTTCTCGGGTCATGATCTCAGTGTCCTTAGATATGCCCCAAGACAGGCTTACACTCAGCATGGAGTCTGCTTGTCCCTCTGCCTCTCCCCCAATCCTTGCACATGCACATGCCCACATGCTCTCTCTCTCTCTCAAAGAAATAAATAAAATCTTTAAAAAAAATAATGAGGTCTCTTATGCTAATTATATTTTTCTAATACATTGAATATAAGCACAAACTATTACATTCAATAATATTTATATGTGAAATATTTAAAATAATCATATACCACACTTTGTACCAACTGGCCAAGGGGCCCAATTGCAAAAGACTTTCTCTAAAAAGTGCACCTTCTAGAAAATTCACTATATTTCAAAGCTGATCTTTTGCCTGGCTCAGAAACTTAGAAATTCAGATCTTGTCATTATCCCCCAGTTGCACAAATTCTAGGTTTAATCAAACTGACAAATCTTATAAGACAACTGTAGAAAGCCAGAATGCCAATTTAAGAAAATGTGATGAAAACTACGATTGCCAGCTAGTTTGGGAGTTCATATCAGTATGACCGGAACACCCTCTCCCTATAGACAATATATCCCTAAAGTGAACTAACAACCTGAAGTGTTTCTTCCAGACAGTAGGATCAGAGCAAGGTTGCTAAGTAATGACAGTCAAGCCTTGCTGACCTGGAAGCAAGCAGTCCTGTCTCTCTAGGATGACCTGGAAATCACTTCAGCACACATAAAGTCAATTCCATAACTGCTCTCAGCTGTCAGCGATATTCCCAAATCAGGGACAGGGTGTGGGGTAGAAAAATAACTTGTTGATTTCATTTGCTTTTTGGGGGAAATGACACTCAAAGAATGTCATTAATAATTCTAATAGGGGATCCCTGGGTGGCGCAGTGGTTTGGCGCCTGCCTTTGGCCCAGGGCATGATCCTGGAGACCCGGGATCGAATCCCACGTCAGGCTCCCAGTGCATGAAGCCTGCTTCTCCCTCTGCCTGTGTCTCTGCCTCTCTCTCTCTCTCTCTCTCTCTCTGTGTGACTATCATAAATAATAAATAAAAATTAAAAAATAATAATTCTAATAAGTGGTAAGGCCATAGTTCTTTCACAGATCTATCTAATTATAAAGTGCATGTTTTTTCCATTATATTCTATGTCCTCACTAGCTAGGCCAACATCTTCAGTCTATTTTGATTCTCTGAAATTCTGTTGCTAAAGCTGTAGAAGGATGTTATTATTTTTTTTTTACTTGCAGTTTCTCCTGTATAGAAGATGTAAAAACTGAATTCTTGAGAATTACTGGTTCCAACACAGAGGGTTGAGTTGTTACAGCCCATCTCTTCTGCTGATTATAATGAAAAGTTCTGGATGAAACACAAAAAACTACCCAAGGATGCTAAAAAAATAAAAGCAGATGGATTAAGGATGGATGTCAAAATTTAGAGAAGTGACTGCTTGGGTAAGTTTCTCTGTTTTCTTTTTTCTTTTGACAGCTTCTCACACAGAGCTGTGAGGTGGTGGCAGCAGCACAGACAGCTAATATTTGAGTGAAAACCCAGTATTTTGAATCAGAGAAACCAGGAAAAAGAGCCCTTGGTAGCTAGAGGGTGGGGGGAGCATCCCATAGTGGAGAAAGCCTCAGAAGATACCTCCTAATTTTCTGTGTGAACCTGTTCATCCTGAGGCACCTGAAGTGAACAGAAATATATAAGTCCTTAACAGAGAAATAGGAATTATAAAAAAAAAATACCTAAATAGAGATTTTAGAACTGAGAAATAAAATATCAAAAAGTTTTAAAACTCACTGTGTGGGCTTAAGAAGGAAGATGAAAGAAGAGCATCAATGAACTTTAGGGTAGAAAATAAAATTAACCTATCTAAAAAACAAGGAAAAAATTTTTAAAAAGAAAACAGAGCCTCAGAGACCAAGGAGACAATATCAAAAGATGCTGCACGTTAGTCATTGGAATTTCAGGAAAGAAAATGAGCTGGAGGAAACATAATATTGGAAGAGATAATTTCTGAAAATTTCTCATGTTTGGTAAGAGTTATAAATTTACAGATTCAAGAAACTGTGAAATCCAAAATAGGAGAGATTCAAGCAAAACCATTAGATAGACAAATTATAATGAAACTGCTGTAAAATGTAAAACACAGATAAAGAAAAACTGTAAAGAAAGCCATAGAAAAATGATATATTACATGCAGGGAAACAGTGATTTAAGTGACTGTGGGTTTCTCATTAGAAAATATGGAAAGAGCCCAGATGTCCATTGACAGATGAATGGATAAATAAAAAGTGGTATAGATATACAATGGACTATTAGTCAACCATCAAAAAGAATGCAATCTCGCCATTCCCAGCAACATGAATAGAATTAGAGGGTATTGCATGTGATGTAATGGGCACTGAGTGTTATATGCAACTGAGGATCACTAAATTCTACCCCTAAAACTAATAATACACCATATGTAAACTAAACTGAATTTAAATTCAAAAAAAAAAAAAAAAGAGAGAGAGAGAGAAAAGAAAACATGGAGGCAAGAAGACTGTGAAATAATATCTTAAAAGTGTCCAAAGAAAAGAACTTTCAACTCAGCAATCCATATCCAGTGAAAATAGCTTTCAGGAAGGACTGTGACAATAAAGAAAATCTCAGGTGAAGAAATAGAATTTATTACCAGCAGAAGAGCTCAAGATACTAAAGCAAGTTCCTCAGGCTGAAGGGGAAGGGTATCAAAGAGAAACCTGCATCTTCAGGAGTGAAGGAAAAGCAACAGAAATGATACATATCTGATCATGGTAACAAAAAAAAAATTACAAAATATATATGACTTAAAAGTAAAAATCATAAAATTGTCTGATGGGGTTTTCAATGCACAGAGTTACTTATAATCCATCTGTCATGGTGACAGAAAGGTCAATTGTGGAGTTCTATATGGACATATGTTGTTGCAGCATGTCTGTTTTACTTGAAGTTGTACAATACTAACTCTAAGTGGACTCTGAAACCTTAAGTATGTATATGGCAGCCTGAGAAAAATGCACATACAGAGAGCCAAAATGTCAAAAGTAAACTAACATGAAATACCAAAAATTATTCAAATATTCCAAATAAAGGGAAAAAAGGAAACAAATAAACATGAATCAGGACTAAGAAAGAAGGATGCCTGGGTGGCTCAGTTGTTGAGCATCTGCCTTCAGCTCAGGTCGTGATTCCAGGATCCTGGGATGGAGTCCCACATTGGGCTCCCCCCAGGGAGCCTGCTTCTCCCCCTGCCTATGTCTCTGCTTCTCTGTGTGTCTCTCATGAATAAATAAATGAAATCTTTTTTTAAAAAAAAAAGAGTAAGAAATAAAAAATATGAATGATCTAAATTTAATCATATCAATTTCATTAAATATAAATTATCTAATCAGAACAATCAAAAGACAAATCATCAAACTCAATAAACTCATTATGCATTGTCTACAGGAAATTGACTGTTTTTTAAAGATTTTTTAAAAATCTCTTAAAGATTTTTAATATATTTTTCCATGGGACCCAGACGTCCCATGGAAATCGACTTTAAACATAAAGATATACACAAATTTTTAAAAAAGTGAAAAATAATGTAGCATGCAAATGAAAGGAAGAGCTACCTTCTTCTCTCACAGAGTCAAATAATGAATCTTGCAGACAAAGGAGAGTGAGTAAAGCGATGGAGGTTTATTAAGCAAGGAAACAGAGAGAAGTCTCAGGAGTGAAAGGGTCCCCGACACACTTGCCAACATGGGCTTTCACTGACCATCATTTATGTAGAACTGACCAGGGAGCTTGTGGCCTTATCACTCTTGTGATGTCTTAGCTTGAGTAAGGACTGGTGATAACATCTTTTATGGCCTATTTCTTTTTAGGGTCTGGTTATTCTTAGTTGGTCACAAGTCACTGTCATAGAAAAAAGACCTCTCTCCACATACGTAGGGCAGGGTAGTCTGGTTTGTTACCTTATTTCTGGTTTCCTAACACCTCACTATTTGTGGAATTTCTGTGAACCTGATCCCATAGGCCCTAGCCTATCTCTCCCTATCTGGCCCCATCTGGCCCTTACTCACAAACACTAATCAAAAGAACGTTGAACTGGCTAAACATAGCAAAGCAGTCCTTAAAACAAGTAATATTACAAGGGATAAAGAAGGACAATTAAACAGAAATAATTAAAAGTCTGAATGTGTATGCACCCCAACACAGCTTAAAAATATTAAACCAAACTGTCAGAACTAGAAGGAGAAATAGAGCAATCTACAATTATAGTTGGAGATTTCAGCATTCTTCTTTTAGTAATCAATACAACATGTAGACAGAAAATCAGTAATGATAATAGAGGACTTGAACATTAGCAACCAACTTAACCTAATTGATATTTATGTAACACATCACCCAACAAATGGACAACATGTATTTTTTCCAGTGCAACAATCACAACAGACAGTATTCTAGATAAGAACACAAACCACAACAAATTTGAAAGAGGAAAATCAGATGAAGTATAACATCTAACCATAACAAAATTAAAGTAGAAGCCAATAACAGAAATATATCAGGAAAATCCCTCAAATAATTGGAATTAAAAGGATTCTAAATAACACAGGCCTTAAATAAGAATTCACAAGGAAAAATTGAAAATAAAAACGCAACATACAAAATCTGAGGGATAAATCTTTAAAAATACAAAGAAATTAACCAATTTTTAAATTGATTATGAAATTAATCATTTAAATCTCCATCTTGGCAAACTAGTAGAAGTAGAGCAAATTTAACCCAAAGCAAAAAGAAAATAATATAAGGAAGAGCAGAAATTAATGAAATAGAAAATAGAAAAATAATGAGATAAATTAATAAAAACAAAAGCTGATTCTTTGAAAAGGTCAAGAAATTTAACATCCCCTTATGCAGACTTAAGAAAAAAAGAGGAAGAATGTAAGAAGGTATATCACTATTTATCCTATGAACATTAAAATGATAATAAAGGAATATTATAAAAGACTTAATGCTCAGCAATTTGAAACTAGATGAAGAAGGTAACCTGAAAAGCCTTGAATATATTAAGGAACTTAAATTCATAGCTATGACCATTCTACAAAGGAAACTCCAGCCTTTTTTGTAAATTCTACCATGGATTGGGAAAAATAACACCAATCCTATACTACTCATCCAAAAAGTAGAAGTGAACATTTCCTAATTCATTTTATGATGCTGCTGCCACCTTAGTACCAAATCTAGACAAAGTAACTACCAGGAAAAAAAACAACTTAGAAATCTTAGCAAATTCAACCCCATTCTATATTAAAAAAATAATAAGACAAGATCAAATGGTGCTTATTTCATAAATACAAGCCTTGTTCAACAGTTAAAGCCAAGTAGAATGGCTAAACTTTTCTAAATAAATAAATAACAGACACTACCAACTGAAAATTGTTTAAGTCACCAATGAGAATGCAGAAATGGGACTACTATGTTGGAAAGTAGTTGAAGTTTCTTATAAAGTTAAACATATACTTATTATGTGACCCAGCAATCCCACTTCATGGTACCCCAAAGATATGAAAACTTATATTCACAATAAAATCCCACAAGCAGATGTTTTTGGAAACTTCACTAATTAAGCTACAAAAACTAGGGAAAAAACTCAAATGCTCTCAAATTTGTGAATGGATAAGCAAACTGTCGTCTATCCAAAAGGTGGTACATCAGTCAGCAGTAGATAAGAATGATGATGTGTGTAACATGGATGGAACTCAAGTACACTATTTCAATTAATAGAAGCCATATTTTTAAAGAAAGCTATATATTATGTGTCCCATCTGTGTCACATTCTGGAAAGACAATGTCATAGGAACAGAGAGTAGATCAGTGGTTCACAAGGTATGAGGTGGAGGCAGGGATTGGTTACTAAGGGGTCTGAAGGAACTGGGGCCCAGGTGGGTGATGTTCTATGTCTTGATTGTGGCTTTTGTTATATGAATATGGTTGGCTTTTGTTTGTTTGTTTTTTTTTCAAAACATACAGCATGGATTTTATTGTGTGTAAATTTTAGTTAAATGTTTAACAAAACAATAGTGAATGAGTTAGAATGGTGGATATATAGTTAAAGTTAATCGGGGATCCCTGGGTGGCTCAGCGGTTTGGCGTTTGCCTTTGGCTCAGGAACCGATCCTGGAGTTCTGGATCGAGTCCCACGTCAGGCTCCCGGCATGGAGCCTGCTTCTCCCTTCTCCTATGTCTCTGCCTCTCTCTCTCTCTCTCTCTCTCTCTCTCTCTCTATGTCTATCATAAATAAATAAACCTTTAAAAAAATAAAGTGAATCAGCCACAGAAACACAGATAAAATAAAATCACAGAAATATTGGAACTCAAGTATTGTTCATGACAGAGGAGTTTCAGCTAATGAATGTTGAGCGTTCTTGGCATCAAGCATTTAAACTGTCTAAATTGTCTAATTTGGTCATTTCCCAACTCTGGTGGGAGACCAGGTATGACTCTGATGGCATTATCAGTTTTATAATGTTTTCTTTCTTTATAAAAATGTTTTGAATACTTTATTTATTTATTTGAGAGAGAGAGAGAGAGAGGGAGAAGGCAGAGGGGGAAGGAGAAGGACAAGCAGACTCCATGCTGAGTGCAGAGCCCAACATAGGGCTCGATACTAGCACCCCGAAATCATGACCTGAGCTGAAATCAAGACATTACAGACATTTTTCTTTATTGTCTATTTCAAAGGGTTTTCTGAATTTTTATAAATAGAATGCCTTAAGTTTTATAGCCAGAAGACATTGAATTTTATTAAAAAAAATTTTAAATACAACAGCACCTATTTAAGTGATAATTGTGAAATATTATTCCTAAAGCACATACGTCACATTTTTCGAGTTATTCATTTCCTCTTTCAACAGGTACTTACTAGGGCCTCCTAAGATAACTGAATCAAACAAGCATATGTTTTGTTTTCTAAAAAAAGGAAAGTGAAATTTCAAGTGAATCACATAATCTGTACTGTCTCTCACTTTGAAGGACTGAGACGTCAGACCCATTTTGGGAGCAACAGGTGCTCAGAATTCCCTCCCAGTGGGGTGTGAATGACACATCAGCACTGTCACTCCATAGACCTCCCTCCAGATCAGAAAGTACATTTTTCAGGTGGCTGCCTGGGTGAATGATAAACGTTTGTTCCAAAGTGACAGAGTAGTCCCAAAGAGATGCCCCAGATAATAAAAATTATATTTTATGGGTGTATGTCCATCTCGAATGTGCTTTCACATATATCTCATGTGATGATAGTCCAAATACTTTGGATGGCAGCAATATAACATTGAACAACTTCATGTGGGAAGTAAGAGTTCATTATTACCTCATTCTCCCTAACATGTTTGCTTCCAAACTGTAGCAAGAAACCATACAAAGGAAATCCAACAGCTTGGCCAGGCTTGAGAAGGTGGTGACTGAGAGAAGGAATAGTAAATAATACTCCTTGGATGCCCACTGAGTATGACGCAGCAACAGCATGACACACAATATGTGTGCCAATATTTTTTTTTATGACTAAAGGGCTTTTATCCTGAAGACAATATAAGTGAGTGAAAATAAATGAATATGTATCTAAATAAAAGTATGCAAAAAATATATAATATTATTCCTCTTGAGCTCATTTGAGAGATGCCCAGAAATCCACCATCCTTACCCCTAAAATACTTCGCACTAACTTCATAGATCTTCACTATCTGGTCATGTAGCTCCATTTTCTCTTACTGTGCAAATATTTCCTTACGGAAGGAACTTGGAGCTTCAAGCATCATACACACTACTCATTCTCAAAGTCTGGTCCCTGGACCAGCAGAATCAGCCTCACTGAGACTCACTAGAAATACAAAGTGTTGGGCTCCAGTAATTCTGATTTGGACTACTGAATCAGAAACTCAGAATTGGGGGAAAGGAGGACTGTGGTCATCTCTGTTTTTTTTCCAAGTCTTACAGATGGTTCTGGTGTACCTGGAAGGGTAAGAAGCCTTACTATGCAAATTAACATACTAACAGAAATGGTGGGATTATAATTTTAAAAAAATATAATCATTTGTACCCAATGACTCTTCTCCCCATTCAAATTGCTAGTTCAGGGTTGCTCTGTCTTAGCAGGAGTTCCCTACTAAGACAAATATTCCTATGCAAGGATTCATGAAATGTGCCCAGGAGAAGCTTCAGAAGGTAGGGGAAGGCAAAGTAGCCATGCAAAGGGATAATCCTGAAAGGCTGTCTCCGGGAGCTCTGGAGTGTAAATGAGTCTTCAGGGTCGTCCCAACTTGAGACAGGACATTCATCCTCCCATACCATGGTTGGCTGAGGGCTGCCCCAGGGGATAAACTCCAGACCTTCTCCAGCTCTCTGCCAGGGTAAGCAAAGTAGCACAGTAGCCTGAGAGCAGTCTGCCCCAAAAAAAGCCACAGGTGTGGAAAGCAAAGCACACCAAAGCTTGGGAAGGGCACACAGAAACTATAACAGGATCCTTTGGGAAAGTAACTCAAGACCCACACAAAGATTTGAGCAAAAACATCCCAAGAAACGGTAATTTCTCCCTCTTACCCTCTGATCACCAAACCAGAAAAGGATTATCTGGGAGATAAAATGAGTGGAGAAAGGCAATGAGAGGATAAGCACTGATGGATACCAATTGAGTGAGGTTCTGCATATTACTCTTTGGGCAACATGGACATGACCTCAAAGTCACAGAAATAATAATGCTAATAACAATAACCATGGTAACAATAGCTTGCATATATAAGGCCCTTAATATGTGTCAACACTCTTCAGAGTCTTCTCTATTTACCAGCTCATTTAACCCACACAACATTAAGCACTATTATGATCCCTATTTTATACTGAAGAATATTGAGAAACAGAGCAGTCCAGTGACATAGTAAAGATCATGCAGCAAATAAATAGTAATCTGAGATTGGAACCTAAACAGTCTGGATCCAGAATGCATTTTATTGTCTGAGTCTGAGGTCATGTGAGTAACTGAATTGTGTATCATTTAATAACTATAAGTCAGGGGTGCTGGGGTGGCTCAGTGGGTTAAGCTGCCAACACTTGGTCATGAGATCAAGCTCCCCATCAGGCTCTGTGCTGAGCAGGGAGTCTGCTTGAGATTCCCTCTCTCCTCTGCTGACTCCCACCCTTACTCACATGCTCTCTCTCTCCCTCTCAAATAAATGAATAAATCTTTTAAAAATATATCCATAAGTTGTGGCATTGACATACAGGAAAAAATAAATAGAATTTAAAGAATTAAATAGATTGGTTGAATATAATCACATGGAGACATAAAAAATACATACTGTGGAAAGTGAGTCCAGGAGGGGGGTGTGTGTGTGTGTGTGTGTGTGTGTAGGGGTGAACTGAGATGGGAAGGAACAAGTCTAAATATAGTTCATTTTGGAGGCTTGTGAGCTGTGGGCAAGAATTTCATCAGCAACTAGGAGAGAAACTCCCTGGGTCATTAAAAACTTCAGCCAGTTGCGATGCAGGTTGGCTCAGCTGTTGAGCGTAGCCCTTCCTCTGAGGTCATGATCCTGGAGTCACTGGATAGAGACCCACATCAGGCTCCCTGCATAGAGCCTGCTTCTCTCTCTGCCTGTATCTGCCTCTCTCTCTGTCTCTTATGAGTAAATAAATAAAATCTTTTTAAAAAATTAATGTGAAATTTAATTACTGATTTATACTCAGGTTCTTTTTTACTTGTTAAGTCGTGCCTTTAAAAAATACAAAAGAAATATGTTAAACAATAGTTAACATTCCCACGATATTTATCTTTTTTATTTTCTACACCAACCCTTTTCCATCTCTAGGAAAAAATACTGTTAAAATTTTGCTTATGTACTTATAGACTTGCATTTTAAAATTGAAATCGTACTAAGTTATTGTAAATAGTATCAGAACACTAAATACAAATTAAGATTCACCGTAAATATATATTTCCATTATTGGGTTAATAAGAAACACTTAAATACTTAATTGAGGTACTTGAAAGGAAATAGAATGTTAAATTTATAGGTGCAATTTAAAATATTTAAATGGGTTTAATTAACAAAATTTATAAATAGGGACAAACAATAATAGCAGTGAAATACTGTATTTACTACACTATTTCTCTTCCCTGCAAACTCAGGAAAATCTTATTTCCCAGTTTTGCTAATAGTTAGGTTGAGATCTTATAATTGAGTTTTTGCCTATGGGAATGTGTCACTTTGGTTCAAGATGGTTAAGAGCAGGAGTGAGTAGAAGGAAAGCACTCCAAGATAGCTAAGTTGCAAAAATAAAGTAGCCAGATTTTTTAGTTACCTCAGGAGATATGCCCAGGAAAACCACTTTACCCGTATCAGGCTATGACTCAAGTGAGAAATACACGTTTGTTGCAGTTTAGCACAAAGGAAAATACTCAGTGTCATTAGTCATAAAGGAAATGCAAATCAAAACCAAAATGGGATTCTATTGCACACTCATCTGAATGGCTAAAATTTAAAAAAATGGTAACAAATGTTGGCAAGGCAGGCAAACAAACATCAGCTCAATGTAAGGTATGGACATTGCTCTTTGTAAAATAAAAAATAAAAAAAGCAGAATTTTAAATCCTGAGACAATCAGAAAAATCTGAATATTGACTACTAATCTGCTAATTTTAAATTATTGGTAAGTTTTTAAAGTGTTCAATGTTGTAACATCCTAAAAAATCTTGTATTTTAATGTTTATTAATAAATGTATTTTCTAAACACTGTAGTATTTCTGAACAAATTAATCTGTTGTCTGAGAATTTCTTCAAAATAATTCAGTTATAGGCAACAGGAAAAGTAAGAAGATATGGAAGAAACTGGATTGGCCATATTGGATAATTACCAAAGGTGGGGAATGAATGAGTAAATGGAGATTCATCAGTCTAGTCTGTCTACATTTAGGTTTTAAAACGAAAAGCTTAAAATGATTCTAAGAGTAGCTGACAGAAATAAAAATACAATTAGGATGGCTTTGCATCTGAGTGTTTGGGAAAAATTGCCTCTGATCAAAATGAAAAGAGTAAATATATAGAGTTGTTGTTAAATGTTACTAGAGCACTGACAATAAAAAAGATTCACTAAAGCCCTTTATTAAGTCTTTTCCACTTGACAATGTTATGCTTTTGATTTGGCCCACATAACAATAACAGTCAGAGTTCTTAGACCAAGGGACTAGTTAAATGACGCTGGCAAAAGAAAATGTCCATTACAATTTCAAAGCTGCATCTCTGCAGGTGATCAGTGATGAATGCAGAGTGTCTGCATCTGTTCTTCTAAGAGCATCCCCTCTGCTTCATATCTGCATCTGTAGGAGAGATTTCCAATGGGTAATTGGAAAACACTTTCAATTCTGACCTCTACTCTGTGTCTCATTTTTATGCCTGAAGTCTCAACTGTTTTGCAAATAAATTGTAATTCATTCACTGTCCTCTTAGTGAAAAAAAAAAAAAAAAAAAGGAATTGGCTTCTTAAAATTTGAGCATTAAATCTGTTCAGCCACAAGGAAAGGGAACACACAGACAACATCAGGAGTGGATATTCCTCGTTCATTCCAGAGGAAGAAGGATACAGGTCCTGATTGTCTCAGCTAATGATTACAACAGGATTCTTAAGAGGTTCAGCCCACACTCTGAGTCAACTAATCCATTATCTGATGAGTTCTATCTCTTTTCCCAAACTGAGCTGGAGATATTAACTCTCTTCTGGCAATTCAGGAAGTATCCAGATGAGAAAAATTCTCCATCAGCATTCAGTTCAACAGATTTCAACTCAAAAATTTTCAATCTATAAACCAGACCTCCCACTTTGTTCTTCCTTAGTTTGATCTCCTATACACAGTGGTTGCAATCAGTCAGAGCTAGTGTTTTCTACTTATGCCTTTCACCCTAAATATCAACCAATCAACACTAAGCTGTGTAAAAAAATCATAGAATTTTATGTTTGAAAATATAAAAATCATGTAATCTAACATTCCTCAAAGTGCCTTCCATGTGATGTTTATGGATCTTAAGATTGGAAAAGTATGCATTAAATAAATTTAGAGCTCTTAATTAAACAAAAATAAACAGGTCTTATGGTAGGGTTTTGCAAAGCATTTAATATATTAATGTGCCCAGTAAATTGCTAAAAGAGGCATAGATCACATACAGTTCTCTCTCTTTAAAAAAAAAAAAAAAAAATATATATATATATATATATATATATATATATATATGAACGGGGTGTGGAAGGAGGGGCAGAGAAAGAGAGAGAAAAAAATCTCAAAAAATCTCAAGCAGACTTCACACAGAGTGTAGAATCCAGTGCAGGGCTGGATCTCACAATCCTGAGATCACAACCTGAATTAAAACCAAGAGTCAAAAAAACAAAAAACAAAACAAAACAAAACAAAAAAAAAAACAAGAGTCAGACACTTAACCAACTGTGCCATCCAGGCACTCCTCTTTCTTTTAAAGAACACAATACTTTGTGAAAAACATTGGCTGATTCAGCCTTTTAGTTTAGAAATGATGAGACCAAGGAACCAGAGAGACTGTGTTTTTTCCGAGGACATGCCAAAGCCATCTTGGAACTGGAGGCCCTCACTACTTTTTGACCCCCACATCAGAACATTTCCCACTATCACGCTCATGTCACGATAGTAACTGACACTCAGAAATATTACCTCTTAGGCTTGTGCATTGATCACCGAATTTTAGCCTCACTGCAGAAATTTTATTTCTTCTCATGGGTAAGGAAAAGGAAGCGAGAGAGGGTAAAGTCTTGGTTCATACGTATCTCAGGTCTTAGGGAGGAGACCAAAGTAAGGACCACATAGAGTTCATCACAACCCACCACTCAATGTAGAGACGTGAACATTTAGTAAAATGGTAATTTAATTCCTTAAGCCTCTAAGTATCCTATGTGGGAGCTTTCTTCTAATGACTGCTTTCTCAGTACAAGTAAATCAAATCATTCTCCCATTCTGTCTCCTCCACTTACTAGCCGTGTGACATAAGATTGCTGGAATCCGGATTTCCCTATCTATTAAATGGATTCATACAGCTGCACTAAGTATTAATTGAGCTGATATATGTTGAGAGAGGATTGGTATATAATAAGCATCATACGTGTTCAAAACCACTAGGGCACAAAGCTATAAGCCTAAACCAGAGAGAGCTAAGCCCCAGTTTAGCATGTGATGTCTCAGAAGGCAGAATGACAGGCCATTCCTATCTGGTTATGTACAGTATGCAGTCTTAACTAATAGGACTATGGAAAATGAGCACCAGCTAGCAGAAGGGAGAATTATCTGGGGAATACAATAGGCATGGGAGTTAACCATCTGTGAATAATCAGAATGACTCTCACAGATCTTCAAACAGATATTTGAAGTTCATTTTTAATTTTTGTCTTGCATAAGTTTTTGGCAGAACCTTCTTTTTTATTACCTTGCAGCTCCAGCTATTTCTTGGGTCAATATTTCAAAGGGGAACATTCTACTTATGCTAACTATTAAATAGAAAAATGAAGAAATTACCTGAAGGTTTTAAGGGAATAATTTTGTTAAGAAGTGGTCTATTGTGTATCTAAATAAGGAAAAAAATCCTAGCTTTGCCTTTCATCTGTTTTTGTATCCACCCCCAGTCCTGGACATCAGGTCTCGTCTCCAGCTATTCTGATTTAGTGGGTCTGAAGTAGGATCTTAGAATCTGCACTTTCATAATTAATGTCCCCAGTAATGACTCTGAGTTGAACTGTGAGAAATACTGATGTAGTCACCCATCATTTCAAAGTCATAAGGAGAGAAACTGAGCCCCCACAAGATGAATTGGTGAAAGCTTAAATCCAGCTTTCTTGGTATTCAGGCCAGTTCTCTTTTCATAACCATAGCTTTGGATTGTAGAATGTTAGCTAAAACAAAAGGTTTTGAACTCTCCTTTCAGAGAAACAGGTGTTCATGGAGGTTGGGGTAAGCTAAAAATGTTTGAGACCAGGAAACAAAGATCTCAGTGAGGGGACACATCTGACTTTTTCCTGTGACTCCATGTGCATGACTCGGTAGGAGCTGCTTCTGTGCCAAACATTTACTTATTCAACAGGGGAAATACTCATCTCATTACCCATGAGGATTCGCTTACCTGGGGGCTCTGTTCTGAGTTATAAGAGGATGAAGCAAATGACAAGCTTGTTGGAAATGTAGTCTTCTCAAGGACGGATCAGTTATAAATAAAGACAAATGATCTATATGCATTTAGATTTCTGTTCCTTCTAGATCTTTCACAGAGTTCTTTCTCAAAGTCCTATCTGTTGTTAAAGGGGTTTCATGCTAAAGAAGCATAAGGCCTCTGCCGCCCAATAAAGTAAGAAATGCCATCATTTCCTGTGATAAGAACTATACAAATCACCTCACTTTCCTCTCTTCCTTGGATATGGGGAAGCTCAGAAATGAATCTGAAGCACAAGCAAGCAACTATAGTAATCCCATTGGTCAAAATATTTGTGTCCTTCTATAACTAGTTTCCTGTGGGGTTTTTTAGTATATATATATTTGGTTTTTTTTTTTTTTCTGCTTGATTACAGTATCAGCTGTGCTGTGTTTTTATTTTAGCTTTCCCAAATTCCCTGTGGACAGAACAAAGCATACATTGAAATAACATCCATGATAGTTAAAACTTGAACCCATACATGTCAGTTACAGTACTATCTTCCCAAAGCTCCTTAAAAGGTGGCAGGTTGAGGTAATCGCCTTGAGTTCCAAGTGGTTTCATGCACTATTCAAAACATTTTTTTTTATTTTTTAAATATTATTATTTTTTTTTGTATAAGATGAGGGATGGGATTCTAATCCAAAAGCAGTCAAGCCTCCAGGCTTATAAGATCACTTGAAGTGAAAAGCTCATGCCAAAAAAGGTCAGTTGGAGCAAATAGAATCTCATTTCCAGGAATTAAATTGGGAATCAGTGAGGAAAATCAAGCAGTTGGTAGTGAAAGCTGAATTGAAAGGGAATTCCACAGAAAAACCAGGAAGGGCCTTGGAGAGGAACGTGTAAGCTGCAGGTACAAATAAACAAGGGTTCTAGGTAGCAGAAGTGATCAATGAGCTAGAAGCTCTAGGAACAGAAAGATATGGAAATGTGAAGAAGCAGCAGGCAGGTTGCACCTTGCACCTGGCTGAAGGGCAGGGCGGTTGGAACCTAAATCCAGGCTACATTTTTCTTTCCAGACTGTGCCCATTCAGGCATGTGCTCACTGAAAGAAGGCACATGCAGTGGTCCTGGCCATAGACATGGAAAAAAAAATGCAGACTGAATCAGGATGAATCAAAGACCTAGAAAAATTTAAGCTCCACTCACAGCACAGAAACTCTTGTTGGTAGGGTCTCTAGATCTGTCCTGGTTGCTGAATGACCTTCCTGTTGACTCTGCTTGAGTCCTTGGTCTTCCATGATTCAGATCATTCCCACAAGGACTGGATGTTGGGCTTTTTGTAGGTTCCCATGAGGCCTGGCTAAGACTTGTTTTTCTAATTCTTGTGTATATGCTTAAAATAAATCATCCAAACTTATACTGTGGGCTAGTCTGTGCCTTCAACCCCTAGAATCTACTTAAAATAAACAACAATGTAAAATGGTTTACCTCCCATTCAGACTCGTTTTTCCACTCTAATGCTTTGGAAGAATATACTGACATACAGAACTTTCCTTCTGTAATTGAAGTAGTAACGCATTGCCACAAACCTAGTGGCCTAAAAGGACATAAGTTTATTATCTTACATATCTACGGGTCAGAAATCTGACACAGTTCTATGGCTAAATTCAAGGTGTTGGCAGGGTTGCATTCTTTCTGGAGACTCTAGTGGAAAACGTCATTCTTTTTTCTGCCCCAGCTGCTATAGGATGCCTGCATTCCTTTGCTCTTGGACACCATCTTCCACCTTTGAAGCCAATAGTTACATCACTCCAAACTCTGCTTCCATTGTTACATCGCTGGCTCTGACTCTCTTGACTTCCTCCCTTCACTTCTAAGGACCCTTTTGATTCCATGAGCCCATCCAGATAATCCAGGATAATCTCTTCATCTCAAAATCTTTAACGTATTCACATCTGCAGGGTCACCTTTGCCACATTAAGGTAACATTTTCACAAATTCCAGGACATATTTCAGGACCATTAATTCTGCCTGTCATCGTGATCAAGTAAAAACCCCTGCCTAATGGCTCACTTTTTTAAATGTCTTCAAGAGGATGATCAATTTATCTCCTTTATATAAGGAAAAAAATCAGGAACAAGAAGAAAGCCCAAAAGACTACATATCAATTTATCTCCTGTTGAGTTTTCTCTGTGGGACTACAGAGCCCTGAGGGTTTAACTGTTTTCTTCAGCATTATTTCTCATGAAAACCCAAGTATACAGAAAAGTTGAAAGAATGTACACTGAACACATTTATACTAAATACATAGATTCTATTAACATTTCCTAATTTTGATGCATTTTGTAGACATCAGTACACCCCCCCCTAAATAATTCAGTATACATGTCATTTACTAGAGTTTAATGCTACCTTACAAGGCTTAAGAAAAGATTCATATAGAAATCTTAAATGTACAAAGTCATAAATTTTGAAATATGCATGCACCTGTGCAACCTAAACCCCTATCAAAATACACATTATTATCATCTCCTGAGAGTTCCCTTTCTCCCTCTCAGTCAGTCCCTGTGCTCACAGTCACTCCAAGAAGCAATGACTATTCTAATATTTTTCACATGGATTTGGGTTTGATTTTTGAAATTACCATATTTAAGATTAGGTAGGATGAGATACTTGTGATCAATTACCAGTTTGGATCTGGCTTGCTTTTTAAGCTTGTCTTTTCTCTGTTGCACTGCCAACATTGCCTGTGGTTATTTGTTGATCATATGTTATCTGGGACATCTTCGACTAAGACTCTCCATGAATACAGATTAGGTCTGGTACATAAACAAAAATGCAAAACAACAGTAACTCAAAGGTCTAATTATCACCTAATATTGACAAAAAAAGAAACTGAGCCTATCCATAGGGGATTTTGTGGGAAGGGGGAGCAGAGGTAGAAAAGTCTTTCACTAAAATTTAAAAGCTGCTTTCTAGATTATACCCCATGAGTCCTTATTCTATGTGTTCATTAATTCATATGTAGATGAGCACACAGTTTGAGAAGGCAGCAAAATACACTTAAACAGTAGGAGATTTGGAGTTGGAAAAACCTGGATTTGACATTACAGCTGTCTGATTTTGATATTTCATGTAACCCTTTAGAGCCTGGCTATGCATACACAGAAATAGGAATAACAATGTCTACTTCTTAAATGCCATGAGATTTGAGATAAATTAATAAGAACCTAGCAAAGTATCTGACACATTGTGGCACTCATACATCTTGGATATTATCATTCTACTATGTCACACTATATCATGTTAGTAGTAGTAATATCATCATCGTCATGTTATTGTGCCTATTAAAATAATTTTGTTCAAAGGGTAGGGGAACCAAAATCTAGAAAATGCTAGCTAATTTTGTACTGATTCTTTTCATTCAAGCAAAATTTTAATTCATTTTGGAGCCAAGGAAAAAGCCACAGGTGAAATCATCTAAAAGAACAACATGTCAAAGGAAATAATGCATGTGATGTTCTAATTATGAGGTTGGACAATATGGAGAGTTTAGGTGCAGATATTCAATCCAAGGCCTCCTTTCTCTTCTTTTATTTCATAAAAGAAAATCTAACTGTAGGAAGGCAAATGCAGGCAAACTTCAGCTACAGCTCCTGATCAAGGACCACTGCAAACTGTTTCATGCCATTTTTAGCAAAAGATCTATATTCTAATTTCAGCAATCAAATACTTAAAGAAGCCTCCGACATTCTCTGATAAGTTTCCAATCCTGTCAAAGGGAAAGAATTTTTGCACTGAAAGATAGCTCTTCATCCTTCCATATATATGGCATATTTTTTGATACCTTATATCACAGGCCCTTGGGCCACATTTTATTTCAGTTGCCACTGTCATGGATTGTTCAGTGCACCGTAACAGCATCTTGCTTCAAACATCTGGCTGTATATTTTCTCTTTCTCACTCTAACACTTCCTTCAAAACTAGGGGAGTCTGTTTACTAGGTGTGGCTAGAGTTCAGAAGTGTATGAGAATTAATGCCACAGAAGCAATCATCAATAATGGTGAAAGAAGATTGGAGTCAGTGAATAAAGGCCTCAGCCTCCAGGTATTTGGATGGACTGTTTTGAGAAACATTCTATTCTCAGAGATCCCATTGCCTTGACGCAGTTTTACCTGGACACTTCCTCATTTCTTATCTTCGTTTTCTGGCTCTCCCACTCCACTTCCTGGGATAACCTCCCAAATATATTATCTCTTCCTTTGTTTCAGTGTGACTTTTGAGATAACCCAAAAGAAGCTAAGGTCTTTTAATCTCTATCTCTCCCTTGCCATCCCACTAGTAACCTGTCCCATTATCTCTTGTTTAAAACACTCTAATAACCACCTGATGAATTTGCCTCTTCTACCTTAAATTTATTCTCCACACAGCAGTCAAAATTATCTTTTAAAGTTATATTACATCACTGTCGTGCTTTAAATCCTAAAAGTGTTTCCTTTCTCACCTAGAACAAAACCCAAATTCCTTGTGATGGCCAGTGAAACCTTTGATGTTCTAGTTCTAGCCCAAATCCCCAACCTCATCTCATAACCTCATGTTCACACCTCATTATGTTCCAGAGACTATCACCTTCTTTCTGCCATAACCATGCCAAGACTGCTTGCTTCTCAATGGTGTTATTCTAACTTATCTCTTTGCCTGGAATTCTCATCTTCCTGATATTTAAATGGTGAGTTTTTTATATGAGCAACTCTATCCCATTTTTCAGGTCCAGGTAAAGCATCCTCTTTTCAAAGGGGACTCTCCAGCCCCCTTAAGTAAAGTTCTCATCAATCATGTAGTATTTTCTCCATGAATACAAGTTATCATATGATACAAGTTATCATATTTATTGGTTTACTTGTTGACTTTCCATCTCTTCTCATCAGGATGAACATTTGTTAAGGACAAAGACTTCTTGTTTTCCACTGCAACACACAGCACACTGAATGACACAAATAAATTTTTTTAATTTAAAAAAATGGTTTTAATGGATAAGAATAGACAATTTAAAGAAAAAAGAAACACAACCAAAAACCAATTCAAAAGTATTCTCTCTTACAAGTAATCAAAGAAATGTGGTTTAAAATAATGAGATATTTCATATAATAAACCCAAATAAATGTTTCATTCTTAATTATGCAGGCAAGAGTACAGTAATTCTCTGTAAACAGGTACAAATCTTCTAGAAAGCAATTTAGTAATACGTACCAACAATAATAAAATGGTCACACCCTTTGACATCGTCATATTACATTTGAAAATATATTCTAAGGAAATGAAATAAGTACACAGAAAAGATCAATGCATAAGGATTTTTATTGAAGCTATATTTGCATAGTACATATGAGAGCAAATAAATAAAGTATATGATATTCATTTGTATGAACAGGGATTAAGAACAATGGCTAGGAGGCAAAGTAGCAGCCTGCAAAAATGACTATGCTATAAAATTACATTGAGAAGAATACTAAAAATGCATGTATCCTATGGTTGCAAATATGAAAAAATATGAAAAAAGAAAATACACAAAGATGATAAAAGAGAGAAGTGATGAGATTAAAGCTGATTTTTTTAAATTTTATTTTCCAAATGTTTTGCATTATTTCCATAATAAAAATTAATACTTGTCTTGCCTATTGGAAAAGGTGGTTTTGAAAATAGAATCAGATGGTTCATTTATTCACTCTTCCAACATTCAGTCTCTGACAGATGCGAGAAACTGCTAAATTCTGTGGGTGACTGCCCTGTTTCAGTGATGCATATGGAGAGAGAACAGATCCAATCACCAATGCAAAATAGTGTGGTAAGGACTGGAGGGAGGTACTAAATGCTCTGTTTTTAGTACCTGAGGGGTTCCTAGTTCCCCTTCATGGGATATATTGCTGTTCCAATGTGTTGTTACTTTTGCCAAGTTGATTAGTCAGAACAGTCTGTAGTATGTCTCCAAATCTCAAATGCCCAATGCAGATGTTCCTGGTTGGTGGCTTTGGGAGGAAGCCTCTCCTCTACACAATGGCTGGGGCATCAAGTGCTCTGCTTCTTCGATATTGACATCTCCCAAGATCTCCTGAGGGGTGTACAAGAACTGGGGGGGGGGGGGGGGCGGGTGTGACATGGGAAATTCTCAACCACCTCTGCCTGAGATGACACATGACATTCACGCATATTTTACTGACTCAGATGAGTCACATGCTTCCACTTCTCAAAGCAAGGAGCTGAAAACTTTAGTGCCTGAGTGTGTGATGATTCTGCACTGTGGAAAAGGTAGGGAGCCACAGGGTACATAGTAAGAAACCATCTTGGCACAGTGGGACACTGTGTTGGTTCATTCTGTGAGACGATATTCTCTCTTCCTTCCCATTCTGCCCCCCTCTTTTATCTTGTTTATGTTTTTGTGGCCCATGTTGGGTCTTTATATAAGTATTGTTGGTTTATATAAATTTGGGATTGAGCATCTTCTAACATATTGAATACAATTCACTCAGAACCAAGAAGATCACTCTCCAGGTCCCCTCAGGGAGACTGTATTCTCTCTCCACCACTACTGTCCTGTTCCCCCCTTTTATTCTTTTCTTTTTTCTCTCTCTTTTTCTTCTTCTTTGTTTTTGGTTTTTTATTATTTTGCATTAAAATTTGTTTTTAACTTTAGTGGTCCTTTTGTTTTATTTTGTTCTGTTCTTTTTTCTGGTCTCTGACCTCCTTGGAATCATCTAGAGTGTACTTTACTTAGGTCATGGTTGATATTTTTGACTCACTCACACAGCCATTCTGCACTGGACAAAATGACTAGAGGGAAAAATTCACCACAAAAGAAAGAACCAGAAGCAATACTCTCAACCACAGAGTTATTGAACGTAGATTTAAATATGACATCAGAAATTCAATTCAGAAGTGCAATTACAGAGCTATTGGTAGCTCTGGAAAAAAGTGTAAATGACTCTAGAGACTCCATTATTGAAGAATTTAGCTCTAATAAGGCCAAAATTTAAAAACTTTAACTTAGATACAATCCAAACTGGATGCTCTAACCGCTAATGAGGTGGAAGAGAGAGTAAGTGACATAGAAGACAAGTTGATGGATGGGACGCTGGATGGCTCAGCAGTTGAGCACCTGCCTTTGGCTTAGGTTGTGATCCTGGGATCCAGGATCAAGCCCCACATCAGGCTTGAGACCCTGCTTCTCACTCTGCCTATGTCTCTGCCTCTCACTCTCTCAGTCTGTCTCTCATGAATGAATGAATGAATAAATAAATAAATAAATAAATAAATAAATAAATAAATATAAGTTGATGGAAAGGAAGGAAGCTGAGGAAAAGAGAGAAAAACAATTAAGAGCCCATGAGGAAAGGCTTTGGGAAATAAATGATAGCTTGAGAAGAAAGAATATACATTTAATTGGGGTTCGAGGAGAAGCTGAGAGAGAAAGGGAACCACAAAGAATATTTGAACAAATCATAGCTGAGAACTTCCCTAATCTAGGGAAGGAAAGAGGCATTCAGATCCAAAAGATAGAGAGGACCACCCCCCAAGAAATCAATAAAAAAACATTCAACACTTTGACATTTAACAGTGAAACTTGCAAATTTCAAAGATAAAGAGAAAATTCTTAAAGCAGCTCAAGACAAGAGATTCTTAACTTACATGGGGAAAAATACCATATTAACAGGAAACCTCTCCACAGAGACCTGGCAGACCACAAAGGGCTGGCATGATATATACAGGGCATTAAATGAGGAATACATGCAGCCAAGAATACTTTATCCAGCAAGGCTGTCATTTAGAATAGAAGGAGAGATAAAGAGCTTCCAGGATAGACAGAAACTGAAAGAATATGTGACTACCAAACAGGCTCTGCAAGAAATATTAAGGGGGACCCTAAATGAAAGAGGGAGCCCAAAGCAAAAACAGGAGCAGTATAGGTAATATGATGACACTAAATTCATATCTTTCGATAGTTACTCTGAATGTGAATGGGCTAAATGATCCCATCAAAAGACACAGGGTATTGGAATGGATGAAAAAGCAAGACCCATCAATATGTTGTCTACAAGAGACTCATTTTAGACTTAAGGACACTTCCAGTCTGAAAATGAAGGGGTGGAGAACAATTTACCATTCAAATAGTCCTTCAAAAGAAAGTTGAGGTAGCAATCCTCATATCAGATAAATTAGAGTTCATACCAAAGACTGTAGTTAGAGGTGTAGAGGGACATTATATAGTACTTAAAGGGTCTATTCAACAAAAAGACCTAACAATTATGAATATTTATGCCTCTAATGTGAGAGCTGCCAAATATATCAATCAATTAATAACCAAAGTAAAGAGATACTTAGATAATAACACACTAGTAGTAGGAGACTTCAACATGACACTCTCAGCAAATGACAGATATTCTAAGCAGAACATCACCAAAGAAACAAGGGCCCTGAATGATCCACTGGACCAAATAGATTTCACAGATATATACAGAACATTCCATCCAAATGCAATTGAATACACATTCTTCTCAAGTGCACATGGAACTTTCTCCAGAATAGACCACATACTGGGTCACAAATCGGGTCTCAACCCATACCAAAAGATTGGGATTGCTCCCCTGCATATTTTCAGAACACAATGGTTTGAAACTAAAACTCAATCACAAGGAGAAATTTGGAAGAAACTCAAACACAAGAGCATCCTACTAAAAGATGAATGGGTCAACCAGAAAATTAGAGAAGAATTTTAAAAATTTATGGAAAATAATGAAAATGAAAATACAACCATTCAAAATATTTGGGATACAGAAAAAGCAGTCCTAAGAGGGAAATATATCACAATATAAGCCTCCCTCAAAAAACTGGAAAAAACTCAAATACACAAGCTAACCTCACAAATAAAGGAATTGGAGAAAGAACAGCAAATAAAGCCTAAACCAAGCAGAAGAAGAAGGATAATAAAGATGAGAGCA
Organism: Canis lupus familiaris; assembly: GCF_011100685.1. Classification (NCBI taxonomy): domain Eukaryota; kingdom Metazoa; phylum Chordata; class Mammalia; order Carnivora; family Canidae; genus Canis; species Canis lupus. The sequence goes on along the minus strand of NC_049244.1, from coordinate 17,416,849 downwards.
GAAGTCAATGAAACAGAGACCAGAAGAACTGTAGAACAGATCAACAAAACCAGGAGCTCATTCTTGAACAGAATTAATAAGATCGAGAAACCCTAGCCAGCCTATTAAAAAGAAAAGAGAAAAGACTCAAATTACTAAAATACAAACAAAAGAGGAGAGATCACAGCCAATACCAAAGAAATAGAAACAATTTTAAAAATGTCTTATGAGCAACTTTATACCAACAAATTAGGCAATCTAGAAGGAATGGATGCATTTCTAGAAACCCACAAATTACCAAAACTAGAACAGGAAGAAATAGAAAACCTGAATAGGCCAATAACCCATGAGGAAATTGAAGCAGTCATCAAAAACCTCCCAAGACACAAAAGTCCAGAGCCAGGTGGCTTCCCATGGGAATTCTACCAAACGAATAAAGAAGAAATAATGCCTCTTCTACTAAACCTGTTTCAAAGGATAGAAAGGGAGGGAACACTTCCAAACTAATTTTATGAAGCCAGAATTACCTTGATCCAAAACCAGACAAAGACCCCACCAAAAAGGAGAATTATAGACCAATATCCCTGATAAACATGGATGCAAAAATTCTCACCAAAATACTAGCCAATAGGATCCAACAGTACATTAAGAGGATTATTTACTACAACCAAGTGGAATTTATCCCCAGGAAGCAAGGGTGGTTCAACACTCATAAAACAATCACCATGGTAGATCACATCAATAAGAGAAAAAAACAAGAACCATATATGATCCTCTCAATAAATGCAGAGAAAGCATCTGAGAAAATACAGCATCCATTCCTGATTAAAACTTGTCAAAGTGTAGGGATAGAGGGAACATTCCACAATATCTTAAAAGCCATTTATGAAAAGCCCACAGCAAATATCATTCTCGATGGAGAAAAACTGAGAGCCTTTCCCCTAAGATCAGGAGCATGACAGGGATGTGCACTTTCTCCACTGTTATTCAACATAGTACTAGGAGTCCCAGCCTTAGCAATCAGACAATAAAAAGAAATAAAAGGCATTCGAATTGAAAAAGAAGAAATCAAATTCACCCTCTTTACAGATGATATGATACTGCATATAGAAAACTCAAAAGACTCCACCCCAAGATTGCTAGAACTCATACAGCAATTTGGCAGTGTGGCAGGATACAAAATCAATGCCCAGAAATCAGTGGCATTTCTATACACTAACAATGAGACTGAAGAAAGAAAAATTAAGGAGTCAATCCCATTTATAATCGCCCTCAAAACCATAAGATACCTAGGAATAAACCTAACCGAAGAGGTAAAGGATCTATACCCTAAAACCTACAGAACACTTCTGAAAAAAATTGAGGAAGACATAAAAAGATGGAAAAACATTCCATTCTCATGGATTAGAAGAATAAATATTGCGAAAATGTCTATGCTACCGAGGGTAATTTACACATTCAATGCAATCCCTGTCAAAATACCATGGACTTTCTTCACAGAGTTGGAATAAATAATCTTAAGATTTGTATTCAATCAGAGATAACACTGAATAGCCAGAGGAATTTTGAAAAAGAAAACCAATGTTGGGACATCACAATGCCTAAATTCAAGCTGTATTACAAAGCTGTGATCATCAAGACAATATGGTACTGGCACAAGAACAGACACATAGATCAATGGAACAGAATAGAGAACCCAGAAATGGGCACTCAACTCTATTGGTCAACTAATATTCAACAAAGCAAGAAAGAATATCCACATGGACAGCCTTATGCAGAAGAATGAAACTAGACCATTCTCTTACACCATACACAATGATAAACTCAAAATGGTTGAAAGATCTAAATGTGAGACAAGAATCCATCAAAATCCTAGTGGAAAACACAGGCAACACCCATTTTGAAGTTGGCCACAGCAACTTCTTGCAAGATACATCTATGAAGGCAAAGGAAACAAAAGCAAAAATGAACTACTGGGACTTCATCAAGATAAAAATCTTATGCACAGAAAAAGAAACAGTCAACAAAACTAAAAGACAACTTATAGAATGGGAGAAGATATTTGAAAATAACAGATAAAAGGCTAGTATCCAAGATCTATAAAGAACTTATTAAACTCGACACCCAAGAAACAAACAATCTAATCATGAAATGTGCAGAAGACATGAATAGAAATTTCTCCATAGAAGACATACACATGGTCAACAAGTATATGAAAAAATATTCCACATCACTTGCCATCAGGGAAATACAAATCAAAAATCACAATGAGATATCACCTCACACCAGTGACAATGGCGAAAATTAACAAGACAGGAAACAAAAAATCTTGGAGAGGATGTGCAGAAAGGGGAACCCTCTTGTACTGTTGGTAGGAATGCAAACTGGTGCAGACACTCTGGAAAACAGTGTGGAGGTTCCTCAAGAAGTTCAAAATAGAGCTACCTTACAACCCAGCAATTGCACTACTGGGTATTTACCCCAAAGATATTGATGTTAGTAAAACCCTGGGACACCTGCACCCCAATGTTCATAGTAGCAATGTCCACAATAGCCAAACTGTGGAAGGAGCCACAATATCTTTCAACACATGAATGGATAAAGAAGATGTTGTATATATACAATGGAATATTACTCAGCCATCAGAAAAGACAAATACCCACCATTTGCTTTGATGTAGATGCAACTGCAGGGTATTATGTTGAGTGAAATAAGTCAATCAGAGAAGGACAATCATCATATGGTTTCACTTATACATGGAATATAAGAAACAGTGAAGGGGAAAAGATTATAAGGGAAAGAAGGGAAACTGAGTTGGAAAAATTAGAGAGGGAGACAAACCCTGAGGGACTCCTAACTCTGAGAAACAGACAAAGGGTTGCAGAAGGGAAGGTTGGGGGGATGTGCTAACTGAGTGACGGGCACTGAGGAGGGCACTTGATAGGATTAGCACTGGGTGTTATACTATACGTTGACAAATTGAATTTAAATTTAAAATTCTGAAAAAAAAAAAGGAGTTGTGAGCTGGCTCAGGGTGAGGGTGGGTAGGAACCTTGGGGAGAAAGAGAAAATTAGTGGAAGTTGTGTGGTTAACAGGGATTTTTTCTCTGGTTAATTAGATGGACAAACCATTCAGCTAATCATTTCTGAAGCAGAGTGGGAATTTAGAGAGTCTGTGTCTGGCTTCCTCACAAGTAGACAAAGGGGTATCTGTCATTCTCATCAAAGTCATGTGAGGAAAGAGTGGAGGGACTTCTTTTTTTAAGATTTTATTTATTTATTCATGAGAGACACAGAGAGAGAGGCAGAGACATAGGCAGAGGGAAAAGCGGGATCCCTGATGCAAGAGTCAATCCCAGGACCCCAGGATCACAACCTGAGCCAAAGACAGACACTCAACCACTGAGCCACCTGGGTTCCTCAGGAGGGATTTCTGAATGGCTATTGTTTTCCAGGAATAAGAAAGCTCAGGTAAAATTCAACATTGCAGTGGCTCTCCTAATCCCTAGCAGGGTGTCTTGTGGCAAACAATTCTAAATTCTTACCAAATTTATTTCTTCTTCTTTTGGACATAGGCTAGTTCAAATTTCCCAGCCATATGACTTCCTTTTAGGCAATAGGATATGAGTGAAAGTGATATATGCCATTTTCTAGGACTGGCCCATAAAACTTCCCAAAAGTGACGATTTATCCTTTATCCTCAAGCCAGCAAGCTTGGAAGCTGCTTGTTAAAGATACTAGAGCCACCAGATAGAAAGAGTCAAGACCCTTGATCCTGTCTTCCTGCTTAACAGAAACACTTATTTAGATGTTACACACAAGAAATATGTTTCCACTCTGTCAAGCTACAGAGATTATTATTTTTTGTTTCTTTTGTTTTATTTGTTACAGAGGCTAACATTCTTTAATCTTCCTAAAACTTGAAAGGGTTTGGTTTAAATATTTACCAAAAACTTATTAGCATCATGCCTGGTACATAGGAAGCCCTCAATAAATGTTAGCTATCACTATAAATATCATTCAATATTAGGATGGAAAGGCCTGGATGATGAAAGGCCACCTGAGTTACATTTTGAGATGCTGATAGAATTTCCTTTGGCAAGAGATCTAAGGGACAGCATTTCAAATGGGATTGATGATGTGTGAAAGGCTCCAGCAAAGGAAAGGTTTGGGGAAATGAGACTGGTCATTCTGCTCTCACTCTATAGTTGAGAAGGTGGAAACAAAAAAAGGAGGATGAGATGGGAAAGTTGTAAAGTCACTGCCCTATATTGCAGAGTCGTCTTGAATTAAAAGAGAAGCTCCAGTGACATCCAACCATAGGAAAAAAGAGTCTTAATATGCATATTCAGGGGACTGAGAGGTTTGTCCCAACTCTTTTTTTTCTAAAGAAAAAAGAATCCTGCTGATAAGTGTTGAATTCATCAAGAAACCTGGAGCTGTTGCAAGCTAGGGGAAATGGACCAGTGAAAGCATTTTGTCATCAGAAGTGTAATTAAAGAGCAGCCACTATTAGCAGCAGCAGCTGGGCCAATGACTTTTTATTGGGGCCAAGGACCTCTTCAAGAGTATGATGGAAGCTAAGAATCCCCTTCCAAAAAAGCACATGTGAACATAAATACTAAGTCCTCCAGGTCCATCCATAGACCCCAGCTTAAGGACCCCTCAGTCAAAGGAATTCAAGGGGAGAGAAAAGAAACCACCTATATCATGCTCATTGTGGTGTCTCTGACTGAAACATAACAGCCAAATATGCCTTCCTATTCCTCAGTGGCACAAGCGTCATGCTGCTACCAATTTGATGCACTGACAGTGACAGTTTCAACTTGACACTGTGTGAAAGACCACGGTGTGATTTTCAGCACTATCACCCATGATATTGCCTTGGACAAGAGAGTAGAATGCTCTGTGACTCAGTTTCTTCATCAGTGAAATACCTGCAAGTGAAGCCTATGAAACGGCTTTCCAAAATTCTAAATGATTAATTGCTATACAAGTTCATGCTAATTATTCTGTAAGTAATGCTTGAATAGTTTTCTCTTTTGTCTCTTCAAAAACTGTAGTGGTGCTTCTGTCTCTATTCCCTTAAAGAAGCATGTATTGAATGACTACCATGAGCCAAGCAATTTCCTCAGTGCTCAGGATACAGCAGCAAATGATAGTGTTGGCCCTCAAAAAGCACCACATGCTAGTGATCTTTCTTCCCTGAGCTTAACCCCACTGTCTTAAGTTGGGCTCCCCCAGAAAAAGACCCTGAAACAATGAGTGATATGTTCGTAGTTGATTTGGGGGATACAGGAAACATCAGTCAGAGAGTAGAGAAGTGTAGCCCATGAAAAAAGACACCAAATACTGAACATGTGATCAATCCCTCTACCACTGTGGATAAACTGGAGCGTTGTCCCATGGGAAATCTTGGACACACCGTATAACCCACACTTTAGGGTCGCCCCACCTGAAAAGAAAGAATCAGCTTCCCTGAGGCTATTCATTCCTAACACTCCCAACCTGCCTTGCAAATAGATCTTCTCAAGCTTCTGAGGAAGCCTCCAGGGAAAGAGATGCAGATGTTGACGGCTGAAATTCAACTGAAGAGTAATGAAGAGGAGAGGCCCAAGGGAAAGGAGCAGAGCATAGCTCCATGTCCTAAAATAGTGAATCCTTCATTGTTTAGCTTTGGGTGGCTGCAGACTTTCCTGAGGCCTGTTTTAATTGGTGAAAGAGATGTCTAGCTGAAAGACAAGAATATCGGCTTGATGATCACCTCTTTAGGTAATTCTGGAAACATTTTTCCTCATGAAATCCATGTAGGTGTTTAATCTCCAAGCCTTTGTGCATCGGAGAAGGATGAAAGAAAGAGCGAGGCCACAAATTTAATAACTATCATGTATTGGTCAAGGATTGGGTTAATTGTCTTATATGCATTATTATCTGTTAACAACACTGCTAGTTAGGTACTACTATTTCCATGATGAGGCAAGAAAACTAAGACTTAAGAAGGTTAAATAAATGGCAAATCCGAATAAATGGATTTGAACCCAGAGAATTCAGTTATAATCCTGAGAAAACATTCCTAACCTTAGTGTCAGATTGTGTTGTGTTGAAGAAGTTAGTTTAAACCTCACATTTCAGCCATGTTCTCTTCCCATGGCACTAGTCAAGAAGTACAGGCTGCCTTCCAGGGCCTGTCAATGCTGGGAAGATAAAAGTCTAGAAACCAGGTACAGGAGAAAGTCCTGGGGCAGAAAAAAAGAACAAACCTCAGAGCTCCATCCAACAGGAGACAGATCCCCAGGAAGAGGATCTTTTTGCTCAGCCTGGCCCATCCTCTGAATATTGGCTCCTACAGCTTCAACATCCTGGAAACCACAGGAGCCTGGGCCATCCCTCGGCTAATCAGGAAGGGCTAATGAACTAATAATGCTATCCGCACTCTTAGAGGAGGGTGAGTTCACAGTGATGTTCATTCTCTGCAGCAGCCATCTGTCTCAGCAAGCCCAGCATTATCTAACCAAGTCTCTTTCCTCTTCCTCCCTCCTTTTCCCTCTTTACTCCTTCTTCACTCTGTAGGTGAATGTCTAATGAGCATTCTTGTCTGGCAGGCTGAGTTCAGACATCCCTAGCAGGTGATGCAATAGAAGTACTTCACTCTCACTGGTCTTTCCCAGAACTCAGAGGGAACCGACATTTCCCTCAAAATCCATAATAGCTACTGAGCACTGCCCATGTGCCACGCCTTTCAGTACCATCTGCACATGATCTCACCGACTCCTTACAATAGCCCATGAGGTTCTTTTATTCCCAGCTTTCAGATGAAACGCACAGGCTTTCCCTGATCATGATGTTTGGGGTTGCTTTTTTTTTTTTAAGTTTTTCTAAGACTCTTCACAAAATATCCATTCAGGAAAGCCATGAATATAACTCTCAGGACCTCTCCCACTGGGCAGAAGACTATCTGACCTTTGGAGAAAAGAGATAAGAGTGGACAATATTCTACATAAAAATATAAACTTCATAAATCCCTTCTGTGGATGAAAATAGATCAGAGATTGAAGCCCTGGTTGTGTAACTTTCTAGGTTAATTGCTTTGATTTTAGGCACTCACGTTTGGATAGTTTCATCTGAGTGCCTCCCTTGGAAGGAGTGTGTGCACAGATTATTAATCAACTTTGCATTACATTGGAGCAGCTTCTAATTCCCTTAAAAATATGCAGTGGGAGCATAGTAGCAAAAGGGAGCCTGGGGAGATGTGTCCCCCATGTGGAGTCCTAAATACTGCTTTCTGTGAGCCTAGAATATAAAGAGAAAGTGGGGAGTCCTCCTTGTTCCCTGGGGGTCCCTGTCTCTTCCCAGGAGCAGCATTAAGGCTCTTTCATGTCCCATAGTGGCAGGAAGGACTGTCTAATCTTAGATTATTGCTCATAGCAACCACTTCCCCTTAAATACTCAGCTGCAAATGCATACATCCTGATGGTTCAGCACCACTTGACACTAAATTGAAAAATGTGTCTCTTTTCTGTTTCCTGAACTTTATTTCCAAAAAGAAATATCAAGGAATCTTTTGTTGCCTGATGCATAATTAAGGTCCAATAATGGATGGACAGACAGATTAATGAGTGAATGCAAATATGAATAAATGAATTAATGAAAAACTAAGCTCCCTTCTTTGTTGAGTCATACATAAGGCACTGGGTCAGATAGCCTCATCCTAGATTCCAGTCTCTCTGTAGATTGGGATGACTCCCAGAAGCTTCTGAACATTGTTGACTGAACAAACTCAGAATGGCAATGCTTGTAAAGGTTCAAGCAGCATCATGAAACTTGATTAAACAGATGAGATCCTATGAAAGAAAATGTCAGTCTACATAGGAGAAAGATTTTAGATGTTTGTTGCTGAGTCTCAAAGTGTGAAGCAATTGATTGTGGTTTCTATGTCAATTTCCACTAATCCACTTATCCATACAAATCCCTTCAAACAATTCCTGGGACTCCCACTGGTAAAGAATTAGCATGCCAATTAATTTAGAGAACCTTCCAGTTCTTAGGTAATATATTTAGAGACTGGCTTTTGATGACCACACCCATCTTTCTAAAAAATGGTGCAATGGCCATTTGGTGTCACAAGTTCACTAACCCATGATCAGACAGTCAGTCATAGGTTATGTGCTACCATTCATTCCCTTCTGCGCCTTGGAGTCTAAAAGTTTTAATAGATCCAGATCCTAAAGAGGCTAAGATCTTCTCAATGTAATTAATGGTGCCAGAAGGAAGAGCAGCATTCTGTTGCTCTTGGCTTCAAATTCATGGTATGTTAGAGGTGGAAAAGCATTTAAAGATTATTCAATCTAGCATCTAGATTGCTGCTAGTTCAGATCATTTTATTATGGATACTTAACTATTCTGTGTTCTTCCTTTTCTTTGCAGAATAGAAGGCTCATATGTAACATGAGCCTTACCCCACACCTCCAGTGACGATTTGAAAATTAAGCCCACCCTATCCCCTAAGAACAGAGCAACAGGTCATTTGGTTATAATGGTTCTAGGTTAATGAGTTAAATATGTTATCAAGCTTTATTGGAAAAGTGGGGATGATCCCAAAAATGCTCCATGGCAGAAGAGCCTAGCTCCTTAGGAAGGGCTGGGTCAATGGAACTCACCAAGTTCACTGCATGATTTATGAGTTTAGGAGCTACCTGGTTGCTGATCTAGCACCTTCTGAATACAAAGGCTTCACTTGAAAGTGAACATTTCATTGTTCAGCTTAGGATGCCTTTACCAGCTGTGCCTCCCCATGGATGCCCAATGAGGACTTTGTCAGTATGCATTGCTGCCCAAGGACTGGCCATTAGGAGTGACACTCAATCACAATACACCTTTAATTACTCCCTGTAGACACTCCCTGAAAAACAGCAGGAAACCAGGAACCCAAAAGAAAAGGGTGAAACCCTACAACTGGAAGAGGCTGAAATGAAAATCTCAAGATCCCTTGAGCTGTGTGACAAGTGTTAATTCAGTAATGTTTTATTTTATTTTTATTTTTATTTTAAAGATTTATGTATTTATTTGTTTATTCATGAGAGACAGACAGAGAGAGAGAGAGAGAGAGAGAGAGAGGCAGAGACACAGGCAGAGGGAGAAGCAGGCTCCATGCAGGACATATGGGACTCGATCTCGGGTCTCCAGGATCAGGCCTTGGGCTGAAGGTAACACCAAACTGCTGAGCCACCCGGGCTGCCCAGTAATGTTTTATTTTATAAAAATAAGTGTTCAGAGAGGATCTATCTTCCAATTTGCTCAGGTCAAAGGATATGGTAAAGACAGAGACCTAGGATCCAAGTCACCTGGGTCCATGGGCCTCAGGGCTTCTGAGGGCTACTGAACATATGTAGTATGAACATAATTGCTATAACCAGTAGTACCCATATAAAATATTTCATTTATAAACAGAGAAACGACCTACAAAGGTCAGGATCAGCAATCCCAAAGTGTAAGTGACTTGTTGGTGGACAAACTCTGGAAGCATTGGACTGTCTCACTTGTAATACTGGGTGAATGTGCTTCCTTCACACTGTCCAGGAACCATGTTTCTTAAGTCCCTTGTTCTTTTATCTTAGGCTTTGCCATGAAATCACATCAGCTTCTCCTAGCAATGATCTCTCTGAGATGACACTTACCTATCTGTAAATTTTAAATCAGGGCCTGTGGTTCTGCTATTCAAGTTAAAAAGCAGGGCACCGTGTTCAAACAGGGAAATCCTTCTCTAGGTCTCTACTGTATTTGTGATATCTGTTCCTTTTCCTGACTAGTTCCTCCTCCAGGTAACCTCATTCTTGGTCTTTACAAGAACACGCTCCTTTCTTGTATAATTTAAGTGTAATTTTCTGCTTTGGGTTTATCAACTGCTCTCTTCTTTGGTAAATGTCTATAAAACTGCATCTTTCAGGCAGAGACCTAATGGCAAAATACAGACAAAAGGTCTGCAGAATCAGACAAACTGACCATTTTTCCTGGCTCTGGTAGGTGGATGACAGTGCAGCCCAGTAACAAATTTGGGTCATTATAGTTGATGTCACTTGAAGGGGTAGACTCTTGATGATTTTTCACCACACTTAGTTACATTGAGTATATTGGATTATATTGGGCTTCCCATGTCCTTTTCCTGTAATATCTCCCTATAACCAAGGACACACTGTTGTGAGGTAACAAAGGTCATAGAGCTCAGTCCTGGAAAGAGTGACATCAACTATTTCAGAAAAAGAATGAACCTATGACTTGGAAGGCAAAGAAGGTTGCTATTTACTGTGAAGCCAGCTTCTATGCTAGGTTTCACCGTGTTATCCTCCACAACCTGTAGTGTGGATGCTGTTATTTCCTTTCACATTCTTTTCAGATTTATAAACAAAAAAGTCAAAAGTTCATGTATTCATTCAAGATAAATGTATTGAGTATCCATTATGTGTCACACATTACAGGTGCCATAATGACAGATACAGTGCCTCTCTCATGGGCCTTGCAGTCTGTCCTCTACTGAGTAAATGGGCAATCAATAAGTAAACAAAATCTTTAAAAAAAATTGCAGATTATTATAAGAGCTATTTTTAAAAATGTAGAATTACCTCTGCATATTTAGTTCACAAATAGTTGAGGCAGCCTTCCAGGCTGTATGTTTCTGAACCAGAGTCTGTATTCTGTCCTTCACGGCATCCTGTATTCCAGTCTGAGACTGATCTGAACGGGCCCAAATTATCAGTTACCGTGAGAAGAAAGAGGGGATGTGAGGTAGTGGAGTATCTACATTGATCTATAACCTAGTAGGGGTTTTCTGTACATATCAGTGGGAATTCCCTGCAGGTTTGAGCCTAGTCTACACTTTCTTCAAGTCACTCAGGTGTCTCACGAGGGTCAACCTTCAAGATTCAAGGAAAATTGGCTCAATACCAGTCACATAGTTTGTAGGAAGTCAAGCATCTTCTCTGAGATGAATTCGTTCCCTGTTTTATCCTTATTTTTGCTTCTCCTCATGTGACTAGACTACTCACTTCTTTTGATTCCTGGTTGACCCAGACAGGGACTCAGTCCCCTTTCCTTAATTTCACTCCAAACCTATCACGTATGGTTTGTATGTTCCCCAGTTACACTGCTGTGAAATAGAAAGAGACAGAGGCAGAGACAGAGAGGCAGAAGCTGAGAGAGAGAGAATTAAAATTGGACATTAGACCTCTTAAAATTGTCTTTGAGCTTCCATTGGCTACTATCTTCATCCCAGCTTGTCTGCCCACCATATTGCCCAGCTTCCTCTCTCCCTCACTTCTGCACTTTTCCAGTTTCTTGTTTATTTCCTGTGCAAAATATTTGCACAGAGATTTTTTCTTCTGATACCATTGCCTTCCTAATAACCTCCTCTGGATTTCAACTTCTACTTCCTAAGTCTCATAAAGGCATTTGTCTAAATTGATATTGTTCCACTCTCTCTCTCTAAGAGAACTCGGCTGCCAGCTATTCCAACAATGCTATTTTTCACCCTTGCTACATTTGTTTGGACACCCAAATTATAGTATCAAATGTAAGAAAAGGGAGCAACAGAATAAGAACTTACTTTGTCCTTAAAGAGTATAAGAGAAAGGAAAACAGTTACAGCTCACTCATCCCAACATTCTGAGACTCCGGCTCCCTACGTCAGTGCAAGAACCTTAGTAAGAGATTTCCTCCCCACTGTCTCCTTCACAGGTGTCAAAGCTAACAATCACATCAGGGAGGGGGAAAAGGCAGGACAAATGACACTGACGTCTTCATGCCTTTTGTTTGTGTTATTCCACCCTTGTTTCAGGGGAGCTGCAGCAGCTGAAAATCTCTCCAACCAGCCATCCTCTCAGGGCCACATCATAAGGGGAAGCAGCAGACACTGAATGGCTTCTTAGAAAGCATTGTCCTTGCATGAAAATGGATTTCTTGTTGCTTCCCTAATTCTTTGGATCAATCTTGCCAATTGAGCTGCTTCACTGAGGATTTGGGTACCCTCTGGCACACTCTACACATTCACTGAGCAGACACATTAGCCATTTATCCTGCTTCAGGCCACCTAGTAAATTAATAAACATCTAATCTGTAAACAAGCCAAGGCGTAACCTCTGAAATGAGTAATGGGAAATACCATTTGGCTCCAGGTATCTGGCTCAAGTTCAGCATTAAGAGCATATGTCTCCCTGGATAGCTCATTGTCTTGGGGAATGCAGAAAAATCTGCTAAGATTTGGAGATGCATCACGTACATTTCCCCAGATAGTTTGGTAAAGTGGTCAAGAACACAGACTCTGGCATCAGACTGCCTGGATAAGTGTCCTATCTTTGCCATTCAAAACTTAACTGAACCTGGAGCACTCATCAAACTTTGCATGCTTCATTGTCTCATCTGCAATTACAGTGTAATTATAGTAACTACCTCATAGAGTTGTTGTGAATACATGTGTAGTATGCATGGAACAGTGTTTGCTCATAGTGCCAATAAATATGAGTTATTACCATTAAATGGACAGATTCCTCCTATTTCAGAGATAAAATATCTTACCTCCATATACTTGTGCTTCTAATTGAGCTAATGAGAGACTGGGGATATGCAGCAGCATGCCAGCAATACTCAAAGCCACAAGATAAATGTAGTTTATGTTGCTAGAGTATCAAACTGACCCTTAGGAAGTAATTTAAATGACCTCATCTACCTGTATCAACATGGATAGATGTCAAAAATGTCATTTTTGAGTGACGAAAGCAAGCTATAGAATTATGCACAGTGTAATAATATGATATTTTAAAGATTTTATTTATTTATTAGAGACAGAGAGAGAAAGAACATAAGCTGGGAAAGGGGCATTGGGAGAGGGAGAAGTACACTCAGCAAGGAGCATGGAGCAGGGCTTGATCCCAGGACCCTGAGATTGTGAGCTGAGCTGGTCAGATACTTAACCGACTGAGCCACCAGATGCCCCTGATAATATCATTTTCAAAACACAAAAACATAGAATCTTTTTTCAACATACATAAATTAGCGTAAATCTATAAGTATAAACCACAAACAAGTAGTGATTATTTCTAAGGAGTAAAGAGGGGACAGATTATCAGTGATGGTCAAAGGAGACTGCAGAGTATAATGCTCTGATTGTCTTTAAAGTGGGAGATTAGATTTATAAATTATTCGTTTACTAAGTTTCCTCTTTAAAAAGTAATTTAAAACATTTTTTTTTATTTTGCAACAAGCCCAGCTATATAATGAAATAGAAAATGAGTAAACATAAATTTTGAAAATAAAATATGACAAGTCAAAGAAGTTTTCCAATTGCAAGGCAAACTACCTACCAGCGCCTCCCAAGATGCACATTACCTTGTTTTATTGTTAAAGGAGCTTTAGAAGAAAAGATTGAGGAGCATCACATTGAATGGATGGGATGCCATTCCGTTTTTCTCCAACTAAGTTGATAATGCAACATGCATCCATTTACTCAGGCCAGAAGGTTAGCTAGCTATCTCTTTTCATTCTCTTCACATTCAACCCATATCCAAGGCTTACCTCTTCAATCTCTCTAAAACATGTCCCTTTCTCAATAATTCACACTTTTGTAGGGCATCCTCATCTCTTGTCTGAAATACTGAATGACTGCAAATCCTCAATACTGGTTACCTTGCCCCCAACTTCCTCTAATTCACTGACCCCTTGTGCCCTCATGATCTTTTGAATGCAAATACCATCAGGTTATTCTATTATTTAAAATTCTTTGGTGGCTCTCCTTCATCTCTAATTCACCTAAGCATATTTGTAGCAAAAAAATCATAACATGATAGGGTGGCTAACTGATCACCAAACTGTCCCTGTCTTCACTACCACAAGGTTTAGTTTGGAGGCAGATGCCTAGAAGGAAATAGATTTTGTAGGTCACCTTGCATCCAGGTAGGTCCAGGTGACAGGTCTAGCTGATGGAAAGTGAACAAAAATGAGGATTCCTCTATGGTCCACAGCCTCCTCCTTGTTTTTTTTTTTTTCCCTTCCCCTTCCACTGCCTGGATGCAGATCACAGGGCTCTGGTGATGATAAGACCACCAAATAGATCCCTGAATCACCACATGGAGGCCAGCTGCTGACTAATCAGAAATCCCTCTTAAATGCTCCCAGTTCCCAGTAAGGAACTCCTAAAACCCTTTTTCTTTCCTAAAGGATAAGATCACTATGGATGTCTTTTGTTCCACTCAGATGACTCTGAGCCTTGATTAGAAGCTTTGAATTTTCAGCCTCATCCCTGATCCCTCAGAGAAGGGAGAGAGATAGAAATGGATTTTATAATTCTTCATACCCATATAAGGAAGCCTTCATTAAATTCCAATCGTAGAAGGTTTGGAAAGGGGGAGAACCCATCCATACCAGTGCTGTGACACCCCCAACTCCGTGAGGACAGAAGCTCCTGTGCTCAAAACCTTTGCCCTATATATCTGTTCATCTAGCTATCCATCTGTATCCTTTATTATATCCTTTAATAACCTGGAAGATAGGCTTCTGGTTCTATGGATGCTCTCTCAAATTAATCAAATCTGAAGAAGGGGTCATGGGAATCTATAGCCAAATCTGACAGAAGTCAATGAGGGTACCAGTTTACATAAGAACCATTCTATCTTCTTGATCTTCTAACACTTCCTTCCTTCCTATCCCATCCTCCCCCAGTAGAATCTCGAACAGTAGCTGGAGAGGGAAAATGAGAAGCATAAGACAGAGAAGTTCTTATTCACAGATCTGCCACTTGAAGCAGGCCTGAGTTGGGGGCAGAAGAGAAGAACTTCCACTGCATTTAGTTCAGAGTTTTGAATTGTATTTCCAACTGAAAACTTTAATTACTAAAAAACAAACAAACTATATTTTTAACTGTCTAGTAGTTAAAATAAACAGAAAAGTCAAAGTGCTGCCAGAGTTTTTACTTAGAAATAAAGTTATCTCCTCTGAATAAGTTTAAAAGAAATGGTGGAAAATAAAAATAAATTTGGACTTTGATTTGTGAACTTGAACTTCATAAAATCTGCATATTCCATAGACCAGCTTCATCGTTATCAGAACCACTGAAATAATCATAATTTAGAGTTGGGGGTAGGCTGTAGAGAAATAGCTTTCCCACAAAATAGAAAGCTGGAGGCAGAAATATCATCTGAACCCATCTGGCATGACTACACTTTCTCTTTCTGGATGAAGAGCCAGTCTTTACGGTATTCAGTATGATTCAAGAGGCGTAATATATTTGAACATCATCTTAAGTTGAAATGTCTAAAATTTTAGTGTGATCTTTAGACCAACATCATCATTATCACCTAGGAACTGGTTAGAAATGTAAATTCTTAGGTCCCACCCATAGCTTACTGAATCAGAAACCCAGAGTGGTCCCAGCAGTCTATATTTAACAAGCCTGTGATTCTGATAAAGCTAAAGTTTCAGGCCACAGATGTAGGATATTCCAGAATATTGACATAAGCTTTTGTATCAAAAGGAAATAATTGAACAAACTTTTAGTGTCCTTTTAAAAATTCATAGAGCAGAGGCTCCTGGATGGTTTAGTTGGTTAAGCGTCTACCTTTGGCTTAGGTCATGATCCCAGGGTCCTGGGATTGAGCCCCCATAAGGCTCCCTGATAGGTAGGGAGTCTGCTTCTCCCTCTGCCTCTGCCCTTACCCCCACTCTTGCTCTGTTTCACTCTCTTTCAAATAAATTTAAAAATCTTTAAAAAAAAATTCAGCTGCCAGGACAGGACAGGATACTATCTGAGGACACTGCAGACAGGACACTATCTGAGCTGGGAGATAATTGTCCCAAAATACGTCCAGGGCAAGTAGACATAGCTGACAAACAGAGGGACAGAGTGGCAGGAAGCCATGCAAGAAATTGTGCTAGCCTCCTTCCACAAGTGTTTTATGTGCCCACAAGCAGTCAGGTGGGAATAAAGTCATATACAAAAATGTATTCATTCATACAGTTCACCAAAACCTCATGTCCATGACTGTTATGTATATGTAAGTGTTTTAAAAACTTAGATTCTTCTCTGAACACTTGGGAGTTCAAGAGTTTTCTACATGTGAGTCATACAATTGCATTATTTATTAAATGAGCTGGAAGCTTATGGCTTCTTACGCAAATGACTACCTGAATTGTTTCTACCCTCCATTTTCTCTGTCTCTCTCTCTCTCTCTCTCTCTCTCATACACACACACACACACACACACACACACACACCTATTTTATTAAAATCTGCACCAGTATACGAGTAAGTGAAAAGTCACAGCTGAATATCTACCTGATGAGAATGAAATAAATCAAGAGTCTTGGGTATTTGAGAGACTAGATCTGCCCCATATCATTTATTTATCACCCTCCATGGGTTGGGCACCTAACTACTTGTACTGACAACTTCATTACATTAATAGCTAATTTGTAATATATCTTCTTACATGCCAAGCTCATCATGCTTATAGGGATTTTCTCATTTAATCCTCAAAATAATTCATCAGCGGCATACTATTAGTATTCTCATTTCAGAGAGGAAACTGACCTTTATTAACACCCAAAGTCACCTAGCTGAGAAGTGGTGGAACCACATTGTCCACCCAGGCAGTACATCATTCTCTTAACCACTACACTGTATGGCTTCCTACGAAATTGAGAGCACTTTATATATTAGTCTATAATAACAGATAGTCTGCTTGTTATACATAGATTATCCATTTCTCATCTAAAGTGTATCAAGCCTTGCCTCTGCCATTTATTTACTTCTTGTAGGAACTGGGGCAAGGTACCTAAACTCATTGAGTAAACCAACATTATGAAGATGATATAAAGTATGTGCAACAGGACCTGGCATGTGGGAGAAACACTTTGAAAAACAAGGGCTGGGATCCCTGGGTGGCGCAGCGGTTTGGCGCCTGCCTTTGGCCTAGGGCGCGATCCTGGAACCCAGGATCGAATCCCACATCGGGCTCCCAGTGCATGGAGCCTGCTTCTCCCTCTGCCTGTGTCTCTGCCTCTCTCTCTCTCTCTCTGTGACTATCATAAATAAATAAAAATTTAAAAAAAAAAAAAAAAAAAGAAAAACAAGGGCTGTCCCACCAACAACCAGTCAGTTCCTACTCCATCATAGCAAACCTGTAAATCTGAATGCGGGGGACTTATGTCAAACATATTTCTGACTTGGAAACTAGTCAGCTTAATGGTGTCTCCTGTGAGAAAGATGGCTTTGTATATTCAATTCATAAAACTCAAAGAATACCGACATGCACCAATCACAGGAAGGTGCACGCCAAAGCAGAGGTACATGCCAAAGCTACTGTGGACCAGCTCAAGCATTCACACTATAATGGGAGTTTATTCACATTGTCTTAATGAATCCTCCTGACAGTGAGTTTGATATTATTGTCATCATGTTCTAGATGAGAAAATGAGAGCATAGATGGTTAATCAACTTGTCCATGTCACAAGTAGAAGAGCTGGGATCCAACCCAAGCTAGTCTGAGTGTAAACATTCATATTATTCCCCATAAATTACACCGACTCCCTAGGATAATGACAGAGAGCTTATGCACCATTTTGGATACATAACTTTCTGTCCTTCGCCATTAGTGTAAATGATTGCTGACTGTAAAAACTAAGATCACCCTAAGTTTCCACTGCAGAATGTATTGTCATGAAAAATGCGTTCCTCTTACTTGGGCAGCAAACTTTTCATATGTGTGGGACAAGATGGATATTTCCTGATTTTTAGTCATATGTGCCACCTTCATGACTTTTGCTATTTCCAAGTGATACCTGTAAGGAACCACCATTGTTATTTGCCACCAACAGAAAGTATTTATAGAAATAAATACAAAGAGAAGTGAACAATGGCATTAGGCCCTAGCTACATAATGTTTCCTCTCTTTTCATGAAAATGGAGGTTGATAAGCATTTCAGAAGGGTAAACACTGGCCTCAACCTGAAACTTTCTACCTACCATCATCAGAATGATTTTATGGTATTGCAAAGGGAACACTATTCAATAGGTGATTTAATGGCATTTAATGCCTTATTCAGGAACCAACTCCAGTTGTCTCAGATGTCACAGAAGAACATTTGCTGTGGCCCCAGTGATATTTATCTATACTTTAGGAAATAACGAACCAGAATGTTTTCAGGGTTCTTTCTGGTCCTTCAATTTTATGGAAAATTTTCCTATTTATACCTTTGGCAATTCACCTATTAAATTAATGTATATTCAGGCAGTGCTCAGTCATGTATGGGTGCGTCATAAACATTGGTACTGTATAAAAAATACATACTTCACCCCCATTTGAAGGTACATCAAAGATCAGAACACAAGAAAGCAAGTTACCCAATTCACCTGTAAATTTAACAGTTCCCTAAAGCTGAATATGTCTCCAGTGACTAGAAACAAACACTGGGTAAATGCCTGCCTGTCAAAACAGAACATAGCTCACATCAGCTCAAAATAGTGTGAGGAAATTTTGCAGGCTATTTTCTACCAAAATAAAGAGCACTATCAATTCACATCTGGAGTTTATCTGAAATGATATATTGCCTTCCAAATGTGCCTTTCTGCCTCCCCAAAATATTTTATTTATATAAAAAGATAAAACAGACAATTCCTAGGGAGAAGGAAGATATGCAGAAGATATGTCCAAAAATGTGCATGCATATCTGCTTCCTCCTTGCTGGCTTTTCCCAAACTATAAACATTAAAACAATGAATAATGTATTGGAAAAATAATAGCTGATTAGAAATAAGACAACTTGATAAAAGTACTTAAGACCTGTTCATTGTTGATTGTCCTCTCTAGGGTCAGCAGCAGCTCCCAGATATGCAAATACTGGTGATTTTCAAATGAAAATGTCCCTTCTATTTCCAATTACCCTTCTGGAAAATTTCATTTGAAAAATTCACTAGATACAATTATAACCTCCATAAATTTTGCAGTCCCTTTCATAGACTTGAGTCTAGAAAACATGCATAAATGATTAGTAAAGCAAGTGACCAAATGTCATGCTTAGTTTTAAGATCTATCTGAAGATACTATGCCAAGAAACCAGAAGATGCTAATAGAAAGGTAAAGGAGAAAACCCCTGCCAGGGAGTCCTTCATGGCCAGTGTGAGAATATATTATCCAAACTGGGATGGATTTATAAAATTAAGAAGAAATGCATCAGTTCTGTAATAGTATGTTATAAACCACCCCAAAATTGGTTGGCTTAAAAGAACAATTATTTGTTATTTCTCTTGAGTTTTTGCATTGGCTAGGTGTTGCTGATTCTAGCTGAGGTTGGCTGGGAGTGGCCCTTATTTCATGTCTCTCATTCTCCTCATGGGCCCAATAGGCTTGTCTAGGCAAGGACATGTCTCTCCATCTCATGTCAAGGGCAGAAATTCAGAGGTGTAAACTCAATTGTTTAAGTGCTTTGTCAAGCTTCCACTTGAATCAGTACTGCTAACATGCCGCTGACCCAAAGCAAGTCACATGGCTGAACCTAGAATCAAGGAATGGGGAAATACACCCCTCTCCTTGGTGAGCAGAACTGCAGTCACATTCCAAACAACATGGATGGATGGCACTGATGGTCCCAGTTGTTCAGGGAGAGAAGAGAAGCATTGGTGCCACAAATTCAATGTATCTCAGGATACAATTTTAATAAATCAAGACATCCTAAATAATCTGCCTCAAGATGAATGTATATTGAAAAAGCAATTATAAGAGAAAAAGATGCCCTGGGGCACCTGGGTGGCTCAGTCAGTTAAGCGTCTGCCTTCTGCTAAGGTCATGAAACCAGAGTCCTTGGATCGAGCCCCAAGTTGGGCTCCCTGCTCAGCACAAGAGGTCTCCTTCTTCCTCTCCCTCTGACCCTCCCCCAGCTTGTGCACTTGCTCACTCTCTCTTTCTCTCTCAAACCAATAAATAAAATCTTTTTTTAAAAAAAATGCCCTTTTTTCTTTCTGAAAAAGAAACTTGCTGAAGATTTTGAGTTAGAAAGCCAGAAAATGAGTTATAGTCATGAAAATGACCCAGGTCTTGTCAAGCTAAGATCAACTAGCTCCCAACTAAACACCTGCAAAAACATCTACCTTCAGTAAGGTAAGTGGGCTAAATGAGGCTAAGATTGGTTAAGTAGTTTAACCAAAGATACACACTTAGTAATTGCAGACAGGCAAAAGTTCAAGTCTACTCATTTGAAATGGCTGGTTTCCTCCTCACTATTTTGTCTTAACCTGACTAGCAGATTATATCTCTAAAGACTTATTTAAAGAGGCAGGTCTTCATGGTGCCTGCATGGCTCAGTCAGTTGAGCTTCCTATTCTTGATTTCACCACAGGTCATAGTCTCAGGGTCTTGGTATCAAGCTCTGAGTCAGGCTCTGTACTCTGCCATCGGAGCAGGAGTTGGCTGGAGATTCTTCCCCTTTCCCTCTGCTCCTCCCCCTGCTCACTCTCACACACATGCTCTAAATCAATCAATCAATCAATAAAATATTTACAAAATAAAATTAAAAATACATTTTTTAAATTTTAAAAATAAATAAATAAATAGGTCTTCAAATACCTGTTGTCCCTTCTCATTATAATCTCAACTAATGCCTTTTATGAGACAGAGATCTTCCTCCAGGAGGAACACTTTTGTTTAGAATGCATTGTGACTGTTATCATTTGTTTTTCAACACCTAGGCACTTTTAACATATATCTCTGTTTATTTTAAGTGTGATTTTATTTTTTTTATTTTATTTATTTATTCATAGAGACACACACAGAGAGAGAGAGAGAGAGGCATAGACACAGGCAGATGGAGAAGCGGACTCCATGCAGGGAGCCCAACGTGGGACTCGATGCAGGGTCTCCAGGATCACGCCCTGGGCTGCAGGCGGCGCTAAACCGCTGCACCACTGGGGCTGCCCTTAAGTGTGATTTTGATTTAAACTTTTCACAGGACACATTTTATTTAGTAATCTAAGTCAGAAAAAAATATTAAAATTTAAAAATATATGTTAACCTTGCAGGTTTCAATGCAAGTATTTATTTCAAGATATAGATATTGTGTATACATATATAATGTTATATTTGACATGTATTATACATAAATTATCATGTTACCTATTATAGGTTATGTCTAAAAGATATTTTATTATAGTTGTACTGAGGATTAAATAATATAATACACCTAAAGATCTTAGTATAGTGCCTAGAGCATAGTAAGTAGTAAATAAACCATAGCTATATAGAGAAGGCATCGGCTTATCACATGAGGCCCTTTATTTAAGCCTCATCCTGGATATTAAAATTCAACTGGCTGATTAGTCTACCTCAGATCAATATATTTCAAGAGGCCACCCCAAACCCAGACATTCAAACAATCTTGCTTTGATTTAATACTGGGGGAGACAAAAAGAGTATCTAGGGAAGCTGTTTAGAGCTTTCAATGATGCAGAAGCACTGAAAATCATGAAGTAGATTTTATGCACACCTCACATGAAATTTGTCTAAGTGGCCATCAGACATAACCTAGAAGTTAAATGGGTAGACTCAGCCCTTTGGATGAATCCCCAGTCCCAGGACCTGCAAAAGATACACATTGCACATGATTTCTGCACCAAGTTTATTATTGGCTTGATCTCTCCTGTTCCTCTATGTGAGTATGCTATCTCTGGTTTATCCTAATGACAAACATCAACATGAAGGCAATGTATCCTGTCCTTCCTCTTATATACCTTATATACCTGTTCACTTATAGCAAGCATTTTCTGAGTATATGAGACTTTACTATAATTCAAGAATCACAAGAAATATGTTCCAGGCCTGCCTGAAATAAACTACCCCAAAATTTAGTGATGTAAAATAGTAATCACATATTTTATTATTATTATTATTATTATTATTATTATTATTATTATATTATTGCCTCTTATGGTTACAGTGTTAACTGGAGATAGACTCAGTTGGGTGGTTCTCATTTGGCCCTTTGTGTGGGTGGATTCAGAAGCTGAGGTGGGAGCCATCTGTAGGCTTCACTCATATGTCTTGTGCCTGGACTGGAACATCTGGAGCTCCTCATGATGGTCACTTTCTTTGTGGTCTAACCACATGGCCTTAAAGCATTTGTGCTTAATGGCAGCTAGACTTCCTAAATAGCAGTTCCAGGCTCCAATGTAAGTTGTCCCAAAACACAGAAATAGACAGAAGCTATATCACATTTCTAACCTGACCTTAAAGTTACCCACCAGAACTCTTATATTATTTTGCCAGAGAAGTCACAATATCCCACCAGTTTTAAGGGGAAGACACAGACAACCCCCACTTAACAGGAGAGTGGCAAGATTCTAAAAAAACATGTGGGACAAGAAATGATTTTGTGGTTATTTTTGGAAAATACAGTTTGCTACAGAGGGATAATGTCTTAGAGTATCTCGTCATTTATTGGTCACTCTCTTCTTCTTGACTTAGCTGTTCACATATGTTCTTCCCATATTCCCTTAGAGTTCCAAATTTTCCTTACTCTGTTATGCACAATAAATCAGTTCTTACCAGGATTCTCTCTCCACTGCCAGTCAGAACAAAGAGACTCTATCCCACCAGGAACCTGAACTTCTACTTTCTTTAGAGAGCCTTACTCAGATTTGCAAGTAAATAATACTTGGTCTTGCTCTTCATAGGACTGCAGAGAATGGTAGGAGAGAAAATGAAGGGAATATCGAAAGACAGGACAATAGCCATGGTCTTTGACAAAGACCTCTCCTCCTTAAAATAGAGCCCAGAAAGAATAAAGGAGAAGGGAATCTTACATATTCCAAGGAAAAAGATACATCCTAAATCATGCAAAGGAGAAAAATATGTAAACAAGACCCCATAGTCTTGGGCAGCATCATTTAATAGTCCATTTGAAGGTGGAGGAATTCATTGCTTCAGCTTGGAGTAAGTGTTTAGTCAACAAGATGAGAATGTCAGATACAAAAAGCTCCAGGAAGAGAAACAAAATTGTGAAACTGTTACAGCAACATCAAAACCCTCTTGGAAAAGTGCCCTGCTTCACACTTTTGTGTGTCTCTTGTGTCCATCAATATTGCAGATGGAAAAATAAAAGCGATTATAATAATTTCTTTGAGGATGCCTATTACATAAAAATTGTTCTGACACAATAATCCCCCACAAAGTATTCTAGGAAAATTAGTTATCCTTAAGAGAATATTGAGATGCCTGGGTGGCTCAGCAGTTGAGCATCTGCCTTTGGCTCAGGTCATGATCCTGGAGTCCCAGGATCAAGTCCCACATCGGGCTTCCTGCATGGAGCCTGCTTCTCCCTCCCTCTGCTTATGTCTCTGCCTCTCTTTCTCTGTGTCTCTCATGAATAGATAAATAAAATCTTTAAAAAAGAGAGAACATTGACACATACTTGTACCAGTTTGGATTGCTTTCTGTAGCATGTAATCATAAATCCAATCAATACTGACTTAAGTAATTAAGATTTTTTTTACCATGTAATAAGCAGCTCCAAAATTGCCAGCACAGTCACAATAGTGGTTTTATGATTTCATCAAGGTTTCAATTTTCTTCTCTTTCCAAGTCCACTAACTTTAGGTGTGGCTTTCATCCACAAGGTTGCAAGATGGATGCTGCTGCTTCAGTCATCACATTCACATTCTAGGTCAGAAGTTCGGGGGAAGTATCAAAAGCCTTCTCCTTGTGATGAAAGAAAAAATTGTTCTCAGTAAATTCGGCATACATCTTATTAAGCAGAGGTTTGTCACATAACTATAGCAAATCAAAGTGATATTTTAGCCTTCCAGTAGAGCTAGGGGAAGATAAAGAAATGGGGGTTGTGAATTACATTTGGTTACAAAAGTAGAGTGTTTGACATAGTAGCAGTCCAGGAGGCTTCTATCTAATCCTCTGATCTAAGTATCTAATCATGGAGAAGCCTTAATCCAAAAGAATGTAATAATGAAATAGATCTTGAATACTCCATGATTGTCTATATTCAGCATTAACTTAAGGCAGCATGGTTGGGGCAGACTCTGTTGGTCACATTTCCTACCTGTCTTCCTTATTGGCAGAGACCAACTTCCACTGTCAAACCTGGTGAGATTGTCTGAGCTTCTCTTCCAGCTAGAGCATGATCATGTGACCAAAACTTGGCCAAGAAGACCCAAGGAAAAGTACACCATGGCATCTGGAAAAGATTTTCCACCAGACAGTAAGATCAATGTGTAAGGAAAAGTTTTCTGGCTCCTTCTTCCATCCTCTCTCCCACTCCAGTGTTTGGGATTCAGCTGTATGAGCTATGGCAGCCATTTTATATCAATGAGGCAACAAATCCAACACAAAAAATAATGGAATGGATGGATGACAAAGAATTTTAGTCATTGGTGAAATCAATTATGGGATCACCTTTTTCTGATTTTGCACTATAGGAAACTATGATAACCCTGTTTATATATGTTATTTATATTTTATGCTATTACTTGCAGCCCAAAGTGTCATATACTATGTAAAGATCTAGTGGAAACAATTGTAGATTCTAAACTAGCAGTCTTATACTTTATTTGCATGTGAATCACCACAGAAGCTTGTTAAAATGCAAATTTCTGATGCTGTAGGTCTGAGATTGGGCCTAAAACCCTGCATTTTTAACAGGCAGGTGATGTTGATGCTCCTGTTCTGCAGATGATTCACATCACACTTTAAACAGAAAAGTACTAACTCACATGCTATTGTATGATATTAATAAAGTCATATCACTTCTCTAGGCCTCAATTTTCTCATAGAATCTGCTATCTTATGATTCTAAGTATTACCGGAAGAAAATATATTTGTTTACTCTGCAAATGAAGATATACATGAGAAGCAAACTGAGAAAGTATACACGCTGTGATTTATGTTAAACCTTCTGCTAAATGGTCATTAATCTCATTACTTGATACAAATTGCAATCAGGATGAGGGCACATATGCCAGTGCTTGTTTCCATGACTGTCCAACTGCCCCACCTACATGGAAATATCATGGGAACAGAATATTAAACCGAGCTGTGTTTGCAGCTGCTCCCTAGATCCTCATTATGAATAATATGTGTGCTAATCAGAAATTCAATTAATAGAGATTTGAAAAGATTTAGAGCAATACATCCTTTACCCAACCTCATTCTCTTGCAATGAGACTGAAGAATGAATGTGATTATTTTCATAACAAAAAAGCCATCTGCCTACAAGGGTAATTGCAGCTTGGTACCCTCTGTCCCAGGTACTCTTGGCAGCCCAGAAACATCTTGGTCCAACACTGAAGTCTATCTGTTTTCACATTTGAGCATTTTGTCTCTCTCACCTACCATCACTGCGCTCACTTATATAACTGGTTGAAAATAACCTGCCCTCCCCATGGTACCCCTCCAACTAGAGTGGTGGACATTTCTTTTCCTATACCCTGAAACATGTCAGGTGCCAGGGAACAGTGGAGCTCTGTTATACCATGAGTAGGGAGATGAGAGATATTCTTGTATTTTTTCTTATACATATTTTTCTTTTTAATAGAATATTTCTTAGAACTGGTTTAGATTACAGAAAAATTAAGAATATGGTAGAGTTCCAATTTCCCTCACATTACTTTCTCCTATTATTAACATCTTATATGAATATGACACTTTTTTCAAATGATGAACCAACAGTGACATACTATAATTCACTAAAGCTCATAGTTTAGTTACATTTCCTTGGTTTTTACCTCACAGTCTTTTTCTGTTCAAAGTTCCACATTACATTTATATTATATCCCTTTAGGGTCCTGTTGGTGGTGGTCATTTCTCAGACTTTGTTTAGATGATCTTGAGACTCTTAAGGAATTCTGGTCCAATATTTTGTAGGAAACTCCATTATTAGAATTTGTCTGATATTTTTATCATAGTATTTTTTAAAGATTTTATTTATTTATTCATGAGAGACAGAGAGACAGAGAGAGGCAGAGACACAGGCAAAGGAAGAAGCTCCATGCAGGCTCCATGCAGGGAGCTTGACGCAGCACTTGATTCTGGGTCCCCAGGATCACACCCTGGGCTGGGCTGAAGGCAGCACTAAAGCGCTGGGCCGCCAGGGCTGCCCCATAGTAAGTATTTTCATGGGCCACTGAAAAGAAGATCAGACAGACAAAATGCTAATTTCATCAAACCCCATCAAGCATACAAACTAGCAATGTGATTTTTAACCATTGATGTTGAATTGGCCTTGACCATCTGGCTAAGGTAGTGTTTGTCGGGTGTCTTCACAATTAAATTACTCTTTCCGCCCCTTTGCATGCTGTACATTTTGGAAAAAAGTCCTTTTAGGCAGCCTACATTTAAGGAGTAAGGATTTATGCTCTAGTTCCTTGAGGTGGAGCTCTACATAAAATATTTGAAATTCCGTGTGAGGGAGAATTGTCAATTCTTACCTATTTATTAATCTATTCAATAATTAATTTATGTCATTTGGAATCATATATACTTATTTTGTACTCTCAGTTAAAGTCTAATATCACTCTATTTTTTTCCCTGCAAGTTGTCCCATTTTGGCCATTGGCTTTTCTTTCCCTTTGGCATGTCCCCGTTACTGTATATGTGTATCTTCTTCCTTTTTTTTTTTTTTTTTTTGAGTCCTTTCCTACTTTCTAATGCTGCAAGATGATCCAAGCTCATCTTATATATCTCCTCTCCAAGCCCATAGAATCAGTCATTTCTCCAAATAGCCCTAGTTCACTGTTTTGGAGAACAGTGTTAGAAACCAAGGTCTGGGTTCTTGTGTGTTTATTGTTATTGGAGTGTTAATTTTGTTCTATGAGTCCTTTAAACTGATTGAACAAAAAAAATGTGTTTATACTAATTCATGTATATACACATATCTATAAATATTTATGTATGTGAAAATCTGTATCTATATGAAGCTAAACATAAGTTCATACTGATGCTCCCAACTCTAATCCATTGCTATATGGATCATTCTAGCCTCCTCTCTTGCTTATCTGGAACCTCTCATTCCAATAATGAAAGAACTATCCCCTGCTATCTGCTATCCATTTAATTAATTCTTCTATTCTAATATATTGTATGGCAATATCATAATTGTTAGCCTGAATCCCCATGAAAAAATAGGGTAGTTTTTTTCTTTCTTTAGTCTTACAAACTCAACTCATTTCCAAAGATACTTAGGTTGGCACATTTTCCCCTCATTGGCTTTAGTGGGGTAGTTTTATACATTGGTAATATAGTTACCAGTTACCAAGGTTCTCTTGTCACTGTCTATATTGCTTCTTGGGGTTCCAAGATTCTTTATTTGTATCTTTATATATTCAATGATAATTTGGAGTTCAAAGTAAATAGTGTAGCTCAATATTCCTCACTTCACAAACCTTTCCATGCCATGATTTGTCTGCTTTTCATTTCATATCATTGATGAATTAAATTATAAATTCATAGCATATAACAACTATTAGGAGTTTCAGGGGTTTTCTCACCTGTTTAGCCAAGAAATGGCAGGCCAAACAAATCGTATGGTTTGTCCAAGGACTAGGACTCAACTCTCTTGGTTCCCAATCCAAAGCTATTTTCCTTACACCACCTAATATACAGGGGAAAGAGTGTTTTCTGTATGGGAAATCAAACTTTGGTTAGTTCTGGTGTATCTAAGTTCCCAATTCATGATGACATCACAAACTTGGGCTTGTCACATTGTGGCTCCTTACATAGTATGCTTTCAAGTCAGTTAACTCTTCCCCTTGTCCTATAAGAGCATTCATGCCTACTTAGACATAATGTGGTCCCTTCCAGGACAGCCTCTAAGCTGTCATTGGACTTGGATTGAATCTTCCTTCCAAATTTTGTGAAAATAAAAGGGCAGATGAAGAGTGGATCTCTTTGGATCAACGAAAATCATAAATCTTAGGTCTCATTGCTCAGAGCATCAGCTCCAGCATTGTCTCTTCCTATAGCCTTCCCAGATTCATGGCTCTTTGCCTTAGAGCATCTTTTCTCTGTGTTTCTATAGCCTTTGTCACACTACCTTCCGTCATTAGAAGTAAACTCCTGAGGTCTGGGACCATGGCATTTATATTGATTCCTTCCGCAGATAACTTTATATGTGGCAAATAAGACCTCTTGATTAATATTTGTTTAGGTAATTAGTAAAAAAATGAATGGAGTTAGAAACATCATTAAAAAGTTAGAAACATGAGAGAAAAAGGAGAAAGAGAAAGTCAATGTCACCCATGAGAAAAACAAACGAAGGATGAAAAAGTGTAGGATTGGAGTTACATTAGTTACTCTACAGCCCAGAGAAGAAAGGAGATTCAAGCCACCTGGGAAAGAGTCCATCCATACTTCCATAAAAACATAGATATGGGACAGCCATGAATGCACAGTCCTTCTAGAATGCTAACCACTGTGACGTCAGTAAGGATCCTTCTTTGCATCCAAGATAGAGGGTGATCACAGACTTATGACATTAGGTTAGAAGAAATCTAAAACCATCCTACCTATCTTTCTCTTGCCTGTTGCTCTACTTTGGAACTGCCCAGCAGTATAAATGAAAGTCAGAGTATCACAGGTTGCATGAGAAGGGATTCTTGACAGGACCAAAGGTCATGAGAGCCAAAGGCTCATACTCCCATTTGAGGCACCTGTTAGCCAAGAGACAGAAACCTAACCTTGGGGTTCAAAGTCACAGAACCTCAAAGATCGTTTTAATTTTTTTTAATTTTTTTTTTATGATAGTCACAGAGAGAGAGAGAGAGAGAGAGAGAGAGAGGCAGAGACATAGGCAGAGGGAGAAGCAGGCTCCATGCACCGGGAGCCCGACGTGGGATTCGATCCCAGGTCTCCAGGATCGCGCCCTGGGCCAAAGGCAGGCGCTAAACTGCTGCGCCACCCAGGGATCCCTCAAAGATCGTTTTATAACAGTGACTGGTGCCTTCACAGGGACATGAGAAAGGGTAACAGAATTTGGAGTAAGTTCAGATGAAAATGCTGAAAAAAATTAGCCTTTGATAATGGACCCTAGGGTAATCAAGAACTGAACAGAATGATGGAAGAGACTACTAATTGAAATTGCTTCTGAAAAGTAAATGAAAGTAATAGATAATGGACAAAAAAGTCTACAAACATGGATCCAAATCTGGCCACTTCCACTCATTAACTGAATGACTTTGGGCATGTTACTTGTACTTCCCTAGCCTTACCTTCATTCCTTATAAAATTAGGACAATGATACTTATCTGGTAAGCTTGTTATAAGGGTGAAATGAGAAAAAATAGGTAAAATAAAGAATCTGAAATACAGAAGAAGAAGTCATCGTTATATGATGGTTACTATCACTGTCATCACCATCAGCAATCACCAAACCACAACTGCCAAAATTTATCAAGTATTTCTTGTTTGCTAAATATTTTACTCTTGTGTAAGATGTAGTTGTTATTGTTAATATTATTGTTGACCAATCAGTAATATCAAAAGGTTATGGAATTCCTTGTTATATGGTCATCAAATGAGACTAGTTTTCTTCTACCTTGAAGAATTTCTGTATAACAGTCTAAAGGCAGGAAAATGGTAAGTGATGCCACCCAAGTCTTTTGCGTTCTTATGATTCATGATAAAATGAGATATCCAGGGCAATGCTAGTTACAAGATAGATAGGAAGAAAGACTGTGGCATTTGTACATTTCCCAGTCTTCTGAGAAGTAGCCTCCAATGACTAGTGCCTTATCTGTCCAGAGAGCTGGTTTTATGAACTGGCTTCAGACAGCTGCAGCCACGTGTCTCTTTAGAGTAAGGGCTGCATTTCTCTGTCACTGGTAACAATTTATCTTAAGGAAGAGGAAAGCAAATTGCCACTTTAAAAAATCCTGCATAAATTGCAGGAGCATTAATTGCTATTGCCCTTAAGCTTCTGGGAACTCATGCTGTCTTTCCACGGTGATTATCATGATTACATGCTATTTTAATTTTATATTTAGGTCTCTACAGAAATTGCAGATATGTTTCAGCTTAGCTAGAGGAGTTTTCAATCAAAACAAGTTAACATACTTTTCCTTACTCTAGATTAAACTCAGTATGGTTATGTTCATCTTGAATGCATGATCACATCCTTGGGCTTCTCAATGGGAAATTTTGGATGCATATCCAACCTTGTCATAGCCATCTGGAAAGCCTTAGGGGATCATTTGGTCTAGGTCCTGACCTTCAGTACTAGGCTAGTCCAGTGAGGAAATGGCAAAAAGATCAGGCTATATCCTTCCCTCTCACTGACCTGGAATAGTTTGAAGCTAGTGCCAGACTCCCTCTGGTTCCCATTATCTTTGTCTGATACAACGCAGTAAGACTTTCCTGGTTAAATAAGGGAACAGATAACTCTTGATGAGCCTGAGAGCCAGAAGGAGCTCATGTCCAGGGCTTTGGTGGCTCTAATGTTTCTTAAAATGGAGATATGTGCTGTCAAAGCCAAATAAGGAGCAGAAGATTATAACAGGTTCCTCATTCTGCAGGGGTCTGTCCCTTTCCTTTCTCTACTGACTAGGATTTTATTCCCCAAGCTCAGAGAATATTACAGCTGAAAGACAAGAGTTGTTAATAGAAGAGATGGTGAATGGCAAGGCAGAGTGAAGAATTCATTTAAAAATAGGCATGACCAAATCCAGAAAAAGGCCTGACCCACTGACCACTAAACCAGGACCTAAGTCCATCAAGTGTTATGGGTTTCTCTTTCAGATCTATAACATATTGCCAAAAGAACACAGATTTTGTTTTTTTTTTTAAGATTGTATTTATTTATTTGTTTATTTGTTTATTTGAGAAAAAGAAAGTAGAGGGAGGGTCAGATAAAAAGGGAGAGGTAGAGAATCTCAGGCAGATTCTGTGATGAGCCTGACACGGGGCTCCATCCCACAACCCCAAGATCACAACCCCAGCTGAAATCAAGAGTCAGACACTTAAAAAAAAATAAATAAAATAAATAAATAAATAAATAAATAAATAAATAAATAAATATAAAAAATTAAAAAAAAAGAGTCAGACACTTAACCAATTGAGCCAACCCAGACACCCCCACAGCCGCCTTTCTAAATAACACAGTCTGGGTACCCATTTCATCCCTGTCAGAAAATGAACATCCTACATAAGGATCAAATAATTTATGATTTCAGCCACAATGGAAGATACATTTCACCAAACACCAGGAATTGTTTTATACCAACTTTTCAAAAATAAGTGAATTTTATTTATGTTTTCTCTCTTGAAGCTGGTGACAGAAAGCTCCTTCTCTGAAATCCATATTGGTACTAAGAAGTTGGTGGCATAACAAGAGAGAATTTATGGTGGCTTTGGTCAAATCTACTATAATTCAAAACCTTTTTGCCTTTCAAGGCCCACACAACAAATCAGACAATTTCCACAAGATGTTATATCTTGTCCGGGGTTAGGAAGACATGACATAACTAGGAAACCTGAGTCTAATCCTGCCTTTACCACTAATGGGTCATATATACTTCAGAAGGCACAGCTTTCCTGGGCTTCAAGTTCCTCATCTGTAAAATAAAGTAGTTGGGCTAACTCAGCATTTCTCAGCACTAAACACATTTGAATCACGTGGCAAAATTTTGAAAAGGTGATGCCCAGGCCTTACCCTAAACTAATTATATTACATATTTCAGGGGGCAGAGCTATTTGTTAATAGTTCCTCAGGCTGAGACCCATGAGGCCAGATTAGTCCTGAGTTCACATGGTGTGGACATTCTGTCACTTTTAGTTCTACACCACCTTGGAACTTCTGCTCACCTCTGAACTTTCTCTTGCGTGGAAAGCAAAATTCTAAGAAGACCATCAATGAGTTATACCCTTATATCAACCTCTTGGAGTGCAAGTAGAGCCTGTGACTTGCTCTAAGAAGAATATGGCCAAGAGAATATGGCCAAGAGAATATGGCAAAGGTGATGAGACAGTCAATCTCATGATTATGTCACATTTCGTATGACAGACTGGACAGAGAGATTCTTCTGTGGGCTTTGAAGAAGTAAAGTGCCGCGTTGTGAAAGGGTCTCTGTCATGAACTATTTGTTGCCCCTATCTCCAAAATTCATAGGTTGAAATCTCATCCTTATTGTAATCATATTTTGAGGTAGAGTCTTTGGGAAATAATTAGAGTATGAGGGTGATCATGATCTAATGATCATGAATGAGCCTTCATGAATGGGATTAGCACCCTTATGAGAAGATATTAGAGAGCCTTGCTCTCTTTACATCATGTGGGGACATAAGGAGAAGGTAGCAATCTGCAACACTGGAAGAGGGTCTTTATCCAACTAGGCTGGCATCCTGATTTTAGACTTCCAGGCTTGAGAACTTGAGTAATTTCTGTTGTTTATAAGCCACACAGGCTATAGTACTTTGTCAAAGAAGCCCAAACCAAATAAGATAATATCTGTGAGAGCCACACAGCCAGGACTGTGGCTATACCCTCTGGTCTCTGGAGGACAACCTGCAAGAAACCAGGGACCTCAATCCTACAATCACAGAGCTGAATTCTGCCCAAAACTATGTGAGCTTGGAAGGGAATCCAGAATTCCAGAAAGAAATGGCCCTCACCAAGACTGCAGCCTTGTGGCACCCTGAACAGAGTGCCACAATCTTTGTCTGGTCTCCTTACCCATAGAAACTGTGAGATAATAAATCCATATTGTTTTAAGTTGCTAAATTTGTGGGGATTTGTTACACAGCAATAAAAAAACTAACATGTCTTCCAAATATTATACTCATGTCCAGCATGACAGTGCCCAGTGATATTTTACAGAAAGATAAATGAGATATATTTTGGAGAAAACTGGACTTCTAATGCTGAAAAATAAATTGTAGAATTAAGATTTTCAAAAAAGGGAAATAAATACATATTCAAAATTTAAGTTATAATTTCTCAAATTTACATACTTAAACATTTATTTTAAAAATTTATTTATTTTTCATTCAAGAAAGATGCATGTCAATATCTTTGCTTTCACAAAACCAGATGTCTTCCCATATCTTGACTTCATGTTCCCATTGTAAAATGAGATGAGTAGAGAAGTTTTTTTCAATTTCTTTTTTTTAAGATTTTTATTTATTTATTCATGATATAAACAGAGAGAGAAAGAGGTGCAGAGACACAGGCAGAGGGAGAAGCAGGCTCCACACTGGGAACCCGACGTGGGACTCGATCCCGGGACTCCAGGATCACGCCCTGGGCCAACGGCAGGCGCCAAACCACTGAACCACCCAGGCATCCTCTTTTTCAATTTCTATGATCCTAGGCTCTTAGCATAGTGATCAGATCAGCAGAACGATGAAGGGGGTAGACAGTTTGAAGTCAGTCTGATCTGAATTTAAACTCTGCCTCCACTCCTTATTACTTGTAGATTTTGGCAATTTTACTAAGCCTCGGTTCCCTCATCTATAAAATGGGATTAATAAAATTCCTCAATCTTCTAGCTTTGTGGGTGAGTTTATTATATGAACCAATAGATGTAACAGGTTTAATTAAACACAAGACAGAACACATAGTAATGGCTCAAAAATGGTAGTAGTGGTGATGGCTGCTTTTGTTATGAGCTCTTTGCTTGATGACACTAGGGACAATTTGTTTATTTTTAAGACCTTTTATGATCCATCCTAGGGTACCATTCAAGAAGGCACATTTGAGAACATGGAATCAGGGAGAGAATGCAATGGTGATACAAAGCCTGCAGAAGAGGACAGTGCTCTTACTCCAAAACCAGAAGGGAGAGGCAATATCTTTTATTTCTCTCCTCTATTTTCAATGCTTCTTGCTTCAACATTGCTAAGGGTCAGTGCCAAGAGGATGGACATGACAGAGATTAACAGTACATCCCTAGTAGTTTATTGCATTAAAGAACAAAAACATGAATTTTGTCACCATTGATTAACTCGTCCCTGATGCTTTTTTTCCCTTGTCACTAGTAAAGCCAGTTTTTTTCAGGCACTACTCTAAACTACTTTCAGAGAGCAGAGGGTAGTTCTTTTGAAATAAAAGGATGGGTGGCTGCTTGGCAGACTTATAAGGTCTTCAAATATTGTGTTTTAGCTTCATCATCTAGGAAGACAATCACCAAAAGAGATATTCTTTGCTCAAACAGAGCTGTTAAATAAATTACCAAGTTTGCTTTTGAGAGTCTCCTCCTAAATATGGAGAAGAGAACTACAAAGTTGGGCCCCAAGAGAGACATTCTACTTGGCTGACAAAAGTTTTTAAGAAAGTTGCCTGAAGATTCCCCAGAGCCCACATTTATTTGGCAAAGAATGGTTTGCTTTTCAAAAAAAAGAAAACACTAAAATAAGAGATAACTTCCCTTTCGTGGAAAAAAATAACAAAGAAACAAAAGAAATTCTTAGAGGATAAATACATGAAATACTAAATTATACTGAAAGATTCATTACCAGAAATTTCATGTAAGCTAAAAGCAGAAAAGTTTAGATAAATACATGGATATGAGAACCATAAGGAATCATCAATTTCAAATCAGAGGTCTTGGAGGTGTTCAGAGTCTGAAATACATGTCAAAAACATCAAGCACTGCATCCCCAAAAGATCCCTTGATGATACCATCAGAAAAGTAATTCATCAAATAAGAAGAAAATGGCCCATGAAAACCAAGTTCAGATGTACAATTGGCCTTTGATCACACAAAATAGAACATGACTGCTGGTCTTCAGAGATCTCTGGTTCAGTCTGCAGATGCAAGGCTGAAAATAGAGCTGTCTAGGAGGCTAAGTGTTGGGGAGGTCATAGAAAAGATATGACTACTCATTGACCCATGAACTGGACCCAGGCCATTGACAGCTCCTCACCCCCTCCTCTGTCCTTGAAATGTGGGATCTGCTTGCCTTTCCTACTCTCAAAGGCTGCTCCAATGACAAGGCCCATAGGCCTTGAGATGGCGATGTGGTGTTGAAAACACCTTCATGGTGTATATGACTTAACCCAGTTAAGGCCTCTGTGTAAACTGTAACGGTTTGGCTGGCAGGTGCAGAGGTCCCCTGTCTTGCTGCTGCCCAAGACAGCCCTCATGCGTAAGTTCCCTTTGCTTATTAAACCTGCCACCTGTCCACCTGGTATGGCCTGCCTCTTTCTTCCATCACTCCCTGCGCTCCACACAAAGAAGCCAGTTTCAGGTGGTATCCAGGAAGCTCTTAAAGGGGTTATTAACCAACACTAAGGAGGAAGAGATGACAAGGGGTAAAGAAAGATGAAAACAATTTCGAAATTGTGCTCAAGATGGCTTCTTGTCAACCCTTGCTGTGGTCAACTTCCTTGGGGTAAAAATG